>NC_134122.1:3818214-4453750 GCF_040939455.1 Microcebus murinus | reverse complement strand
GGAAGGAACCACAGAAGCGCAGGCCACGCCACAGCTCTGGAGACGCGGAGGTGAGGACCCTTCTCCCCTCTCATCTACTCCGAGGCGCCTGAGCTCCCCGCCCACGAGGCATCAAGTCCAGGGCCATTTTACTTTGTCCCTCTGGTGAGCCTGGAATTAATGTGTATCGTGTCTGTTTACAGCGGACAGGCACTCTGCGCACATTGGAAACCCTTCATGTCTGCTCACGTGACGTGGGCTCACGTGACGTGGGCTCGTGGGGCGTGGGCTCACGTGATGTGGGCTCACGGGACGTGGGCTCGAGGGACGTGGGCAACGGCTGCATCCCACCGCATGTCAGCAAGTGACAGGTGATCTTCAGTACCAGCGCAGCGTGGGGAGCCACACTCTCACACGCCGCAGGCGGGAGCGGATCCCGGCGCCACCTCTCCGGTCGGCGGGCGACCAGGAGCCCTCTGCCCGGTCTCGCTGTGCATTTCCTGCACAGTAGAACTGGGTGGACGGCCACAGTCTGTCCTTCCCTTTAGGCTGGATGAGCTCGGCGAGCCGAGATGGCTCTCCGAGATAAATGCCTGGCCGTTCTCAGGAAGACAATTAACGAGCTCAGAGACTTGCTTAAACAGAGATGAAATGTGCGATTAGCAGACGCGGGGCCATCCATCCGCCCGCCAACAGGACGTCTCCTCCTCGCAGCGCCGTTCACCCGACGCAGCCGAGCAGACCCACTAAACACACCATGGCTACCGCGTCTATTTTTGAGATAATTACAAGGCTCGGGCTTGGATCCACTTAAAGGCAGAAATGCAGGACAATCAAGGATTAAGGCAGACTCTCTCTATCCCTTTCTCCTCAGCTGAAAATGTCCCAATAGGCTTTAAAGGGAAGAGAAAAAAAAACACATGAAACTTTCATCAGAGCCTGGTAAGTTGCTGCAGGAGCTACGGGGCTCGAAGTTCCAATTCTGAGCAGGGCTTAGCACGGTAATTAGGCACCTGCCCTCCGTGCCAGCCTGCTGCACTCCTCGGACACCCCTCGGCTCTCTAAGTCAGGAACGAGTGACTTAAGGGGCAGAGGAAAAAAGAAGGAGAGAGAAAAAGAAGGAGAGAGGTTCAAGGAGGGACAGGGAGCACAGGTTTCGGGGCAGCCTTGCCAAGCCTCTAATTGCACTCTTGAATTAACAAGCCGTTCACCTCTGAAGGTTTGGACGTTGCTATTCTATGCACCGCCTTGAGACATACAGCCATCCTCTGCAGGCGTAACCTTGCAACAGCAAGACCACAATGGGGTTAGGTCACCCGGGAGCCAGCTTTCTCCTTTCCCCTCCAGCCTGCAAGCTCCTAGAAGGCACAGCAAGAATGGAAAACCACCAGAGTCCCTCCGAAATGTCCTGGCTGGCAAGCAGCTACTCTGTCCCTCTCCCTAGTAAGGAAAAGATGAGAAACAAAGCATTTCCACCGGCATGATGTTCCTTGTTACCAGCTTTGTGAGCAGAATTTCAATCTTGACATCTGAGCACATCCCTTCCACCACCCCCACCCTGATGACAGTAACAATGTCTATCATCGCTAAGACGCAGTGCCCAGGCAGTGCACACCAAGTGACCTGCTTCGCCCCAGCGGTGGGATTAGAACTTGCATCTATCCGTGCTTTTCCTTTGTACCTTCCTTGTAGGAGAAAGGCAGCAGTCAGAGACAGCCTCCTTGCCTTGGGGGGGATTAGCATTACTTTAGCAGGAATGAAAACAGAAAGAAACAGTGTCTGGTCTTTTTGGTATCCAAAGGAGGCCACAGAGCATTCCTCGCCCTTCACAGCAGCCCATGTCGCCCGTGGTGAGACACACTCGCCACCAGCTGGGAAGAGCCTCCCACAGACAGCAGCCGCCCGGGAACTGTCCAGGGTCCTCGAGGATTCCTGCTGGGCCCTGAGCTTTTGCGGAGCCCCAGCAAAACTTCTCTATGCACCCCCTTTTCAGTGGTACCCCGTCCTTTTACAAAGGAGACTTAAAGGCCCCTTAAAAGATGGGGGCAGGAGTCGCAGTGGTGTAGATGGGACAAGGGTGAACTCCACCCCACCCTTCCTGGATTAAAATGTTGAGTCCTCACAGTAAGACAAGAGAGAATATGATGATGATCCCAGCTCACGGATCCTGAAAGCTGAGTAGTAACATTCTCGGGGCGTAAGAGTCAGTGCGCTAGGACTCACACTTCCCACCTGATTCCGACTCCAAGACCCCTCCTCTTTGTCCACCAATTCTCCCGTATAAATGGAGGGTCACACTCGGCGCTGTAGAGAAACGAGGACACCCACTTGCCCTCAGGGAGTTTCACCCAGGAAGGCAAAACTCAGAAAACCACCACACGCTAACTGTGAGACGCAGCCTAGGCAGGAAACAGGAATTCAGAGGGCAGAGGGGAAGCGGGTGGGGGATATCCGTGGCATTGCTGGCCGGAGCAGGACGAGCAGACTGAGGAGGACCGAGGACATGAGGTCACGGATGGAGACTTGAGATACGAGGTGCCTGGGGACGCTGCGTGGAGGGTTGGGAGAGCCAGAGAGGACAGAGCGTGACAGGTCCACGCAAGTGCCCACCCACGGCTGCCCCCACTGCTCCCTGCTGGGGAGAAAACTCGGACTTGCCGCTCCCAGCTCCCCCGTCTCACCCTGCCATGGGGGAATCCATCTGTTCAGACCAATCACCAACTATTAGGAAGCAGAATCAGACCACACAGAGGAAAACTGAACGTGAACCTGTGGGAAGGAAGCTACGGAACATCTCAGCAGGTGAGACTGGATTGCGCTTCATTGCAAGGAACTGGAAGTGAGAGAAGGAAGAAGAAGCGAGTTTGGGGTGTCCAGGGTCAGCAGAGATTAAGGTGTTGGCAGCAGGGATGGGGAAAGGAGACAGATTCCAGAAATAGTTTAGAATCAAGAGGACTTATAGGTAGGTCATGGTGCATATGCATGTGTGTGCACGTGTGTGCGCGCACGTGTGTGCGCGCACGTGTGTGTGTGTGTGTGTGTGTGTGTGTGTGTGTGTGTGTGTGTGTTGAGAATCGGGAGACAGGGTAATATCATGACCCCTGAATTGCTTTTCTAGTAGGGGTGTGATGGTGATTATTGAGCTGGGGAAGATCTTGGGGAGGGAAAAATTGGGGGGTGTTAAGGAAATGTTGGGCAGACATGAGACAGACAGACATGTGACATTTGAAATGTTCTTGAGACACCCATTTACAGCTATCAAGAAAGCAGCTGGACACATGAGTTTGGGATTTGGATGAGAGGTGCAAACTGAAGCATGACCCTGGGGACCTGAGAGACCTTTCTAGCCCATTTAGCAAAGCGCTAGGGTTTCTTTCTCTATGTCATAATCCACTTGGGGTCTCACCCAACCCCATCACACTGCATAGGGATGTGATAAAACCTTGCAACCCACCCAGACAGGTGACAGGTGCCACGCAGGTTGGACAGGGAACAGCTGATCAGACACATAGGTGAGGCCCTTAACACAGGGGACCAGGCTGTACCTGAAGACTCAGGGTCATATCTGGCCTAGACATCAATGTGTGTCCACATGTGGCCTCTGAGCACTGGGGCACAACAGATCATGTTAAAGAAAGAGCCTGGGATAGTCAGAGCCAGGTGGTCCCTGCTGCTGCCACTAGACCAGGACATCCATCAGCAGAGGGGTCATGTCCACCTTGATCTCCATTATCTGCCCAGATGTGCCTCTGGTACCCATGAGGAACTCAGTAAGAACCAGCAATATGGATGTGTAGGTGGGTAGGTGAGAGGGAGGGAGGGAGGGAAGGAGGGAGGGAGGGAGGGAGGGAGGAAGGAAGGAAGGAAGGGAGGGAGGGAGGGAGGGAGGGAGGGAGGGAGGGAGGGAGGGAGGGACTCCTGCATGTATGTATGTATGGATGAATAGGTCTAAATTTTATCACATTCCCCTGTTGCCAAGAATGAAGGCAGCCAAAATTTAAAAGTCCCTAAAACCCACATTTTTGTATCATAGTAACCTGAAAGCACCTCCTTCAGGAGCAGGAGAGGGTCACACTCAAGAATGTGAGTCCCACGCCTGGGATGGCCCCACCAAGGCTGTGAGACCTTGCACTCACCTCCTAACCTTTGAGACTCAGTTTTCACCTACGTGAGACGGAATGATAACCATACCTGTCTCATTTGTCTCTAATGATAACCAAATGAGATACTCCATGTAAACTTCATAAAACAATGTCTGACAAATAATAAGTGCACAAGAAATTAGATGTCCTCCCACCTGCCCTTTCCCCTCTCCCCACTGTCGGACGTCAACTCTCACTGGACTGTGCTGCCCTCCCGGCCACACCACCCACTCCCGCTCCCTGACTCTCTGACCTGTTCTCTGACTCCTGTGGGCTCTAATAAATCATCAGCAACACAGAAAACAACTCCACACAGTTTGCACATGCTGGGACGACTGTGCTAAAGCCTTCATAATCCAACTCCAAGGAAGAGCATCTGGTACTTAATTTTTAAAATGTAATATATATTTAATGCAACATTAATATTTAATTCGTTTAATGCAATATTTAATTTGATATCCAATGCAAATAAAAATAGTAAACAGATTTATTAATGATTTACACAAGTACTCTCCTATTCTGTTCTTAAAGCATTTTTCTGCCCAGAAAACAATCTTCTACCCTCCAGAAAGCAAATATGGGAAGACATTCAAGCTGGTTCTTGTAAGTGGGTCAGAGTTGTCATCCTGTGAATGGGCTAGGCCAAGACGCCGCAGCCACGGCTTTCGTCTGTCCATACAGCCAACAAAGGCATGTTATGTGCTGGGAACTAGGCTCGGCTCTGGTGCAAAGGAAGAGGACGCCCTCCTCTTACAGAGCTCGTGACCCAGGTGGAAGATAAAATTCTGTGACAAATGAAATAACGACTAGGAAGGGAATAGTCACACTGGGCACTAGCAGGGCGCCTAACCCAGACCTGGGGGTGGGCTATGGTCAGGGGAGGCCTCCTGGGGAAGGCAACATCTAAACCGAGATAACTTGGGAACAGGGAGGAAGAGTGTTCCAGGCAGAGGGAAGAATTAACTCAAAGGATGCTGCAGACTGCATGTCCCTGTGTCCCCAAAATGCATATGTTGAAACCCTAATCCTCAATGTGATGGTGTTCGGAAGTGGGTCCTTTGTGGGGGGTGATTAGGTCAGCAGAGTGGCACTCTCATGAAGGGGGTGAGTCCCTCTCAAGGAGAGATGACCTCTCTACCCCCATGTGAGGACATACTGAGAAGGCAGCCGTCTGCAAACCAGGAAGAGAGCCCTCACCAGGAGCCAGAGCAGCCAGTGCCTGGATCTTGGACTTCCCAGCCTCCAGAACTGTGAGAAATACATTTTTGTCATTTAAACCACCCAGTCTATGATATTCATTATAGCAGCCCAAGCTGACTAAGACAAAGGCCTAGAGACAGAGCTGTGCTAGGGCCAAGTGAAGTTCAGAACGGCTGGAGAAGAGAATTAGGGAGCAGCTTGAGTTGAGGCTGGGCCTCATGAGCCAGGTAGAGGGGCTTGGACATTATTCCGAGGGTGACGAGATTTAAGCACTGAAGTTACATGACCAGTGCTGCACTGGAGGGGGGCTACCCTCGCTGTGAGACAGGTCCACAGCTAACAGCTGTTCAAGTAATCAAGAGAAGAGACGTAGCCAAGGGAACAATGGCAAGAAAATGGGCAGATTAAAAAAATATCTAGTATGCAGAACTGACAGGCGTGGTGACTGAGAATGTCAGGTGAGAAAGGAGAATGAGGCAAGGGCACGCTACGTAAATGATTTAATCATCAACTCACTGTTATCTTTATTGCTGACGTCTTGGTGGCACCCTCAGGGACTACACAGAGTGAGCCTATCTCTCTCTCTCCACGGCACGACTTTTCAAATCTGTTCCCCAAGACCAATGTCACCCACGGGAGCTGTGGAGTATGATGACAGACAATGTGGGTCTCACTTGGCTTCGCCCTGTGTGCATCAAACAGCCCAACGTGACTTTGAAACAAACATCCAACAACAGGGGACTGGTTGAATGAAGCACATTCTTACGCAACTTTAGAGATGGACTCCAACATTAACGGGCTTAATGCATTACAAATGTTCTGAGTGTAGACAGAACACTCTCATTTTAAAAATGTTTGGGTTTTTAAAAGAATGATATATGCCATATTATGATTAATCTTTCAATTCACTTATTCTTTCCTATTTTTCTATATTTTCCAATTTGTTTCCCACAATGTATATGTATTTCTCTAGTTCCAAGACCAACGGTCTTTATTTCAAGAATTTATTTCTCAAGAGCAGGGTTCTCTGGCCAAGCCCCTTCCATTCCCCCTGCCTAGGATGCTCTTCTCCCACCTTTTTCCTACTGGGAGCTGAGCATAATTATCGTCTTCCTGACCACCCTAAGGAAAGCCCCCAGTGGACAACGGGATAATGAACCCCTTCCTCCTCCTGCACCAGAACTTAACCTTTAGTTAACTTCCCAGAACTATCTCCCTGGTAACCTAGTTAGCTGAGATGTCAATTATCCTACTAGGCATTGCTCAGGATAAAACTGACCTCTCACAGATGCTTTTGCATCTGGCCTGGGAAGAACCATAAATGAACTATGAGACCCCAATGAGGTGCCATGCCCAGGATGTCATTACTCTGTAATGGGATGCTCCTTGCGGAGGTCCTGATAGCTCTGTCTATGGCAAAGTGACAAGAGATATTGGCTCCAATGACGCATGCAGCTTCCAACTCAGGGCAGACCGACACCTGCCGCAGGTGCAGCCACCTCCTTACTCCGGAGCTCTGCTGTGGGCACTGCTGGTGAACAAGGACGCCTGGTGTGGTCCTGGTGGCCGGCTAGGCTTCCTACCCTCTCGTCCTAGAGCACAGGAAGCCAAGAGCGTGCTGTGGTATTCTCACAAGTCTGGATGTTTAGGTGAATCTAGACCCTCGGTGCACTTCCCTACTCCCACTACTCCCTCTTGTATTGCCCCGGTTTTCCTTCATGGAACCCTTTACACTTGGTTGTTGATAATCTGTTTATTGTCACTTTGTCCCCTAGACTTGAACCTTAAGGGGGGTCAAGGACCATGTGTGCTTTGTTCGTCACTGTAAACTCAGCTCTCACCCTAGTGCCTGGCACTATCAGAGGGAGGGAGGGGAAGGGGTGAGGAGGAGGAAGAGGAGGAGGGAGAATGGGAGACTGATTTAAAAACTAGAGGAGGAAATTGCTAGAAACTTGCAAGAGGCAAAATAAGAGGTAAACTGAGTCCAAATTGCAGGACTTTCTGAAAGACACATGAGCGATGAATCACCCCAAGGGCCTTGAAGAGATGCTGAAACGTGTGAAGGTTCGTGGTTTACATTCCACAAAGGTCACCTGGCAGCAGCGCGGAGGAGGGGGATGGTGCGTTCCATGTTAGACCTCCCAGGAGCGACGCCAGCCAGACCTCTGGAGCTCAGGGAGACACGCAGAGGTAGGGAATGTGGGCACGAGGACAGGTGTGGGGCAGGTGGGTGTCACGGGCATGACTGAGACCATCCAGGAAGTGCGTAAAGTGAGATCCGGAAGGGCCAGAGATAAAACTCCGGTCGTCTGGTGCAGAACGACAAGAAGGAACCGAGAGGTACCCGTGTGTGGGGCTGAGGCCCAATGAGAGACAACGTCTCCGCACTTTGAAGACTCATGGCCTTGCACTTGCACGTCTATTTGTGGAGTTGATTTCCTTCTTAACTGACAGTGCTTCTGCCTCTATCTAGTCTTTTGAAAGCAGAGGAAGCTCCGTCGTGGCAAGCAGGGCTCCTTCTCATCTTCCAGTCCTCCCAAGGTCCTGCACCTAGTAGGTCCCTAATAACCTCCTTCATCTGAACCCTTCAAAGATGGGGGGGTTGAAACTAATTAGTTTCAATCCAGACTAACTGCTTTTTTAAATTCTCATATAAATCTGACTTTTAATAGGTTCTGAGAATCGATGTTTCATTATTTTCTGCCACAGTGGAGATTATCCCTGTTGATGGGTCATTACAAATCGAGGCTCTCCGAGAGGTCTCCCTTCTGTCTCTCATTTCCTGATCTTTCTGCAGGATTATCTTTGTTCTTCAGAGCAAAGGGGGGAAGAAGTTAAATGGGTCTTAGAAATTAACAACTGGGACCAAGCAGACCAGAGGCAGAAGAGCTGTGGCTCTCTCACGCTCACACCACACAGGCTCCGTATTGTTCAACAGGAATAAGGAGGCAGCTTCATTCGTGGCGGTCTCAATCGGATTGATAATCTCAGTGTGGATCTGCCATTCACTGCATGCCAACTGTATACCAGGCACTGGTCCAGCAGGTCACGTTCGGCTTCATTTAATCATTGCAATAATGATTAAATACGTGTGGACTGTGATTAGCCCCATGTTCCCACTGGAACTCAGAGAGGCTTACCCTTGAGGCTACCCAAGTCACAGAGCTGCTGAGTTGTACGGGGCTGCCGGGAAACCCGTATATCTTACTCCAAACCAGGCTTCCATTTGTATTGGGGGCATAGCTCCAGTTCTGAGTTCCCTGGAGTCCTGGAAGAGCCAACCCAAAAGTCACATAGGGTCCAGTGCATCTCCTGCCCAAAGCCCCATTCCCTACAAGGCATCAGAGCTAGATTTCACTATAGAGTGGTTACAGCAGCCAGCTTCTCCCTGACTCTGACCTCAGGAAAACAATCCTTTTTCTTTTCCTTGGCACTGAGATTGCTCTGTGGATCCATTTGCATAAATCCAAGCAAAACAGGACACCCTAGAGAACAAAAGAAAGAAAGGGATGTGCTCAGGCTCTCCAAGCAGCAGCAACTCCTTTTGATGCCAAATGGGCCCTCCCCACACACGGCCTTGCTGGTTGTGCTGCGGCAGGGTTCAAACGTGACAGAGCCACCAGAAGGGACCCCCCAAACTGGCTCAGATTTTCTGGGATCTGTATGTGCCAAGGCTGAAGAAAACAACGAGCAATAAACCTCTGCAGACAATTGATCACTCATCTGTGCAGGACTCAGAGCATCAAGCTCACCCCTCGTTATCACTCTGGCATTTTTTTTAGGGTAGAGAGTGTCAGGAGGGAGACAGCACAGAGGGTGCCATGCCCCAGGCCAGGAACCCCACAGGACTGGGCTCAAATCCTGCCCGTAAGACTCTGGGCATGTCACCTCCGCTGCCCAAGCCTTCCTCATTGGTACAATGAGATCAGTCACAGTTTCCACCTCCTTAGATCCAAGCAGCCAATGCATGCAGGGGACCTGCCCCAGTGCCTTGCAAACAGTGAGAACTCAGTAAGTGTTAGTTGCTGTGATTATTCTCTCTACACAGCTAACTGCATGCAGAGAGCTCTGCATAGCTTCAGGTAAATTGGGAGGGGAGATGCACAAAGCCAGAGATAGAACATGTACTTCCATGTTTTCCAGCTCAATGTTATACTGCAGAAACAGCACAGAGCCTGAGAGACTAGGGTTCAAATACTGTGTCCCTTTAGATCTTGGGCCAGTTTTTTAACCTTGTAGTGCTTACAGTCTGGAGTGAGAGACAGGCAATCAATCATACAAATAAATGCATAAACAGAAACTGAGACTTGTGCTACCATGAAGGAAAGCAGTACACAATTCTGAGAGAGCAACATAACAAAGCAACCTGAGCTCCACTGTAGGGATGAGGGGTGGGAGCGGGAGAGACTTCCCTGAGGAAACTGAGATAAGTAGGAGTCATTACGGAAAGAGGGACAGGGGTAGCATTTCCGGTGGGAAAATGGCATGTGCAAAGGCCCTGTGGTAGGAAGGAGGATGGTCCGATATGGCAGCCAGCAGGGTCTGCAGTAGAGAAACAGAGCTGACACTGAAGAAGCAAGTGGCAGGTGGATCATGCCATCTTTAGGAATAAATGTATTACACGTCTGAGGTCTTTCTCTTCTCTGCTCCTTGATGTATCATAGATGCTTAGTGCAATGCCAGCACAAAGCTGGCACTCAAAAATATATTTGCTGAACTTCCAAAACGTGCCTTCAGATAGTTTATTAGTAAGTCAGTCACACGGGGTGAGTGCACACTGCACCAAGCACTGCTCCACAACAGGAAATGCCAGGGGGGCAGGGGGTTCAGGGTCCTAGATTTTCAGCAGCCACAAGAGGCTGTGGTCCTAGAGTACCTACTGGGTGCAGGTTCACAGGCTCTTTGTCCCAGTCTCCTGCCTGTGCCAGAGAGACACAGAAAACAGGGTGCACCCGGCAGTACTGCCTCATGAGGTAGTTTTCAGGGAAATGGGTGCTTGACAGCCCATGCAGGGGAGGCGGCTACTTCCCAGCTGTCCATTCTATTTCAGTGAACAACCAGCCCCATTCCACGGCATAATGTCCCAAACACACCGCATTCACGTTCTTTGCCTCTGGAATGCACTTAGCACTTCCTTCCTCTCTTTGACTCAGGTGAGTCGGACGAATGGTTGGGAGTAGCAGGCATTGACAATCCCGGCGAAGGAGGAAACGTGGCGCTCGTGCTCAAAGAGACGGAGGGCTGCCCCTCTGCAGCCTCAACACCCCACCTTAGGGACGGGATGTCAAAGGGCACATCCCGCCCCTCGTCCGCACACATCCCGCCCCTCGTCCGCAAGCCGACTCCATCCACTCCCCTTGGCCGCCTCGTTGTCTCATCTGACTCCACCCTTCACTGGACAGAGACTGAGACCTGGCCCAGACGGAGCCAGTCCGTTGGCTGATCAGAAACCAATCAGGATCGCTCTGCACAGGGGCAGGAAAAGGCCATGCTCGGAGCAGTGGGCGCCCAAACTGAGAGGTCACACGGCAAGCAGGGTTGGCAGCCACCTTCAGCCATGAGCGCCCGTGCCATGCAAGCACGGCAGAGGCTGAGCAGCGAGTCAAGCCAGTTCACTGCCGGCTGCAGGGAAAAGTGGGAGGATAACACCATGTTCCAAGAGAAACAGATGAGAGACCATGTAACCGGAGAGACAGAGCAGCACAGAGAAGGTAAGTAACAGGCTTAAGGTCACACAGCTTATAAGTGGCAGAGCCAGGACTTTAACCTAAGCCTAACTCCAGGCTCGGAGTTCTCACAACCACACAAGCTGCTCCAGCCAGAGGGTGGCAGGACAAAACTGCTTTGCAGGAACAGTACTGCAGGTGGGGAGGGGTGGCGGCAGAGTGAAAGCCGAGACCAGCCAAGAAGCTCAAGCCGCAGTCACGGTAGTATCTTCTTTGCTGATCCTGACGGTTTGTTTTGCTTTTATCGTCTACCGGGTACTTGTGTGTACCAGGAAAAGTGCTAAGTTCACATCACTTATCCCACTGACTCCCCGCAAGAGGTCTGTGCGGGAGTTATCGTGAATCCTTGTTACAGACGAAGCGGAGCCTCACAAGAGAAGGCCGCTTCCGTGTGGAGCTGGCCCGTGAGCCCGGGTCTGTGTGACACCCAAGACCACGCGCCCTGACGCAGGGCGCCCTCCACCCAAGAGAAGGCCGCTTCCGTGTGGAGCTGGCCCGTGAGCCCGGGTCTGTGTGACACCCAAGACCACGCGCCCTGACGCAGGGTGCCCTCCACCACGCCGAGTCCGGCCGCGGGGACCACACCGGCCTCTGGCTGTGGGACGAGGAGGAGGAGGAGGCCAGAAGGACACGTCGGGGGCGAAACACCAGCACACCAGAGGCCCAACTGGGGAGACAGCGAGGGCCACCCTGCAGGCTAAGGAGGCAGAACCTTCCGCAAGTCCTAGAGACAAACGAGGAACCGAAACAGGAAAGAATTATTGCCAGAGAGCACTTCTGGAGAGTCTCCTAGATTTTTCCGTAACATCTCTAACTTTCCAAAGGAAGCGTACAGCCTGTTTTCGGGGTCCCGAGTGTTCTGAGACCACTGCGCCTTTCCCGACGCTTTGCCAACAGAAGCCAGCAACCCGATCGCTGTCCCCTTCGCCTGATAAATGTCTCCTCCCGGGGGCCGGTTACCTGGCTGCTATCGTCCCTCTGACGCAATTCATCAGCTGCAATTGTTACCTGCACGGCAAAATCTGTCTCCTTCCATTCCCCATTAATGCCGTGTAAGGGCACAACACAACCCTGGCATCTGCAGGCGGGTCTCGCCCAGGGTAAGAATTTACTTTCAAAACCATTTACATCCATCAACAAAAATCAATGTGATTGTTAAAGGGTCTTTTACCTGTTAAGACAATAAAGATTCTTCAACAAACTGGATGCTCTTTTCACTCCTCACATCCCCTCTAAAAGCATACCCAGGGAGCCAAAGAAACAGAACGAAAACTAATCCTGAGAAAAGATATTTTAGTTTGCAGATGACAGAACTTCCCTTGTTTAAAAGCAATTTAGCATATAGTACTGGTCAGCGTGTTCCTCTTTAAATCATCCAGAAAAATTTAGCGGCAGTGGTCCAAAGCAGCTCTGAGTTATACGGGTAAAGACAAGCCACCCTCAAAATGTGAGCAACCAGTAACAGGCTGCTATGTCTCAAGCGGCCCACCAAGGGGGCCGAGAAACACGGTGCGGAAACAAGAAGTGCGTGCAGGGAAGACCACAGGGACCGTGCCTCACCTCTGATTGCCTTCGTGTAGGAAGCTCAGGGTTCAAGAAAACGGGCATCTGCTGCTACAGGTAGGACTGGAGTCCGTTGTAGCTGAGTGCTTGTCTTGAACTCTTTCATTGCCCAACAAATGTTAGTCGCCTACTCTGTACTGGAGACTATAATGGCCCTAAGGAGAGCCATGATCTCAACCCTCAGAGAGCTGACCGTCAAGTACAGACGTGCGTGGCCAAGGCCAAGCTCTGGGCATGACGAGTCCGTTGCACACGGGAACATTTCAGCCAGGATGTGAGGTGCGAGGAGGAGAAGCCAAGAGAATAGGGCGCTTCCATCACACACCCCGTCCTGGTGGATCTCAAGTCTAGACAGTCCTCAAATGGGTCCCCTCTTCTCTCCTCCCTGGCAACATCGCTCTGGTCTAAGTCACCCCTATTGGACTATCGAGACGGCTCCTGGAATCCACCCTGGCCCCCCCCCACGCCTCTGCCTAGCTGCCAGAGTAACATGAAAGGGTGTTCCAAGTACAAATCTGATCACTCGCCCCCTGCTCAAGCCCACCAGGAGAGACAGAGGACGAGGACGGGGGCCCTGACTTCCCGGAGCAAGCCCTGCCTCGCCACTGCCTTCCTGGCACGTGGTCCTGGGAGAGCATCTCAAACTTCACTTTCCTCGGCTGCAAAACTGGGCCAGGAACAGCATAGGGCAGACTTAATGAAATGACCGACATTCCACTACCTTGGACCTACAAGAACAGCAATTGCATACTGTCCAACCTGATACCTCCACCACGGGGCCATCATGAAAGGCAGTGAAGTCAGCACAGAGCCTGGCACACGGCAAAGCTCTGCACAGGGCGGCAGTCACTCGCCTCCTCATTCCTCCCTCTGCTCGGCCCTCCCCCCTTCCTGCTTTGCAAACATTCCCTCTGGCCGTCCTGGGCAGCCAAGCTGCTGGCTCCACGGGCCTTTGGCCCTGAGACCCTGAAACATCTGGGGCTGGGGGGCAGGAGGAGGCACCATCCTTCCCCCAGTGTTACGGCCCACCAGTGGGGCCATCTTTATTTCTGGCCAGTTCCGCAGAGTTGACGTCTACCTAGCACAGAGGAAAATTGTTTCTGCCACATCCTCCAGTAAGAATGATTTTCTTCATGCTCCGTTTGTCTACAACTGTCTTTCCGATCATCCTCCCTGTTAGCACATGGCCTACACGCTTGAAATTCAGCCAGAGGAACTAGGCGAAATTTATGATCCACTGACGACTGAAGCCCCGAGCGATCAGATTTGAATGTAAATGTTGGGATGAGGTCATCAAAAGCAACAGGTGGCGAGATAGCCCATCTGCAGCCCCGCCACACTCGAGGCCCACACTGTAATCTGCTGCTGATTGAAAGCATCGATCGCACAACCGACATTAATGCATGGCACACACACACACAAAAAGTCCCAGCCTTTTATTTTGAGATTATAATTTTTGATGGAGTTCCAAACGCCTCGGTGTCACTATTAACGTCAGCATTTTTTCCAATAATGCTGTGCTCAAACAGAACAATTCATTAGTGCTAAAACCAATTTACTGGAATGGGCTGAAAACCTCCTCGGTTTTCTCTATTAATGTATTACAAGATGAAATATTTCATGAGCCGCTGGTTGACATGCCTGACACTTCCTCTCTCACGCTGCTTAGCTCCTCAAGGTGGAAAATCTCCCTTCGGCAGATGAGATGCCAGGGACGAGCTAAGCAGAGAGGGAAAAAAAAAAGGCCCGGCTCTCAAAATAGTTTACTGTCCTTCCAAATAGAGATAGTCCCCTTCTGTATTTTCCAATACCTTGCAATATAATCCTCAAGATAATTGAAATAATCAAAGCAAAGTGCTTAATATGGTGTCTGACCCAGAGTAAAAGCCCAGGAAATATTAGCTATTATACTTGGGGAGGGCATAAACGCTGGAGTGGTTAAGGACGCAGGTGGCAAGTCACATGGTGAGTTCAAATCCCAGCCTGTCCATTTCTTAGTCAGGTGGCCTGGAGCTCAGCACAAACCTCTCCAGGCATTAGTTTGTTTTTTGCCATCATTAAAATAGGCATATGTTGATCCGCCTGGGGCTGCCGTACCAAGTCACCACAGATTTGGTGGCTTGGAACAACAGAAATCTATCCTCTCACAGCTCTGGGAGCCAGAGGTCCAGAATTCCCGTGTCAGCAGCCACGCCCTCCAAAGGCTGCGGGAGGAGGGTCCTTCCTGCCTCTTCCAGTTTCTAGGGGTTCCTGGCATTCCTTGGCTTGTGGCAGCATCACTCCATCTCTGCCTCCATCTTCCCGTAGTTGTCTTCCCTGTGTGTGTGTGTGTGTGTGCATGCGTGTGTGTGTGTGTGTGTGTGTGTGTGTTATTCTTCTTATAATGACACCAGTCATTGCTTTTAGGGCCCATCCTAAATCCAGGATGATTTCATCAGAAAGTCCTCAACCTAACTAATTATGTCTGCAAAGACCCTATTCTGAGGTTGCAGGGCGACAAGAACGTGGCAGGAAGGAGACAGCTCGCAACTCACTACAGGGGAGAAGGACAGCGCCTGCCCTGCAGGACGGCCGGGGGATTCGATGGCGAACACGCAGGTGAGGTGCACGGCCAGGAGCCGGCGCACAGCGGTGCTCAGAGGTAGGAGCTGGAAGCAGACAGCACCACTCCCATCTACCCTTCCCGGGGCCCCGTGGTTTGGTCTGCACTTTCCTCCTGGAGGCGCAGTGGCCCTTCCTTCCCTGGGCGACTTGGTGCCTCTCTCCCCACCGCCAAGCCCAGCTAAGGTCACTGTCGCCCTCCCCAGCCTCGTGTCGACAGCTTGCCCAGTCAGGTCCCGGACCCCCCTCTGCGTGCCCTGCAGTTCTCCCCAAAGCGACCACGGTGGGCTTCCTACATGCAGGCAGACGCACGAGCCCATCCCCACGGAGCTCCTGCCCTTCAGGTTTCCCGGAGAGCTCTGAACAGACACCAGGCTCCCTCTGCCCTGTGCTCGGGCCCTGCCTCCCTCTCCAGCTCCGCCCGGATGGGCTGCAGATCCTTAGCATGCAACGTCCGTGTGCAATGTTATTCCGCTGCACGGAATGCACTTGCTCACCCTCTCCTTGAATGTGTCCCCTTCAGTCATGCCCAGTTTCCAGTCTTGGAGAAGGCATTGCTTCCTGCAGGAAGCCTTCCCAGTCTGGGCCTCCAAGTCCGAATTAAGTGCCTCGTATATCCCCGCCTACCTCCATCAAAGCCCCACGCCTGCTCCCATATAGTAACTGCCTGATGACGCGTCTAACTCCCCAGCCCTTGGCAGAGTGTCTTAGGGTCAGAGATGGCGTCTGACTCATCACTGCATCTCCAACGCCAAACCCAGAGCCAGAATCGCCGCAGAAAATCCAGTGAACAAAGCAGTTAATGATGAATCCTCACAGCTCTGCCTACGATAAGCTGAAAAACATCAAATTGAAATCACACACGTCATTTAATGAGTGACACACTACCCTCTTTTCTTGTGGCTCTGGGCACAGCAGGAAGAGCCCAAACTGCAGTATTCTAGGCTAGAACTTTAGCCCAAGTCAAGGCACTGACATCCCAGAGACAGACCTTCAGGTTCACATTCAATTCGATCTTGAAAAGCTAAATCCATTAAAACATATACATAAGGAGCTTGATGCTTGGAAGAAGAGTGACAAAGTGAGTTAGGAAAAGGTAATTCTAACCAGCCAAGTGACCTCGGAGAAATCACTTAACGTCTTTGGGCCTCAAAAGCCTCCAACACTAAACAAATGAGTCGGGCTAGGAGAACGACTCACGAGAATCTCATTTTCTTCGAAATTCAAATACTGCCCTTGAACGCCTCCCCACCACCACCACCTGGCCCGAGTAAATCTTATAAAACATATATTCAGCTTCCTTGAAAGGAGATCCATTTGTCATGCGGTTCCTGGCCGGGTGGATCACAGCTTCCAGCCAGTCTCCTTCCTAAATCATCAACTCCAGAACTTCCCAGGGATAAAATATCGACTGTTTACCCAGAGCCGTGGGGCGTTCCAATCTGGCCTCAGCTGAAACGCTCTTGGAAGAGCTGAACGTTGTTGAACATCTTCCAAACTCCCATGCAAGCCGCAGAAGCGCTACAGACCCTAGTCCTTTTAGGTCGAGGCTAAAGGAATTTAGTGGAAAACTTATTCAGCTAAACAGAAGATAATCCGTAGCTTTATCTCTGTTCTCGAAACTTCCGATATTTGGTTAAAAAAAACCCACATCATTCTGAAGCACTCGTCCAGGGTGAAGGGAAAATATGCTCTAAGAAACTCAGAATATATGATGGGGAGGGGATTTTGTGTCTGGAACTACTAGTAAACTACAGAAGCCCAGATGCCAGAATGATGAGGGTTGGGGGAGGCCCAAACGTTGCGGTGGTGTGAATACAAACTGCGTTTGCACCGCGCTGCACAGTTTCCAAAGTGGTCCCATTACATAGGATTCCGTTGATACAGTCAAACTTATATCTAACATGACATTCATTTTAGGAGGATAAATCATTGTGAATATTTTACCACCTCGCCATATTATTCAACCAATTTAAATACTATCAAATGATGTTAATGGCCAAACTAATCTCTTCTGCTCTGGCATTTATCCTGAGCGACATGATAGCACTTCCAAGCTACCAGCTTGACATCCCACCTGGATACTTAGGCGGGACAAAATCCAAACCACTCAATCTCACTCTCACACCCCACCCCTGACTCATCACCGTCCCATCTTTCTCATCTCATTAAATGGCACCGCCGTCCACTCAGTCACTCAAACCAAGAGCCTCAGAGATGTCCTTTTCTCTGTTTTCCCCATTCCTCGTGTCCAATTCGTTAGCAAGACTCCTGGTTCTACCTCCCAGATGCCTGTCTTGGATTCCTCCGTGGTCTCCATTCCCAGCCGTCCAAACCACTCTCATCTCCCATCACAAGTCCTCGCTCAGCCATTTCCACTTCTGCCCCCTCATAATCCACTTTCTACCCATGGCCCCACATGATATTTTAAAAATATAAACTGTATCACATTATATCCCCACTTAAAACCCTTCAGTGGTTCCCAATTACATGTAAAATAAAGGCCAACCTTTTTGCTGTGGCTTCTGAAGCCAGCAAATCTGGCCCCCGCCAAGTGTTCCAAGGTCTCCTCCTCCTAATACGCCAGGGCCCAGCCGAGCTGGCCAAGCCTATCCCACCCTGCTCACAGCCCCCCTCTCGCCCCAAGGCCGGCTCCTTCACAACCCCCAAGTCCCTGCTCAAACGATGCCTCCCCAGAGAGGCCTCCCACATCGTCTGCCCAAAGCAAAACCACCGTGTGCCCCACACTCTCGACCACGCCATTCTGTTTCTGCCACCGGATTTTGGACAACTAGTCAACATGTTTATGCACTAACCACTCCCTCATCCTCTCCCCGTGCACACCACTACAGAAGGCTAGCTGGAAGGAAAGAGTGAGCTTCTCTGCCTCTCTTGTTATGCTGATCACCTCTTGCTGCTCACCCCATGGTCGTTGGTGAAGGAGGGAATCCTGACCCTAAATAGTACAAGGCTGCCAGGCGCATGACCCCCAACACCAGACAGATGAGATGGACAGCAGCTTATATACGAGTCACATATAGTCACAGCCCCAGAGGAGGGTGCCACACGCCACACAGGGCTATGCTGGGGTGGAGGGGGCATTCAGGGGCAAAGCAAGCCAGCAGGGCCATGAGACACGGGCATTGTAGTAACGAGAGGGTGAGACGGCCCTTGGCTCCCATGGGCGGATGCGACTGGCTTGTTTGTGTATTTCTATGGGCCAGCAGGGAGGTGAGACCTATTTCGTTGAGGACCAGGTGGGGTGGGACTGGGCCGGCTGACGTGGAAACTAGCTAGGTGGGGAGCCTTTCCTATAGGGGGAGGGGTGTATCTGGAGAGATCGGGGTAGCTCACAGTTAGACTGCTGGGGCCCTGTGAGGCTCCAAGATGCCAAGGCAGCACCTGAAATTTCAGGCCTGATGATGCACTTGTCCACTGGTTTATGTCCAATGCCTCCCACTGTGCCTGGCACATAGCAGATGCTCAGGAAATACTTGCATAATTTGATGAATGAAACTGGGGAATAGATCCTGCCTTTGACTTGACTGTCTAGACACCTGTGCAACCCTGGAGGTAACTCAGACGGCTGGGTGAGAGTGAGTACGACTCGACTTCCTCAAGTTCTACAGGTGAGTTCTCCTCCAGTTTCATCACCTAACCAGCCCATGCCATTAGTACCCCCTATGGACTGGACGTGTAATACCCACAAAGATCAATGCAATGTTTTATTTAAACTACAAATGGACCAGCATTCGAAATGAACAAGAGGTCTTCTACCCAGGCACCGGTTCAGCTTTTTCATTTATTTTTCATCTGAGCCGCTTCACTCAAAGGCATCCCTGCACCTTTACAGCACCGAGACACGGCCAGGCCCTTCCTTTGTGAATGTTCACCCATTTGCACTGGAAGGAAAAATGTACACTCAAACGCAATCTTCAACAGCCAATGAACAATGATATGTCTTCATTAGAGCTTCTAATGTATATTTCAATGGTTCTTTTAATATTTATTTTTAATATGAAAGAGGGCCATGCTCATTAGAGGAGATTTGAAAAATACAGAGCATAAGAAAGAAGAGAGTCATTGCTCATAGCCTCATCATCCAGACACAGCCATTGGGGGATAATTTCTTCTGATATCTTTTCTAGGCATAATTATTTTTAACATAGATTTATACTACATATACAATACTGTGTCTTATTTTTAGTTCACAGCGTAGTGCTGTTCTTTTGGTTTTATATCATACTCTGTGAAAACAGAATTTTTTAATGCGATTTTTAAATTTGCATCAATTGGATATAAATTAAGTTTCTTAGCTATTGACCTATAGTTGGCTATTTAGGTTGCTTGCAATTTAGGTAGTTTGCGATATCATATCAGCACTCAGCACACTTTTGTACTTAAAAGCTTTTACAATATTTAGGATGATTTCCTAGTAAGAATTTTTCAGAATCTCTGGACATAAAGATATCTTTAAGATTTTGGGTCTATATTATTAAGTTATTTTCCAAAAAAGGAATATCAAATTACCTTCACCAAAAAAAATAAACAACAAAAAATGGTTTGCTTTTAAATAGAATGACAATGACTTTGGTTTGGCATAATTCAAGAGGGTTTTTGGTGTCTCAGCTTTTATTTTTTTCCTATGATATCCCCACCCCTAAATTTCCATATGTCACCACTGAATTCCAAGTCAATGCATTTTCCCACTACGATTTGTAATAGTCCACAACCTGACCATGCGATATAGTCAGTAATCAGCCTACACCCTGGATATGAGGACTAGCCCATCAGAAAGCCTTTCCCTTGCAGCCCGAGATGTGTCCCAGTGTGGCGGTCGTCCCTGCCAGTCGCGGGGACAGGTACTAATCAAAGGCAGCAAACCCTCAACATGGGAGAAAAGACTCTTGAGACTGACACAACCCGGGATGAAATTAAAAATTCAAGCCCAAGAGCTTAAATGACCCGAAAGAACTATTTTCTTCTTCTATTTCAAATACAGCCTCGTCTTGGATGCAAAAAAGATGAGTTCTGAGGATTTATCTCTTCAAAAAAAGTACTTCTTAGTAACGTGGCCCAAAATGAAAGCGCTTAGAGGACAGAAGCCCAGGCTCTGTGTAAGTCACTCAGCTGTGCAAATGACGCAGATTTCTGGCCCTGGGTCTTTTGTAATTCCTGATCTAATCTACCAACACCAGTGCTACTCCTGGAAACCAAGGGACCCAAATGGCTCATTTGTCCTTATCCTTGGTGAAGAAAGCAACGTAGGTAAGCCTAAGTCACAAGCCACTGTTAGAGCCCCCCTCGGCAGGGATCAGAGCACTGAGTGGCCTCTCCCCAGAGAGAGCAGGGAGGCAGTGGGGGTCTTCTCATGCCACCCTCCCTCTGGCATTGCCCCCTCCTGTCTAGGACTGCCTCCCCTCTAGACAAGCATTTTTAGTTTGTTTCTCTCCAAGACCTGAGCCTTTAAAATGCTTCCTTATGAGGGGCCATATAGAGCTCTGTGCCAAAAATCTTCAAAGAGTTCAAATCCCTAAAGGAATAATCTCAGGTATGTACCCAGACTGGAGCACCAGGGATTGCAGTTCTGTTTATGGCTCAAAACAACAGAAACCATCAGAAATGGAGGACTTACTGAATAAATCATATACATCTATCCGTGCAACGGAATGCTACATGATCTCCAAAAATTAAGTGACAGAGAACACTTAGTGACATAGAATAAGCAGGTAGCAAAGCAATTGTGAAATTGCTTTGGCCATAGAAAAAGACTAGAGACCTCAACATGGCACCTTGAGGACACATGTTTACCCTTCCCTGGCTTCCCAAATCCCAGTGGAACAACAAGCTAGGAGCCTAGTATGATAGTAAGACCTGGAGAGCATAGGGTGGGCTTCCTAGATCCCAACAGGTAGTGCTGAAGCTCACTCCAACACTGGAACTGGAAGCTGTTTAGTTAAGAAGTGGATTCATTGTCCTAAAGGAGACCAGCACTTCTAGACGGGTGTTCTTGTCCTTGCAGATGGCCCTGCTCACGTTGGCATTGGGGAGCGGCCAACCCATTTGCCTCTCAGCTCCACCCCTGCACATCCTGAAGCAAAGCCTAACACATGGCACCCCCAACACTTGCTCACAGACCCCCAAAGCATCCTTCCAATTCGGAGGTGAGGTCTGATGAGGAAACCGACGCAAGCCGTCTGTATTTATCAACTCAATCTTCTCTTCACAGACATGTAGGAAAAGCAGGAATCACCAGATGTTTGAACAACGTCAAGAGCACAGAGAAGAAAAGCCGAGATGGAAGGAGGTGGAAGAAGAGGACGTGTTGCCATAGAGGAAATAGGTAACACGGGGGCATTTCCTTCTCTTGAGAGTGACAGCATTATGTGTTCTGCAACAAGTATCATTTACTGCTCTTTCAATTTTATTTAAATCAATCTATAAACAAAGCTTGGATGACAAGGATGGTTACGAGAGAAAACGGAAATGTTATAAGCCCTGACAGTGTGAAATTCATGGCAGGGGGAGAGACAGAGGGAAGTGCTAGGGCCCTCATTTGTTTTTTCCATTGTACCTAGTGAGTATTCAAGACATGCTATGCAAGTTGGTGAAAAACAGAGGCTCAAAGATCATTCTTCAAAGTTATGAAGATAGCCAACAGAATAACTGATATTGGTTAAATTCATATGACCACCCAACATCAGGGTAAGCAAAAAAGCGAAAGCACAAGGTATTGCAAATGAGCTGAATTCCTTGTATGCCACAGCAGTAGAGAGATGCGGGATTTAAAACTGATAGCCTGGAAATAAGGGTGTTAGCACACACATTAGAGGTGTGAAATAGGCCATCGGAAGAAATGCCTCCACATGGTTCCCCCTAGAGTGGGAGTCCAGGAATGGGGTTCCACATCCTTCCCCAATCCTTGACTCACACACCAAATGCATGTTTTTGCTTTTACAATAGCACAGTTTCTAAACAGAACGCAGCTATGACTAGCTGGCGGGGCATACATCAGTGCGTCTCTGCCTGCCTGCAGATTAGAGTCAGCTAGGAGTCATGGGAAGCTCTGATGCCAGAGCCCCCCGCCTCCCACCCCAACTCAGATTTCAGATTCAATTGGTCTGGGGCGAATCCTGGGCTGGGTAGCAAGCTCCCGAAGGTGACCCTAATGTGCAGGCGGGCTGGGAACCACTGCCTCCCTCTGCACATGCGGTAACATCTCCTTTCTAATGGCTCCCGCCTCCTCAGTTTTCCACCAGCTGTGTCTTGTGCACCTACTGTGCTGGTTGAGCCCCAGGCTGGCTGCTGCACAACAGGTGCTGAGCAAGATGGCCTCACACCTTCCCCTGGGGACTTACCATGGTGAGGGGAGAGGTGGGAGGAAGCAGTTATTCCGCAAATTACTCATTCATTTATTCCTTATAATTGCAGCAAATGCCACACACAAAAAAAGAAAGGATGTGATAAATACATGCATTACTTTCATAATTGGGAGGAAGTAGATGTTATTTCTAAACTCCACCCTATCTCTGCACCCCTCAATGACTCTGCCCCCGCCCTCTGCCAGAGACTGCAGGTCAACATTTCGGCCCTCCCCAAAGATGCCATCAGGAAGAACGACCCCATCTCCAGGCAAGGGTTGGAGTTCTGCCCCTCAAGCCACCATGAACCACAACCATAAAATCCGCGTCCCGAGACCGTGGCCACAGCAACCGCATGCGGCTTGCATGTGGCTTAAAATTCTCACCCCCAGCAAGGAGTGGAAAGAGAGCAAAGACCACGAATGAGAAACCCCCAGACACGCCTGCCATCGAGTTCTGACATGACAAGGGCCTGCAGTCAGGGTTTCTTTGCGAGACGTCCACAGACTCACAAAATATGGACCTCGCTAATCTGTGGGTGTGACAAGAGAATTACCAGACAGCTGAGAGGGGGGCCTCCCCTAAACTTGGGGCCTGAGCACCCACAGTCATCACCTCATCACCGTTTGATCTGCCACATCTTCTCTGATACAGAGAAAAGCATAGTGATTTTTTTCCCATTTATTTTTGCTAGAGGGCGAAAACCAAAAAAAATAATAATAAAAATAAAATCCCCCAGTTGTAAGCTAAGACTATAAATTGGGGAATTGTAGAAAATCAGAGCCCTTAACTTAATCCAACACCAATAAAGAGCAATAGACAAGGGATAATGACACACAATAAATACAGGTGCGTCTTATAGTTAAATTACAGGGCCGGCAGGGGCGAGAGTGGAGCACAAGCTTCACGCCAGGGCCATTACGGGGACTAATTTGGTTAGCGGCAAGGACGGGTCTCTTGTAGCGAGCGCCTGCCTTTTCCCATTTCATCTCATTTTTGCTGTAACCATGTTTTTATTTTTATAGAACAATTGGATTCTGACCCACGCTTTCAGAATTGAGTTTTTTCAGATTTATGACACAAATGCTGTCTAATGATCATGACGGACATCCAGCCCCCGATGTGCAAATCCTTACAACCTGTCCCTACACGGGGAGACTCCATGGCCCAAGAAGGGGCTCCCCTGGCCAGAACCCCAAAATCTCAGGGCGGGGATCTATCCCAAAGGGGCATCTTCGTCACCTCCGAGAGAGAGCCAGCTGTGGCCACACCTTGCCTCCTTCTCGACCCCTTAGGCTGACTGACTGGATCTGCATACACTGGCCCCAAAGAGTCCCTAAACTGCCCCTCAAAGGACTTGGGTCCCACTGGAACTGCTGTCCTCAGGGGAACGTGCTGCCCCCTAGAGGAAGCTCTGGAAATTTCTAGGGACAATTTTGGGTGTCACAGTGACTGGGGGACACAAATGGCATTCAGTGTCACGAGGGAGTCGGAGTCCAGGCACCCTGCAGCCTAAGGCACAGACCCACACAGAAAGGAAACTCCCCGTGTCCCGCACGACTTGGGAGAGTCCCACCAGGCACTCTAGGTGGGAAACAACAACGAATAAGCCTGTTTGGAGCCATCCTCACCTAGAGCCTCACTCCGCTTTACAGGCAGATACGAAGCACGTTTGTTTGCACAGGTGAAATAAACTCCAGATTTTCAGGCGTGTAAATGGAAGACTGTTGGTTTGTGCCATTCGGAACTTTACCAAAGCTGCTCAGCATTTTTGGAAAATCAGGTCTCCACCAATGACACAATCCAAGTCCCCGGGACAACACCACATGGGTGTCAGTGACCATCGCGCTTATATGAACCTGGGGACTTAGCTTTCTCACATGCTTGCAGCATCTAACGTGGCTCTCAGCCCAAAACGTCACTCGCTATAGAGTGTCACTAACTCTCAGCCAGATACTGTCATCCTTCTCTTAAATCCCAACATGCACTGGGAGGAGACGGGACCAGTCACTGCTCCACGCACTCCGGCATCACCCAGCAGGTGCCTGCTACAGCATGCGGGACTCCGTCACGAACCGCCCCTGTGTGTCTCCCTTGCACCAGGGCAGGGTGCTCATCTCTGCCGATGCTCTGTGGAAAGGGAAGCTGCATGATCTGTTTGTCAAGGCAGTAAAGGTTGCTGAAAAATATTTGTCATACAAGGGGGTCTGAGAATTGTAGCCCTGTGAACAGTCTGTGCAGAATGCTGCTTATGCATGAAAAACCATGGCCGGGCAAGGCTGGCTCTCAGCTCTAACCGTTGAGTGTCTGGATTTCACACCCTCTGCTGGGCTTGTCCTTCCAGCCCTGGACAGGATCTTGAAGGCCCATCTCCCACCCCTACACTCCCACTCCTAGATGTTCTGCCCACCCCCAGGGCCTCTGGGGCTCTACCTCCCCCAAATGGCTGTCTGATCTCACCTGGCCCCCGTGTCACACCCACCTCTCTTTCCGGGTGTTTCTCAAAATCCATGCCCCTTTCCTACCTACCACAGGGCCTTTGCACATGCAATTTCCTCCTCCTGGGCTGTCCCTGGCTAACTCCCATTGATCCTCCAGTGTCACCTCCCCTGACTCCCAGGCCAGGTCCCACCACCTGCTGCCATGTCCCGCAGTGACCACAGTTGTAATTAGCCGAGTGACTACCTGCTTGCCATCTGCCTGCCTGGCTGGCCCCGTACGCAATGAAAAGATGACTTCTTCCTTCTTCCTTCCTCACTATACCCCCAACTAGATGGTGACAAGAGTCTGTCACTGGTGCTCAGTAAACACTCATCAAAGACTGAGTGAAGGTACACATGAAGCCTCTGAACACAAACCCAAAACTCATTATTGCCAGATTGTGATAGTAACAGCCTCCTCCCCACCTCCCCAAATGACCAGCAGAATGGACAGTGGTACCAGAAGCCCTTAGAATGAAGGGTTTCTAGAAAAGTCTTCGGCGGGATGCCAGCTGCAAGAGTGCAGGGACGTGGGTCTGTTTCCCTCGCTGCTGTGACCCCAGCCCCTGGCACAGGGCGTGGGCCGTGAGAGGAGCCCAGCGGATGCTTGCGGAATCGATCAGTCAATCCCAACATGCCGGATCTGGCACTGGCTTATTGATGACACGAGGATTACAGTGCAGTGGCGCCTCTGACGTAGCTTTGGGGAGGGACGACGCCATCCCCGGCAGAGGTAAAATACCCAGGCCTCTGTGCTGCACACACCTCGCCTGGCGGCCTCAGAGCTGAACCACACGCCGCAAACACGATTATTTCCGCTGCACACAGGCTCGGAAGGCCGGCGCTGCTCCTGCCACTCGCGGCATATCTGCCTCAGCTACGGTTCGGCCGCTCTCGCAGGGCCCCAGCGGCTCGCCAGAATCCACCAGGTGGCTGAGGTCAAGGAGCCTTGCCATTTCAGAGCCATCCCTTCGATAAATGTCAAGTCAATCAGAGACTCGCCCTCCCCAAGTGCCGCCCGAGGCCTGAGCCTCTAACAGCTGGGGGTGCAAGGGGCACCGTGACCCCACCGCGGATGGGTCTCAGCAAACCCGAACTGCAGAGGCTGGACGCTCCGGGGCCGGGAGCCGCAGGGCTGGAGAGCAGCCCCACCTGCCTCTGCTCCCAGGAGCCACCTGCGTAAGCGAAGAGGTTACTGTGGGTAAATCTCATGCAAAGGCTCTTTCTGGAGAGGCACTAGCAGAGCAGAAAGAAAACTGCGGCCGCGAGTCAGGCCGAGGAGGACACGGACCAGCAGGGCAGGGCGCGCTCTCCCAGCCCCCTTCTCCACCCTCAAGTCAGGCCGAGGAGGACACAGACCAGCAGGGCAGGGCGCACTCTCCCAGCCCCCTTCTCCACCCTCGACTCAGGCCGAGGAGGACACAGACCAGCAGGGCAGGGCACACTCTCCCAGCCCTCTTCTCCACCCTCAAGTCAGGCCGAGGAGGACACAGACCAGCAGGGCAGGGCGCACTCTCCCAGCCCCCTTCTCCACCCGAGAGTCAGGCCGAGGAGAACACGGACCAGCAGGGCAGGGCGCACTCTCCCAGCCCCCTTCTCCACCGGCAGCACCAGGACAGCCCAGGGGCCTCGAGGCTGGGTGATGCATCTAAAAGGCTAACATCAGAGGGCGGGTCTGGAACAGAGAAAAACTCCTGCGCTGCTCACACTGAGACAAGGCGTAGAGACGACCCCGTCAAATGAATATGCAAACAAAAAGTGACTGTCCCAGGAGGAAAGGCTTCCATACGCCTCTGTCTGAGCACTGGGTTGCCCAACACAGCTACGTTCCCCAAAGGATCAGATGTCATTACAAATTGTTACATATCAAATTATGTTCAATTTCTCCAACCCAGCAAGCTCTTGGCTTCCTCCCCACTGATGCCCCATCTGCCTAGAACACTTTTCCCCAGATGTTCACAGGCTGGCTCCTCTCCATCCTTAAAGGTTTCAGCTTAAATGCCACTGCCTCCGAGAAGCCTTCCAGGACCTCCCTGGCTGAGGTCAGGCCCTCCCAGTCCCTGTTTCAACAGCGTGTCTGTTTCCTTCCTGGTGCCCAGGATGACCTGGAAGTGTCTTACCTACTCGCTCAATGACTTGATTTTCTGCGTTTCCTCTGCTAGAACACAGCCAGCGTGAGGGCAGGAACCGTCTCTCTCGGCCCCTTTGGAGTCGCCCAGGGTGTTAGCCCAGCATGGAGCCGGGCACTCAGCCGGTGCTCACTCAACCACGCTGATAAAGGGCTGGATCCCTGTCGGACACACCTGCTGCTCCAACAAATCACTCGTGTTCAACTCTGCGTGGGCAGCCACTGTGTGCCAGGGACCCTGCTGGGTGCTAGAGTCTCAGCGAGAATCGCTCCATAGCAAGCGACGGTGGTCTGCATCTCTCCGCCTTCTCACGGTGAGCCCGGGTGCATTTCTGCCATGGGGAAGGTTCGGTAAAGCCTCCAACTGCACGTATCGTGTTCATGCACATGTACGTAAATGCACACACATGTGCATGCACACACGCAAAGCCCCGTTCCCACCCCTGGGGTGCCCTCTCCTCCCTGAGAAGACAGGGCCCACAGGGCAAAGCCACCCACACGGTACACAGTGAAGACGCAGCTGCAAACCCCGCAGCATCGGCGTGGGTGGCAGCAGCTTCCGGGTCAAGGGGCTCCAATTCAGGCTGACTCAACATGTGATGATTAGTTTTATGTGTCAGCTTGGAGGGCCATGGTGCCCAGATACCTGGTCAGATATTACTCTGGATGTTTCTGTGACGGTGGTTTTGGATGAGATCAGCATATAAATAGGCAGAACTTGAGTCAAGCGGGCTGCCCTCCCCGGTGTGGGTGGGCCTCGTCTGATCAGTTGAAGGCCTGAGTAGAGCAGAGACTGACCTCCCGGGAGCAAGAGGGAACTCTCCCAGCAGACGGCCCTCGGCCTTGAACCAAAACCCTGGCTGTCTCCTGGGTCTCTGAGACACCCTGCAGATTCTGGACCTGCCAGCCTCCATGACAACATGAGCCAATGCCTCAAAAGAAATCTCTCTATATACCTACAAACATTTACCTTGCTGTTCCTGACTCTCTGCAGAACCCTAACGCACCACTCAGGGGCTCCAACCTTGCTTCCAGGGCACAGCCAGCCCGGGGGACAACAGGAAGACAGGGCAGGGGAGAGGGCGGCGGGGCCCCAGGCCTGCTACACGACACGGTGAGGACAGCGCCAAGGAAACGGAGGGGCGCCCACGCACAGAGCCGGGTACCCCGTACAGAGCTGGGCACCCACGCACAGAGCCGGTACCCCGTACAGAGCCGGGCACTGACGGGCCCTGGCTGACTTCCTTGGGCATTATCTTGCACAAGTGACAATACGGCTCCGAGCTCCGATCCCCATCTGTAACGCAGGCACAGCTGCAGCGCCCACATCTGCGGCTTGCCTGCTACCCACCGGGCCTGGTCCCCTGAAGTCCGTTTTGACTGCTGCTGTATTTAATGGAGCCAGCTCTTGGCCAGAGAGTGGCCTCTCTGTCCCCGGGGGTCAATCTCGAGAAGTTTCTCTGCCTCCTCCCTGGAGCGAGAACAGAACAAAGCCACAAGCAGCAGCTCTCTGCTCTCCCGAGTCCATTTCGGCGGCAGCCAGGCTGGGAAAGGACGGAGCTGAGCAGGTAACAGCCAGGAATCTGATAACGGAGGGAGGGGGCATGTTTTTGCAGAGGCTGTGGTGTCCTCAGAGACAGGCAGCAGCTCTCGCTGACCTTCCGTCATCATCACCGACGGATGCCCTGACGGCGGGGCAGACGCTGGGCACGATCTGAGTCCTTTAAGGTCCAGTGGAACCGGTGCTTTCATCTGATGGCTGTAAATTATTTATTGCTTTCCAAATATACAGATGCAAATGCATGCGCAGGTATAGCCAGCGGCCTCCTGCTTACAGACATCTGACATCCGGTCGGGAATGTGCGGATGCTGAGTACATGCCACGGGAGTGCGGGTCCCCGAAAGCGCCCCCACTCAGGCGGGACCCCAAGTCCAGACGTGCCCTGCAACCGCACTGGGCAGGTTCGGGGTCATTATTTCCTCATCCATGAAGAACAGAGGCTGGCTTTAGTGAAAACTACGTTCCTGGATTTCACTTGAATGCTAAATCTGTTTTGAAGGAGCAAGGAGGCTCAAAGGGTTTCACTGCGGAGGTCTGCTGTGTTTTCCTTTCCCTGCTTCGCTCCAGACCCTGTGTCCCGCACGCTCTCTCCTGCCCGGGGGAAGGAAGCGGGGCCCGTCTGTGTTAGCATCGGGCCCGGGAGAGGCACACACCACTGAGCCCAAGCAGGGGCTGGGGGCGTGAGACCCGAGATTTAGGGTTCCAGCAGCAGCAGGGTGCTCGCCTCTAAGAGCCGGAGTGTGCTGACCCGACTGCTGCCAAGCCCCCTTTCAGGAACCCAGGGGGTCCCCAGGTGAGCAAGGAGCGGCGGGACCTGCAGACGGCGTGAGCCGGCAGGAACGTGGGTCTAGCCCCATGGAAGCCTTCTTCCCGCTCCCCCAACTCCCGCACGGCCCCCCGTTGTCCACTGACCCTGCCTGCTTAGCCAGAGCCACTTCCCATGCTCGAACAGGAAGGGGGGGCTCTTTCTCTCTTGGCTGTGGGGTCCGCAAGGACGGAGGGCGCCCCGCGGCTGGCCCTGCACAGTGGCCCGACTTGGTGAGTGGCACTACTGCATCTGCTCGTCCTGGGAGGTCATCAATATACTAAGAGGCCTGGGGGCTGCGACAGGGAAGGGACCCCTGTCCCCCAGCAGGTCGGGGGACCCAGCACAGAAAACACGGGGACCGCGGGGCTCTCCTCTCTCCTCCAGACGCAGGTGCCCACTCTGACATGGGAGGCGTTGCCCGCTGGGGCAAAGGGAAGGCGGTGACAGTCTTTGAGAGGATCAACTCTGCCCCCAGCAACCCTCCCCGTTGAAACTGCTCCGTGTTAGGCGCAGAGGGAGAGAGCATCTTGCTCAAAATCCCAAGAGGCAACTTTGTAAGGAAACGTGAAATCCAACCACAGCGTCTTTTCAAAGGCTCCTGACCACCCTTTACTCATAAACAAGAATTCATCACACATGCACGTTAAAGTCAGGTGCCCGCAGGAGATAAACACTCAAGATAGGGAACTGATTTCCCTCGGACAGCTAAGAGATGTTTCATCTCTTTGTCCATTCTGCCAAGATTTGTAGCGTGCCCACGCTGGGCAAGACAACGCGTGAGAAATCAGAACGGCGCTGATGTGGCTCTTAATGAAAATGATGCTCCACTGCAGAAGCAAGGCATGAGCGAATCGTTCCAAAACATCGCTCAGCAGAGGGTGAAGTCACCCGGATGGAAGTGAAGGTGTTTCCTGCCATCATCTCCCGGGAGAAAAAGGCAAAACCAGAACTGAGGGAAGTTGACCAGAATCCTAAACCACGGTGCAAACACCAACAAACCAAAAGTCATTCTGCACCTCCGTGAAATGGGATTTTGCACAGTCTATATTTTTAGAGCTTTCTCATTCTTTTTTGCAGCCCTGATTTGACATGGGGTGCCCACCTCTTACTGTCCAGATTAAAGAAGACAGGCAATCGTCAGAGCTCCAAATACATGGCAGAAGCCCACACAGGAGGGTCGGAGACCACGATGACTGCCGGCGACCCTGTGCCTCAAAGGCAGAGGGGACACGGCCAGGGCCGGGGAAGGCGATGCAGGCATGTCCACGCCCACCACAGCCCAAAAAGCCCGACGGGTGGTCCCTGGCGCACGTCTGGGACGTGGCTGGTCCTTCACAGGCCAAGGCTGTCCCTGGACAAAGGCACATTTTCACCTCGGGTCACTTACTGAGGACTTTTTCCCATATTGTTTTCAGTTCTGCTCCTGGGGCGCTGGCATTACCGGGGGAGTCACCACCACGTTACAGACGTGGGAACATGTCCTGCGAGGCAGGCAGCAGGGCTAGCTGGCTGGAGGACGGACTCTGGCGTAAGACCGCGCGAGTCCAAGCCCCAGCAGCTGCGGGTGTAGAGCAAGCTGCTTAACCTTTCTGAGCCTATGTCCGCCCATCCGTAAAATGGGGATACTAATAATAGAACCCGACCCACAGAACTGCCAAAAATAAAAAGTAGAGCATTGAAATCAGCATCTGGCCATGCTAAGAGCTCTACATAAATGTTGGCTGTTGTCACCGACCAGAGAGATTAAGCTGCTGGCGGAGACCACGTAACAAGTCGGGGGCAGGCTTATTAGAAAATAATCCAAGTGGCAAATCTTCCGATTCGCTGGGCTTCTGACAATCCTGCTGCTTCCCCCTGGGCCTCTTTTAAAGGAATATGGTGGACTCCACTCCCATGCACGGATTAGAGCAGGATCAGCCACGCCTGCATGACATAAACCCCAGTGGCCATAGTCATTTGGTCACCTGACCCACGCCGAGCCAATAAGATTCCTGCCCCAGGAATTTGGAATTGAAATGAGAGTCCGGTCTTTCTGACTGTTCTCTCAAACAGAGGCCCCCCGAGAACACGAGAGCTGTCCCACAGACAGGGAAGTAAAGACGGCCCGTCTTAGGGGAGACAGAGGGGAGTGTGCACAGTGTGCAGACAGGGGCAGAGGGAGAGAGGAGCTGTCCAGTCGCTACACACCCCTCGCTGGTACCCAAGGCCCAGCCGGCTTCCTGCCCTCGGGTTGCCTGAGAGGCCCTCTGCACAGTCACAATAAATTCTGCTCTTATTTTTTTCTAGGCTACCACAATCTGGTTTCCATGCTGCAGCCAAAGAGCCCTAGGGCTCACAGAAGATGCTGAACTGCCGCTGTGTGTGCTTGGCTCACGCATCACAAGGCCCCAGACACCAGGGCTTGGGCACCTGGACATTCATCTCTCGTTTCCCTCCTTGTGGCTAGATATACACCCTGAGAATTCTAGAAGGAATATTAATGTGCTGAAAGAACATGAAAATAAAAGTCTGGGAGGCCCCAAGGAGGTAGCATAACCTAGTAGAAAGGACATGAGCACTGGAATAAAAATTACCTGGCTGTGTGACCTTAGAAAAGTTGCTTAACCTCTCTGGGCTTCAGCTTTCCTACTGCTAAATGAAGATAAGGTATTGAAGGTGTTTACGAAGGTTAAGGGAGTTAAGGTATGTAAGCGACCTGGCATATATTAGGCATGTATTTAACAGTAACTATTATTATTCAAGACTGTAACTATTTATTATCTTAATACATTATAAACAAAATTGGTACCTCCAAATGTTATTATATATGAACACAGCAATACATTATAAGTCATTGCTCTTAATGTGGCAGGGAACACCCAAGTAGCACTCTGGAGGAACAAAAGCATTGCTCAAAGGCTATTTAACTGAGTCTGAGGAAAAACCAATCAGCGGGACATTGACAGCCTCAGCAGATCCATGTGCTGCTCGGTCCCCGTGAATAATGTTCAGAGACTCTTGAATATTCTTGGACAGAGAGGAGGGGAGGGGATTAAGTTAGGAAGCAGATACTTTCCTCCACCAGCAGCTTTCTCTAGTGCTGGTTCTGGGTTCCTAAAACTGTGGTGTCAGAAGCAGCCCATACCCAGGATAGCAGACCTACCACTCCTCCTGGGCCCTGGGCCTTGGCAGACATTACTAATCAATCACGATGCTTTTTCCTGCTAAACCTAGATAGTGCCACAGAATCTCGCATGTAGTAATTCAGGCAATTACAAAGAATTAGCCTGGGCTATCCTGCCCTATAGAACCCATCTGCTCTCCTTTCCCTAAGGAGTAGACAACCACCCTGAAGGCTGGATGCCTTTGTGTGCCAAGACATCAGGGAAGAGAATGGAGGGGCTATTTTTCTGTATCCCTGAACAGATTTCCTAGGTCTGACTTTGACTCAGATTGGCCCAAGCTACATAAAAGAGTATGAACTCTTGCTCAAGGATAATTCTAAGACACAGTGGAATTCTGTTTCCAATGTCTTTTGAAGGTCAATCTGGAAGCAGATGCAATGTTAGTTGTGCCTAAAGACAAGGGAAAATGTACGGAATGATCTCCAGAGGCCCTCGTCAGGCCAGACTGAAAGGGTTCCAATTACCTAGTAATGTGGTCCACTGTGATCACAGGATCAGATAGGTCAGAAGGAATGCTTCATAATCAAAACCTAGACAGATTCATGTTTATTTTTTTTTTTATTTTTTATTTTTTTTGAGACAGAGTCTCACTTTGTTGCCCAGGCTAGAGTGAATGCCGTGGCATCAGTCTAGCTCACAGCAACCTCAATCACCTGGGCTCAAGCAATCCTTCTGCCTCAGCCTCCCAAGTAGCTGGGACTACAGGCATGTGCCACCATGCCCGGCTAATTTTTTCTATATATATTAGTTGCCCAATTAATTTCTTTCTATTTATAGTAGAGACGGGGTCTCGCTCTTGCTAAGGCTGGTTTCGAACTCCTGACCTTGAGCAATCCGCCCGCCTCGGCCTCCCAGAGTGCTAGGATTACAGGCTTGAGCCACCGCGCCCGGCCCAGATTCATGTTTAAAGCACTCATTTATACATTTGTCTTCACTAAAAAACAAAACAAAAAAAAGCTTAAGAAGCAACTTACAAAAAGCCTTCTTGAAAACTAGACTTGCAGCTCTTCCCCACCTCCCACTGCAAGCTCACCTCCACCAGAGATGCCACGGAGAAAGGGTGACTGGCCTGGGAGTGTCTGGTGGCGCTGTGAGGCACCACCCGATTGATTCCCTTTCGGTTATGAATGTCTCATGCTCCAGCCGCTGGGAGCACCGCCAACAGGACGCCCCGGCCATCAGTCCCCATACAGCAGTTGCCTCTGCTGAAGAGTCCTGCCCTGCCCAAGGTCAGGCCAGCCCACAGCCAGTGACGGAGGTCAGGGGCGTGTATGAGCCAGGCTCCTGCCCCCGTGACAGACAACTCTCAAGTTCCAAACCCAGCCTCGAGCACTCCAGGAGGACTCGTGGAGGCTGCATTCAGCTCGATGTCAACCTCCACCCACCCCTGCCGCCTCCTCCTCCTCCCCCTTCCACCTATGCTATCCGAAGGAACACTAACCTGCTATCTGAAAGAACACTAACCTGCCATCTGAAGGAACACTAACCTGCCATCTGAAGGAACGCTAACCTGCTATCTGAAGGAACACTAACCTGCTATCTGAAAGAACGCTAACCTGCCATCTGAAGGAACACTAACCTGCCATCTGAAGGAACGCTAGCCTGCCATCCGAAGGAACACTAACCTGCCATCCGAAGGAACGCTAACCTGCCATCCGAAGGAACGCTAACCTGCCATCCGAAGGAACGCTAGCCTGCCATCCGAAGGAACGCTAGCCTGCCATCCGAAGGAACGCTAACCTGCCATCCGAAGGAACGCTAACCTGCTATCCGAAGGAACGCTAGCCTGCCATCCGAAGGAACGCTAGCCTGCCATCCGAAGGAACGCTAGCCTGCCATCCGAAGGAATGCTAACCTGCCATCCGAAGGAACGCTAGCCTGCCATCCGAAGGAACGCTAACCTGCCATCCGAAGGAACGCTAACCTGCTATCTGAAGGAACGCTAACCTGCCTCTCCACGTGGGCTTCTCGGCAACCCCACCTGCAACAGAGTGAATGGTGGGAAGGCAAAGAAGGAAAGTGCCAAGTGATCAGCAAACTCCTACTTCAGCGCAGGGCAGCAGGCTCACCTTTTCCCATCACTCCTCACGACGTCAGCACAGCCACCCTGCAGGTGGGCTCACAAAGATTAGTAACTTGCCCACGGTGAGAGAGTAGCCCAGCGCCGTCCTAAGAGGCCACACTGGTTAACTGCACAGCCCCTCATCCCGCTGAACCAATGGCACCTGTATAGACACGTAGTGACAGGCACTGCTGTGACCAGACGCAGGTGGTGCTACCTCTCAGCGCAGTGCAGGAGATGCTCACCAAGCCCGTACCCTGAACAGCGTGTTCAGAAATTCAACAAATGAGAGAGAGAGAGAGAGAGAGAGAACACTCCCTAGTTCTTTAGTTTATCTCATAGTTTATTAGCAATTATTGATTGAATAGCTGCTAAGCAAGAGGCACACAGTGGGGACAAGAAAAAACATAAATCTGAAGGTGGCCAGGGGACCAGTCCCAAACGAGAAGGACAAACACCTCCAGGACAGTGAGGCTTGGTTGATTTCTCGTTCTTTTTCCTCGGATTACCTGAGAAACGGGAATCATAAAGCCCTGAGGTTTGGGTAATAATACCCAGGAAATGTCCCAAGGTTGTGAGAAGAATGCACTTTATTTTCTAAACTACGCTGCGATGCTTGAACAAAAGGCAGCGCCACGGCGTGAGCGAGCCAGGCCATCGTAGCTCCGGGGGACGGCGAAAGCCCTTTCTGCCAGAATCAGGCCGACACAGCACGCGGCAGGCGAGGCCACCTGCGAAGAGAGCCGGTTTCACAGGACGACTGCACGAGCCGCTCAAAGGCACCGTCGCCAAGGGACGGGCACAGAGCAGACGGCGAAGCACACCTGTAAAAGCGGAGACTGCGTCAACGCAGGGTGGCAGCAAGAGCCACACGGACATGCACAGGAGGGACACGGAGCACAGGCCACGGGGGCCTGGCATGTGCGGCACCCTCCCCACGGCGGGGGTGGCTCAAAGTGCTCCCTTTACGATCTCGGGGGCTTCGGTAGAGGGGTATCAGGCGGTCATTATTTTGTGGCGATGGAACAGTTCTGAATCCTGACCGTGATGACTTGTATACAAATATCTACATGGGAGAAAACGGCATAGAAACACACACACACACGCACACGCAAACGCATGCACGTAGAAACCAGCGACAACTGAACAGCGTCTGCAGTTTAGGCAAAGCTTGGGCCGACATCAGTTTCCTGATTGCGTGGACATTGTCCCGCAGCCACACGAGATGCCGCACGGCGGGGAGGGATCACGGGGTTCTCTTTACCATTGCCGCAACTTCCCGTGAGTCTGTAATTGTTTCCCAGTAAGAAATTTTTCAAAAAGATGCTTCTCATCTTTCCTCCGCCTCCTCCTCCTCTTCCCTCCCTGCCCCCACTCCCATCCTCTGCAAACGATGCCGCGTTAAACATCCTCAGACGTATATCCTTGGTCACCGGTGCTTTTATTTCCACGGGCCGGATTTCTGGGAGATGGCTCGGTCAACAGGCTTGTGCAATCAGTTTTAATTAATGCCTACCGTCCGATTGCTTTTCTAGAAAACCCTTCACTCTGACGGGCAGTGCACGGACATGCTTCCCTCCACATCCTCACCTGCGGAAGGCATCGCGGCTTTCCGTACATTCTGGACATCTGGATAGACACACACCGACGTTGGGTTTGAGTGTTCGTGTCGCCACCTGCGAGTGTTACCCTCGCGCATTCTGCCGGCCGTTCGCATTTGCCCGTCTAACCCTAACCCTAACCCTACCCACCTCTCTGTACCTACGTTCCTGTGAGTTCCCTGAGCTCACCTGGGCGGGTAACAGCTCCGTGCATACGCTTCCCAAAGTATCTTCCAAGTCTGTTACCCATCTATGGGCTTTATTTATGATATGTTTTGCCACTCAAATGTCTTGTTTAATCATTAAAGAACCCATATGCCTGGCTCTTCTTTCAGACGGGTTGCGTTCCCAGGCCTCCTCTGGCGGGTGGTCACTCTTCTTCCTGGGCTCCCTGGGACAAGAACCTCGCTCGACTTTCCCTCCAGGGCTTCACTTGCCCCCTCAGCACCAGGTTCTTCCAAGACTCACTTCGTTCCAATCTCACTCCCGCCCTCTCCGCTGGGACTCCCAACGGCACACTGGCGCGTGGCCACCCCGAGGCCCCGCCGAGGCGGAGGTGCTGGCCTTGGGAGCAGAGAAGGAAGAAGCCAGACTTGGAGGCCATCTTGCAGAATTCCATTCTTCTATTCAATAAAAAGAAAAAGCAGGTGCAAAGTCTGTGTGTATGTGTGTGTCTGAGCAGGAGAGAATATTCAAAAATCCTCAGTGTTATTTTTAAATGTCTTCCAACAGAATGGAAATATGCATACTGAATAGTTTCTATTTTTCTTACTATTCCCCGGTTATCTAAAACAACCAAGCTACATCGAACAGAGGCAGAACACAAATCCACCTTGCTTATATCTACTTCACTGCCCCCAAACCTGCTTTGCGTTATTGTAGGTGTGACTCTAGCCAGTGTGCTGGTTCGCTATTTCTGTGCAGCAAAGCACCACGGACCTGGCAGCTTGGAGCAGCGCTCGGTTTTGTGGGTCGAAGACCAGGGTGCTCCACCGGGCTCCTCCCAGGCTCTCACAGGCCAAAGCCACAGTGGGCTGAGCTGGGCTCGTTCCTGGAGGAGCCTCCAAGCTCGCACAGGGTGTTCCCTTGGTGGCTGCTGGCCAGGGGTCCCTCTACCACAACGGCCCTTGGAGCCTCTCCCGCACGTTGAATCTCTCACTTCCCCTTCTGCCAACAGCCGCAGAAAGCTCTTCGCTCCTCAGGCCTCGTGTGCAGATGAGGCCCAGGAACTGCGCCACGTAACGGAACACGATCCCAGGAGTGATATTTCATGCCATTGGCAGCTCCTGAGGATTAGAGGCCATGAAATCTTGCAGACCATGCCTAGAAAGTCTGCCGGCCACATACGGGAACCACGACACACCCCGAGAACCCAGGTAAGCTGGTCTGCCACTGCTCCGGGCTGGCCCCTGACTCTGGGGTGCCACCACACCCTGGCCTCCAGCCCATCCGGCCCTTTAGCACCCCAACTCGAATCAGACCCCAGCCAGACACTCTCCTTTGCTCACAGAGATGTTGCACTACTGTAAGTTCTCCGCAAATAGCATGAGAGGAAGGGAAGGAGAGAGAAAGGGATGAGAGGAAGGGAAGGAGAGAGAAAGGGATGAGAGGAAGGGAATAAGGATGAAGGAACACTGTAGACAGAGAAAGCAGAAGGGAGGGAAGGGGAAGGGTAAAGACAGGTGGGGAAGAAGTCACCCCTGTCCTATAAATCTTCAACTAACTGGTTCAGCTTTGAGCTCCCAGGCAAGGCCCAAGCACCGTCTGACAACAGTCAGTCTGTCTGTCTCTCTCTCTCTCTCTGTCTCTCTTTCTCTCTCACTCTCTCTCTCTCTCTCTCTCTCTCTCTCTTTTGGCTTGATCACATGGGATCTGATGCTTCACACGTGACACCCCTGGTAACATCTCCCCCCTTCCTGCTGCCCCCGTACCCGGGAGCTCACCTGCCCCACACACTTAGGGCCAGAGCCCCGCCCCAGCCCCAGCCACCTTGACACGGTCTCTCAACATCACAGAGAACCCTCTAATGTTTGCCAATAAGTAAACCATCAGCTGTGAATTAGTCCCACATTTTTAAGGGGGCTTAAAGAAAGGTTTCGACGCAGGGAGACTATATGGCACATTCAGGGACAATTCTGCGGAGTTTATAAACCTTAGTGGGAAGGACACCTAACACTCCCTGAAGACACACTCACCTCTGTGGACCTGTCCATTCAACACACATGTATGCGATGCCTGCTGTATTCCCAACTAGGCAAACCGCCAAAGGACAGCCTTCACCAGACCCAACCTGCAAAGGCTTTGCCAATAAGCATCCTATCTGTGCCTTCCCACCTCTCTGCTCTGCCGTGGAGGTGTTCCTCCTCTCGAGCCAGGGGTGCAAATTCGTGATTAATGATCCGTGTCTAGAAGCCACACCCCATTGTCCACTCCACCCTTAATTCTCACTGTGCTCTTTTGCCACAAAATTCTTGATTCATCATCAGAAATGTGCTTTCTACCCCTTGGTGGAAAAGGTAATCACTTTGTCCATCACTCCTCTTTTGCCAGACTTACTGAATTACCTAAAATGTCAAGATAATGTCTCCCTAGCCTGTTTTCACAGGGGCACCAGCTTCTTCTTGTTAAATTATGTTGAGCTACATTGATTTCCTTCAACAGGAAGTAGGGGAACCCTGCCAGAAATTAACACTAATCTTCTAATTCAGTAGGAATAAAATATGTGACTGATTAAATCTTAATTAACAGTTCACAAAAGGCTGCTTAATGTCAGGTGGCATGTGCATCTTAACTACCCTGCTGAGCTGTGGCTCTCTGCAAGACGAGGGACTGGCTGTGAGATTTCCACAGGACTGGTTGGGCTTGTTGTTGTTGTTCTACTATATCTTCCTCCTTACTCCCTCTGTATTTTTGTGGTTGTCAGCAGGTTGGGTTTATAAGCAAGAATCCTTTATTACTTACTGTCCCACAAGCCACCCCCTTGATGTCCTTCTGAAGGAGGGTAGACAGTCTGTCAGACAGGACAGGACAGGTTGTGCCACAAAAACAAACATCACTTCCCTCCTCCCACTGAGTGTAGACAGGACCAAGGAACTTCCACTGGCCAGAGCAAGTTACTTGGTCCGATCTATATTTAAGGAGAAAAGGGAAGTTTAAGCCACCCATGGAGATAAAATCCTGATGACAGCCAGAGAAATATGACACATTACATACAGGGGACCAATGTAAGCATTATAGAAGACTTCTAATCAGAAACCATGCAATCCAGAAGAAAATAGAGTGAGAGTTTTAAAGTGCTAAAATAAAAATAATAAAGCTGTCAACTCAGAATTCTATACCCTGTGAAAATATGTGTCAAAAATGAAGGCGAGGCTGGGCACGGTGGCTCACACCTGCAATCCTAGCACTCTGGTGCTAAGGCAGGAGGATCGCTTGAGCACAAGAGTTTGAGACCCCATCTCTACAAAAACAGAAAATTTAGCTGGGTGTTGTGGCATATACCTGTAGTCCCAGCTACTTGGGAGGCCGAGACAGGAGGATCACTTGAGCCCAGGAGTTGGAGGCTGCTGTGAGCTATGATGATGCCACTGCACTCTAGCTAGGGCAACAGAGCAAGACTCTGTCTCAAACAAACAAACAAACAAAGGAGGGCCTTCCAGTTTCCAGTCCAGCACATAAACAGCTTGGAAGCCATCAATTCTGTCCAGACAACAAAGAAAAAAAAATGAACTGAAAATCAACTCCTCTTCTTAGATCCATCAGAGAACTGAGGTCAAAAGAGGAGAAAGAGAATATGCAGAAATGGCTCTAATGACTAACTGCAGTATAGGGGTTAAGCGAAGGGTCTCTGGAGCCAGACTGCCTGCACCTAAGTCCTGGCTCCCTCCCTCACAAATGTGTGACCCTGGACAAATGACCCTATGTCCTCTTCTGTGACATGGGACCATACGTGCCCTGGGGCGATCGCGAGGGTAAATACGACAGAGAACACAAAGTGTCTGACACAGAGTGGAGGCTTCACGTTAACGCTCAATAAAGGAGGCGGACAGGTGTTTCTCAGTGTGCGGTTAAAATTCAGCCCTGTCTTGCTTAGCCACAGCCAGCTCTCTCCTAAGACATTTCAGAGGGTCCCCGTATTGCCACCGTCAACGCATTCCAGCTCTCAGCTCTGCCGTCCTGGTCTCCAAGTTCACGCACACGCGGAGGAACCCTTGGCATTCCGCCTTCTCAACGCTCAGAGGCGCAGCTACAGAGCTCTCTGCCCCAGTGGACCAGCCTTCAAAACCACCGGTGCCGCGTCTCAGCCTTCCCAGGAGGTGGGGGGCACTCTCACCCCACCAGCTCTCTCCTGCTACCTCCACACCTCGTTGACAATCGCTTAATATTTTTACTTTAAATAGAATCACTTCTTAACATAAACACATTGGCTTTTAGAGGAAGGTTTTATCACTACTGTATACAGAAAACCAATATCATTTCAAGTAAAAATAAACACAATGAAAACCAAGCAGGGATATTAAATTCTGGCCAGGTGCTACTGCCTGCCAAGACTCTGAGCCTGAATACTGATCTTTTAAGTGTTTTCTGTTAAAGATCTCCCAGCCAGCCCCGATTAGGAGAGCTGGTCCTGGACTTGGGCTCCTGGCTTTGAATCTCAGCGCTGTGGCTCTTTCCCTGCATGACGAGACATTATCTCAAAGGTCTGACCTTCAGTTCGCTCGTGTGTGGAATGGGAGTGAGGAATGGGGCCAACTCCACAGGACTGCTATAGAGATTAAGACATACAACCTGGCGTGGACCACAGACACGCAACACATGTAAGTTATGAGACTGAGACAGCCCAAGTCTCCACCAAGAATGAAGAACGGGCATGGCTTATTTACGCAGAACCCATATTTCTTGGATGAAACACAGGATCTCAGGCTCCTTAATTTTCCTCAAGTGGAATGCCACCCAGGACTGTGACGGAGACAGCCCACCCCAACTCTCTCTGCCACAGTATTTCCGGCCAGCTGCTGACCTCACCCTTGAGATCCAAGGAATAATTCTATGCTTGGAATGATAGTAAATAAGTGGTCAGAGGTCATTTCAAATGTCAGTAGTCTAAGCCTGGAGACACCATAAAATTGACCCAAGTGGAAGCACTGGGGGAAGCCATGGGGGTCCCGCTGTCTTCTACAGCTAGGCTTTCTGGAAGCTGGACACCAACCCACGAAGCCTGTGAAAGCCACGATGGCAGACGGCATGCCTGGAACAGCCCCACAGCTGACCAACCCCATCTGGGGTCTACCTGCAGCCAGGTGCACACCGCATCCCCACTGAAGCCCTTCATTCTGCCCTCTCATCAGGTGACAAGTCGCCAGCATGGCCACTTCGCTTACAGCAAGCTCACAAAGAAGAGAACATCAATCCACAGTGTCGGCGGGAGGGGCAGACCGGATAACCGGGGCGGGACCCTGGCGGGACCCTAACGCCTTAGCGGCTGAGCCACAACTGGGGGGAAGGCTGGGCTTTTGAACAGAGACCCCTTCACGGCAACACTCCCCTCGCCTCTGCCACCCCGCAAGAACAAACCCGGCACCTGCCTTCCCTGGCCATGGTCAGCCAGGGGCGCACCTCAATTCCTCCCTGGCATGGAGACTGTCGGAACCAGGGTGCGCCCACGTCGGGGTGCACGCGCAAGCCCCCTTCATCCCGTCACCAGGCGGCACAGCCACACACAAAGCAGAGGCCGCCGTTCTGCGTCTCTTCACCCCTGCGTTCTGAGCAGATCCTTACAGAAGGATCCGGTCAGTGGGCTGACGGCACAAGCCCCTAGGCACATGGGGGCAGGAAGGTGGTTTGAGGGGCAAACATCCACATTCACCTGGAATCTGCCCCCCCCAATGGCCTCCCTGCATCTCCCACTCCCCGCCACCCTCCGCTGGCCCCCGGCAGGACTCCTGCCACATCCTGCAGCTTCCCTTCTTGTTCATCTTCTCGCCCACAACCGAGCTCACACCATGAGGGCAGAGACTTGCTTTTCTTCTTGGCCACTTACTTCCCAGGACCCGGAAGGGTACCTGGCACGTAGCGTGTGCTCAGTAAGTAAGAGTCGAATGCGGGAATGAATGCCCTAGACCAGCGCTGCCCAACAGAACTTTCTGTGATGATGCAAACCTTCAACACCCACCCTGTCCCACACATGGCCACAGCCACTTGATCTAGGGTTCACTATGACAGCAAAGGAGCACTTGAATGGCGGCCCCTGCAACTGAGAAGCTGGGTTTTTATTGTATTTTATTCTAATTAATTAAATTTAAAGAACTGCATGGGTACTGTGAACACCATATCGGACACTACAACCCTAGACTAAAGGCCAAGAAGACGGAGTTCCTTCGGTAGTCAGAAAATAACGCCTTTTCCAGGAAAGGCGGGAAAGGGAAACAGCCGTGGCGCTGTCTGGGGGACGCCGTGGCCACCTTGTTAATATTACCAGAAGCTGCAAACAGTGGGGCCGCTGGCAGAAAACGCCGGGTTTCCCCTTAGTGAAGAGGCACCCCGCTTCCTGGAGGGTGGAGCAATTCGGCAGCTGTGCTGAGGACTCCTGAGGCTCGGGGACCGGAAACAAAGACACCGTGAGCCCCATGACGGGAAACCTCAGTACAGCAGCCCTTCTCCAACGCATCCCCTGGGGCGGCCTCGCTTCAAAACACGCCAGAGCGGCTGCACGCGGAGCAGTCGCCAGGAAGGCACGGCCAGCTCCACCCTGCCCTCCTCCAGCAAGGGAGCCGTGCTGTTCCAACCAGGAAGCTCTGCAGCCCTGTCCCGGGCGGTGGGAACTCTCAAATGCTGGGGATTCCAGCATCTGCTCACAGCTGTCTGCTCGGGAATCCTGGACCCTTCCGAGGAACGTGAAGCCCTGGCGGGGACAGGCTTGGTGCGTGTGTGTTGCAGGTCCCGGGCCTGGGCAGGGCGAGCGGCCTCCTGGGCTCTGGCTTCTCAGTGTCCTCAGATGGCCGTTAGGAACAGCAAAGCCCTAGCAAGTGCCAGGCACATGGTAAGGATTCACATCTGACTACCTTCCCTCCCCTTCTCAAAGCTCTTCCCGGGGAGTCCTTGTGCCCATCCGCTGTGATCTCCATGACAAATCTGTCCGCCTGTGTGCTCCGGAACAGTGATCTGTGAGCAGTCGGGTTTGGGCTTTTTCAGACCCCAGCATGCACAGTCCTTGAAAATCCAGAAGTGACCCTACAGTGGTTAGAAGCCCATAATCATATTATAATAACAGTATCGTTAATGATAATAACTAATAGTTATTATTTGCTTTGTGCCTGGCATGGTCTGAAAGTTTTACATGCGTCATTTCATATGCTCTCGACAACAGCCCTCGATTAGTGTTCCTAACTTACAGATGAGGATACTAAAGACGGAGGATGAGTGGTCAGTTCTCCAAGATCCCACAGCAAGTCAGGGGCATGGCCAGGATTAAAATTCAGGTCCGTCTTTCAAACCCTGTCAAAACAGAAAAAGCTGTGTGGTCTTTTTAATAATTGCCATTCCAACTGGGATAAGATGATATCTCATTGTGGTTTTAATCTGCATTTCCCTGATGCTGAGTGATGGTAAGCATATTTTCATGTATCTGTGGGCCATTTGTATGTCTTCTTTTGAGAAATGTCTATTTACAAAGACCAAAAAAAACATGCTGGTGGGATGTGGAGAAAAAGCAAGTCATGTACACTGTTGGTGGGAATGTAAATTAGGATGCCACTATGGAAAACAGTGTAGAGAATTCTCAAAATGCTAAAAATAGATCTGCCATATGATCCGGCAACCCATCATGGGCATTTATCCAACGGAAGAGAACCCAGGGTGTCAAAGGGGGACCTGCACCCCGATGCTTACTGCAGCACGAGTCCCGGTGGCCGAGATACGGAATCAACCGCAGTGTCCACCAGCACGGGAATGGACAAGAAAACGTGGCACGCACAGACAGATGAACGCTACTCGGCCATTTAAAAAAGGATGAAACCCTGTCATTTGCAGCCACATGGATGGAACCAGAAGACATTAAGTGCAGCCAGCCAGGCAGAGAAAGACAGATATTGGGTGTTCTCACTCACGCGTGGGAGCTGCAAAAGCTGATCTCACGGAGACTGAGAGCAAAACGATGGTTCCCAGAGGCCGGGAAGGGCGCGTGGGGGCAGGGGTGGAGAGAGGGGGTCCACGGGTATGATCATGCAGTGAGACAGAAGGAACAAGATCTGACGTTCCACAGCACAGTACGGTGGCTACAGTTAGCAACACCGTATTATATACTTCAACACAGCTAGAAGAGAGGACGTGAAATGCTCCCAACACAGAAATGACCAACACTTGAGGTGAAGGATGCCCCTAAATGCCCTGGCTGGATCATTACTAATCCTGTGCATGTGACATCACATGTGCCTCATGAACACATACACATGTTGTGCACCAACGTGCACACACGCAAAACGCTGAGTCAGACTGTGTCGTCCCCATTGCTCAGACCACCTTAGACACAGGGAGAGCACGAAGTCCCCGTGCATCCTGGTGGCAAGTGGACTTAAGGAAAGTGCTCGGGACTTTCACGCTAACTGATCTAGAGTTTCTGGATCAGCAGTAACAATCAGAGCGGGATGCGTCAAGTTCACCAAAGGAAGAGGATGGATCGCTAAAGACGGGAGGCGTATTCGTCTTCAATTTGCGCTGTAACAAATTGCCACAGACTTGGTGTCTTAAAACCACACGGTTATCGTCTTATATGACAGTCCCGCAGGTCAGTCCCACTGTGCTAGAACTGAGGTATCCACAGCGCCGTGTCCATTCTGGAGGTTCTAGGAGAAATCCCACTTCCTTGCCGCTCCTGGCTTCTAGAAGCCGCCTGCATTCCTCGGCTCACGACCCCGTAGCACCTTCCAATCAGTCTCTGACTCTGATCCTCCTGCTTCCTGCTCACCACGACCCTTGTGATGTCACTGAGCTCACTGAGATATCCAGGATAATCTCCCGTTGCAAAATCCTTCACTTCATCACATATGCAAAGTCCCTTTTGTCAGGCAAGGTGACTTGCTGACACCTTCTGGGGATTAGGATTGACATCTTCCAGGTCCTTTCTTCTGCCCTACCACAGCCCCGAAGATTTGCAGCCATCGACAGCTTTCAACCCGTTACAGAGGAGATGACGACAGCGTGCAGGAAGGTAAGCGCTTTGCGGTGTCAGCCCCCGAAGCCTCGCACCAACCCGTGAGACGCGAACTTCCGTCATCCCCAGAGGCAAAAATTCCAGGCTCCAAGGGCACCAGCTATGTGCCCGGGCTCACGGCTGAGCCAAGATCGAGCCATGTTGCGTGATTCGCTCTGCTGTCTAATTCAGGTACTTTCAACTGGGTTGTGAAGAGTGGACAGAATTTCAAAGTCAGAAAGGAGAGGACAGGGCACCCTGGACCGGCGGCACAGCTGGAGCAACGGCGCGGAGGTGGAAAGCACGGGCACGCGCCTAAGTCCAAGAATAGGTTTCATCTGACGGGAACGTGGACCCTGAGAGTGGACGGAGAGGGCACGGGACCCGAGCGTGCGAGCCGTGGTGAAGACCCTGAGTGACAAGCTGCAGAAAGGGGCCTCTCTCCTGCAGAAATGCGCAAAAGGTGAATTTCAGACCGTGCCATGCTGGATGTTTTTCACGACATATTTCATTAGAACGAAACAAGGTGATATCTTGAAACAGTCACAGTTGTGCCTTTCTGTTTCACATCTCCTGGTTGGCCTCTTCCCCTGGTCCGTAAGAGACACACACACTGCTTGTAAGAGAAGTGGGACGTTCAGAGCAGGGCGCACGACCTCTCCGTCTGTCTGCGTGTCTTTATCTCCATCTCCTCCGGCCAGACCGCGTGCTGTGGAGGGCAGGGAGCCCCGTCCGCCTGCGCACAGCCGCGCCCCGGCGCTCAGACCGCGCCTGGCACACACGTGCTCAAAAAGAATTTGCTGAGTACTAAAAGAAAAAAACTCCAATGTTCCCCTTTTTATAACTTTTAAAGAAGGCTCTTAAATGCCACACGAGAATCAATCATTTTGAAGCTCAAACTTCTAATTTGCGAGAGAACATTTCGTTGATAGAGCAAAAGCCTCCTGATACCTAGAAGCCCACAGAAACAAACTGGAAAGGGTCGTCTGGGTTGGAACAGCAGAGACAAGGGGACGAGATGCCACCTCGAGGGAGACCCGTGGGGTCTACGAGGGGACCAGACCTGGGGGGCACACGGGGAAGGGTCCACCCGGCCCCAACGACACACAGGGAAGCCGAGCGATGGCTCCGGCCCACCCACGGCCATTCCAAGGGACTCGCCACACAGCCCTGCGCTGAAGACCACGCCAGCGCTGCGTGTGCATCCCCCTCGGGCATTCTTCCCGGTTCCTGCTCCTCGCTGCCTGGGCGCTGTCCAGCAGAAATCATGTCCACCCCATCTGGACATGTGCACACTTCCATCCCAAGTTCCAACGGTGCGGGACGGTCCTGGTGTTGCCCACTCTCCCAGACTGGAAGCAGAGGCAGAGTCCCCAGGGTCCAGAGGAGGAGCGGCCGCGCGGAAGGACCCGACGTGGGCGGGCCTGGCCTGGGAACACACTCCCACCGCTGGGCGCTGACTGCAGTTTAAGGTGTCTGAATAGTTTAGACTCTTCTCACACCCAGCAGCCTCCCATTCTGCCCATAGCCTGCCTTGCTTTTACTTTACCTTTCTGAGGATAAAAAAGGGACTTTTGGTTCATGTAACAGGACAGAGATCGCTGCTCATGGGAGAACTCCTCTCGGTGAAAGCGGCCTCCCAGATTTGAAGGCCTCCAAGCTGGGGCTCCAGGACACGGAGAGGGTCACGGCAGCTGCCCCCAACCCCCGCCCTGCAAGGGACTCGACAGGTGGAGTGACCTTTTCTAACTACCTGCTAATTCCCGGAAGGCTCGTGCTGAAGTCGGATGGATTTGCTCTCGGAATAAAAGCTTTGTTGACTTCCTCACCTTGGTGTTCTGACTTTCTGCCCCGCCGACACGTGGTAGGGAGAGTTCTCGGACCACCCTGGGCACACGCATGCGACCCTCTGCTCGTGAGTGCGGGAAGGGCCAGGAGCGTGTGGGTGTCACGTCTGTGACCAGGTTGCCAAGCAGCTGACCCTGAGTTCATCCAAAGGGAGACGCTGCTGCGTGGCCCGACGGAAGCAGGAGAAATCCACAGGGAGTTGGAGAGATCCCCTGCCGGCAGGAGGAAGACCAATGGCCCTGCTGTGGACGACCTGCGGGGACCGCGTGGCGGGGACTGCAGGTGGGGGGCGGACTGCAGGTGGGGGGCGGACTGCAGGTGGGGGGCGGACTGCAGGTGGGGGGCGGACTGCAGGTGGGGGGTGGACTGCAGGTGGGGGGTGGACTGCAGGTGGGGGGTGGACTGCAGGTGGGGGGTAGACTGCAGGTGGGGGTTGGACTACAGGTGGGGGTGGACTACAGGTAGGGGGTGGACTACAGGTGGGGGGTGGCCTGCAGGTGGGGGGTGGCCTGCAGGTGGGGGGTGGACTACAGGTGGGGGGTGGACTGCAGGTGGGGGGTGGACTGCAGGTGGGGGGTGGACTGCAGGTGGGGGTGGCCTCTAGCAGCTTAGCGTCGTCTCCAGCCAACAGCTAACGAGGACACAGGGACCCTGGTCTCTCAGCCAGAGGAAATGACTTCTGCCCACAGCCTGAAGGGGCTTCGAAGAGGACCCCGAGCAGAGGTCCCAGCTCGCCCCTCCTCAGAGTCCTGAGCCCCGGCTGGAGGGGGTCATGCGGCAACACAGTGAGGTGACGAATCTGTGCTGTGTTTAACTTCTAGCTTCGTGGTAGTTTGTTACACAGCCATAGAAAACTATTATAATACATCATCTGCTATGATTTTTTTCATTTAAGTAAAATATACACATGCATATGCAGACTCCTGGTCCTGGCCGACAAAAGCCTGCACCTGTCTCCGCTCTGCTCCCTGCCCCTCCACCGGAAAGCTCCAGCCCCTCTGCCCTCCCCTCTGTGACTCAGACAAGCCAGGCTCGTCCCACCTTCCCTCTGCACAAAACCTGCTCCCCAACCCCCACGCCCGGCTCTCCACCTTCCCAGGGCCAAGCCCTTCCACAGAGACGTCCTCCCAGCCCTCCTGACTGCGGCGGCACCCTGCTCTCTCCTCCTTACGACTTCCCTGCGCAGTGCACCGCGCTCTCCGTGCTCCTGGAACCTCCGGGCGGGCCCCGGGAGGGAGGCATGAAATCAGTGGGCCGAGTGGTCACAGTAGGGTCTGCTCTCGCCTTGAGAAGTAGAATAGAAAAGGTCAGAGCATGCGACATGCACTGCATTGCACACAGTAAGGGTTTTATGAAACTTTTGTGTCAGTGCGTGTGTATATGTGTGCACACGCACACACATGCACGCATGCTGGGACTCAGTGCAAAATTAATTTCTTACTGTGGGATGAGTTCCCAAAGTTTGAGAAATGCTGTACTGATATTTTTATTGTTCAATTTTTTTGTTTGCTTGTTATTTCTCTCGTTTACCACCAAATTGGCCGGTGCTTGCATGTGGCTGGCACTTAATATATCTAAGCTGGGAAGACGGTCGGAGGGAGGCGGGGAAGGAAGGGAAGAGGAAATAGAGAAACCAGCCCACAGATTTCTCATGATTCTCTAGAGCTGAAATTAAGATGCTTAAAAGCGTCTCTTTAAAACCACAGAAGGTTTTAAGGAAGGCTCAGATCCTGCAACAGGAAGTAAAATGAGAGGCACTGCCGCAGGAAGCAAGAAGACAAAATAATCGCTTGCAGATCACGTGACCGCATACTTGGAATACCCAAGGGAACCGATTGGAAAATTCTTAGAGTTTGGAAGGAAGCAGGTATTTAGAAAAATGTCTGGATAAGAGAATGAAGATATAAGCACCGACTGTTTCTGGATAGACTGACAAATGCCAGATGGTGCTTGCAGTGGGGAAGGACACACCATGGGTGAAGGCAGAGGGAGGGTATCGTCCTTGCATCTCTCAGCCTCCTCTCCCCCTTCCCCGCCCACCCCCGAGGCCAGCCGGCACAGGCTGCACCCAGGGCTCTGGCTCTGTAGCTTCTAGGTGAGTTTAGACAATGGGAGCATGGGCGGGACACCAGAGAGCAAGTGAGCCTGGGGTTTTTATTCCCGACTTCCTTCCCTCTGGATCTCCTCTGGGAGGGTGGGTGTCCCGAACCCAATGTCCCAGCCTGCCAAAGATTCCCTGCCCACCTGGCCCTCCCCTTCCTGGTTCTAGCCTCTGCTTCCCTCTCACCTCTGCAGCCCGGGGCTGGTAAATGCCCCCGCCTCCCCGTTATTAGCCCAGGGGTACCATCCAGCGCCTTACCATTTTCCTACACGCTCCCTCTCCCAAGCCTGGGGAAATAGTCCATTTATTAAACTCCCTCCGAATTACCCTGTTCTGTTTGCATACTTCTGTTTCCAACCAGGATGCCAACTTACACAGGGCAGATGATTCCACTTCCAACAGCAATAAAAATGAATGGGGGGGGGGGACAGAGGCAAGATACCAACAAGAAATAGAGGGATCTACACACAAAGTGTAAGTTTCCCAGCCACCCTGGATGGAAAGAATAAATACGTAAAGATGTCAATTCTTCCCAAATTACATAAACGTATAGTTTATGCTAGTCCCAACCAAAATTCCAATAGATTTTAGGGGAAGGGTGACAAAGTGGTCTGAAATTCCCTGGATTATGAAACAAGCATGAACATCAAAGAGCCGTATTACAAGAGAGGGGACAGCCGGCCCGAAGGCTGCCGTCACTTCAGCACGTACGTGGCACAGACCTGGCGGACAGAGTGACCGCACGGGCGTGGCGGAACGGCACCACAGCAGAAACAGGAACGCTGACTGCATGCCAACGGAGGCATCGAGAACCAGTGGGAAAAGGAAAAACACAAAACGGTTTCTGAAAAATTGGGTACTTGTGGGAATAAAATCAAGTTAGAGTCTGATGCCTATATCGAGATGAATCCCAAATGTATTTAAAATCTAAAATGCAAAAAACTGACTATCAAAATGTGAAGAAAGCATAGATCAACTTTTAGCGGACATTAAGATAGAAAAGGCTTATCTAAGTCCAAACTCAACGGGGAAAAAAAAAAAAACACAAAGGAAAAAACAGAGATAAATTGATTACCTACATTTTTTTGTTTACATCTGTTTTTCAAACCCTCATAAAAAATACTGAACTGCAAATGACAACTGTGGAAAACATCTGCGATAATTATCACAGATTAGGAGTAACTTCTTTAATATATAAAGAACTCTTCTAAATCAATAAGAAAAATATTAATGATTAATGCCTGAACAGAATGATAAGCTGCAGACACAAATGGGGAACTTTAGGGAAAAAAACACCAATGGCAAATAAATACATGAAAATATGACCCCTTTTCCTCTGTCAAACTGGTAGCATTTTTAAGACCGTTTTGGGGGGATGAGGGGTATAAAAAAGAGACAGGGAGCAAAATTTTTTTACCACCTTCCTTAAAAGCAATCTAACAAAATATACTGAGAATCCTTCAAAAGTTTAGGCAGCGTTATTTGTAATAGAACAAAAATCAATCAAAAATGCCCAGCTGAAAGGGGAACTTATAAATAAATTATGGGCCAACCATAATATGGAATGTTATGTAAGCATTAAACTTTATATTTCCAGAGACCTTTTAATGATAAGGGGATATGTACAAGAAATAAGGTTTTTTAATCAGGACAAAAAATACTATATAGGGTACGATTTCAATTTTGTTTTGAAAGAGAATTATGTATGTGCAAAGAGAAAACAAGAATAAATATATATGCTTTGAAGAACTGTATACAGATGCAAAAAAGGAGAAAGCAAGTGCTGGAACGATAAATGCCGGCTCCAGGGGACAGGTACCTGGTGGGGCGGAGCGGGGGCAACACTGTGGTTAGACACAGGTTATCGTCAGGGACACAGCTTTTGTTTGGGCTATTCCCGGGTTCTCAGTAACAAAAGTAAAATCAGTATTAAGATAAACCGTACAAAATTACTCATAATCAATGGCTTTTAATAGTTCACCTTAATGAACAGACAGGTGGACGAGACTGAGGATGGGATTTTGTCCCGACTCAGGACTGCAATTAATCCAACATTAAAAAGAAAAGAATCAGGAAGCCGTTCGCCAAAGCATTAACGGCGTCCATCTCCCAGTGGGATGATTAAGGGCAAGTATTATTTTCTCCTTTATCTTCTATTTCCCAAATTTTCTACAGGGAAGCTCAAATCCTTTCACAAACTTCCAAACACACATCAGTCTTCTCAATCTCTGTCCTACGCTGGCAGTTAGTCTGGGTGCAAGAACACTCAATCAAGTCTGAGCCTGGGACCCCGTCTGTCTGTGGACAAGGCCCAAATCCCGGAGTTAGCGATGACAACGGCAGCTCGCAATTACTGGGCACGCCACGTGGCCCTCCTCATCGCCGGGGGAGGAGCTATAATTTTCCGCATTTACAGATGAGGAAACTGAAGCTTGGAACCCTGCCCTCAGACCCGAGCTGCTCGTCCTCTGGGAATGAGCAGGAGCCAAGAGCAGCTCACTCTCACCAAATGCCAAGTTAGAAAGGGGCTGAACACCCAGACGGCAGCTGTCTCGGGGCCCCAGACATGGGCTGAGGAGGAGGAGGGTGGGAACTGCGCGCACAGGGGACGCCAGACCAAAGCCACAGCAGCCTTTCTGGTTCAGAGCCTCAGCTGCTGAAATGAAGCGTGTAATGGGGTCCCTGGGTGCTGTGAGTCACGCCTGCAGCGTCTAACTCAAACTCCACTCATGTTTAATTCCTCAGAAATGAGCTCAGGGCTCTTAAGGTGCTGCTCTCCCAGCCGTCCAAGTACCTCCCCTCACTCCCCGCACCGTCTCTCCCTCGAGACCCATCCAGACACCCACTGCCGCCCAGCCTCCCTCTTGCCACCGGCACCTGCATTCCCCTCAACTCTGAGTGTGCCTGGGACTCCCGCACAGCTGTCACTCTGTTTCCCTGTCCTTTCCAACACACACACGTGTGCACACACGAGTGCAGGCATACACACATGCAGGCACACACACATAAGCACATATGCACACACAAGTGCCTGTACACCTGTGCATGCACACCTGCACACATGTACACTCACATGCATCCATATGCACATACACAGGCACACATGTACACACAGCGGCACATGCACACACATGCATGCCCATGTGCTTACATGCACGCTCACACATATGTGTGCACACACAGTTGTCCAAGCTGCCACCATTCTGGTCTCAGCTTCAGTGTCCCCTCAGGAAAGGCTCTCAAGATGGTCTTCTTCTAGGTCCAGGCTGAAGCTCCGTGTTGTAAGCTTGAAGCACTGTGCAGCTTTCCTGGGCAGCCACCAGCCACAACTGTAATTAACACTTTCCTGGGCAGATGCATTTAACATCTGTCTCTTCCACCAGTCCATGAGCCCCACGGGGAAGGGATCTTGTCTGTCTGGTTCCCCAAGCTTACAGCACACAGTGCTGGAGCACATAGTCACCAAATAAATCCTGGGAGGGGAGGAGCCATTGTGCCCATCTCAGAGACGGGGAAATGGGTCCCACTACGAATGAGCAGTCCCCAGGACTCAGCCTTCTAATCCCTAGCAGGTGAGACACACTTGTGACCATTTGTTACGGACACTGTGACACACACATAAAATAGAGCAAGCATGACCCGAACCCCCACGTACCCGCTATCCGGCTTCAACTACCGCCCATTCCTACAGTTCTTGTTTCCCCTGCCCACACTTTGCACTTGTTGGCTGGCTATCTTACAGTATTTTATAGCAAATCTCTAACATTTTATCATTTGCCCATAAATACTTCAGCATGTATTCCTAACAAGTGCATTTAAAACACAGCCATATGACGATCACCCCAACATAATTAACGATGATTCTTTAATAAAATCAAATAGTCATTTTATTGTCAATGAACTCAGGTCTCAAAAATGTCTCTTAATAGCCATTTTATGTGAATCGAGAGTCTAAGAAGGTCCACCCATTGCATTTGGGGGATGTGTCTCTTGAACCTCTCTTAACCTACAGCAATTCCTTTCCTTTCCTTCATGCCCTTCCTGCGTTGAAGAAACTGGATGTAATTTTCAGAAAAGACTTCCCTATCTTGAACCGATGTCTCTAGGGGGGCCCTGTGACAGAGAGGTCACTGACACGGTGTTCTCTCCCGCCTGCGGCCGCGGCAAAAATCACAGACCTCACCTCCATTCGTGGTCTCAGGTTGGTTTGCAGAGAGCGCCTAGCAGACTCCCGCCTGGCCCTGTTCTGGTGAAGGCTGGATCCCAGCGCTCGGAGTTCAAGACCGTCCAGAGCTCTTCAGGGCCCAGAGGGGCTGCGGCTCCAGCAGGAGGTGGCCGGGAGCACCCATGAAACCAGAGGACGTAAATCCCTGCAAGGGTAAGCCCGTCAGGCTCCTCCCCCTTCCTCTGCCAGGGGCTGGGTCCGTGTGACCACACACCTGCGGTTCCGCTTGCTCCTGCTTCTGCCTTCGCACAAACCGACTGCTTTAGAGGGCCCCCGCCAATCCTCACACGCTCCTGCCCGGAGCCCACCGTGGCCTTCGGTAGGGACAGCACACAAAAGTCAGACAACTTGAGATCTTCCAAGGCAAGGAGGTGACACGGCCGTAGAAAGGCTGGGAGGGGGAAACACAGCCAGAGGTGTCTGACAGGATTCAGGACAAGGTGAATATCCAAACTCCCCTCCAGCTGAGAATCTCTATAAATCATGGCAAAAAGTCTACCACTTAGAGACAAGCAAGTTCCAGAAATCAATCTTCTCTCTCCACTGGAGTCTTCTGACTTCAAGGATGTAATAAAATGTTCCAACTAAATAGAAATCGCATTTTTCTTTGATTTTTCTAGGTTAAGCCAAGGCGCAGAGGAGCCCGTGGCTGACGGGGCAGGGGTCCTGAAGCCAACACCGGGTGGAGGGTATCGACCCTCGTCCATCCAGTCAGCACCTGTCAACACAGCCTGTGCTGGCTTCAGCCCCGGGTCAGGGAGGGATACTCACAATAGCAATAACACGTAATTTTCACGGCTTCCCACTGGCAGCATTTCAGATACTTTGTTTCATTTAACCGCCACAGTTCATTTCATTAACTGTTTTGTTTCAATACCTGTTTAGCATAAGTAGTGACATAAGTTGTATTACTTATCTATTGCTACGCAGCAGATCATCATAAACCTAGAGGCTTAAAACAACGCACATTTGTCGTCCGACAGTTTCTGTGGGTGGGAAGTCTGGGCAGGACTTAGCTGGGTTCCCTGCTCTGGGTCTCGCCGGGCTACAATTCAGGCATCAGTGGAGCTGTGGTCTGATCAGAGGTTCGACTGGGGAAAGATCCGCCTCCAGGATCCCTCAGACTGTTGGCGTAATTCACTTCCTCTTGGCTACGGGGCCAACGGCTTCAATTCCTTGCTGGGGTGCACCTTTGGCTCCGGAGACCTCTCCCACGCAGCCGGCCACCTGTTCACCGCTGCCTGCGTCCTCGCAGCAGCAGAGAGCAGGTCTGCTGGGAAGGCGGGTTCACAGACTGTAGCGCAGCTGCGGGAGGGGCAGCCACCCCCTTTGCCGCCTGCTGCTGGTTACGGGCAAGGCGCCGGTCCCACCCACAGCCGAGAAAGGGGATCACACACAGCTGCTCATGTCGCTGGGGGCCATCTAAAGGACCCCTGGAACTGTGCACCACGCACATCATACACATTTTAAAAAGCAAGAACGCTAGGCTCCTAGAGCATAAGAAAGCCGCCCATTCCACGCAGCCGAGCCCCAGCGGAGGGCCTGGAATTAGCAGCCGAGTGTGAAGAGCTCCAAGGCCCATGATCTCATCCACGAGTGCGTTACTCACAGACTCCGCCACTGCCCCGGGAGTCACGCTCTCCCTCCGCTACTGCAGAGACAGGAACAAGCCCTTCTGATCCAACTTGGCAAGAATCTCACGGGAAAACGTACACAGAGCCTGAACTGGGGGGCCGGCTCCCGCCGCAGTGGCCGTGTGCCTGGCCTCGAAGGACGAGTTCGCGAGGTGGAGAAGAGACGCGAGGGAATGCCAGGCGGGCCGTGACTGACGGGAAGGCGGCACGGGCTGAGACGCCAGTGCGCTCCAGAGCCGGCGGGTCCTTCCCGGGGGCTGGAACCTCCAGAAGACGAGGGAGGCTGAGCCAGACGCGGCGCCGGACCGGACGTCCGGGAACGGGGTGTCAGGGCAGCGAGCGCGGCTCGGGATCTGGACTCTGAGCGGAGGGAAGCCGAGACTCGGGCCGGGGGCGCCCATCCCCCGTGCCTCAGGAGAGCCGCCCTGGCTGGACACGGGTGGCTGGCGAGGATGTCGCCACGTGGCCCAGCAAGAGTGGCGTGGGGTGAGAAGGCGGCAGCTCTGAGACGTGTTTCGGGGGAAGGTCCAGAGGTTGGGAGTTCTCACAGAAACTGAGAGCCAGCCACATGCTGTGGGGGAGGCCAAAGGGCACGGCGACTGCGGTGGCTCAGGGAACCCAGGAGAAGCAAGGAGCGGAGCAACGCGGCTCTGGGAATTTTCCGGAAGGCACTGCTGAAGGAAAGCCCTTCTACGTGAGACAGGCCGGCACAGCACGGCCCCGCTGACGGGAGGCTCCGGGACAGGCCAGGGCACAGAGAGGGCGGGCTGGAGGTCGCGCGGGCCGGGGCGGGGGACGGGAGTTTCCCGGGTGCCGGGTGTGCGTGTGGGGTGAGGGAAACCTGCCGGCCCTGGTTGCGCAGCACCATCACTGCACCTAACGGCACTGAGCTTGACGCCTAAAAATGGGTAAGATGCCTACGGTTCACGTTATGTGTGTTTTGCCACAATTAAAAAAAAAAAAAAAAAAAGACAAAACGCTGGAGAAGCGTTCTTCTGGAGAAGGCAACAGGGAGGCGTGGGCAGCGACGGCACAGCTGAGCGTCGCCCGCACACGGCTGCGGTCTGCGCTGCCCTGACAGAGGCCACGCTAGCGGGACGGAGCCCCCCTCAGGAAGAGCCCCCCTCAGGAAGAGCCACTCGTGGAGAGGCAGTCTGATGGGTGTCCCTGTCATCAGCTTCCCACCCAGAGTCTTCCAACGTTGTCAGCAGCAGAATCGAGGAGTACCTGCTTCAACACTCACAGACGGGAATAAAAGCAGAGAGGGGAGGGTCTGCCTCCGTGGCCGACCCCCCTGGCAGGGCCACCTGGATCCCGACAGGCGCACCCGGTCCCAGGTGTCTGCTCTTTGAGAGAGCCACGCCCAGCCCCTGAGCATTCATCCACCCGGCTCATTCACTCATTCAGTGACTGACTGCTGCGCTTCTCGGTTATGCAGGGCGCCAGGTCAGTGCCGGGCACCGCGACCAGAACAGCCACAGCCCAGGGCGAGGGCAGGGGACAGGGATGGAACAAGAGTCCACTTCCATCACTCTAGGAGCCGTCCACCTGCCGAGGCCGCACCCTGCCCGCTCTCCTGACTCTGGGCTCACCCTCCCGGCTCTTGCCTTGTCATCTCTCCTTGAAGGTCTGACGTCCATCTCAGGGTGACCAAGTCCCACTCCGCCCTCTCTAGTGCCCCATAAATATTCTTGGAATGACAGGATGAGGGCAATCTGACCCACGTGTTGTAAAGTGAGTGGAGGAGGGCCAGGGTATAAAAATCCCAGACAACCGAGTGGCCGGGGCAGAGGAGCAGGTGTGGTCTCTGAGGCGCTCCTGCCACCCACAGGCTCGGGGACATGTCCCCAGCAGACCCAGAGACGGGCAGGGGGTGGGCTTCACGTGCCGAGGTGAATGCACGTGTTTCTGCACCTGCCTCTCTTTCTTCCCCAAAGGTACGGCACATCTAGGCTAGAGGGGCTTCAAAGGTATCCTGAGACACGCTCCATCCCAAGAGTGGTAGAATAACACTCACAAAGACGTTGTCATGGGCTGAATTTTGTCCTCAAAAAAGATGTCCAAATATAGCCCCACTACTTATGAATGTCGCCTTATTTGGAAATAGGGTCTTTAATTAAGTTAAAATGACATCCTTAAGGTGAGCCCTAATCTAATACGACTATGTCCTTATTTTAAAAATCTAGGTACGGAAACAGACATGCACAGGGGGAGGAGGATATGAAGACACAGGGAGAACATTCCCATCGAAGGAGCCCCGCAGCCCCAGGCGGGGAACACGCCTGCCCTTCCCAGCCCTCGGAAGGGCTCCAAGGAACCAGCCCTGCCGACACTTTGATCTTCAGACTTCAGGCTTCCAGGACTGAGGGAAAATGAATTTGTTGTGTGCCCGCCCCGCCGCAGGTCCTCTGTGCGGCAGCCCCAGGACGCCAAGGAGGGTTTCCACGTCCTGATCCCCAGAGCCTGCGAACACGCCGTCTCACAGGGCAAGGAGGGATCAGGCTGCAGACGGGATGAAGGCTGCTGACCTCAAAATAAGGAGTTCTCCTGTGTTATCTGGGGGGTCAGTGCTGTCACAGGTGTGACCGAGGTGTGGAAGAGACAGGCGGGAGAGTCGGGGAGGGACGCAGTGTGAGGAGCAGTCGGCTCTCCTTGGCTGGCTGTGCGGACCGAGGAAGGGGCCCCAGGTCAAGGAATGCGGGTAGCCTCTACAAATCAAAAAGGCAAGGAGATGCTCTCCCCTAGGCCTCCAGAAAGGAAGGCGGTCTTGCTAGCACTTTGATCTTAGCCTCCTAGGACCCATTTAGGAATGCTGACCTCCAGAACTGTGAAAGAATAAACATGTATTTTTTTAAGCCACTAAGTTTTTAGCAATTTGTTACAACAACAAGAGAGACGAATGCAACAAGTTTCTTTAAAGCTTCATGCAAAGTGGCTTTCCTGAGAAAAACCAATGTGCATGTTGGGCTTTGTCTCCAAGGAACGTTCCTGCCGTCTGCTTAGGGATGGAGCGAAATTTCAGGGGATGGGAAGTGAGGAGACCTTGCACCCAGGGGGCCAAGCTGCCCACCAGCCAGGATGCCAGATCAACCACACTAAGGTGGGTCTAGCTTCAGGGATGGCTTTACTGGGCCCTCAGAAGATGCCACCAGGATGCAGTCTTCTCTCTCTGAGCCTGGGCTCTGTTTCCTCTGGGTGGGCCCTGGCGTCTCCTTATAGTGACAAGACGGCTGCCTCAGCCCCAGCATCACGTGCACTCTCCTTCAAGTCCAATAAGGATAAGGGTGAGAATCTCTTCCCAGACTCCTTGGCTTCACTTGAGCCATGTGCCCACTCTGGAATAAATCATTTGACCCAGGCAATGAAGTGTGCTGATTGGCTTCGGTGCAGTTATCCTGGGATCGAAGAGATAGAATCCCACTCCGGCCACCTTCAGACAAGATGGGGGCAATTTCTCTGTGCTAATACAGGAAGGCCACCAGGATGGATTGCTAAACTTTAACATAGCATACAAAACACCTAGTTTTTTTACACACAATATTTAATATACATCTATATTTTATAAAATATATAAATGATACATAATGCATAAAATATATTGTTAAATTAAAAGCTGATGAGAACAAATTTTTCTTATCTGGATGCTAGTTTATAGGTACGGTTAGTTTGTTAAAATTCACAGCCTACGCCCTTATTTGTGTACTTTTTCTGGATACATGCTCTGCTTTAATAAAAGGTTCACGTCACAGAATTCAAATGCATTATGTAGTATGACCCTATTTTTAACAAGAGAAGGAGGAGATGAAAAGAAGAAAAGGATGGAGGAATAAAAGAAGGAAAAAAGGAAGAAATGATAACCAATTTTCGGGAGTGGGGAGGGACGCTCACAAGCACACACCCCAGCCATGGTGGCTGCATATACGGAAGTTCCCTGTCCCAGCTCCCTGTCTGATTTTGTGCAGCTCACCAGCTAAAAACGATTACACGTTAACAGTCCCTGCGGGGTGAGCTCTGCCTCCCAGAGGACATCGGACAATGTCTGCAGATATCGGGAGTTGTCGCGATGGGGGTGGGAGTGACGCGCTCCCGGCACCAAGCGGACGGGGACCAGGGATGCCGCTGAGCACCCTACCGTGCACAGGACACCCCACAACCAAGAGCGACCCGCCCAGAACATCCTCGGAGCCAAGGCTGAAAGCCTGTTCTGCAGGTGAGATCTGAGGCGTGAAAGCCGTGAGTGAGGATCTCCACCTTCTTCCCTGTTTTCATGCTTCATTCTTTAAAATGCTTACAAATAGCATGTTTTTTACCTTTATTACGAAAACAATAAACAGAAACGCTCTTTGTGGTTGACGACAGCAAACTACAAGCCACGTCCAGCTCCCTGTCTGATTTTGTGCAGCCCACCGGCCAACACCGATTACACCTTAAGCGGTTATATAACCCCTACGCGATGGCCTTGACTTTGCCTGCTGGCCCACAAGGCTAAAATCCTTATCGCCTGGCGCTTCACAGAAAACCCTTGCTGACCCTGAACAGAGACCATCGCTCGCCCCGAGTCTCCCGCAACAGAGACGTCCCCCCACCCAAACTGAGTGGCGTGTTGCCTCTTCCGAGATGCCTTCCAGAAGCGGGGCGCAGCGGAAACCCCCGGCTGCCTAGGCCAACATATTGCTTCACTACCATCGCTGTAACAAATCAACACAAACTGAGCGGCTTAAAATACGAATTTACGATCTTACGCTTCCGGAGGTCAAAGTCTGAAACGGTCCCCCTGGGCTACGATCGCAGTGTCAGCAGGGCTGCACTCTTTTCCGGAGGCCCTAGGAAAGATTCCATTTCCTTATCTTTTCCAGCTTCCAGAGGCCACCTGCACCCCTTGGCTCACAGCCCCTTCCTCCGTCTGCAGAGCCAGCTGCGGCCCGTGGGTTTCTGTCACGTGGCATATCTCTGAGCCGCTGCCTCCCTCTTCCAGGTATCAGAGCCCTTGTGATTACACCGCGCTCACTCAGACGATCCACGACACTCCTCCATCTCCAGTCTGACACTCTGCCTGAAACCCTGATACCCTTTGCCAGGGAGCAGAGCGTGTCCCCAGGCTGCAGAGATTAGGATGTGGCCATCATCGGGGGGATATTATTCTGCCTGTCATACCAGACATGCAATCTCCTGCCTAAGGGAACCCCAACTTTCTTGCCCCTAGATATGACCATGAGACTACCTTTCAGCCCATGAGATGTTAAATGAAATGCTTGTACAATTGGCAGGAATTCTCCTTAAAGGAAGTGGGGCAAGGGCACTTTCTTCATAGCACCTCATCAACTCTACTGTCTAAAATTCAGATGTGGTGGCTGGACTTGCAGCAGCCACACTGGGCCATGTTAGTGCTCCCTTCACAGGCATGACAGAATGAATAGCCAAAAGAAGCCCAGGTCTGCGATGGCGTCACAGAGTCACCACACCAACCCTGGAGGGCCCGCCCTGGAGCTATTGATGTGAGAAAACAGAAGCTGATGTGTTTAAATCTCTAAGGGTGGAAGGATTTTGAGATTCTAACAGATTCTAAGAACGAAAGCACTGACTTATTCAGCCACTCAACAGGCATACACGAAGGGTCTGTGCCAGATGACGGGCATGCGGACAGAAACCTGCCGCGGTCCTCGTCGCGCTCCAAGAGGCCGTGGCCTTGTGGGGAGACAGTTCGAGCGTCAGTGGCAACACAACGCACAGCCAAAGCTCATTCTGAGAAGTGTGACGGGTGGGCTGGGGAGGCGCCAGCGCTGCCCAGGGGACTCAGGGAGGTGGCCTGGCCAGGGCACAGGGAGAAGTCCGCAGGTGGTGCAGGTGAGAAGGGCGTCCCAGGCAGTGGGGATATCCCAGGCAGAGAAATGCAAGGGTTAAAGGCGGTGGGGGGGCCGAGCCACTCAGTGAGTCAACAGCAAAATGCAAAGAACGGGAGGGGCAGGACAGGTAATTTGGGGGAAAAGTAGAGAAGATGAGGAATGTGAATCTCCTATTTAATTTTCCCGTTATTAGCTTTGACCTTGTAGTGGGGGATCACTAATAAACCCAAATAAACTATCCCCTCCCCCCCCCCCAAAAAAAAAGTTGCAAACTTTCCAAGTTGAAAACAGGATTTGAAATTATTTCATCTTGGCAAACACAGCGCCTTCCCTAGGCAACACGAACTGTTGGCAGAAGCTTAAAAGAGGCATTCATTTCCTCCTCTCTCTGCATCTGGGGTTTAGATGTGCAAAAATACGGTTCAGCGTTTTCACTCGAACGCAGATTTATCCGCACGCCTGCCCCCACTCGCCTCCCAGCAGGAGACCAGGCCAATCAGCCACGCATTGTGTCAGCCGTTTGCCTCCCGACAATTTCCACACCAGGGCTGACGGGGGATTCTCGGAAAACAGAGGAGGCCTCCACTGAAGGGCAGGGGCAAAGGCGGTCTTAACAAGCAGCCCATCGGATGGGCTGTGCCCCTCCCTCCCCGAGCAGAGGCTCCGAAAGGCAGCGAGCGGCTGAAACCACACAGATAATGGGATGGAGAGAGGAGGAAGCTCCCGGCAAAGACTGTAATGTCCCTGTCACTTTGGCATATGAGGGACACGGACAGCCCATTAGGCAGCTGATCTGGGCAATTTAAGGGAGAGAAAGCCAGGTGAATGTTCTCTGAGTTATTCTGTTTCCAGATCACTTCTTACTCACCTTCTCATTACTAATTGCTGTTATTTAAGCACTCTCTGCTCAAAGTGTGGTTTTCATATCCCAGAAGACAGAGCAACTGGGGTGGAGTGAGATTTCAGTCCAGCACCATTGGGAAATATTATATATTCTCTTCACCTGGAAATTAGACACGTTCAGTGCATGTGTAAAAAGTAAAGGCTCTGAGAAGTCCTGCAGAGAGGCAATCGGCACGGCACAGAAAGTAACAGCTTCCTAATCGGAGTGAGTCATTCCTCGCTGTTAATCCCGGCCTCCTCACCCTCCATTGTGTAATCCCAAGGGGCGGTTGTGAGAGTTCAACAAGAGAAGCCACCTGAAGCCCGGCGCCCGGTGGCGGATAAGAGCTTAACAGGTACCTGCCATGTTGATCATTATTAATACCAACCTGGCAGTTACCAAAACACATTTGACTACTCTATTCTTCTTTCATGTTAACACCCATTAAATCCTATGAAACTGGTTTTCCTAAAAACACTCTTCAGGAAGGATTGCGGTAAGTGGTTTTGTTTTAATTTGATCGAGACCTAAACGGGCCACATTAAGAGCCAAGCACGCTGACGGGCTTTACACGTGTTAACCCGTTTAACCCTCACAACCACCCCTCGAGGTGGGGGCCGGCACGATGAACACACACGTTTGCAGATGAGGAAATGGAGATGCTGGGGGTTAGGTACCTTGCCCAAGGTCACGTGGCTAGTGAGTGGCTGGCCCCTAAAGACTCTAATCTATACCTTTTACATGGGTGCCAAAAATCCCAATTCCTGGGAGCCTCCTGAAGGTATTTCCCTAGAACCCATCTCCTCTTCTCCAAAAACTGTCATAAAACTTCATTTTTATCAGGATTTTCTTCTGCTCAAAAACCTAGAACACCTCCTTATTACCTCCAGGGTCAAATTCAAATGTCTTCTGTTTCCAGGCTCTCAATCTGCTCTACTGTGATAGTCCCTCTACCTGGCCTATCCTTTCCTCTCCTGGCAAACTCCTATTCATCCTTCAAAACCCAGCTTAAAACTCACTGCTTCTAGAAGGCCTCTCTGAACACTTCTGCCCAAGATGGCATTACCACCTTAATTTTTATAATCCCTTTCAACTTTGGAAGAACCTCGATTGATTGACATTTGCCAGAACTTACTGTCCATTGTACCCATGGTAGTAAGCTGAAATGACTCCTTCATTTGCTGTCACAAGCGCTGACTTTCTTTCCCAACTCTCAGCCCATGTAGGGGCTGAACTGACTCCACCCTGACCTCTGCAATGAGCCTGAGACCTATGTGTGGCCAATCAGAGCAACACACTACCCTTGGCTCCAGGAAATGCTTACTGATGATCATATGACCCAACCAAAGCCAGTGAGATTGAACCCCATGATTCCTGACGTATAGCCTGGATACATGGACTCACTCCCTGTAGGACTTAGAGCTAGAAACTGAAGGCCTAATGCCACCAGGACCACCCTGCATAGAGGTAATTTGAAAGTGAAGGCATCACAGAGGAGAATGGAAAGAGAGCAAACCTGGGTCCTGATGACATTGGTTGAGCTCCTGGATCCAGCCTTACCTGAAGTCGTCCTATTCTTAGACATCTCAATTACGTGACCCAATAAACTTCCTTTTCTACTCAAGAAGGTTGGGGTTGGAGTTCTGTCACTCGTAACCCCAAGAGTCCAGACTTGTCCAATCTCCAGACCACGGCTGAGGTCCCCTAAGAACAAATCATGTCTAATCATCTTCCCAATGCCTAACTCACAGTCTGAAACATCCTACAAACATGCGCTGCAATGAAATTTGATTTGGAAGTTTCAAGGTGTTTTCTTGAGCACCTAAGGGCTCAGTATTAACTCTTAGCCCCATTTCACAAATAAAGAAAATGAGGCTCAGAAAGTTTAAGCAACTTGATCCAAATAATCTGAGTGCACATCTGTTCTATGTCTCTGAGAGTTCTCAAGTTTTGCACAGCGTGCACACAGTTGGTGCTTAATCAGTGCCCACTGGCCTGGCCTAACTGGCCCAGATGAAGTTCCTGTGCTGCTGTTCTGCTGCCTTGGGTTGGAGGAGACCAGCTGAGTTCCGGCAAGGGGGTGGCGCCAACGCAGGTCTGAGTGGCCGTCACCTTTCAGCCTGAGCACCTTTGTCTGCTCCTGGCAGACCCGCAGCCCTGAATGAACGGACACAGGCTACCCGTCCCCACGCAGGCGGCGCCACCGATGCACGCGTGGATTTCAGATTCCGTCGAGCCCTCAAGGCTGCCTCATTCTCCTCCTGTGTCCCCAACAGTAAATGAAGACTTGTTGGCTGTGTCTCCAGGGCTTTGAAAATCCAGCTACTTCTCAGCAGCTGGAGTGTGAAACCAGGCAAACGGCCCAACCAGATAACGGCTGCATTGCACCTGGAGACCGCGGCCCCGGCAGACGGTCAGAGCCAGGTGATCTATGGTACATGAGCACAGGAGGGAAGGAATGTCGGTGTATTCCTAACTGCCAAATGCAACCCATCAAAGCAACGTGAGCATGCACTCTGGGGTCCCTGAACCCACATCCCACCTCTACCACTTTCTCTCTGTGTCATCTTAAAGGGAGACTAAAGCTTTGGGTCTTCCCTCCCATGAAATGGGCATAAAATGTCTCCAGGAATTGTTGGGAGGATTCAGAGAAATAAACCACGGCGGCATATGGTAAGCACTCAATAAATTATCTGATGCTTGCTCTTTAATTTCCTTAAACATAAAAAGACACCCCAAACCTTGCCAACTGAATCAGAACACGGGTTTCACAAACAATTCAATGAGGTCAGCCCAATTTCACTGAAGCTGCTCGGGCAGCTCTAGTGATAAATGAAGCGACTTTTTACAAGTGCATCTACTGGAGCCTTGAATTAGTCAAACATCAGGTAGCAGGCAGGAAAAACACAGTCCAGGAGGTGAATCCTGTTTGCAAATGAGAATGCTATAGAAACGGCCACAGATTGCAAATCATAAATTCCACTTTCCTGAAGTTCTGTTATATGTAGATGCCAGAAGGCAAATAAAAGCATACTTAAAGATCGTGTTGGCAACTTCTCTTTTAAAAAATGAAAGAAAATGGCATGATTTCATAGCACTAAACTCAAGCAAGTGGTAATGTATAATATCGGCCCCGAAATTTTTCAAAGAGCTGAATAACAGTTGAATAACAGCTGAATTGGAACTATTCAAGCTTTTTTTTTTTAATAAAAGATGCACTTCCTTTGGCCACTGCATCAGAGACAATTTTCTCAAATACTGCTCGAGTCTCAGTTAACTCTTACATGGCCTGAGTGGCAACACATGTCTCCGTGGCGCCTGGAAACCAGCCTGCGCCTCTGGAGGCAGCCCTGGTAATCTGCAGCGGGGCTCCTCACCGGGAGCACCCCTGCCCTCCGGGGGGCTTTGGCAATGGCTGATGTTTTTGGTGGTCACAACCGGGTGAGAGGAAGGTGCCACTACAGCTGTCAGGCAGAGGCAAGGATGCTGGCGACGCTCCTACAGGCGCAGGACCGACCCCCACAGCAAAGAGGGAGGCCCCAGCCCCAGAGGTCAGGAGCGCGAGGTTGAGAGTCCCACTCCACAGTTTTTGGTTGCAAGAGCCGGAGGGGCCTCAGCCTCTCTGAGCTTCAGTTCTGTCATCTGTCAAATACAGGGGCATCGTAGGACCTAACTTCTAGAGTTGCTGAGAGGTTTTGAGGAGATAGTAATAATAACAATCACCGCCATTCAGCACGCTCTCGCTATGCACCAGGCGCCGCACCAAGAGTCTGGATGCGCATTATTGACAGAGCGTTTACAATAACCCTATGAAGCAAGCGTGGCTAAGGGTCACAGCTGGAAGGGAAGCTGGCTTCAGGATCTAGCAGCCTGTGCCTCGACCTCTTCATCCTCACCCCACACAGGGTGGTCCACCACGGACCCACAGCTTCAGCACCACCTGGGAGCTCATGAGAAATGCAGAAATCTGGGCCTGGCCCGAGACCCAGAGTCCAAACCTGCATCTGACCCAGATCCGCAAGAGATTCATGTATGCATGTTAAAGTTTCAGGAGCAATTTGCTAAGGACAGTGCCTGCCCTCTAAGTAAACACTAAATAAATATTAATTCGCATTGTCATCACTGTTTGTAGCCTCCAGAGAGATTTAGCAGAATGAAATCCAGACTCTGAGTCATAACGTGCATGCACGTGGCAACTGCACCCAAGGGTACAGGGTCCACTCTTCCTTTTACAAAGTCTCTCTCAATGTGGATAAAGACCAGGCTGTCAAAATGGGAAGAGCCAGGACCCCATACCAGCTCTTCTGGTTCCTCAGCCACTCCCCCCCACCCCCAGCATCCTGCCCTCTCTCCATGGCTTATCTATTTCACACTATGGTGCAAATGACTTATGGCATGTGCCACCTCTCCCAGGGATACTTGCAAAGCTCAGGCCATGCTTTCTGCCACTGTTTGATAAAAGAATCCAGACCTCTACTGGCAAATCTCAAGTGCTGGGCAGTGCCCTGCTCGCATGAGCCACTCTGGAAGCATACAAAGGTGACATCACAAAGCACTCTTTATCTAAAATTTCCTACATTTTAAATTACATAAGTAATGCACGAGTACATCCTCAGTGTAAAATATTCAAATTATAGTAGTGGTGACAGTGGACACTTTGTCTTGTTCCAGCTGTTAGTGGAAATGCTTTCAACTTTCAATCGGTATCATGTTGGCTGTAGGTTTGTCATATATGGCTTTTATAATCTTGAGGTATGTTCCTTCCACGCCTAGTTTGAGTTTTCTATTATGAAAGGGTGCTGAATTTTGTTGAATGCTTTTTCTGCATCTATCAAGATTATCCTATGGTCTTTGTTTTTGCTTCTATTTATGTGGTGAATCACATTTATTGATTTACATATGTTGAACCATCCTTGCATCCTTGAGATAAAGCCCACTTGGTTATGGTAGATTATTTTGTGATGTGCTATTGAATTTGATTGCTAGTATTTTATTGAGGATTTTTGTGTCTATATTCATACGGGATATTGGTCTGTAGTTTTCTTTTTTTGGTTGTGTCCTTTCCTGGATTTGGTATCAAGGTGATACCGGCTTCATAGAAGGAGTTGGGGAACATTCCCTCCTTCTCAGTGTTATGGAATAATTTCTGCACTATGGGTGTCCAAGCCTGAGCAATCAGACAAGATAAAGAAATAAAGTATATCCAAATTGGGAAAGAGGAGGTCAAACTATTGCTTTTTGCTGACAATATGATCTTATATCGAGAAAACCCCAAAGACTCAACCAAGAGACTCCTGGAATAAATAAATTCAGCAAAGACTCAGGTCACAAAATCAATGTACACAAATTAGTAGCTTTCATATACACAATAACAGTCAAGCTGGAGTCAAACCAAAGACTCAATACCATTAACAATAGCTACAAAGAAAATAAAATACCTGGAAATATACTTAATCAAGGAAGTGAAAGATCTCTACAGGGAGAATTAGTAATCACTGAGGAAAAAAATCACAGATGACACAAACAAACAAACAAAAAATCATGCTCATGGATTGGTAGAATCAATTGTTGCTAAAATGTCCACACTGCGCAAAGTGATTTACAGATTCAATGTGATCCCCATCAAAATACCAATGTAATATTTCACAGATCTAGAAAAAATAATTCTACACTTTGTTTGGAACCAGAAAAGAGTCCAAATAAAAGCAATCTTAAGCAAAAAGAACAAATCTGGAGGTACCACATTACCAGACTTCAAACTATACTACAAGATTATAGCAACCAAAGAAGCACGGTACTGGCACAAAAAATAGACGTAGAATAATGGGACAGAACAGAAAACCCAGGTATAAAACCATCCACATGCAGCCAACTGATCTTTGACAAAGCAGACAACAATATACACTGAGGAAAAGAAGCCCTATCCAATAAATGGTGCTGGGAAAATTGGATAGCCACAAGCAGAAGAATGAAACAGGATCCATGTCTCTTACCACTAACAAAAAATTAATTCAAGATGGAAAAAAATACTTAAATCTAAGGTATAAAACCATAAGAATTCTAGAAGACAATGTTGGGAAAACTCTTCTAGATATCAGCCTCGGTAAAGAATTTATGAAGAAGACCCCAATGGCAATCACAGCATCAACAAAAATAAACAAATGGGACTTGATTAAATCAAAAACCTTCTGCACAGCCAAGGAAATAATCAACAGAGCAAATAGACAACCTACAGAACGGGAGAAAATATTTGCATACTATACATCCGATAAAGGGCTAATAACCAGAATCTATAAATAACTCAAGCAAATCAGCAAGAAAAAAACAAGTCCATTAAAAAGTGGGCAAAAGCCATTAACAGAAGCCTTTCAAAAGAAGATAGACAAATGGCCAACAAACATATGAAAAAACGCTCAATGTCACTAATCATCAGGGAAATGCAAATCAAAACCACAATAGGATGCCACCTTATCCCGCTTAGAATGACATTTATTAAAAAATCCCAAAACAACAGATGCTGGTGTGGATGCAGAAAGGAATGCTTATATGCTCTTGGTGGGACTGCAAATTAGTACAAAAATTAGTCTATGGAAAACAGTATGGAGATTCCTCAAAGAACTAAAAGCATGGCCACCATTTGATCCAGCAATCTTACTACCAAGTATTTACCAAAATGAAAAAAAGCCATGTTATCAAAAAGACACCTGCACTAGAATGTTTACTGCAGCACAACTCACAACTGCAAAGATGTGTAAACAACCCAAGTACCCACCAATTCATGACTGGATTAACAAAATGTGGTATATGTATGCTACGGAATACTATGCAGCCATGAAGAAAGATGCATTAAGGCCTTGCACCTATTTAGAGGTAACTGGAGATCATTATCCCAAGTGAAGTATCTAAAGATTGGAAAAACAAACACCACATGTACTATTACACTGGAACTAACTGATGAGCACACACGTGCACAGAGGGAAGTAAAACTCAGTGGAAATCACAAGGGGGCAGGGGGGATGAGGAGATGGGCGAAAACCTACCTAACGGGTACAGTGACCACTATCTGGGTGATGGGCATGCTTATAACCCTGACTCACACATAACAAAATCGATCCATGCAACCAAAAGCATTTGTACCCCTGTAATATTTTGAAACAAAAAAGAAAAAAATACTCAAATTACACACAAGCGTACAGCACACAAAGCAAAAGTCCCTTTCATCAGGAAGGCCTTCAAAAGCTCAGAGCAGAGACCCTGGCCCCAGACTGCCTGGGTTTGCATCCCAGCTCTACCTGTGCGTCTCTGGACAATGTACATAAATGCTCTGTGACTCAGTGTCCCCATCTCTACTTCAGGGATCTGTTCAAGGCTTAAAAGTGAGAATGCCTGCGAAATGCTTAGCTGAGAGCCTACACACCGCGGGTATCAGCAATTCCTGTCTCCTTGACTCTCGTCCCCAAAAGTGAGCCCTCCTAGCAGCTTGGTGTGAAGACTCGGAGGCCCTCGGCTGTGCATTTACCTGTATCCATCCCCCACCAGCACAAGTGCACTCTCAGCACAAAGACGACCGTGCCGGACCTCAGTGCTGCGAGGTGCTCTATGGTGTAGCGGGTCGTGGGGCATCGTGGTGCCCCGCACAGGCGTAGCTCTCGTTCAGACAGCTCTGTGTGCCGAGGTACCACCGCGGGGGACAGTTCCCCACTGATGTGGGCGTTTAGGTCTCCATCTCTCCCCACGGGAAGGCAGCTGTGGTGAAAGTCTCGGAGCACGCCAGACTTGGGAAGCTGGGCGGCCGGGAAGCAGAGCCAGGCGGAGGATGCTCTCATCGGGGCCTCTGCCAAGGACGGGAAGGATGACGACAATCTGGGGCACGCTCAAAATGAGTAATTGTCCTTCGCCCTCTCGAAACTGGGAAGCGCATCCTTAGTCACTGGCCTCCGGTCACAGCTGGCTGCTGTGCCCTCCCTCAGGCCGCCCAGGCCCCCACGCCCGCGCAAAGGGCGCCTGCCCGGGATGATCCCCCAACGCCCCACGCCCTCACTCTGCAGGGACGAGACCGAGTGAACAGAGTTACTGTGACCACCAGGCAGCTGAAAGACGGCCCAGTCGAGCTGCTTCACGACTCGGGCAGCATCGGAACCCTGACATCTTACCCAGAGCCCTAATTTATAAGCAAGATAAAAAGGAGAGACCTGGTTGAACCGAGCTAGGTGGTCAGAGGGAGGGCGGACTACAGAGCCTCACTGTCTCCCCTGAGACCCCCAGTGTCCTCCAGAACACAACCATTGATCTACGCCAATCTGTTTCTCAGATCTGGTGGCTGGAGCTCACTGAAGTTACTCACCAAAAGCCACACAGAGAAAACAAGTGTGCTTTCTGTGAACTTTAGCAGCGTGCGCTTGTTTTGACTAAGGTGTGAGTGGTTGTCTCATTGATAGATGATTCTCTCTCCAGAGACACTTTCCATTAGAGCCAGAGCTCTCTTCCCCAACTGGGTATGGCCCAACCCACAGGATAAGTAAAGCAGATCTTCCTGGGTCAGTGGTTGTGTCACTGAGAGGTTTGAGTGTGGAAAAGTAAAATGACAACTGGGAAAAAAATCATAAATACTGTTTTCGTATTTTAAAAAATGAATAGAAAATGGGACCCAATGTGAAATTCACTCGGACCTTTACGATTCAAATTGAGACTTCAAATAAAGTTTGCCCCTGCGGTCAGCACCTTCGGACTAAGCCCTCACTTCGCCCTGGCTCCTCACAGCACGAAGCCACCTCTCCTCTGCCACGGAGGCCACTCTGGTGGGGAAGCCCGGGGAGCCCCGAGCTCAAGGAACAACTCTTTAATGGAAAGCTGGGTGGCCCCCGAGGAAGGGAGAGACGACAGTGGCAGAAACGTCACCCAAGCCCCTGCGCCCTCTCCCACGTAGCGAGTGCGGTCTGGCCCACCCACAATCGCAGCAGCAGCGAACACTCATGAGCCGTCACTGTGCCCCGCCCTGCACACGTCACGGGACCGGCAGACACCGGCATCATCTCCCATTTCGCAGAGGACGAAAGGTAAGCCACCCGAACATCCCCGTTCATCCGCGGTAGGAACAGGACCCAGAAACTCTTCCATCCCAGCGGGGGATCAACCAGCCCCGTGTACCCAGGACTGGCCCAGTTTTGCCACAAAGTGCCACGTCCCGGGAATCTCACGCTGCCAGGCGTAGCCAGACGGGGGGTCCCCCTGGCGCGGGTCATCGGACGCTGTTCACAGAACAGAAATATTTAGTAGTGATGTGTAAGCTCTTTGCTGGGGGTTCCTTTTTAGCAAAGCCACACTAACCAGGACCCTTCCTGGGGCGCCAGACAGGGAGCTGACTGTCGTCTCTGGGGCGGAAGGAAAACAGGGACCGCAGGTGCGGGCGCGGGAGACGCAGGTCTGGGTGGCCGCAGCACACCGCACGTTTCTTTCCGATGCTCCCTTAGCCTTGTTCCGAGTGGGGCGACCGAGCACACCCAGTCCCAGGAGCTCCTCGATCCCAGGTACACTGCAACCCTTCATCACCCTGCTTCCCTACGAGAAGCTGCTGCTGAATATTCCAGAAAACACACACACACCCTCAGCAACGGCAAGCTCCACGTCTCTGCTTATTTGCTTTTTTTTCTGTTACATTTTTCTTCCCCTCAAACTGGCAAGCAACACAACGCCGCGCCGTTGTCTTGCTCTCAGTGCGAAGGACTGTAGAAAGAAAAAAACAAAAACGTAAAGGTCACTGTGCTTTAAAAGGAGTCTTTGAAAAAAAACATGCAAGAAAGAAAAGAAAATTGCCTGAATGTGTTCCTATTAGTGGGAAGTAAGAACAGGTTCCAAATGGAGAACTGTTCTCAAGAGAAAGCACGTTGACCCTGTTATTGTGTTTGAAACTTGTGTTTAAAATGTTCTCAGAATGTTTCCCAGGTCTTTTTTTTTTTTTTTTTTTGCATATTTATGTTCCTTCCTCGGCTGAGAGTCAGCTCTGGAGCATTGCCGACAGTGGGGAGACAGAGGGTCTGTCTTGCACGCTGCTTGCCTTGCCAGGGACCCGTCTGTCTGCATGCGACCTCAGCCTCTCCCTACCATCTCGCCCTCCCCTCCCCTCCCTTCCCCTCCCCTCCCCTTCCCTCCCTTCCCCTCCCCTCCCTTCCCTCCCTTCCCCTTCCCTCCCCTTCCCTCCCTTCCCCTCCCCTCCCTTCCCCTTTCCTCCCCTTCCCTCCCTTCCTCTCCCCTCCCCTCCCTTCCCCTTCCCTCCCCTCCCCTCCCCTCCCTTCCCCTCCCCTCCCTTCCCCTTCCCTCCCCTTCCCTCCCTTCCCCTCCCCTCCCTTCCCCTTTCCTCCCCTTCCCTCCCTTCCTCTCCCCTCCCCTCCCTTCCCCTTCCCTCCCCTCCCCTCCCCTTCCCTCCCCTCCCCTCTTCTCCCTTCTCTTCCCTTCCCTCCCCTCTTCTCCCTTCTCTTCCCTTCCCTCCCCTCCCCTCCCTTCCCCTTCCCTCCCCTCCCCTCCCTTCCCCTTCCCTCCCCTCCCCTCCCTTCCCCTCCCCTCTTCTCCCTTCTCCTCCCTCCCCTCCCCTCCCCTTCTCCCCCCTCCCCTCCCCTCCCCTTCCCTTCACTGTTCCTCCCCTCCTGCACCCTGCAGCTTCCTATAGGGCCCCGATGCTGTTCTTCCTCCTCCTCCTCTTCCTCCTCCTTGTCCTCCTGCTCCTCCAAGCTTGGTGGCGTCTGTCTGCTCATGCTTGTGCCCATGTGCCTAGCAGGTACACAGCAGGCGCTCAGCCAGGACTGCGACCCACAGCTGAGCGCATGACGCCCGCCCACCTCGCTGGCTCCGCTGTCCGATCACCCCAGCCCAGGTGGGCTCCCGCAGACGCAGGTCCTGGGGCAGAGACCCGAGCGCAGGTGGAATCTGGGAGGTGACCCCGGAGTGAGCGCAGAAGGGAACCAGGGCAGGCGGGCAATGCCACCTTGCTACCCGGCAGGACCCCAGCATGGGCAACCGGGGCCCAGCCCAGGGCCACTCAGGGAGATGACGCAGAACACACATCAGGGTCTCCTGTCCCCTCTGCCCCCACCAAGGGGCGCATCAATGGCCGAGGCTGCTGGTGGGACATTCTCCCTGACACTTCTGGTGCCCAGTGTGGGGGGAAAGGAATGGACAAGACGACCCTGGGTTAAAGGGGCAGAATCAATGCTGAGACACTGTGCTTAGAGAGGTCGCCATGACACCAAGTGTCAGCCCCTTCTTGTCCCCTTCAAGGGCCATAATTCTTCAAAGGATGACATCCGGGCTTTTGTTTCTTAAACAGAGCCCAGACGTGCCTAATGGTGGGAGTTTTAACAAACCATGTTCCGCAGCTGGTTCGATCGTTGGAAATAAAAGCTGAGCGATAGCTGTGGAATTAGATTACCCCACATGAGGGAAACACTTTCATCTAAAGTTCCTCTAAATAGATGTTAGTTTCCCTTGCTGTAAAGGTAGGCCATTTCCCTTATTACTCAAGAAACACAAGGAAGGGGGGCATGGGAGACATGAACCCCCATCTGTTAGATGCCGCGACATTGCAAAGCAATTCTTATCAGTATTAATATTGCAATAGCCGCGGAAAAGAGATTGGGAGGTTTTTGTGGAACAAGAACGGCACTGAGAGATGAAAATGCAGTCGCAAGCGTAAAAAAAAAAGTTATTATGAAATCCGCTCAAGCCTCATGTTTCTCCAGTGATTCAAGATAATCACATTAGCAGCTTCAAACATTATGCGGTGACATCATTCAAACAGATAGCTCCCAGAGGTTGGATATGAGACCAGGGAATTACCATTCATCATACATTTATGACAAATCTAATGGTCTGAACTGATTTGTTACCAGTTAGAGCTCATGCGGGTCTCTCTGACTACGGCCACCTTTCTCACTTAACGATCCTCCTTGCTTAGGAAGGACCCCCCAAGGAATCCATAGCGTCTCGTTGGAATAAGGAATGGGAAACCCCCCCAACCCAAGGTCGAGTGAGTGAGGTGTGGATCTATTCGCTGCCCAGAGTCCTATCATTCAAAGAGCAAACACAAAACCTCTCTTGGCCGGATGTTAAGAATCATGACTTTGGACACCAAGAGACTCGGGCTTAAGACCTTATTCTGCTATTTTCTGGATATGGGACCCTGGGCAAGGTGCCTTCCCTGCTTAAGTGCTGTTTGCTCATCTTCAGCGTCAAAGTAATAACAGCCCCTATGTCTCGGGGCAGTTGTGAGAATTCAATAAAATAACGTGTATCAAGTATTAGGCACAATGCTTGGGAACACTGCAAACAATTAATATTAGCCGGGACTGTTACTATTTCTAGTACAAGATTTGAAATGAAGCAGGAGCGTCCGTCGGGGAGGGTGTGCGGGAGTCTGAGGCTCCAAAGGCAGTACCTATGTCGCTCTGGGCTCTTCCTCGTCGGTGCAGCAGGTGCGGTCGGAGCCCACGCCCCATCAGGACAGCTCGGCGTCACGGCTGCTTGGAGGGGCCGTCCCTCCCACAGCAACCAACCTCTGTCTAGGAGGATCCTCCAGCCTGTGTTCTGGGCGGGCCAGGACTTGCAGAAAGTGACACCCCTCCCTGGAGGGACCCTTTACCTGTGAGAGGTGGGAACCAGTGGGCCGCAGGGGAAGGGACACTTAGGCGTGCTCTGCGCCAACCTCCCGGGCTCCCCAGTAGGACAGAGCACCGGCCGCCCACTGCGGCAACCACGCCCAGATACGCCCGTCCTCAGCTTCCTTTCCTGCCCCTTTGCCCCGCTGCCTCAGCGTGGGGGCCCCAGGCAAACCTTGCATCCCAATCCTCGTCTTGGGTCTGCTTTTTGAGAAATTCCAACCATGTCCACCTGCACGGGGCTCCTTCCACCTCAGCACCTCCATGGCTTCCAGGCTACCCCACTGGCTCACGTGGTGTGACGGTGGCATGGGACAGGCCAGGCTCAAATCCCAACTCTGCCACCTGCTCCTTGTGCAAGCAAGGCAACCCCCCCACTTCCTGGGCCTCCGTCTCCCCAACTGCCCCACAGGGACATTCCGAGGAGTCAGCACAGGGCCGGCTCGATCTCTGTCGCTTGTCATCAGCCGGCCGGAGCTCCCGAAAGAGAAGTCGGCGCCCAAGGGTCCCGAGACGCCTGGAGAGCACGGGCACTCGGCACAAGAAATGAGCTCCAGAAGGCAGCGTTTCGGGGATTCATTAGGAAGAGATTTTTAGATGGAGAACAGAGTTACTGTCATCACCAGGAGCAAAACCTTTTCTACAAAGACGTGAGGACAGCCCGACTGCCAGACTCCTTGCACCAGGGACCAAAGAAACGAGGTCGGTGGCCAAGGCCACACTCGCTGCTGGCAGCCCGTAATTGGAACCGGAACATTTCTTAGGTGCTGCCAAGTCGATCGGCAAATGGTTTGTTTTTCTAGAAAATGAGTGATAGCTGCACAACCGTTTTTAAGGCATCGAGAGACGGAAGGAAGAAAGCACAGCCGGCGACTCGGCGCTGCGCCGTGCAGTCCCGGGGGACCGCTGGTGCATGCGTGTCTCAAACCAGCACAAACTCACGTTAAAACTCAGCACTTGGCTAGACCCTCGAGGAGGAGATGTCCCTAAATAAATGTGAAGGAAACTTAAAATTTAATAATGTTGTAGACAACCCGAGCACTGGCTTTTTTTTTTTCCCAAACGCTCCTCCACGGCCTTCCTAATGAAGAGGATGCGGCCGCTGGTTTCTCCCCTGGGAACCTGCATCGGGGAACCCCTGGGGAAGGGAAGGAAGAGCCACTGGTGCCAGGTTGGTTTTTCCTGCTTTGGGAAACTGGTTGTGGGCTGTACATGAAGCATCTGACCAGGATGACACAGGGACCAGCTGAGAGTCGTGATCCCGGGGGAGAGCTGTGCTGGCATCTATGGTCCACCCACCTGGGCAGGTGCCCTGCAGGGAAACGAGTAGACACGACCAGCCAAGGAGTCGAGAAACGAAGCACCCTGGAGCCCCTGCGAGCCCACGGGAGATACGCCTGGCTTGCCCGGCCCTGGGTCACCGACCAGCAAAGAACAGGGCAGGCGTGGTCCCTGTCCCAGCGACAGAGACGTGCGGGAGGGAGGGACACACAAGCAGGTAATCACACAGGTGACGGCCTGCTGTGTGCAGGGAGGGCTGTAATCCATCAGCACATGGTGCTGCCTGTTCTCGGGGGTGGGGTAGGGCAGGGCAGCTGAGACTTGGGGGCGAGGAGTCCCCCAGGCAAAGGGGAAAAGGAAAGACTGTTCCGGAGAGAAGAGACTGCCTGGGAGCCCTCAAGTCCACAGCACTTGTGAGTCGGTGAAAGAAGCCTCCTGCCACTGAGGCCAGAGAAAGGGGCAAAATTAAACAGAAAACAGTATGGAGGTTCCTCAAAAAATTACAAGTAGAACTTCTACATGGTCCAGCAATCCCATGACTGGGTATTTATCCCAAAGGACTAAAATCGGGATCCCAAAGAGACACCCACATGTTCCCGGCAGCATCAGTCACGATAGCCCAGGAGGAGAAACCAGCTTTATGCTCACTGACGGACAGTGGGCACAGAAAACGCAGCCTGTTCATACAATGGAGTATCATTCAGCCTTTAAAAAGAGGGAAATCCTTCGACGTGTGACAACACGGATAAACCAGGAAGACATTGTGCCAAGTGAAATGAGCCTGTCACAGAAAGACAAATACCATACGGTTCCACTTATATGAAGACTCTAACGTAGTCACATTGACAGAAACAGACAGCAGAGTGGTAGCTGTCAGGGGCTGGGGGAAGGGAAGCTGCTATTCGGTGGGTATCAAGTTTCAGCTATGCAAGACAGGTAAGTTCTAGAGACCTACCGTACAACATCGTGCCTATAATGAACAACACTGTATTGTGCACTTAAAAATTCGTCAAGAGGGCACATCTCATGTTAAATGTCAAGTTCAATGTTCTTACTATAATTAAAAAAACAAGAAAACTGATGCAATGGACTTGGCACAATTAATATGCCGATATGAGCTGAGACATTCATTGTGACGGTTTCTAGCTCCGGTGATGAAACGCTATCTGGGCAGGATCCACCTGCTGCTCAAACCATTCTCGGCATGTCCACGTGATCTTTACCACTGCCCGGGACCAGCACGTGGTGAAGAGGCCACCCGCAGCCTCAGAAGCACCTTTGTCCCCCGGCGGCCTCCCCTGGTCTGTGTGAGGACCATGTAGGCCCACCTGAGACATCAGGGAGGCCCGTGCATGAGAACAACCTAGCGCAGAGCAGAGAAGCTCCGAGGGTGCCTGGGGTCACCCGTCCCTGCGGACAGGGCAGCACCGTCCACCGTGTCCCCACCCCCGGCCTCACGGGTGCGCAGAGTGCGCAGTCACACAGGGCCCCGCGCTCAGTGCTCTGCCGTCGCCACCTCGCAATGCTTCCTTGTCTGACAAGCGCCCTGCATTCTTAGTTTGCACGGGAGCCTGTAAATCACGCAGCTGGTCTCGCTGCACCCTGCGCGGTTTATCAACGTGTTTTCCTTCCACTCACTAAGAGTCTTTTACAAGAGGAATAAAATGACCAAAAGGGCAAAGCTGTGTCCTTCTAGTAACACCTCTGCTGCTGTTCCAGTGGTGCTTCTAACCTGGCCCTCTGGGCGGCCACCCAGTTGGCCCTCTCCTTAGCCTATTTCCGGGGCCAAGAACCGCTGGGATCCTTGGACAGCAGCTGCACGGGTGTCTACGGCTCTCCCTCTCCCCGCGTTGGGTGACTTGCCAGCCCTGGAAGACGGGACCACATCCCCACTGACCGCAAGAGCACCGGACCCAGATAAGCCTGGGTTCGAATGCCAGCTTTGCCCTTCACATCTCTAACCCTGACAAGGTAACAGAACCGCAGGACTGTGTGGGAGTTAGATAAGATCGTGAATACCAAATGGTCCATCCATAGCAGGCGCTCTGCGTTAGCTGTTGGCGTTTCTAGAGCTGCCACTGGCTCTCTCGGTGCCGTGTGCAGCCCTGGGGTGGCTACCAGTCGGGGTACACGGCTACCAGTCACGGTACACGGCTCCTCACCAGAGACACCAAAGCGGGCTCTGGAGGCTTCTGTCACTAGATCTTCCCCACGATATGCTTGTCCCGCTGAGGAAGCAGGCTCATGAGATGGAATCAGCCAGTCATGCTCCCCCCAAAGCCAAGCAGCAAAGTGGCAAAAAGGGTAGAAATTTTGGTATGTGTTCACTGAGTCCCCCAGTGGTCCAGAGAAGACAGTTTCTGCTGTCAGAACCCCTGCGGCCGTCCAGCTCCCCAGCCTTGCCTTCCACCCTGCGAGTTCCCTATACCCCTACAGCAAGCCCTCTTCTTCTTCGCGCCGGTCACAGCAGCTTCTGTCGCTTGCAGCCAAAGGCTCCAACTTACACACCACTCTCGAGGGGACGTGGGACAGATGTGCAGATTTTTCCCCCAAAGAGTCAATTCACTCAGGACATGAGACCCAGCCCAGGTAGCACAAAGCTGATCCTGGGGTCAAAGGTGAGGGTGCACCCTCTCCCTCTACCTGTGCAGGTGGGAGACGTGTGAGCGCACCTGCCCTCTGGGAAGCCAGCCAGCCCAGCGCCTCCCTCCTCCCAGGAGAACACTTGCGATCCCGTCTCGAGCGGGGAGCACAGAAGACAGAGCTGCCGGCCGCGGACGAGCCCCCCGGGGCCGAGGGCCATGGCGTCTGCAGCGCCCGTCGCAGGAGGGGCCTGTCCACTCATCCCTCGCCCTCCGGCCTGCCTGAGGCACACGGCGCTGTCCCGGCATGGCCCTCCCGGGGCCGCGCCCACAGACGCAGCGGGCGGCTGCACGTTGGGAAGGTCAGGAGGCTGTGGAGCGACACCCACCACGCCTCTGCCCCCACTGGAGCAGTCTGCTGTACGGGAGACGATTACCCGGTCCCTACAGCACCCTCTGAACAAGCAAATGCCCACGAGACGTCTCCCCCACCGTTAACGTAAATGTATTTTTCAGGTTGCTTTCCTGCTAGAACACACACTCTGGGGTGGGGACAGAGAAGAACAATCCGAGAGAGACATCAAAGGTGAGCGTGAGGAAGCCCCTTAGAGATTATCTCCCCATAACACCCCCATTTCACAGGTGAGAAAAGTGAGGCACAGAGAGGAAACTGGGTCCCTGTTATGCTTGAATTGTGTCCCCTAAAATTCTTATGCTGAAGTCCTAACCGCCAGGACCTGAAAACGCGATCTCATTTGGAAAAGGGTCTTTGCATAGGTTAATTAGTTGAGATGAGGTGAGGCTGTGTTGGAATAGGGTGAGCTCTTACCCACTATGACTATGTCCTTATAAAAAGGGACACTCGGAGACAGACACACGCACAGGGAGAAGGCCACGCTAACGTGAAGGCAGAGATCCGGACGATGTGTCGGCAAGCCAAGGAATTGCAAACCAAGGGTTACCAGCAACCTGCCGGACGCCAGGAGGGAGACAGGGAACAGGCCGTTCCTCGCAGCCCTCAGAGGGAGCCAGCCCTGCCCACGTCCCGCTCTAGACTCTGAGCCTCCAGTGCAGCAAGGCGACAAATCTCTCTGGTTAAGCTCCCAATTTGTGGCACTTTGCTACCACCATCCTAGGAAACTCAGAGAGTCTTCTAGCATTTTTTAGTGTATTCTAAACTCATTACTGGTATTATTTATTATCATTTTTTTATGGTTTATGTCCCATCTTATTCCATCGAGAACTTCAAACAGCACTTAAGGAATAGTTGGGGGGGAGGGGATGCACATAGATAAATAATAAGCACCAGGAAGTAAAAATAAAAACTGCAGTGAGTCAAGACCAGAGGGTAAAATGGGACATTCACCCAATTACTAGTTAAACCACAAAACGGACTGTAAGTGTCCCGGCCCCCAGCGCTGAGCTCACACCAAGGACACTGCAGTTGGAATCTTGGTTGCAGAAATGGAAACTTCCTGTGGTAGCTGAAGGGAAAGGGGAGAGTTTGCCTAAGGATACGGGCATGTGCTATGTCTGGTGGGATCCAAGGACAGGGACTCAGCCAGACCTTAGGACTGGGTTGGAACCAATGCCTTAGGTGTGGTCCTGGGACCAGCAGCCCCTGCTGGGAGCTCGTTAGAAATGCAGAATCTCACACCCTCCCTGGACCTACAGAATGGGAATCTGCATTTTCACAGCAGCCGGGGTGATTCACATGCACATTGAAGTTTGAGATGCATTCCGATGGGGAATCCGGAAGTCTCCTCTCTCTGTCTCTTATGCCCAAGCTCGAGTGCCTCATTCTTCCTTCTCCCTACAGACTAGTTTCTTCTGTTCTCTTGCCCACAGTGTAGAAACCGTGGCTGTCCTCTGCACCTGCCATCCCATCCCAGAGTGGGAGATGGCTCTCCTTCTCAGGCCCAATTCTCAATTCCTGGCTGGGGCCTCTGATTGGTCCAGATTTGACCAGGGACTCATCCCTGAACTGATCAGCTGTGGCCGAGATGCAGGACCATGCAGAACAGAAACAGCTGCTGGGAACCCAACCACCGTACCCTGAGGCAGGGAGGGAGGTGCAGTGCCCAGGGAAGGGCTTGAGCTGTCAACCCAAGAGGTACACCCAATGGATGCTCACGGGGTTCACACTTGGACAGCTGGAGTCAGGCTGCCTCTGCCCCACTCCTAACTCCACTACTGCTGACTCGGGTAGTTGTGGGCAAGTGCCTTCAACTCTGCAAGCCTCCGTTTACTCATCTACTGGATGGAAGTAAGTATTAACAGTAGTACCTACCTCATCAGATACCTGCGAAGCTTGACTGAAACAATGTACATAAGGCACTTAGCCCAGTGCCTGGTGACAAAGTGGCCTTCCTAGTCACTACACTCAATAACTATTAGCTATCATTGTTTTTATAAATATAATCAACAGTATTACCACTGGCAACAAAGACAGGAAAGATGACAACAGCGATGTCACCTAGACAACACCAAAGTAAACAGATAAATCAATTTCCTCCTCAACAAGTCTAGCAATTTTTAAGGAAATCCAGGCCACAGTCTTTGGATTCATCTTATAGCACCTGTTCAGTTTGCTGTTTTCCACCCATAACTTTGACTGATACCACTATTTCCTCTGGGTGTCCACGCATTCATTCAGCAAGTTTGCTTTGCACGGCTGCCTGACACCGGGAGCTAGGGACACCACAAAGAGATAAAAGCACACCCTGGAGAAACAGACAACCAGCCCAGCCTTTCCCCAAAGCCCATGCACATACAGCCACTGGCCCTGGAGGGGACTTTAAGAAGGTGACCTTGAGGAAACATGGGCACAGCACTAAATACCACTGAGTGACGATGGGAATTAGTCCCTCTAGAGTTTCCTAGGGCTGTCATTACAAATGACAACAAATTCAGTTGACCACGACAGAAATTTGTTCTCTCAGTTCTGGGGCCCAGAAGTTCAAATTCGAGGTGTCATCAAGGTTGGGTCCTTCTGGAAGTTCTGAAGGGGAATCCGGCCATGCCTCTGTCCCCGCTCCCGGTGGCTGCTGACCACCCTTGGCACCCCCGGCTTGCAGACAGGTTCCTCCACCCTCTGCACCCGTCTTCACAGGCCTCCCCCCAGCTGTCCCTGTGTCTCAAATCTCCATTTCCTTTCTCTTGCAAGGACACCAGTGGCTGGATTTAGGGCTCACCCTCAATCCGGGACGATCTCATGCTGAGACCTTCAATGTAGTTCCGTGTCCAAAGACTCCATTTCCAAATAAGGTCACGTGCACGGGTAGCAGCGGTTAGGATCTGGACCCATCTTTTGGAGGGACACAATTCAACGCACCACAGTCCCCTCTCAACCCTCCAACTCTCCTCAGCCTTTCTGGTCACGTCGAGGAGAAAGTCTGTCTGTGAATACAACATCCTTTGCAGCTGAGCAACCTCCGTGTTTACACCCCGCTCCCGCTGACCTCAGGCTCCGGGCGCTGAGCTGCCACAGGTGACTCTGCCCATGAAACGGACCTCGATGAGTCACACCACGGGGCCTCCTTGCCCTTGGACTTCACGACGCAGACAGAGGCACGGAGAGGAGTGAGGTTGGGGCACAAACCCCCCACGTCCCTCTGGCCCTTGACTGAGGTCACTGCTCCTCCAGGAGTGGCCCTGGGGACGCAGCAGTCTCCTTCAGGAGTCCACCCAGCTCTCCCTCACCTCTCCAAACCTGCCTTGACTCATCCTCACTCCGGCGTGCCATCTGTTTTTCCTGCCGGGGCTCAAACTGACGCAGAGAATGATGCAAACTTGGGAAGTTCCATTTCTCCAAAGTTCAACACAGAGACAGCCAGTAAGGGCTCGTCTTTTCTGAGCTGAGAAGGTCCCAGGAAAGAATCTCAATCTCTCTCTCTCTCTTCATCCATCTCTGTTTCTTCCCCTCTCTCTCTCCTCCCCCCACCACACAGATCTTTACGCCTTCCAGCCTCTGCCGACCGCTGCCCGAGCCACAGAGCCCCTAACTACCCTGCCTCTGTGGACAGCTGAGCAGACGACAATTCCCCAGAAGCTGCTGCCACCACGCCAACGCCGTGCCTGGCTGCCTGGCACATGGTGACAAGTGGCTCCTGGCAGCAGGAGCTGGAGAAGCTCTGGGGTCCCTGCTCCCTCCCACCTCCCCTGGCACCTTAGAAATTAACGAGGCTGCCCGAGCTTTGTCCCACCGCAGGCCCACGCGTGAGACAGCACGTTCTAGAAAGAACGCAGCTGTTCTGCACAAAGACAGGGTTGCAACACGGGGCTGGGCTGAGGACGCTTTGTGCAGTTTGAGATTAAAGAGAAAAGTCCTAACAGCTAAAACACATCGATCCCCCTCCGCCAGACCCTCCCCGCAGGTGTCGCCTCATTCAGCCCCCACGGAAGCCCCACCGCACCTCGGCAAGATAAAACGCGTGTCGAAGGTCACACGGCCCATCAGTGGCGCGGGCTGGGTTGTAATTTGAGTCCGTCCTTCAGAGATACAGGGTCAGACTCCAGAGACAGAGGAACGGGGAGAGGCAGACAACTGGAAAGCCAGTCCTACGAGGTCTGGCCATGAAGGAGAGACTCGGAAACAGAAAGACCAGGGACACGCCCTCCCGCATGCACAAGTTAGCCAAGGCACCAGGAACTCGTCTTGCCGCCTCAAGGGGACCCGGGCCAGCTCCGTGTGACAAGGAGCATGTCCTCAGAGGCCGGCTCACACGGAGGAGGGCATCCCCACCCTCACAGGGTCAGGGGCTGGTGGAGACTGGCCTCCCAAACCAGCCTCTCCGGAAAGGAGCTGAGTATTCCAAGTTTCTCCTCCTCTAGAAAATCATCTGGCCTTCCCTGGAGGAGCCAGTGGCTCCTTCCTCCACTGGCTCTGTGTGCAGTTCTGTTTCAGCGTTGCCACACTGCCTGCGCTCGCGTGCACCGAAGCTTCCCCCACCAGGTGAAGCCCCTTGGAGAGCGGGGCACGTGCCCACCTTGGCACCCAGCTCCCTGAGTGACCCACGCGAGAGCAGGCAGGAGCCGGGACACAGCACCCCTCGGAGAGTGGGGCGCGTGCCCACCTCAGCACCCAGCTCCCGAGTGACCCACGCGAGAGCAGGCAGGAGCCGGGACACAGCACCCCTCGGAGAGTGGGGCGCGTGCCCACCTCAGCACCCAGCTCCCTGAGTGACCCACGCGAGAGCAGGCAGGAGCCGGGACACAGCGCCCCTCGGAGAGTGGGGCGCGTGCCCACCCTGGCACCCAGCTCCCTGAGTGACCCACTCGAGAGCAGGCAGGAGCCGGGACACAGCACCCCTCGGAGAGCTGGGCACGTGCCCACCTCAGCACCCAGCTCCCGAGTGACCCACGCGAGAGCAGGCAGGAGCCGGGACACAGCACCCCTCAGAGAGCGGGGAGAGTGCCCACCCTGGCACCCAGCTCCCAAGTGACCCACGCGAGAGCAGGCAGGAGCCGGGACACAGCACCCCTCGGAGAGCGGGGAGAGTGCCCACCCTGGCACCCAGCTCCCGAGTGACCCACGCGAGAGCAGGCAGGAGCCGGGACACAGCACCCCTCAGAGAGCGGGGAGAGTGCCCACCCTGGCACCCAGCTCCCGAGTGACCCACGCGAGAGCAGGCAGGAGCCGGGACACAGCACCCCTCAGAGAGCGGGGAGAGTGCCCACCCTGGCACCCAGCTCCCGAGTGACCCACGCGAGAGCAGGCAGGAGCCGGGACACAGCACCCCTCAGAGAGCGGGGAGAGTGCCCACCCTGGCACCCAGCTCCCGAGTGACCCACGCGAGAGCAGGCAGGAGCCGGGACACAGCACCCCTCGGAGAGCGGGGAGAGTGCCCACCCTGGCACCCAGCTCCCTGAGTGACCCACGCGAGAGCAGGCAGGAGCCGGGACACAGCACCCCTCAGAGAGCAGGGAGAGTGCCCACCCTGGCACCCAGCTCCCGAGTGACCCACGCGAGAGCAGGCAGGAGCCGGGACACAGCACCCCTCAGAGAGCAGGGAGAGTGCCCACCCTGGCACCCAGCTCCCGAGTGACCCACGCGAGAGCAGGCAGGAGCCGGGACACAGCACCCCTCGGAGAGTGGGGCACGTGCCCACCCTGGCACCCAGCTCCCGAGTGACCCAAGCGAGAGCAGGCAGGAGCCGGGACACAGCACCCCTCAGAGAGCGGGGAGAGTGCCCACCCTGGCACCCAGCTCCCAAGTGACCCACGCGAGAGCAGGCAGGAGCCGGGACACAGCACCCCTCGGAGAGTGGGGCGCGTGCCCACCTCAGCACCCAGCTCCCCGAGTGACCCACTCGAGAGCAGGCAGGAGCCGGGACACAGCACCCCGGAGAGCCCACGGCGTGCTCAGCAGGGCCTCGGGGGACTCGGCCCGGCACACTTTTCCTCAATGGGAAATTGGTTTTCATCCTAGCTTTCAAGCAGGAAGTGACTCTCCTTGTCAAAGTGACTTTAAAATGCGTCCCCCTTAATGCCACCAATGATGGCACATGGTGACATCATCAGCTGCACCGAGAAGGACACATCGCTTATGTATGAACAGTACTCCTGCCAAACCGCCTCACCTGCTCGGGAGGCAGCCATCGGATCCATCCATCCTTATTTGCAAACGGGGTGTTCTGCCAAACATCTGCACTGGGCTGTTAAAAAATGCCAGCGTTCGTTCTCTCTCTCTCTCTCTCTCTCTCTCTCTCTCTCTCTCTCTCTCTCTCACACAGACCACAGGATGGGGGACTTCTCCAGGGTAAAGAAGTCTTTAAAAATGTGAAAACTAAACGCAATGTATTATCTTTGGTTGGATACTAGATTAAAAAAAAAAACAACCATAAAGAATCTTATCAGGACAACTGGGGATTTGGCTGTAGAGTGTATATGAAGTAAGAGTGTTGTATCATCACCCATTTCTCGAGTGTGATCATTACACTGTGGTCATACAGGAGAATGCGCTTGATCTTAGGCTGCACACGACCAAGCGTCCAGGACGAAGTGTAAAGTCTGCTACTGACTCTCAGACACATTTAATGAAAAGAGTAAGTGTGTGTGCGTATGTGTAAAGAGAGAGACAGACAGAGGTATGGGGTGGGGGGTAGAGATATATCCAATGAAGGAAAATATTCAACAACTGGTGAATGTGGTCACTGAACAGATGTTCATCTTACTGTGTCTGCAATTTCTCTGCAGGTTTGAAATTTGTTGAGATAAGCTGAGAGTTAAGATACCTAGGAAGGGAATTGCTGGGTCATGTGTTAAACGTATGCTGACTTCTTAAAGTTGGAGACAGCCGCTCAGCTTGAGGGACAAGCAGCTTCTCACGTGCAGCTTCTCACGGCCACTCCTGGGGTGGAGAAATGCGGGGGGCAGGTGACGTTTGGCTGGACGTTCGGGAGGAAAGCAACATCCTCTGAATAAAGAAATTGAAAAAGATCAAAAAGACCATACTTAAAGAAAGTGCAAAAAATAAGAACTAAGACTTAAAAATAGGGCCTGAAGCTTTAAACAAACATCCAAGAGAGATAGCAAGGGTCACCCACAAGGAGCCCCCAGGCTGAGAGCTAAAGGGGCCCACACTGGTTAAAGCTTCCCACCAATCCTCAAGTTCACGGGCGCACATTGGTGGCTCAGTGGTAGAATTCTCACCTGCCAGGTTCACAGGTTAAAGCAAACCTCATATAGTCTCTGTAGACAGGAAAGACTCAGACGTTTTCAATGACATCTTCTGTCACCTGAACACCCCCAATTGAATCCAATGCCATTCCTATAAATCTGGGGGCTGTGTGAACCCCACAAGACACACCACTGGGCAGCGGTTCAACGGGATGGCTAAACACCTGGAGTCAGCCAGGCCAGAGTTCAAGTCCTGCTTTCCTTTCCACTAGCGTGTGACCCCAATCACTTAGCGTCTCTGAGCCTCACTTTCCCTAACTCTAAAGGGGGTAGAATGAATGTATCTACCTTATAGAGCAGTTGGAAGTTGAAACACCACCACGCAGGTAACAGCACTGGCATGCACTTAATAGATGACAACCATTGTCTTTTATTGCTCTGGTGCCTACAAAGTGCTTGGGCCATGTCTGGCATGCAGAAGGGTTAAATACATCAATAATGATTGATATAGTCAACACCTTGACTCCTACTGCAGGCAGAATGAGGGCATCAGACACTGCCACGCACAAGATTAAATTGCATCTTGACCATAGACTTAGACCTAGCACCCTGTCCTACCAATGCAATCCCTGGTTCGTGGTTCTTGCTTAATGAACGGTGGGCGACCAAGCAATTGCTTTGGTACAAACACTAACAGCAGCTAATGTTTCTATAGCGCTCACCATGTGCCCGGGAGTGGACTGAGCTCATCTATTCCTCGCAGCCATCCTGCAAGGTACGTGTCACAGGAGCAGGACTGAGGCTCTGGGAGTTGGAGCAACCCGCAGAGAGTCACACTCATCTAGCAAACAGCAAAGGGGACACCAGAACCAGATGGTTGGGGACCCAAAGCCACACCCTTAACCGTCACTCCATCCGGGAACACCTCCTCTCCCATCCCTGGAGTGTGGCAGCCTGGCGCACCCCCATCTATCATCCGGAGCCTACAGCAGCATCCCCGGCCATCCCCACAGAGCGCAGAGTCCGCGTTCTGCCCCCCAAAAGCCGACAGCGTGCTTTGCGCCCCGTTTATCTCCAGAGTTATGAGCTTTCTTGTCAAGACTCAAACGTAGGGCTGAGTTTCTAGTAGCAAAAGGGCCCCCAAACTATCCTTCCTACCAGACAGCCGCTGTTTCCCAGCAAGCACATGCATTATGCACACGCAGAGAACCCAGACCCCCTGAAAGAGATTATTTTTCTCCAAAGCTAAAAGATCCCATTTCCACCCCAGGCTTTCATTTCCTTTCACTCAAGCGCCAGTTCTATTAAAGCCAAATTACACCGCAGAAATGACTGTGGAGTGTACATCAGCAGATCAATTTATTTAATTAGGCCGGGTAATTATAGAGGAGTGAAGAACGCCCCGTGGTGGGCAGGGGCGCGGGGCGAGTGGAGCCGCTGACGGCGCACGTGCGCGTCCCGGCCGGGGGCGGCTCTGCCCAGCCGGGCTGCTTCCCGCAGCCTTCGCCCAGCACAGGGGCCTGGGCCAAGGTCGCTCCCATGGTCCCCACCGGACCCAGAGCCGGCAGCACTTCCCAGCCGTTCAGAAGCAGCAAGGTTTTCTCCTGGGGTCAAGAGACCCTCCAGCGGCCCACTCTATTCTTATCGTAGTAAGAACACTTAACACGAAATCTAGCCACTTGGCAAAACAGTAAGTGCACAAAACAGTATCGTTAACTGCTGGAACGATGTTGCACGGTATCTTGAGTTTACGTATTTTGCAAACCTGAAACTGTGCCCTATGAATGGCAACTGCCCCCAGCCCCCAGCAACCAACACTCTATCCTCTGTTTCTCTGAGTCCGACAGTTTTAGATACCGTACAGAAGGAGAATCACATGGCATGTGACCTTCTGTGACGGGCTGATTTCACTGACATAACGTCCGTGGGTCTGCATGTGGCAGGACCTCCTCCTTTTTTAAGGATGAATGATATTCCATTGTAGATAGTAGGAGTCGGGGAGGATGTGGAGAAACTGGAACGCCGGCACACTGCTGGGGCAATCGTAAAATGATGCCGTTGCTATGGAAAACAAGATGGAGGTTCCTGAAAACAATCCGAAGCAGAGCTTTCCTAGGACCCAGCAACCCCACTTCCGCATATGTACCCAGAAGTTAAATCAGGATCTCAAACAGACACCGGCCCTCCCATGTTCACTGCAGCACTCGTCACAACAGCTGAGATGCAGAAGCAACCCTGCATCCGTCGGCAGAGGGACGGACGAAGGCAGGGCAGGGAGGTCAGCACAGCAGCACCGGGCACAGGAACTTTCACAAGCTGCACCTCTCCCCAGAAAAGGAGTCTCACTCTTAGCCAGCACTCAGAGAGTGCACGTCTACTGAACACACGCCTACTGTCTGCATGATTTCTTGTTCCAGGCCTGTCTGTCCTGCCAGGCTGTGAACCCCGCGTGAATAGAACAATGAAGGGTTCGGGGCAAGCGTGATAGGGCAGCCGACCTGGGTTTGAACCCGAGCTCCTCCACTTCCGAGAGGAAGTGTGTGATCTTGGGCAAGTCGCTTACCCTCTCCATACCTGTTTCTTCGTCTATGAGGGGAGATGTGAGAATAGTGCCCACTTCATATGACTGTTGAAATAAAACATTCTATGCAAAGTGTTTAACACAGTGTGAGGCACATAGTGAGTTCTTGGTACATTTCACCTATTTCTATTGGTCACTAGTGTTATTCCAATGCCTAGTGGCCACTATGCATTTCATAAACATTTGTTGGATGCATGGATGCATGGATGGATGGATGGATGGATGGATGGATGGATGGATAGATAGATAGATAGATAGATAGATAGATAGATAGATAGATAGATAGATAGATGGGATAGGATGAGATTCAGTTGATGAGTAAGTGGATGAAAGAAAGGATGGATAGATGAGTGGAGGGATGGGTGGGTGGATGGAGGAATGGATGAGTGGAAAGGTGGGTGGGTGGAAGGGTAAAAGGATGAATGGAAGGGTGGGTGGATGAGTAGGTGGATGCATAGTAATTTCCCAGGTTTATGGTGGAAATAAGAAGACATACAACATGATCCTTGCCTTCAATGACAATTAATATCTCTTTTGTGTACCTAATCCTTGGTCATGTATGAAGAAGCACCCTGTATTCCACCTGACATAGGTAAATCACTCCATTTTGCAGAAGAGGAAAGCATGGCTCAAGGAGGCTAAGTTCACTCCTTCGAGCAAGTATTAAGCACCTGCGATGTGTCAGGGGCTGTTCTACTCCACAGATACAACACCACACAGATAAAAATCCTTGCCTCCATGAAGTTTGTACTCTAGTAGAGAAAAGCCATAATAAATAAGGGAAATATACATTAAGTAGTGTATAAGTTGGCAAGAAATGCTAAGAAACACAAAGCAGGAAGGAGAGATACAGGTGCCAGGAGGTAGATGGGTAAGACTGCGATTTTCAACAGGGCAGCCAGGTGAGGTCTTCCTGCACAGGTGTCGCCTGAGCAAAGGCCTGAAGGAAGCAAGAGAACACGCCAAATGGGCATCTGGGGAAGGGTTTTCCAGGCAGAGGGAGCCGCCAGTGCAAAAGCCAGATACCCACCAACAGGTACAGGACACTTCCCAGGTGCCAGGTCCTAGTCTAAGCACTGAATGTACAATCAGTTGTTGAACCCACGCACCAGCTCCTGAGGGAGGGAGGGTGGGCTGTTACCATCCCCCCTTTGCAGATGGGTACACTGAGGCGCAGAAAGAGGAAGTCACGTGAGAGAGCGGAGACCAGCCAAGGCAGCTCAGCTGCAGAAGCCAAGCACGTATCTGCTACATCCCTCAACAAGCTGGAGTCACACCTTGGGAAACGGCAACACCAGGACGTGACCTCCCTCCACTCCCAGGGCACGTGCAACTCTCTGCGCTGCGCTGAAAATCCAGGGGAGGAGACGAGAGAGCACAGAGGAGAAAGCAAATGACACGTGCAAAGGCCACGCAGGAGCCCCAGGTGAAGGGTGACACCCAGAGCATGCCGCTACGGAAACCACGGTCCTGCCTCCCAGCCTTTGTTCTCGCCATCACCTCTCTGTGCAAAGCACTCTCTTCTCACCCCTCCTGTGAAATCCCTGAGATGGGGTTCAAATGTCATCTCTTCTCTGTAGTTTTCCCCAAATTGACGCCCTCATTTTTGCTTTCCCGGCAATTTACGGATCGACGACGAGTTAAATCAGACGTTGCGTGAGCGCTGAAGGTGCGCCAGGTGTGCGCTCGCTCATTCTCACACGGCTCTGGGAGACGGGTGCTTTTTTGTCCCCCATCTTAGACACCGGCTTGCAGAGTCGCAAGGAGGACAAGGGCCCCAGGTGGGATGTGACCTCCCCTCCACCTCCAGAGCCCAGGACTCTGCAGAGGTGACACAATGCTCATCTGTCCCCTGCACCAGGCGGTGCTGCTGGTCGGCAAAGGGCCTCCCACTCCCAAGTCTCAGCACGGACCCCGAAGGGCATCTGCTGACGGTCCTCCGTACCATGTGGTTCCACGTGTCTCCATGAAAGCGAGTTTCACAGGAGCGTAATTAACAGGGTGTCCTCCACACGATATGGCTGCGGAGCCTCTGGAAGGTCAACACGTCCTAAAATATCTCCCAACCAGCCTGCCGGTGCGCAGTCAGCATCATCCCTTTAAGTCCAGGCATCACGTCCAGAAGGTCCCTTGTCAAAGCAGGAGCCTGGAGGCTGGGAAGGGGTGGCAGTGCACCACACATTAACCCATGACGTGCCACCACTCTCACACGCGTCACGGGGAGACTCCTTCCACCAAGCAAGTGGCTCCCGGGTGTCCAGGAAGGCCCCGGGCAGGGCCAAATGCAGACTCAGCCGTTACGTCTTCCTCCTGCTGTTGTTCCACAGGCACAGAATCCTCGGCTGAGAGCCAGGGAGCAGACGCAGCACGCGCAGCGGTGCCCCAGGGCTCTCGGGCTGCGAAGTCCGGGCTGCAGCTCACAGTGTGGCTGCCGGAGGAAGTGGAAGGCAGCTGATCTCGCGAGCACGTGTCTGCATGCGTGGGCACACAGCAGGGCTTCAGGCTGGGTTTGAACAGGGTGTTTTGTGTTGCCTTGTTTGGAGGGGCACTGTGGGGAGGAGGGGAAGAAGGGAACAGCAGGGGAAGGGGGATGGCACCTGCTTCTCAAGGGGCTGCTTGGCCTGGCTTGGACGTGCCAAGACTTTATCACCTGCAGCAGAGACCAGGTGACAAAATGCAACGAGAACCGGAGAGGGGACTGGTCCCCCCTCAGTGCAGAGCACAGCCCTGTCTCTCACTTCAAGGACGGGCAGCTCAAGGAGGGTTAGGGTCAGCCCCCTGGGGGTGAACAACGACGTCCCCATGATGGGCGCCACCAGCACTGAGGCTCCTTGAGGACAGAGGAGGAGGACGGGAGCAGAACTTGTCGGCGCTTTGTGCTGCCTGCCAGGGGCAGGGCAGTGAACGGCGTTTGCAAAGCCTCAGTTCTGGGGAACGGGGAACTGTACGGGGTGGATCCCGGTGTCTCACGTGTACAGACTGAGGCAAACCATGGCTGTGGGGTTACCGATCTCAACATGTCTCCATCCGTGTCATCCATGACGACACCCGAAGACACTGCAGTGACTTGTATTTTCCTGAAGCATGCTCTGCACGCAGATCTTTTTATACAGAGGTGGATAATTTTGTTTACTTTTTTCAATAAAGTTACATTTTACTCAACCAAAAAAAAAAAAGCCATGTCTCAATGGGCATAGTTTGGAATGCAAACAAGACCCATGTCAAAGTTGAGAGTTCTAACCTGGTTTCCATAGCACAACCTGCGGTCAGCGTGTCCTCGCAGCCGGGAAAGACCCCCAAGAGGGCAAGTGGCCTTTCAGGTATGAAATCTATAACCCTAAAGGGAGAACAGATGTCACCGGGTCCTGAAGCGGCCAGTCTGAACTGGGGAGGGCACGGGGTAGGTAAGGGGAACGAAATAAGACACGGCCAGTGAACGTGATTCGTTGGGCACCAAGCTGTGACCCCAGGGGAAGATGACTTCTGTAGCCTGACTCCCAATCAGGTTGCTTATGGAGCAACACGGGATGAGACTTGCAGTCTCTACCAATGACACAGATGACGCAGAACACAGAGGCAGCTGACCAAAGGACTGAGGCACTGGGATTAGCCAGACGGAGGGAGCTGTGGGCCGGGGGAGAACCCACACTTGGCGTAACAGGCCGGCAGCAGCAGGCACGTGCAGAGTGTGTTAGGGGAAGGAAAAACCACTTGCACAGAAACACTGAGGACAAAGACTCTGTTCTTAAGGGAAACTCTGACACCAATTACTGACGGATACACCTTTGTCTCTCTGAAAATCACAGTAAGATTGCAACATAAACATTTGTGCCCCATCCCAGCGCACACAAGCATGGGAGACATGAGAAGAACATGCCAGCCCAGACCTGAAGACAGGCTAGTCTCTGGCTACATGTGCCCAAGGGGTTTCACCATTTCCTGAAAGAGAAACAAACTATACTTATACCGGAAATATACTACATAGAACATATACTGCACAAATAAGTACTCCTAAGTGAACTATTTAGTAAAACATAAAGGTTATCCATACCGAATGTGGCGCCATCACTATCAAATAGCTCTTCTGCCATATTCACAAAGTTCTGAGTTGAGTAATCCTCCGAATATCATTGGATAACACAGGAACCAGGTGGGTAAACCTTATTTCACAATTTATTTTGCAGAACTGGCGCCCAGAGTGTACTTGTATCTGTAGGATGCTTCAGAATGAAAAGCAATTTTTAAAACCTCAAAGAATTGAAAATGTTAAAGGGAATTTAACAGCCCTTTAACTGAAAAGGTAGTAGGACTTTGGGTACCATTTAATCAAGCAACAATGTCACCACTCTATCTCTGTCCCCCATCTAGGGCACCAAATGGATGTTGAAAGCCACTAGGGCTCTGTGCTTCCTTACTCATGTCTAGGGGGAAAGAGCAAAAGTCCTGACCCCACTCTAACTGGACCTTTCTGGGCTGTGTGCTCACTCCCTATCAGTCCACGTGGTCACAGAACGCCACCGACCTCAGCCTGGGTGGCTGCTCAACCCTGAGCCAATCACTGGGGTAAAGGGGGAGGAATTACCCTGAGGGCTCTGGTCTAATCAGGACCCACCTTTGCACATGGGTTTGGGATCAGTCCCCACACACAAACTGCACAGCTCTGCTACACGATAGAGGACAGATGTTGGAGGAAGAGCCAGCCACGTGTCCATGGTAAGGAAAACCAGAGAAGCCGCTCACTCTGCTGCCTGTCGCATTACCAATCCTAAACAGAGTCTGGATGTGCACCAAGGAGGCCAAGGACACAAAATGAGCTTTGGGGTGCAGGTAGGGGCTGCACAAGTCTTCCTCCACCATGAGGTCTAGAACCAGCTCTGCCTCCCCAGCACAGAAGGGAGAACCATTCTCAACGATGGTAGAAATATTAGCATTTTTGAGGAGTCCTTTTCCCATTCCAGGGCCTGAGCTAGTGTTCTACATAAATTGCCCTGTTTACACCTTGAAAAAACATTGTAAAGAAGAAAATAATATTACCCTCATTTTACTAAGAACCAAAGAGTTTAACGAAGTCCCCAGGGTCACAGAGTAGGAAGGGATGGCGTCTACACCCTCTGTACCTAGAGACTGAGGCATGAGCCACCAAGCCCCATTGCCCACAGGGCCCTCCTCTGGAGCCCCCCAAGGCTCTCTCAGCTCTCTGACTCAGACAGAGCCACTCAGAGCCGGGGACTTGTTGCAATGGCAGATCCTAGCTCCTAAAGCGAAGGCAGCTCAGTCCCTTGGAACCGCACAGATGTCCACAGAGGCCACCTTGGGTGCTGGTGGTCAGCCCAGGCTGGGAAGAGCAAGACAAATGTGTTGGGGGAAGAGCCAGCATGCACAAGGCAATCAGAAAGTGAAAATTATGCCTGTCCAATAAGTCAACAGGCATTGTCTGTCCCAAACTCTGAAATAAAAATACAGACAAAAGCTTCACCATAGGACGCTACCAGCACTGTCCCTACCACAAACTCCTCTGTGCAGAAGGAGGGGAGCGGACTGGCCTGCTCTCTTCCCAAGAGGCTGATTCAAGTCTCGCCTCTTCCAGATGTATCCCCCCAACTCCGTGACTCCAGCCTGGCGGGCGCCCTGCCCTCCGTAAACTCCAGCAGAGGACGTTCCCAGCAGCTCCACTGGGGTGTCTAATGTAACATAGTCCCCCCTGCTATACGACATTCCTCTTCCAGTCTCTTGCATCTCCACAAAGGGGGCCACCGTTCACTCACAAGGGCAGTGACATATGAATATTAATAACATGTGGCCCTAGTACAAAATAACGATGCCCCTGCTAAAAACTGTTCATCATTCCAAGCTGGCAACAGCAGAGCACTAAACCAAGCATGGGACCCCTCTAAGCACAGGCTTCTGTGCCACTGTGCAGGCTGCGTGTCCATGACACCGGACCTGGGCTCAACTCACAAACCGTAGGCAGTATCTCAGTTCCTCTCCCCACCCCACATCCAACCCATCCCCACGTCCTGTCAGCGCCATCTCTAAGCATTAAACATCCTGAATCCAACCACTTTCCACCAACTCCCCCAGGACCGCCACATTCTAGCCCCTGTGATCTCTCTCCCGGACTAAGCCACAACTGCCCTAAACGGGCTCCCTGCTTCTCTCTTGCCCCTCGACAACCTACTCCTCAAACCGCAGCCAGTGCAATTAATTGTCCAATATAAATCAGACCATGTCACTCCCTACTCAAAATTTTCTCATAGTTTTTCATGAGGCTTAAAGCAAGATCTGAACTCTCACCATGAGCTGAAATGTCCCCATGATCTGGTCCCTGCTGCCCCCCTCCAAGCTCATGTCTTCCTCCTCCTCGTTCACTCATCTTGCTACAGCCCTACTGGCATCCTCGTTGTTTCAAACACAGCAAGCTTGTTCCTGCCTCAGGGCCTTTGCACTTGCTGCCTGGAACACTCGTCCCCCAGGTGTGCTCACGTGTCTGGGTTGTTCGGCTCCCTCGGATCACACAGGTCTCTGCTCAAATGTCATCTTCCTGAACAAGACTTCCCTGAACACCTCTTCTGAAGCAGCCACACGTTCCCTCACTCTCCTTCCACTTACCAAGCTTCGTTTTTCTCCTGGGTCCTTATCATTACTTAAAATTATATGATTTCTTTGTTGAGCTTGTTTACCTCTCATCTTTCAGCTAGTGTAGGAATTTTACCTGTCTTATAAAGCATCACTGTGTCCAGCACCTTGGACAGTGCTTGGCATATGGCAAACACTCTATGAATTAATTCCTTGCTACCTTGTTAGCTGCTATGCCTTGATTTATATCAATTTTATTGGAAGTTTCCTTGGGGCAAGGGCCAGTTCATTTCCTAAAACCCTCAAAACACGGAGCTCAGTTCCATCCAAAAACTATTAATAGATGCTGCATGAAGGTGCTCATTAACTGTTACCAAACACTTCTCCTATTTCGGGAATGACGGACACTATCATTCCCAATGTGTGCCCATGGCAGGCATCGCAAACAGTCCATAGAATTCTTTCCCACTAAGCAAGGAACTGTCTCAGAATCCTCAAAACAGCTTTCCAGGAGCCCTCAGCTGATGATAAAAGTTTATACTTAAAGCAATATCATTTTGACACTTCTATACTAATTGGCAATATGAAGAAACAGCTCTGAAAATCACTAACCTGGTCTGACTCTCTCCCCTCACTCTGGTTTTTAGTGCATGGTCTTCTTAATGGGCAGAGGACAAACAACAATGCAGCCAGTACAATGTGCTCTGGATTTATGGACCAAAAAAGAACAAAAGCCCTAGATGTGAACAAGTGTCTTTTGTCATAAGTCTAACTTGAGTAAGTCAGACTTTTCCCGAAGAACATCGCTTAAAACAAAATGCCAGGAAAAAGGAAATGGATAGATTATAAAGCTCTGATTCCTTATCCTAAGGAAATTTGAGTCTATTCCCATATCGATTTTACTGGCACTGCTGGGAAAATAAACCACTTACACTTTTGTTCACCTCCTTCCTAGACCGCTTGGAATTGCAACCTGGCACCACCCGTCAGTCTGACAGGATTTCCAAGGGCACCTGCACTTTGGGACGGGCCCGTACCCACAGCTTCCCATCATCTCTGCAGCCATCCTGGGTCCTATGGCTCCTGCTCAGTCCCCAGGCAAGGAAAGCTCCCCCACCTGGCTCCCAAGCATCCTTGACAGACCCTCAGTGCCCCACACAGAGGAAGGCTCAAGTTCACCCCAATCCACTTTTCTCTGAGGACTCACTCACTGTCAAGGCTGGTTGTAGCCTTTGGTGAAATCTGAATTCTTCACCATGAACTAACACGAGTCTGGTCCCTTAGGCACCATTAACTTTAAGGCCAACTTGGTTGAAAGTGGCAGAAACCCACCAAACTAGTTTAAATTAGCATGTTATTCTGACAGTACAGTACTATCTCATGCAACCCAAGGGCAGGAGGAGCAGAAAGACCTCAAGAGGAACTGGAATCTCACATATAGGAGGAATCTTTAAAGACTCAAACTTATAGAAACAGACAGTAAGACAGTGGCTGCCAGAGGCTGGGGGATGGCGGGATTGGGGAGCTGTTGGTCAAAGGACACAAAATTTCAGTTGTACAGGAGGAATAAATTCAAGATATCTGCTGTATATCATGGTAACTGCAGCTAATAACAATATAATATATACTTGAAAATTGTTAAAGGAGTAGATTTTAAGTGTTCTCACCACAAAAAATAAGTATGTGGAGTACTGCATACGTTAAATTAACTTGATTTAGTCATTCCGCAACGTATACATACATTACAACATGCTGTATACCATAAATAAATTTTATTTTTCAATTAAAGAAACAGTTTAAAGTATATTTTAAAGGAATCTTTCTTAATCTTAAAATTGGCTGATATGTGATACATTTTTCCTTAATAATAAATGTACATTTTTTAGTCATTAAGAAAAAGAACTGGAATGTAAAGCTGGAAATCTGTCAGGAAGGTTTCCTGCAGAAACTAGATAACCCTAGTTTCTGCTTCTCTCTCCAGATCTCCTTCATTTCCTTTCCACACATCAGCTGTCCTGCTTCTCCTTGGCAAGAAATGGCTGACTCACAGCCCCCAAGTTCCCATGGAGAGGCAAGAATGGAGCATCTCCACCTAGCAACTACAAAGTCCCAGAAGACAGAACCTGATTGGTCCAGCTTGGTCATGTGCCCACCTCTGCTCCAATCAGCTATGGCCAAGAGTCCGCAGTCATGGAATAAAAACATGGCTCCCAAGGCATACCACATGCGGTCTGGCTGTCCTAGGAGACAAGCCATGGCCTGAGCAGGTGCCTCAGAAAGGATCAGTAACAAGCACAGCAGCCAGCAGCAGCATACCAGAAGCCTCTCTGCCTTGGATCACCCTCTACCCTTAGAAGGAAGCTATACATTATGTACATTCCAAAACCCCAGTCCCTTCCTTGCCTTCTCAGAGTCCCTATCTTCAGGCCATGGGCCACAGCTCTTTCCCAACTATCTGGTCAGGCGCAAAGCTCAGGAGCCTGAAGGAGGACTCATCTCCTCCAGATTTCTATTACCAACTCTTTCCACCAGCTCATATTCCTAGAGATAAGATAGCCATGGTTTCCAAACCAGACACTCAACACTATTTATTAATCAAATACTTATGAGTACCTATTCTGTGCCAGATATTGTTCCAGGATGTAGGAATACAAAAAGCGGACACAAGTATTAGGTTGCATGGTCTGACAAAGGGCTATTTCTAATTCTGCATTTACTTATGCAATAAAAAGTTTCAAAGAGTCTATAAATTATACATTTAGCAAGCCACTTTGTCTGGATATATACCATTCTAAGAATGGATTGGCTAGATCTGCCACATGCGCTCACCAATACCCAGGTGACACCCAACGGGAGAGGAGAGTGGTCTTTGGGAAAACATACCATTATACTTTCACTTTCAAAAATGCCTTACACACATCCCAATAGGCCATCAACCCTGCGTGGTAAAGGGAGAGTTTTTCACAAGCTCAGTCAACAGCCTCAAAAGCCAAAGTCCCAGTGAGGGGAGACCTTTTGCCACCTGAGCCATCTGCTCCGTCTAGACCCCAGAGTGCTTCAAGCAGCTGTCCCCAGCCGGCCATCTCTTCAGCTCTACACAGCACACCTCTGCTCCTCACCCACTTGGAGAGTAAATACCAACAGTCTAGCTGCCTTTCTCAAGCTGAGCTTGGACAGCAATTCATTTGGCACCGCTCAAATCTCCCTGAGCTCCAGCAGGGAGGGTACTTCGGGTTGCTGGATGCACAGTAAGGGAAGAGAAGGCAGCTCACATACCCCCAGTGGGGGAAGAACCTATAAATCGATTATCTCTGACATCTAAGAAGATGGAGAAGTATTTTAAAAAGCCATGAGCACCACTTAAAGCCCACCTGAGAGTATGAGAAGGCAAGGCTAGCCCAGGAGCCGGTGCCTGAGGAGATGGGCCAGCTCCTCCAAGCCCCACTGGCTTCTGAAAACAACCAAAGCCCACAGGTGGGCTATTCTCCTCTTTCGGCTTCATGAAGGAGCCTGCACTACCCATCTCTAAGGGCAGCCAGGCACACCTGCCTCACAGAGGAAGGCACAAGGCTGCCTGGTGCAGGGCAGGAGCAAGTGTGCACAGAGCAGGGATGCAAACCACCCCGTCCCTGCCCGTGAGGCTGCAGAACCAGACGTCAAGCTGTCCACTGTCCTTACCACTGACAGCTCATCCACGCTGAGACCAAGTCTGAGCCTGGAGGAGGCATCAGGCCTCCATGCATGATCTCATGCCATCGTCAGAACATGCCTGTAAGGGGAGTCCAGCAGTATCTCCCACAGATGGGGATGGCGGGGGTGGGGGGGGTCCAGAGAGGTGCACTGGCTTGCCCAAGGTCGCACAGATAATGAGGAACAGCCTTCAGGGCCTGTCTGAATTGAGAACCTGTGCCCTTAGCCACCACAAGTGAGGGAAGCGCCCGGGAAATGGACCAGCCTGCCCACTTCTGGGGTCACAGTGCTGTCTCCCGTGGCAGAGAGCTCTAGGACAGGCTTTCTGTCAATTGTTCCTTTGGCACCCAAGTTGGGAACGTTTCTGGCATCTTAAAGGACAAATGAGTCCCAACTCAAGAGAGTGCAATGATTTGAAGTTCAGACTCTGGAGACACCTGTCCTGGGGTTAAATCCTCACTGTGGTGTCTTGGGAAAGTCACTGAACCTCTTTTTGCCTCAGTTTTCTTGCCTGCAGAATGGAGCTAGTCTATATCCCAGGCTGGCTGGGAGGATCAAATGAAACAAGGAATGCCAAGAGCTACGCAGAGTGCCTGGCTCAAAGACAGTCTATAGATGTCAGCTATAATCATCAGAGGTCTCAGAACATTCTATGATAGGATTCAGTCCCTCATGCATGCAGCAAATACTTACTGAACCCTACCTAAGTTGCCGACAATAGCGCTGGGTCCTCCAGACACAGCAGCAAAGATAGGTGCAGTCTCTGCCCTGCCAATCTTACAATCTACTGAGAACTACCAAAAAACAATATTTTTCCATTTTATCTCCTAATCTGGTTGCTCATGTGCCATGCAGAAAACAAAGGAAATAGCAAAGCCACTGACCCCCTCCTCCAAACCCCTTCATGAGATGTGTCAAACTCCAGCCCCCACCTTTTTCCCTTTTGAAACTGAGTCCCTAGAAAATCCAGGAGCCCCCAGACCTTCATCTCTGCCCCACATCAGCAAGCCTCGGGCGCCATCCAAACCTTTCAGTGAACAATTTATGCAACCAATGAACCAAGAGGCTAATCTCTGTGATGTATTGTGAATTCCTTTGAATTGGTAAGAAAAAGATAAAAAACCCAATAAAAAAACTGCAAAAGAGGTAAACCAGCAATTTAGAAGAAAAACAGCCAAAGAGATAAGAAATTTATAAGACTCAGGCTTGACGACGTTGTGAAGGAAGAGGCGTCTGAAACACTGTCCTCGAGCGTGTATGTAAACTGAAACAACCTTGTCTGAAGACGCTTTGGTGGTATTTATCAAAGTTGGAATTGTGCATACTCTTCCACCTGGCCAAGTAAGTCCACTTGGAATCTATCCTACAGGAAGATTCCAACCCGAGAACAAAACTACCCTTTCAATGCTACTCATCAGAGCCTCATTTATAAAACAAAAATAAAATAGGAAACAGGCTAAGTGTCCACCAATGGAGAACTGCTAAAATAAAATTCTATACAAAAGTTCATACAATGTAATGCCACACAGCTATTTAAAACATGAGGTAGCCCTGTAGAGACAGACGTCTATAACATACTGGCAAGTAGAAAAAGAAAACTGCATGACAACGCGGGCAATATCAGCCTTATTTTTGTAAGTGTGTGTGTTATGTGGGCAAAGAAAAAATCTAGATGTCCACACCACATTGTTAAAATGGTTACATTTGAGGAGGGGGATTCAGTGTAGAAGAACAGGGAGAGGCTTCAGTTTTTACTTCTACGTTGCTGTATTTTTTTTAAATGGTGACAGATTACCACGTAGCACTCTTGTAATTTAAAAAAAAAAATACAACTTGGTAAATTTACTAAAAATCACTGAATTGGACACAAAATAAGTGAATTTTATGGTCTATAATTTAAGTCTCAATACAATTTCTTTAATTATATATCTTCTCAGTATTTGACAAAAATTCGTTAAGCAACTACTGTTAGGCAGTTGCTTAACGAATTCTTCAAGGCATTGTGAAAATTTTGAGTCATAAATAAGCCTAGCCGTTATAAAGTTATGAAGTTTACATTCTGAAGGGAAGCATCACATTGTATTAACATTATCTCCTATTATAATTTCCTTTTCTATCTACAGTCTCAGATACATAATAGGAAATAAATATATGTACATTTTCTAATCACCTGGCATAAATACACAACAGTACTTGGCATTAGATGGCACACCAAGAAGCAAAGGGTAATAGTAAGATCTAACTCCTAAAAAGGACTTCTCGTTTCCGAACAATCATCCTACCCATCCCCTGACCCAGCTCCAGGTAAGACTCAAACAAGGCGCCGCTCCTGCCGAAAAGCCGAGGGGACCGAGGCATCCAAGGTCATGCAGCTATGTCGAGAATAAAATCATGTCCCAGCAGGTGTCACCGGGCACTGCATGGTGAGTTGCCAAGTGTGTGGCCCGGAAGGTAAGCCTTGGAGAGGTCGCCGTGGGTGGGAGCTGCACAGGGCTGAGAGGGGTCTACCCTGGAGGCAGCTAAGAGGAAGGTCTGTCCTGGGCCAAAACACATGAAGGGCCTCAAGTTAGACTCCAATATTATCTCCAAGTTAGACCATAATGGAACCGCAAAGATCCATGGACAGCATCCAAAGGAAAATGCTTTCACCGTCCACCTTAAGCGTGTGTCCACTGCCAGACCACGTCACTCGTGTTACACTGTGAACTGATTTATTCCTATGATTTTACAGTAAAAAGAACAATTGCATTACATTTATTTTATCTGTGTGTGAACACATAAGTGTGCTGAAAGTTTAATTTGCCAAGCATACACTTTTAATACATACCACAGATTTTTTTAAATCCTATTTGGAATTATTCCTCCTCCTCCTTCCTCTTTCCTTCCTTCCTCCTTCTGTTCCTTCTGTATCTATTTACTAGAATCCTCCAAAAATGGGCAAGGCCCAGCCATCTCTTGACTGCTCTGAGAAGCTCTAGACCCGAAGGCCCTGGAGATGAGGGAACTGCGTACAGCCGTGCGCTGCATCATGTCTCGGGCAGTGGTAAGACCACATGTACGATGGTGGCCCCATAAGATCGATACGCTGTATGTACTTACCTTTTCCGTATTTAGATGTGTTTAGAGACAAAAATCCTTACCGCTGTTATGGTTGCCTGCAGTGCTGAGTAAAGCCACATGCCAGCCGGGTCTGCAGCCCAGGAGCTACGGGCTGCAGCGCGTAGCCTGGGTGTGGAGTGGGCCGCGCCATCCAGGTTGTGTGAATGCCTCCCGACGTCTGCACAGTGACAAAATCGCCTAACCACGCACTTCTCTGAACGTGTCCCCATCAGTAAGTGACACGTGACTATGCACTTAAAAAAATGCTTCCAGGAGAGAATCTGGGGCCCTGCAGACCTTTTGCATTTGCTGTGCTTCAAATAAAACCAAGAGGAGGCAGAGAAAGGGCCGACTGAGTGGGAGCAGCGTCTGCTATGCATAGCGTCTGTCATCAGGGGACCAGCAAACTCTTCCTATCAAGAGCCCAACAGAAAAGGGTTTAGGTTCGTCAGACCCGACAGCCTCTATCTCAGTTACCCAACTGCACCATCACATTGCAAAAGCGAAAGTGGACACGCACAACATGCACACAAGTGGGCGTGGCCGCAGTCCAATAAAGCTTTATTGACAAAAACAGGCCTCAAACCAGATCTGACTCACAGACCACAGTTTGCCAGCACTTCAGTATTTAATGATCAATTTTTTCTTTCTGCTGTGGTTTCTGACTAAAGAAAACTTGTCCCTTCCTGGTGATGTGGGAACAGGAAATAACAAGCTGGTTTACTCATATATATATATGAGTATATATAGATATATATACACACACACACACACACACACACAATACATATGATTATATATAAATATGTTTAGATGTGTTTACACATACAAATGCTTACCATTGTGTTATAAGTGCCTACAGTATCCAGACGGGGAGGCAGACACAAAACAATCCCCCCTCCCCCAACCCCCACCAGGCCCATCAAGAGGCTCCAAACTCCACCCTCATCTACACGAACTAGCCCAGCCAAGATCAACCCACCCTCAGCTGACTCACAGTCCAGGAGGACAAAATAACTGTTGTTACAGTTTTGAGGTCATTTGTCACACAGCACTTCTGTGACATTTGCTAGCTGACACAAAGCCCAAAGCATATGAGATATATGACAACATTCTGAAGTTTGAAAGTCTGCCTGAGCTGGGCCAAGCCAAACAGATGAAACAACCAGTGTCCAATTCCCACCCGGGCCCACCCCCTCTGGAGGGGTCCATGCAAGTCAGACATGGTAAATGCTCGCCTCTGACGTGTGGGTTCACCCGCGTCTCCCCTCCTTCCTGAAGCCACGTCATCTCCACAGTCTGAGTTTGGCACAATGCCCGAGACCAAATAGGTGCTTCCTATAAGTTGGCTGACTTGAACTTAATTGAACAGAAGAACCACTATAGACCCTGGGTGTTTTTTCTTTGCTATCTAAGGAATATTCCTGTCCTGAGAAGCCAAAAACTCTGAACTGGGCCAAGTAATCAGCCTGGTTGGAGTGAGCAGGCAATGGAGTCATTTTTAGCAGCTTCCACTTGCACGGTTTATTTTCAGAAATTTTCCTCTCCACATCACTCTTGTAACGATGCTATTTAAACATCCCGAAATGATGCCCCTTCTCTGCTGTGGCCATAGGATTCCCCGCTAAAAAAAATAATAATAAAAGATCATTTTTAAAAATCAAGTGGAGATAAACCAATTTATAACTTTTATTCTAGAAAATTCCAGGAATAAAATTAAAAAGAGTTTAGCATAGCAGTTAGCAGCAGGAGACCTGGGTTAGACTAGCTGGGTTTGCCTCCTGGATCTTCTACTTAGCAGCTATGCAACCACCATGGACTGATGTTTATGTCCCCCCAAAATTTATATGCAGAAATCCTAACCCCAAAATGATAGCATTTGGAAGTGGGGTCTCTGGGGGGTTATTAGGTCATGAGGGTGGAGCCCTCATGAATGAGATTAGTGTCTTTATAAAGGAAGCCACAGAAAGTCCATTGGTTCCTTCCACCACATAAGGACACAGTGAGAAGGCATCACCTGTAAGCCCATAATCAGGCCCTCACCAGACACAAAATCCATCTTGATCTTGAACTTTACATCCTCCAGAACCAAGAAGTAAGTTTCTGCTGTTTATAAGCTCCCATTTTATAACATTTTGTTATAACAACCCAAACAGACTAAGACAGTAACTTTCACCAAGTTCTGTAACCTTCGTGAACCTCAGTTTACATTCTTTAATGGAAATTACTGAACCTACTCCATGGGGTCTGTGGGAATTAACTGAGACAACGTATGGAAAACTTTTAGCATAGCATCTAGATAAATTTTAGTTGTTGTCATTAAACAATATTAATAAACCACTTTAGGCAAAGATGGATTTATGGGAAATTTACTCAGAAGCATCTCCTGGAAGCTAAGTGCAGAGTAGCATCAAAAGTACTCAGGAGACAACTGAGGCATGGGGTGGGAGCTGCAATCCAGGCAGGGCCTGGCCTCTTTCTCTCTCTGGGGACATGTGACCTCAAAACTCTATGTAGGTTTCACATCTGATTCTTTGGATGTGAAAATCTGATTGGCCCAGCTCAAATCAGGTGGCCACTCTTGGGCCAATCAGCCGTGCGCACGGGGTGGGCTTGAGTGGCCCGTGGGCAGCTCAGCGGGACTGGAAATGGCTGGACAGGACTGAGCAACTCATCAGATCCACCATGTGCAGACATAGGGCTTGGCGGACCTCAAAACATGTGCATTACGTTGGATCCATTGGCCCAGAAGCAGCTCCACACCTGTGTCTGTGGGCATTAGCCATTCTTTGCATGGAGACTAAGCTGTACTTGAAGGCACTGTGACAGTGTGTTGGGACAGCCACAGCAAAATACCGCAGACCAGGTGGTTTACAAACTCTACACAGTAGAAATTTATTTCCTCCCAGTTCTAGAGGCTGCAGGTTCTAGAGGTGTTGGCAGGTTTGGTTTCTTCTGAGGTCAGAGTCTCTCCTCGGCTTGCAGACGGCCCTTTCCTCTGTGCGCACACTCCCTGGTGTCTCTACGTGTGCGAATCTCATAAAGACCCTAATCGGACTGTCTTAGGGCCAACCCTCAGAGCCTCATTTAACTTACCCACCTCTGTATAGGTCCAAGCTCCAAATACAATCACATTTAGAGGAACATGGGGTTAGGGCTTCAACATGGGAATTTGGAGAAGCACAACTGAGCCCCTGACAGGCACACAGGGCTTTGATTTAGCTCAAGAAATCACACGGCCCCTCATGCCTGGGCTCCTAGGCAACATAGGGCTGCATGTGTTTGGGACTTTCGGTCCCCATCCAGGGCCTTCAGTCTTCTGAAATCTCTCTCCTCCTCCTCCGCCAGGGTTCTCTTCACTTTTAGAAACAATCAGAGAAACAAACTGCAAAGCCAGGAGAGAATGAAACCATTCCTAAGCTTCACTTCCCAGCACTCCCAAGACCACAGAACCATGCAGCTTATGGAGAGACGTGTTAACTAGGGATGAGGCTGCTGGTGGCTTTTACGAGGGGTGCTAAGCGGAAAATTATCTTTTTGGATTTCATTTTCATTCTGGCTTAATGAGGTAAGAGACTCTCATTTTGCAAAGTAGGGCAGCTCAGTGCTGAGGCCAGGGATTCGGGTAGGGGGGACGCGGCTGTGTTCTGTTTCCAAAGTTAGGAAGCTCTCTGGCCCCCAGCGTGCGGTAGGGAGGGTGGGGGAGGGCGTCTGCCAACCAGGGTCCCAGGAACCTACTGTGCAGGCGGCTGCGTTTCTCTCTTAGGGCTAAAAGCAAGCAGTAGCAGCTGCAAAGTTAACATTTGCAAGTTTGGAAGCCAGGCAGCATCAAGACTTGAATTAAACCAGTGACTGCTCTTTTAATTGGACCCAGCTTTAGACGACTTTGATCATTTCCCGGGACTGAAAGCACACGGCCTATTTTAAACTTGGGTTCTTAAGAGAGTGGTCTTCACACTTTAGGGTCTTCACTGTCACCTGGGAAGCTCTTGGGACATGCAGACTCCCCAGGGTCTCTGCCCAGGGCTGCAGACCCAGTGCAGTGAGGCAGGGGCCCATTTGGGGAGATGGATGCAGGGTCTTGGCAATTTCACGAGTTTCTCCGGCATTTTGATGGCGAGGACCCATAACCAGATTCGTGGACTCTCGGGACAAAAGTGTATACAATGACCAGACACTACCTCTCGCAGCTGTTTCATAAGGAATAGTAAATAAATAATCAGCTCCTCGGCCAGGGGCCATCCCCTGTACTTCAATCTCCTTGTGCTGGTTTCCTTTCCCGGTAGCACTGCTTGGCTTTCTGACACCCTCTCGCAATCGAGGGCTCCCAGAAGCAGAATGGCCGCTCTGCGAGGCAAGGGTCTTTGTGTTTTGTTTGTTGCCATATATCCCCAGTTCTCAGCGCTGGCTCGATACCGGCGGAATGAATTAATGAATTAATATCTTGACTCCATGCTGTGCTCTCTGCTGAGATGTCATATCAATCACTTGCATGTCTGATATTAAAGTGGCTTTCGCAGACAGCACCCGACAGGCAGACGACTTTCTGATACGGCCCCTCCCCCATTCACCGCCAGACATCATCCACGAGGCTGCCAGCCTTTGAATGAACAGACTCTGCTCAGAAAATGTTTCTCTTTTTAATTGGGATGGGCAGCCTCTGCTAAATAAAGATGCCTACAGATCTCGCATGAGTCACAGCCCTTGGAAGTCTAGTTAGGAGAAGTGAAGAACGTCTACTTTCCGCTTCCTGTGATATAACGTCTGGCACGGGCGTGGCAGCAGGGCGTCTGTCTGGGCACAGCCTATCTGAAGTGCCAGGAAAGTGCGCGAGCAAAGTCCTATTGCACAAACGGGTGCAACAGAAACGCCGCTCCGAAATCCCCGCAGCTTCTCCTCATCCTCGGGTGCGTGGATGGGCTCAAAGTACTGCAAGGGGACTTGGACATTTATTTCGTTATTTGCTGGTGCTGAGAAGACCTCTGTGTAAGCCTCTCTCTGTGTTTGTCTGGTGCGGAGAATCACCCGGTGCCCAAATACATTATATAATAACTGGACTGTACCAGATTGAGGCTGTGCTAGCCACATTCTGTGAATTCACATGACTTCAAGACCCTGGGGTCCCAGCTATAGGAAGAGGACAAGTCCTGTGAGATAGAAAGGGTTAAAGAGGTTGCAGGATGCTATTACACACCTATTGGAAGGGCTAAAATAAAAAATGCTGACAATATCAAGTGTTGACAGGGACACGGAGCAACTGAAACTCTTGTACGTGGCTGACGGGGATGTCAAATGACACAGCCGCTCTGGACAACAGCTCGGCATTTCTCATACAGTTGAATAAACACCATGTGACCTGGCGTTCCCACTTCTAGGTAGTTCTAAAAGAAGTGAAAATTTATGTTTATACAGAAACCTATACATGAATGTGTGTACAAGTTTTATTTCAAATTGCCAAAAACTGGAAACAAACCCAGGGTGAAGGGATAAACAAACGACGTGATGCTAGTTGGAGGTACATAGGAACTAGCTATTGGTACACACGACCACTTGAATGATTCCCAAAGGCATTATTCTAAGGAAATGCAGCTAGTCTGAAAGTCTGCGTACTGTATGGTTTCATCTATGGGCATTCTTGAAAGAACAAAGCTACAGGGAGAAAAACAGACCCGTGGATTAGGGATGGGGACAGGGTGTGGCCACACCTGACAGGGGGTGTTTGCAGGTGATGGAGCTTGTCTGTATCCTGATTGTGGAGGTGGATACATAAATCTATCCATATGCTAAAATTATAGAACCATACACCCCAAAAAGGCTCTTTTACTGTATGTTAATTTAAAAATAAAATTAAAAACAAATGTGGTAGAAAATTTACCAGATTGAACTAAATTTAGTTTTCACACTACTGTGCGAGAATAGGAGCTTGTCAAATAAAAGTGCAGATACAAAGAATCAAGTGAGTCTCATGTTCCCACATGTCAGAGCCATCCATGCCTATGAGCTTGTAGCTATTACAAGTATCTAGGGAAAGGGGAGAAGAGTGGAGAAAGAGGAGGAAAGCAGAGGAAAGGAGAAGAAAGGGAGACCGTGGAGCAAGGAGACACAGGGGGGGTTGCAGACCAGTGCTTCCCAAACTTCAGTGGATCGATGCAGGTTCTGATAAGGTCTGCAGCCGGGCTGGGATTCTGCATTTCCAAGGATCTCCCAGGTGATACAGGTCTTACTGCTGGTCTATGACCCACCCCCGTTTCCCCAGTGTGGAGCCAGGTGCTGGGCAGAAGGGCTGGTGAGCCCTCAGCAAAGAGACTCAACCTTACGAGGGACATGTGAGACAATGCAGGCGACCGCACTTTGAAAGCCATTCAGCGCTGTCCACATGCAATGTGACAAGTCAGCAGATACAGCACAGTACCTGCCTGCAGTACAGACTCAGTGCCTAATGAAGGGGTTGGGTAATCCCAGCCCAGGCAGGGATCCCACTGTCCCTGACACCACAACACTCCCCGCCCAGCTATCCCCGGGCTGCATCAGAGCGACGCACAGCCCAGCTGGCCACACAGCCCAGGTGACGGGCAGACACTCACAGATCCACCAGCAAGCGCACAGTTGTGGGAAGACAGGTTCTGCTGAAGATCTGAAGCCCGGGTTGGCTTATTAACATACAGATAACTGAGTTTTACTTTCCAGAGCATCCAGCACATGCATGCTAATGAAGCTATTGCTTTTGCGTCCATCTCCTCTGCACTGTCTAATTAATCTGAAGCTCACAAAGGTGCGCGGAACAAAGCGTGTGCGCAGCCCGGCGGGGTGAGGATGAGGCGAGGCTGCTGGTGCGGGGCTTGGTGTTCCAGACGCCAGGGGACGCGGACAGTTGACGTTTGCAAGGCAGGGACGCAAGGGCTGCTCAGCAGTGTTTTCCCAACTGCAGGATGTGACCCATCCATGGAGCGTGACACATCGACTCACTGGGTCCTGACCAGCAACTCTTTTTGATCAAATGGAAAAACAGGAAGGGGAAGAATATACACGGCACATAGCAAGCACTGTGTGAAAGTCACACACTACACACGTCTGTGCCACTCACGTGGACGCATGTACTGAGTCACCAAGAAAATGTATTTCTCTTAATAGGCACTCACACAGCACTTTGTCAAGGCCCCGGGGGAGCGCGCAGACAAGGGGCCCGTTTCTGCCGCCCCGGCCCAGGAGCACACGCGGCGTTGTTAGCAACGTCCCGGACAGGCAGCCTGAGAAGTCCTTCAACCATCTGCCCTCAGGCCTTTTCCCTGCTGCTTCTGGTTTTGTTTTTATTATGTTTTTCTCTCAGACGCTCCCAGATCTGGAAGGAACCCAAAAGGCTCTTTGTTAAAAGCCAAACAAGACCTGGAAAACATGGTGAAGAGCCTGAGCTTTGGAATCAGACACATTGGGTTCAGGTCCCATTTGCGTTCTGGGGCCTCGGGCAACACGCTTCACCCACTGAGCCTCCACTGCTTCTTCTGTGAAATGGGGACGGCCGAGTCCCCACCACAGGTGGAAGACACGAAGGTGAGACGAGAGGAAGTGTGCAGAGGACGCGCCAGGTGGCTGGACCCAGCAGGCGCTCGGCGGCAGCTAGTGAGGAGCGTCCCCAGAAGGCAGCGCTGCGAGGTGTGAGGACCCCGCTCCATTCTACAGAGGTCAGGCCCCAGATTCCTGTCCCCTAACTCCATCATCACGCAGAACCGCAGAGGCAGCGGTGACCCAGGTTTCTACTCCAGCCAAAGCAGCACCAGTGGTCCCGTGTGAGGAAGGAGAATGGACCAGGACAGCCACCACTTTTGCTGTCCCATGCAGAAGAACAAACCACCCAGAACTAGAGGCTTAAAACAAAACGTGATCGATTATTTCTCATGTTTCAGCCCAGTGAGTTTCGACCAGTGGCCACTTTGCTGCCCACCCCACCCCTCAGGGGACATTTGGCTCAGTGGCACGCACACATCCCCGAACCATCTCGTGCCTGGGGCTTCCGGGAGACTCCCCTGAGCACCCAGCTCCCTCTATCCAGAGCGTGGGGCATCAGGCTGTGCTCCCAATGTGGACACTGGCCAGGTGACCCTCCTGGAGACTGTAAGCCACTTCCTGATAATCAGTGACTTGGGAGGTCACCATGGCTACACGTATCATTTTTACACCCTCTCCTTAGTTGGATTCAGCTGCAAGGCGGGATGGGGAACCTCCCTCTCGAGATGCATTTCATAGACTCCGCAGCAGACAAGACAGTGGTCCTGCATCTGTGAGACGCGGTGAGCTTTATGGGGACTCCTGGGCCTTCTAAAAGACGCCTAAGAAAAATAAAATAGAGTCCTTGGAGGGTCTTGTTCTTGGACCTACTGTTTTCTACTCTGGGCTTTTTGCGAACTCCAGCAGGGCACTGAACACGCTCAGCACCACCTCTCCTGCTCCCTGCAAAGTGCCAGCAGCTCCCATCCGCGGCCGTGAGCTTCCCAGCCCTGTGCCTCTGCAGGTGGCATCCCCATCCACTCTCAGCTCGTCCAGTCTTACTTACCCTGCAAGACGCAGTTCAGGCACCAACTCTTCCAGAAACCCATCTCCAAACCACTAGAATGGGCTAAGTGACTTTCCTCTGTGCCACCATAAACCTGTGTTCGTGTGCACACCTACGCCCATAAGCACCTGTGCACACCCAAGGCAAAAAGAGAACACTGACAAGTGTTCATCAAACCCCACCTGCTCTTCCTCCTGGGCACGTAGCCAAACTATATTTCCCAGCCTCCCTTGCAGTAAGGTGAGGCCATGTGACTGCATCCTGGGCAGTGGAAGTGGGGAGAAAGTGACAGGCGCCCCTCGCAGAGATGACCCATGGAAACCTTCCACGAGACCTTCTAGGCTCTCTCTGTCCCTCTCTTCTGGGTGGATACAGGGAACCCAGCGAAGGACACCAGGGCCCGGAGAATAATGTAGGCACGATGGAAGGAACTCGGGTCTCCGAATGACCACATGGAAGGCCGTCCAACTAATGTCCACCGTGAACTGTCTGTGGGCAACAAACAGGGGTCTGTCGTGTAAGTCACAGAGGTATCAGAGTCATCATTACAGAAGCTGGAGTGAGTTTCCCTACCTGACACCTCACCTCTGTCCTTGAACTTAATATATGACATGGAAATGGCCATCCTTCCCCCGCCAGGCTGGGAACTCCTCAAGGACAAGGTCCATGTGGCCTCAGCCATCCCCTCGGCCCCAGCACAAAGCCTGGCACTCCCAGATGGAAGCTCATCTTCTAGGGATAGAAACAGCCCTGGAGTGGCTGGAAACAAGGGAATGGAAAGACCCGTGGTGGAGCAGGTGGGCAGACCCCGCAGGGACAGGGCTGTGAACCGCAGGCAAGTCAAGAGTGAACGCCGATTAGACTGTCAAGAATCTATCAAAAAAAAAAAAAAAGAGTGAACGCCGAGCGCAGGGAGTAGTCAGCAGCGGATGCTTGGCTCCTTGTCGACCCTACCAGGGGCCACTGGAGCTGCTAGCAGTAGCCCACATTCCCTGCCACCGGGTCCCTCCTTCACAAGCCAGCAACAAAGGGTCAAGTCCCCCTGCTTCAAATCTCCGCCTCCCCCTTCTGTGATCAGAGAAAAGTCTCTGCCTTCAGAGGGCTCATGTCACTGGGTCAGGCCCGCCCCCCCCCCCCGAAGATCTCTGGAGCCTCAGGTCAGCCACTTTGGGAGCTTAATTATATTTGCAAAATCCCCTTACAGCAGGACCTAAGAGAACATTTGAATAACACAGAGAAGGTGTGTGTACATCAGGGTGGGGGATATTGGGGACCACCTTAGCATTCTGTCTACCACAAGGAGGAACCCTGCTCTCTATAGGATAAAGTCTCCTTTTTGGCTTAAGTCAACAAAAATAGGTTTCTGCTCTTTCCAATTCAAGAATCCCAACCAATCCACAGAGTGAAGGGAGGGGACAGGGCTCGTCTATCCTGGACAAACGTGAGAAGCCACATGCATGGTCTTGGCTGGATTGATATCAGTGGGTGAAAACAACCTGGGTAGAGTGTCTTAGCTGGAATTCAAAGCTACAGACATCCATGTGAATTTCTCAGAACATGGCCCTACTTTCTATCCATGCTAAAGGCCCACATCTCCCTTCCTGGACCTGCCTTCCCCTGCCCCTTAAAAAGTAGAATTTAGAGACAGAAAGCAGAACACAGGTTACCAGGAGCTGGGAGAGGGAGTTAAGCTCAGGGTACAGAGTGTCTACTTAGGATAATGACAAAAGTTGTAGAAATAAATAGTAGTGATTGTTGCACAACAGCATGAAGTGACTTCATGCCACTGAATTGTACATGTAAAATTGGTTCAAATGGCAACATCCACGTTATATGTCATTAATGACAATGTTAAAAAGAAATGAAAAGGAAAAAGCAGTATGATGCCTGACAAAGAGGAGAGAGAGAAGAAAACTAACATCTTTTGAGTCCCTGTTAAGGGTCAGGCACTGCATGAGGCATTTTCATCTCATCCTCACCACAAACCTGCAGGGTAGGTGTTTTGGTTGGCGTTGTCCTGGGAGACAGAACCGACAGGACAGAGAGAGCCACGAGAAAGAATTTATTAAGGGAACTGGCTCCCTCGGTGGAGGCTGAGAATCCCGACGACAGGCTCTTTGCAAGCTGGACGACCAGGGAAGTCCATAGCGTGGCTCAGTCCACATCCAAAGGCCACAGAACCAGGGAAGCCGATGGTGTCGCTCTCAGTCCTAGCCCAAAGTGGGGGGACCTCATGTGCCAGGCCCAGAGTCCAAAGCCAGAGAACCTGGAGTTCTGCTGTCCAGGGGCAGGAAAATAAGAGTATCTCGGCTCCCCCAGGAGAGAGCTCGAGAGTTCTCCCTTCCTCTGCTTTTTGTTCCTTCTGGGCCCCCAGATGGGTGGACGGTGCCCGCCCACATTACAGGGATCTTCCCCACTAGGTGCACCGACTCACCTGCCAATCTCCTCCACAACCCCCCCTCCCAGATGCACCTGGGCAGCCCAATCCTTCTAACCCAGTGCCAGGCCCCTGGGCTGCCCGTTCAGCAGAGGAGGGACAGATTCCATGCACTGGGGATAATTAATGCAGCGATTGAGAATAAGGGATGCTTCACCCGCTACCCAGGTATCCCTTAATTAGTCAAGTTGACATCCAAAATCAACCATCACAGCAGGTATTCTTACGCTAGTTTTTACAGGTGAGAAAAATGAGGCTGACCCAAATGGTTAAGTCAACTGCCCAAGGCCATTCTCGGCGGGGGTGGCGGGTCCCCACAGCAATGCAGAACCACCTTTGGAAGGCTCTGACCCCTGCTGCTCCATGCCGACCACCCCCACCGTGTCCCGGGCAGTGTGCTGGGCGCCAGACCCACAGTCAAGCAAACACAGACCTGGCCACTGCACTCCAGTGGGCACAGCGCCAACCCAGGCAAGCGTCCTGAGGAAATGCAGCAAGGTCCTCTGAGAGGGCACAGATCTCTCAGTCAGACAAAGCATCCTCCAGGAAGCTGCAGCTGGTCTGAGATGTAAAGAATGAATATGAGCTAAGTGGGTAAAAGAGGAAAGGGGAGGGTTCCAGGCAAGAGGCAGCAAGTGCAAAGGTCCTGTGGCTTGTTCTGGGAGCTGGAGGTCAGCCAAGTCTGACTAGAGCAGAGAGAGGAAGGGGAGGAGTACGGCAGATGAGGTCTCTGGTGGCAAAAGGTAGGGGGACCTAACAAGGGTAGGACTTGAGACCAAGGGGGCCCGGAGGCATCTGGCTCACCCACCCCCGACTCTCCAAAGCCAGTCCTATGAGCATGTATGATGAGTCGTCCACATACTCTGGCCTCAGGATACCGTGGAAGATTCCAGATGACGTGAGCACAGCGCTGGACATCCCAGCATGCCCACCCTGCGTCCTCCGCAGGAAGGGACAAGGCCCAGCCCACCTTGGGCCCAGCCCACAGCAGGAGCAAGGCAGGACTGAGACTCGCATAATTGCCTGCCTGCTGTTCTTACAGGGAGCGCTCACCGGCAAAGCAAATTAAAGAGCCTTGAATTAACTGCCTGCAGAAGCCCTTACTGTACTTAACAAACAGGGTCCCTGCTAAACAAATGTCAGGCATAATTGGGACTCTTGTCCCCTGCTTCTGCCTGGCCCCTGGAACGAAGGGGAGTGATCCCAGCACAAAACACCTGCAGAGACAACTCAGGGTGCAGCCACGCACGCAGACACCCGTGTCCGGGAGCTGCTCCAGGAGACTCCACACTCCTGGGAGCTGAGAAGAATCGCAGCGGAACCCGTTCACACCGTCGACTCAGATCCCGGAAGATGAGGATTCTGAGCACATCCTTCTGTCCCCATTTAATCACCGGTGATTACGTGGCCTGTGGGGCAATAGTGGAATCAAACATGGAAAGGCTCGTTGTGACCGGAGACATGTCACCTGGACAGAGGGGCGCCCCTCCCCCTCCCCCAGCGGATGGGCCAGGCGGGACCTTCCCGTCCAGCGTCTGCCCCCGCACCCCCTCTGACTCCACTGACGGCGCTACCTGCGCCTTTCACTGTATACCTTCTCCAAATGGGGCCATCGTGATCCGCGAGGTTCAAGAGCTAAGATGAATTTCCCAGGGCAGGTAAGCCGACCCCTCCGCACTGCTGGCGCGAGTGCGTCTCGCAGAGGCCCACGGTGCCCGTCCGGGCCACCCCATGACCTTTGTGGCCTGGGGGCACTCGTGTCTTTGTGAGCGCCCTGCCTCTGTTATATTCGTCAATTGTGTATATCACTATTAGGTATTTAAAATTTTTCTTTGACCTAAAAGTTAAATTTGTTTGTTTTTCCAATTTCTCCTGATGTGCAAAGAAACGGCGGCATTTCCGTGGGCCGGACACCAAACCTGCCGCGCCGAGTGGCAAGGTTGGCCCTGGCGCCTCTTCTCCCCGGATGCTGTGGGAAACAGGGGTCGGGGGCTCAGAGCAGCGCCCGCTGCAGAGCCTGCCCGTGCCATGGGGTGGGGGCTCTACTGCTCCCCGGTAGTCCTCCTGGGAGGACCCCAAGTTGCAGCACCTCACATCTCCCCAACAAACAGCTACACAGCCCCCCAAAGGCCAGTTTTCTCTTGGGTCAGCAACAGTCACATTCTAAAGTCAGATTTCGGGTTCAATGAACGCTGTTCGGGTGATGGGCACATTTATAGCCCTGACTCAAGCCATGTATCAAAAACATTTGCAACCCCTTAATATTCTGAAATTTTTAAAAAATAATTTTCTAAAAGCAATAAAAATAAAGTCAGGGTGCCTAAGGTTGGACCCCAAGTCCATCGAGTACCAACTGTGTGACCTTGGCCAGTGACGCCACCTCTCCAGGCCTTGGCATCCTTGCATACAAGTGGGAATAATACGGCACCCCATGGGATCAGACTGCCAAGAGGACTTGACAAGACAAAATTTGGAAGGTGCTCTGTAAATGTTAGTTCACGTTATAGAATTATTATTATTTTTATTATTATTAGTGGTGTTGTTATTCCTTGGACCTCTCTTGAGCATTTGATGGGGCTATAACCTTAACCAGAGAAGGACACACACAACGTCCCACACTTCAGGGGAGCTCAGATCATCGTCTCTCACTCCCACCCTCCAAACCCCACCCAGGGGTCGTCTTGGCACCCAGGGGCCCAGGTGAAGAAGGCTGTATTGAGACAACCTGTTGGTTCCACAGGAGAGCTGGTGGGAAGGTAAGCTGCAGGAATGGTGCTAATGCTAGTAGCCACATCACTGTGGGGACAGCCTCACCTAGGGCAGCCTTGCCACCTGGTCCCTGCTCCCCTCTTCAACTGCCACGACGTGGGACCACCCCAGGGACATCAGGGAAGAAGGTATTTGAGGCCCCAAGGACTGCAGCAAACGGAGCAGCAGGTCCGGACTCAAGAGGCTGCGCGTGACCCTGAACAGTGAGCACCCTGCCCGGCCTTCGTGTCTCTTCTCTGAAGTGGGGACAGTAGTATCTGCCCTGCAGGGTGGCTGGGGACACAAAACCAAACAGCTTATGGAAACAAGGCAGGCAGCACGGCACAGGGCACAAAAGGAAAGCCCGTCGTTGTGCCAGCCATTCTCCCCGTCGCACTTGGAGAAAAAGTCACTGATGTCATTAGACAAATAAATGCCTGCGGCTCCTCCCACTGGAGCTGAACAGAGTCCCCTGCGTGGGAAGCAGCAAGACTGCAAATCAGATCCTGCAGTTTGCAGCGTCTGCCCTGGTGCCTCTCCACCTGGGCTTGTCTCCGTCTGAGGGGCCTTAATAAGTTTCACACGGCCCCTCCTGGCAGCTCAGCATTGGCCACTGCAAAGGATGACTGCCTCTTTCTGCAGTGTCCCCAGAACCCTGAGGGGAGTCTAATGTACCCTGTATCATCTAGAATTTAATCAGGTCTTCCCAGTTTGGAGAAAATGCATCCTACGTTTCAACAGCCCTGGCGGCAACTGCCTGCGTGTTCTGATGTGCTTCAAAGCCCTTGCCCCTCCCCAAGTAAGTTTCACGCATGACACATGCCCGAATTCGATCAGAGTATCCTACATATGTGTTCCATGGTGGTAAAGTCCACCTGGTTATTTTTATGTAATGAAATAACAAACTGACCCACGTCCAGCAGGGAAGTCTCAGGACTGCAGATGTGCAGCACACGTCGAAGCAGGAATCCAGGAGAGGTATCCCCAGAAAAGTAGGAGAGGGGAGAACTTGGCTGCATCTTTAATATAAGAAAAATATCAGCCGGGCCTCATGGTGCGCACTTGCAGTCCCAGCTACTTGGAGGCTGAGGCAGGAGGATCCCTTGAGCCAAGGAGTTTGAGGCTGCAGTGAGTTGTGATGATGTCGCTGTACTCTAGCCTGGATGAGTGAGATTCTATCTCTTTAAAAAAAATTTTTTAAATAAATAAATAGAAATACTGAAAAATATTGAAGATATAGCAAAGGCAAATAGTTGAAAAGCAAAAAGGAAAAAGAAAGGCAACTATAAACACCAAAAGAAAAAAAGAAAGAAAATGGTATCTTAGTACCAAAGGCTCTGAAAAGAACAGCATTTATACAGCCTAAATAATGTAACTCTATTGATTAATTTTACTAAATATAGTAAATATAACAGTTTGTGAGGTTAAGGGAAGGAGAGCTATGGGGGTGAAGTGAGGCAAAAGCTCACCCATTACAGCCAGAACTCTGACGTGACAGAGCCCGACACTGACCAGTCGAGAAGGCAGTAAGTACGTGCATGTTGTCTGAGCCGTGGTGTAACCTCCAGAGGGTTGAAGCTAGGAGAGTTCCATGCTGCTTCTTGGGAGTGGACAAAGGCAGAAAGCGATTATTTTTCATCGTAAGCCTTTCATACTGCTTTATTTTTTTTTAACCACAAGCATGACCATTTTATAATAAATTACATCTATTTTAAGACCCTTAGGGGTGTGTACGCATGCACACGTGTGTGCGATCACCTGTGTGTGAGATCAAGTGTGTTGGTGCCTGCATCCAAGTGTCTGGGATAAAGCGCCCCACACCGTTAACGGCGCAGCACCCTCAGAAAATGGGGGGCAAGATGGGGAAAGCTGGAGGGATCCATTTTTCTTCTACGTACTTCTCTGCTGTGTCAATTTCAATTTCACTACAAGTGTGCATTTGTTCTGCGATTTTGTTTACAGTGCGGGGAGGAGAAGGGAAGGAAAGGATTGCGGGGGAAGAATGGGGAGTCCAGAAAATCCCAGGCAGGTGGGTGGGGCACAGATTCAAGAAAAGGAAGGAAAGGTCTGCACACCTGAGTGCCCAGAAAGTCTCCCGGTCTGCATGCAGACAGGACTCGTCAAGTGCCACCCTGAACCCTGCAAGCATGAAATGCAGGCAAAGCAACTACAGTGGCTCCCCTGGGGACCCGCCAGCTGAAATTTAATAAGTAACCGACACCATTGCCAAGGTTCAGGAGCAGACAGTTGTTTGGGCTTTTGTTTGTTTTTTTGTCGTTTTGTTACCGATAAGCTTATGTGGAAGTAAAAGTACTAATTTCCTATTTCTGCACCGACCAGCCAGCCGAGGACTGCCGAAGTTTTGCAGAGATGCTGCCCATGGGGAAGGCGAAATGACCCTCAATCCCAGCAGCTGCTGCTTCTAGCAATGATTCTTCTCGATTTATACCAAATTATCCTTACGAACCCTGATGAGATAGCAGGGAACACGGAGGAGGCGGAGGCCTGTTCCCACCCAGCGGTGACCTGCCACTCTGCCTGCTGGTCTTGCAGACAGCGGAGCACAGCAGACCGGGGCTGTGGCGGGTGCAGGGCGTAAGGCGACCCGGGTGTCGCGGGGCAAGACAGAAAAGGCTTCGCCTCTCTCTGCCGATAGCTGCTGCACATCTAACATACGCTCTTACGATACATCCCCAGTCATCAGGATTCTACAAGACCCCTCCCCTTGAACAGACCCCAGTGGGCATCATGGCAACAGCAAAAATAAATAAATGGGATTTGCTTAGACTAAAAAGCTCCTGCATAGCTAAGGAAACAATCAACAGAGCACCTGCAGAATGGAGGAAAATATTCACAAGCTAACCCCCTTAATATTTTGAAATTTAAAAAAAATTAATTAAATTACATAATTGTGTCACTCCAGGAATGTAGAGATCCTTTAATGATCTGAGTGTACAGCATTTCCCAAATGTACTGGATTTCAAGATTCTTTTGTTAGATTCGTGTTTCTTAGGAAATTCCAGGCTAAAGATACACAGGGGTGCCTAGCCAGGACAGGAAAGTGAAAGAGAGAATTCTGGTGAAGGCAAACAAAGATATCCCGACTCACTGACGATGATTCCTTAGAGTGCTACGTGGATAAGGACCCTGAAGATTCAGTCAGAATGGAGGCTGGGATCAATTAGTGATGTCTGCACGGGGCACAGCAGTAGGGAAGAGCATCAGGTATCTGCCTTCCGTGAGCACAGACTTTCCTGACCAATCCAGAAGTGGCATACTGCCTTGCTTCCACATCTGTGGGATTCCCCATTTCTTCTTCTGTGGCCTTTATTTTTCACAAGAAAGGAATTTCACAAGAAATCTCTTGCAAGGGCAGGAAATACGGAAAGTAACCTTCAATAAAATCTCACAGATGCCAACACCAGGCTTCTGAAAGCCACTTTGTTTTGCTAATCGATAGGGTAAAAAGTCAAGGGAAACAGCTAGAAAGACAGAATTGAGGAGGAAGACAGCACCCCACTGTTTACCACCAGCCCCCCATCAGTCACCCTCCATAGAAGTAAGCGACCCCCGGGCAGAAGACAGAAAGCAGGTGTTTTAGAAACGCCATGGGAGGAATCCGTACCAAGATTTCGCTGATCACAATAAAAGCCTGCATGGTGCCAGGCTCAGAATAGAAAAGCTTGATCTCTCTTTAATAGGAACCCCAGCTTCTGTAATTAAGTGTAGCAGGTGGAACAGGCCCCATGCGGGTTCCAAAACACGTCATGCCCAACTTGGCCTCAGACTCCTCTGACCAAACCAGCTACCCATGCGGACTTCTGCACACAAGGCGAGCCTCACTGGGTACCAGCCACTTGCAAAGCCCACGTGGAACACACGACACAGCACAAACCGCAGGTGGACTAAAACCTACCAGGAAAAAGCAAAACTCCCCAAGGCAGTAAGCAAAAGACAAATAATTGAAAAACAGGGAAAGGACACAAATAGGCAAATTTCATGAAACAGGATCCAAATTGCCAATGATTTCATGAAGAGGTTCAAATTCACAGGGAATAGGGGAAATACAAATGAAAACATTTCTCTATATTGTTTGGGAGGAAAAACTCCTTTATCTGGCTAACTTTGACTGATCACCCAGGTTTCAGCTGAAATCCCTCTTCCACGGAGACATGATCTTCTTCATAGCGCTCATCACCAGTTATAATGGATTTATCTGCATGTTTAAGGGTTTAATTTCTGTCCTTCCTGCTCGCCCATGAGCTCTAGGAAGGGAGCAACAGTGTCTGATTTATTCACTACTATGTCCCCAGGACTTAGAAGAGCATCTGGGACAATAGGAGGTACTTAATAAGTATTTGTTCAAGGAATGAATGAATGAACAAAGCACAGTGAGCTCTCTGCAGCCCTGGGGTAGGATTTTGCAGCCATGTTCAGATCACCAAGGCAGACCAAAGTCCCCTAAAGGTCGGTTGCTGGAAGGACACAGGCGTGGCTTCACTCACATGGCCCCGGTCGGGTTCAGAAGGGGGAAGAGCAAGGGCCGTTCCGAGTCTCACACACCTATCGGGAGATAAACGCAGGAGGATTACGGAATACTTTTCCGCAGGACTGCCCCTGGGGAGCCTTCTGATTTAATGGCCCTAAAAGGTGTAGCAGAGGATGCTACCAACGTGTAAATCCTCCCCAAACTTAAGCCTTTAAATTCTACTGCACAAGGCTGTCAGAAAGCAGTATTTTGTGAGCTACAGATTCCAATAAAACTCGCTCTGAGATGATGAAGCCTTCCCCAGTAGCCTGAGGGCTGATATATGAATAATCTGCCGGCATTACACCGTGTCACTTAAATATTCCTTTGGAGATCTGTCAGAAGAAAATTTAAGTGAAATTAAAGTTCAAATGAAAATGAAAAATTAAGTTATGATCAAAGCTATAATCTCATATTGGACTTTTCTTTTAAACCACAGAGAGAAGTCCCATTTAAGATTTCCTGTTTTGTCTTTATGGATCCAAACTGAGGTATTCCCACTGAGCCTTGTTTGAAAAGCTGATCCGTGGGGCGTGGGCCTCCCCCCACTTATTTAGATGCCGAACGTGGCTCCAGGGGAAACACATCATCTCAGCTTCTATGGGCAATCCAATTTTAATCATTTTTGCTTTATTGGAATTTTCATAGGAGTCCAGGTACAAGAGATTCAGAATTAATCTAAGTCATAAACAAAGCAAAAAATGGAGAAGAAGGGAGTGAATGATAATTCAACACCTATAAGGCATGGTTCCTTTTTCCTAAAATACGTAGTAGCATGGCGGGGAGAGGGGAAGCGACCAAAGCACTGTTTGGATCCCAGCCCCTCCGTGGCAGACGCGTGTCTGAGGTTTATCTAAAACACTGGCATCCGTGACCGCCACAGACAGCCGTTCTCCAGGGTTTCAGAATGCCCCCGCCTCCTCCCAGACTGAGGGAAGCAGCTGTGATGGAAAGAGAGGTGACAACAAGCCCAAGTCAGGAAGCCCCTAGAGAGAGACGCAGCTTGACCGTGGAAGTGAGACGCAGACTCCAACAGACGAGCATTTACTGCAGATGGAGGCTTGAGCAAACTGTCTGCAAATAATCCTCTGCCAGAATGGCTCATGTGCTACAGCCCTGACAGCAAGTCCCAGGGGGAATAGGGATAATGTCCCATGTGCCCTGTGCTGTAGGGATCCATCAACACCATGATGATCATATTAATAAAACTAGCGAGGCATCCTCTCCAGTCAGGACCAGCAGCCTCTCTGAGTCTAAGCTTAAGGTGGCTTTATTCCTGAATCATAAATAACAGAGATTATTTTCTAGTTTGAAGTTCTCTTTGTCAACCAAAAGACTACACAAAAAAATTACACACAAAACACTAAAAAAACAATGTATTAACCCAAAAGAAGGTGGTGAGAGAGAAATGGAAGGACAAAGAATAAAGGGTAGAAAGTACAAGCTAAGCTAGACTTAAACCTGACTCTATCAGTAATTACATTAAGTATAAATGGTCTAAATACTCCATGTACAAGGCACAGATTGACAGATTGAACAAAAAGGCAAACTATATGCTATTTGTAAGAAACATATTTAAATATAAACACATACAGGTTAAACCAAAAAGGGTGGGAAAGATGTACTATGCAAACACTAAGCATTAGAGAGCTGGTCTAGCATCAGTAACATCTGACAAAATAAACCTCACGACAAGGATTATTACTACAGATAAAACATGTAATTTTATAATGATAAAAATATCGATTTATAAACAAGACAAAATAATCCCAAATATGTATGCTGCACCTAATGACAGAGCTTCAAAATATATCAAGTGATAATTGAAAGACAAATTCACCAATCATAGTGGCAGAGTTTACCACTCCATTCTGAGTAATTGATAAAGCAGATAAGCATTAGTAAGGATATATAAGATATGAAAACCTCAACCAAGTTGACCGACTTGATGTTTATGACACGACAGCCCCAAACACTGCCGAATAACATTCTTTCAAGTGGCCACGGAACGTTCATTAAGGGAAACCATGTGCCACTGCTCTATAAAGCCAGTCTCATAAACTCAAAAAAGATGGAAAGCAGGGATTTCTCTGACAACAGTATCTAACGAGAAATCAATGAAAATAAGTTATCTGGAAAATTACCAAATATTTAGAAATTGATACATGTCTAAATACCCAATCGTGAGGGAAATTAGAAAATAGTTTGAACTGTATGATAATAAAAAGACAATATATTGAAATCTGTGATATGAAGATAAACCAGTACTAGACTAGATATTTTTCACTTTGAATGCCTATATTAGAAAATAAGAGAGATGTAAAATAAATGATCTGAACTATAATCTTAAAAAGCTAAAGATGAGGAAATGAACCCTAAAGTGAATATAAGAAAGAAAATAGAGAAATTGATGACATAGGAAGCATATAAACAATAGAATCAATAAAACCAAATGTTGGCTTCTTAAAATAATGAATGATCTATAAACACTGTATTAGCTATCTAGTGCTGCATAACAAATTCCTCCAATAGTTAAAAACAGCCAGTGTTTGTCATCTCACAGTTTCTGTGGGTCAGAAATCCAAGCACAGCTCACCTGGAGCCTCTGACTTAGGGTTCTCTCACAAGGCTGCAGTCAAGACATCAGCTGGGACTGCAGTCATTGCCAGGATCTGCTGGGGAGGCGGAGCTCTGTACCCAAGCGTATTTATTAACATACAGCTATGGCAGGCTATAGACACCTGCAGGCTATTTCACTTAGGCACTCAGTTTCTCACTGGCTGTTGGCTATTCCCTCAATTCCTCACCATGGAATGGTAGGTGGCTTCCACTAGAACACACAAGCAACGGGGCAAGGAAGGACAAACAAGAGAGAGGTAGAGTCTTTTTATAAACTAATCTCAGAAGTAATATCCCATCATTATTTCCATATTATATTTAACAAAATGAGTCATTAGGTTCAGCTCACACCCAAGAGGAGGAGATTACACAAGGATGTGAACATCAGAAGCAGTGACTGTCAGACGTCATTATAGGGGCCGTTGACCACAAATAAACCCAGCCTGAGTGCTCAAGGAAAAAAGAGAAAACAAAAATCAGCAATATGAGGAGTTAAAGAGGGGACAACACTACAGATCATATAGATATTCAAAGGATAATAAGGAGACAAAATGAATATTTTGTCAATAAATTCAACCACCTAGATGAAATGAACAGACTCCCTCAAAGTATCACAAGGTACCAAAACTGGAAAAAAAAAAAAAAAAGAATCAGAACATGAATAGCCCTATTGCTATTAAATAAATTGAGTTCATAATTTACTATTTTCCCACCAAAATAAAAGCATAGGCCCAGATGTCTTCATGGGCAAATTTTATCAAACATTTAAAAGATAAATAATATAAGTATTATCCAAACTCTTCTAGAAAATAATAAAGATGGGAATACTTGCAACTCATTTTTAAGGCCAGTATATATACATAAAAAAAAATCACACACCAATATCCTTCATGAAAATTAATGCAAAAATATTTAATAAAATATTTGCAAATCAAATTCAGCAATATCAAAAGGACAATACAATATGACCATATAAGATTTATCTCAGAAATGCAAGATTGGTTCAGCATCCAAAAAGAAATTAGAGTAATTCAACATATTAAGGGGGAAAAAGAGAAAAATCTTACACTTTTCTCAACAGATGCAAGAAAAATATTTGACAAAATCTAACACCTATTCATGATTTTGCTAAAAACCCCTCAGAAAACTAGGAATAGAAGGAAACTTATTCAATATGATAAAGAGCATATATTTTTTAAAAAATCTATAGCTTAACATTGTATTTAGTGGTAAAACAATGAACGCTTTTTCCATAATAAAATTAATAAAGCTTTCTTTTCCCCAGTGTGTGTTTTTGTCTGCTTTGCCAAAGATCAGATGGCTACATGAGGATGGTTTTATATCTGGGTTCTCAGTCCTGTTCCATTGGTCTATATCTCTGTTCTTGTGCTAGTACCATGCTGTTTTGGTTACTACAGCCTTGTAGCATAGCCTGAAATCTAATAAATTTATGCCTCCCAATTTGCTCTTTTTGCTTAAGGTTGCTGTAGCTATATGGGGTCTTCTTTGGTTCCATATGAAGCATAGAACTACGTTTTTCTAGATCTGCAAAAAATGATGTTGGTATTTTAATAGAGATTGCATTGAATCTGTAGATCATTTTGGTTGGTACAGATATTTTAACAATATTTGATACCCTCTCTCTTATTTGCCTCTCACTACTGAGGTCACAAACCAGCTGCCTACAATGTATTTTGTTTGAACCACATTGTATTTTTATTTGATCTAACATGCAACATTTAGAAAACTTGACATAAAAATCCAGACTTCCAAATTTTCTTAAACCATCAGGAGATCTAGCAACCAAAGGGCAACAGATCACATGTCTACTTAAATACGTTTTTTTCAAAGGACTGTTTACTGCTATGACTGCAAAAAGTTAAATCAATGGTAACGTAACAATGGTATTCTAGCAGGGCACTATTGCCTACAGGAAAGGCTGGGCTTCTCCCTGTTCCTCTGTTTAAAAGGGAGAACACAAGGCGTTAAAGACTTATTAATCCCCAACAGACTTTGTTCTTAGCATACTCATAAAGATAGGAGAGACTCTAAAAGAAAATAACTTTATCACAATGTGACTGAAAGATGATTTCACGCCAAGTCTGTGTCACATCCACAATCACCTGTTAGTCCACCCTAACTCTCCTTGCACACAACCAGTAACATTTGCCCCAAATTGGGAAATACTGGTTGTAAGTCTAAATTCCTCCATTGAAGAGACAACCTACAGGATGAGAGAAAAATCTTTGACAAGGGGTTGATCTCTAAAATATATAAGGAACTCAACTCAATAGTAAGAAAACAACCCATTTAAGAAATGGTAAAAAAATATGAGTAGACATTTCTCAAAATTGACAAATCATGAACAGGTATATTAAAATAGCTCAAAATTACTAATAATTGGAGAAACGCAAACTAAAACCCAATGAGATATCACCTCACACCTGTCAGAATGGCTGTCCTCAAAAAGACAAAAGCTAACAAGTGTTGGTGAGGACATGGAGAAAAGGGAACCCTTGCACGCTGTTGGTAGGGATGTAAATTAGTACAACCACTCTGGAAAACAGGAGGAGGTTCCTCAAAAAATTAAAAACAGAACTATCATATGGTCTAGCAATCCCGACACTGGTATGTATCCAAAGAAATCAAAGTCAGTATGTCGAAGAGGAATCTGAACTCCCATATCCATTTCAGCATTATCCACAACAGCCAAGATAAAATCGACCTAAGTGTCCATCAAAGGATGAATAAAGAAAATGTGGCACCTATACACAATGGAATACTATTCACTCTTAAAGAAGAATGAAGTCTTGTCATTTGCAACAACATGGGTGGATCTGGAGGACATTAAGTGAAATAAGTCAGGCACAGAAAGACAAATACCACCGTATGAGCTCACTTATATATAGAATCTAAAAAAGTTGAACTCATAGAAGTAGGGGACAGAATGGTGGTTGCCAGGAGCAGGGGAGGGAGGAGACCAAAACTGGGGAAGATGTTGACCAAAGGATATAAAATTTCAGTTAGGAAGAACTGAAATTCTTCCTAGGTTCAAGAGATCTATTGTAAAAAAAAAAAAAAAAATTCTAATTAGAAAATGAATTCCTCCACTGAACTGTGAGCACACTGAGAACCAGGGATGTGCCTTACTGATTCGCTTTTTACATCCCGGACCCAAGCACAATAGGTGGCCCAAAGCATTACTAACATATTTTTTAATTAAATGGACCCAATTGGTTCTGGGTCTATAAACATCTCTCAAGTAAGAAATTGGAGATGCTGACTCTTAAGCCAGGAAAGGAAGCCGTCTCCTGCTGCTTTAGCAAAGAATCCTAAATAGGGGAGAGACCGCAGTCATCAGATGCTCCCAGGGACATAGTCCCTCAAAGATGCCTCCAGCTTGATGGAAAGTCTGCTTTGTACAAAATGCTACATCCAATCTCACCACCCAGTGAGTTCAGTGCATGCTTCAGGCAATTCAAACTGGAAAAAGGACTCGGGGCCCAGGGCTGGATCTCCGAGGAGGGAGGTACCTGTGAGAACAACACAGAAAGAACTCAAGAGGAACCAGGGACGACACAGGGAGGTGCCTTTTGCAGGCCAGTATGAACCTGATGATGATATTGCAATAGCAACAGGGACGGTAATAAATAATACACAGCAACAAAGTTAACATTTATTAAGCCCTTATGCACTGATTAGTGCCTTTCATGCAGCCTCTCACTTAATTCTCACTGCAGTCCTATGAGGTACGAAGCATAATTATCCCCATATTCTATACACAGAGTTCCCACCCCATGGTATTCACTCCCTGTATAACCCCCTCCCGGTAAAAACAGGTGGGGCTTATGACCTGCTTCTAACCCACAGAATATGACAAAGATGATGGGGTGTACGTGCTTATGTTAGTAAGACGTAGACCTATCTTGCTAGGAGGCTGTTTGTCTTGCTGGCTTGGAGATAGGAGCTGCTGTGATGTGAGTTGCCACACAAAGAGGCCCAGGGTGCAAAGAGCCCAGGGCAGCAGGAGATGCGACCCTGAGTCTGGAAGACTTGAAGGGACCAAACGCTGCTGACAACCAGATGAGCTCGGAGGCAGATCCATCCCCTGTCGAGCCTCCAGATGAGAACTGAGCCCCGGCTGACACCTTGCACTGGACCCAGCTGGGCCATGCACTGACCCCTGCCCGCAGGAACTATGCCATGATAAATGTGTGCTGTTTTAAGCCACTAAGTTTGCAGTAACATTGTTACACAGCACCAAGCCACTAATTAAAACCCTGAGGCTTACATCATTTACATAACTAAGGGAGATGTTGAACATGGATTTGAATCTGATGTTGGAATTGTGGTCTCAGGCTCCCCAGGGAGATCTGTCATGGGAGACAGTTACCCTGGGCTGTGATCACCGCTCTCTTTGCACCTAGAAGTTTCCCACACACATGACAAGCATGTGACCCCAGCTGCATGCGTCAAATGTATTTCTGGTGAGTGACAGAACACTCTGAGCTTTCCCATTTTACTGAGCACTCTGAAGGGAAGGACCACCTCCATCTTTTTCATGCTATATGCACAGGGCAACAACCCAGTGGCTGGCACACAAAGGGACCCAAACGTGAAATGAAAGGCAGGACGAACAGAAGGGAAACCTAAGAGTTTGCAGAAGTAGTTCTCAGGTCACTTCCCCGGTAACAGTCACCTGGGGTGCCTATTTAATAGGTACAGTCCTGGGGCCCACCTGCGAGATTCTGACTTGGTAGGTCGGAGCCAGAGACAGGGGAGCTACACGGTTAGCAGGGTCCCAGGGCATTCTGATGCAGCTGGTCTTCAGACTGCATTGTAAAAATTATCCCCAAAAACCTGTGACGGGAAATAGAAAGCCACAGCCATGCCAGAGGCTAGAAAAGAACACAAGGAACACATGAAAGAGTCTATTCCACAAAGAGATTCTCGACCCCAGCTGCACATTAGGATTGCCTGGGGAGACTCTCAAATCCCAGGGCCCAGGCTCTGCATCCCAGATCAATTAATTCAGACTCTCTTAGGGGCGGGACGTGGACACCAATATTTTTTTAATGGAGGCAAAAGTCATGCGACATGAAAGCCCCCGTGTGAAATTGTACAATCTCCTGGCATTAAGTACATCGCAGTGTTAAGCAACCATCACCTGCATCTAGTTCCAAAAGATTTTCATCACCTCCAAAGCGCCCTGCACCCACCAGGCACTTCCCACCTCCCCTCCCCCGCAGCCCCTGGCAACCACTTACTGCTTTCTACATCTATAAATGTGTCTGTTCTGAACTTCTCACATAAATGGAATCATACGATATACACAATAGCCAAAAGGCAGCAACAACTCAAATGGCCATCAACAGATAAATGAATAAACAAAATGTGGTGTATGCATGCAATAACCGAAAATTATTAAGCCTTGAAATACTGACACATACTACAATGTGGAAGAACCTCGAAAACATTATGCTAAGTGAAAGAGAGCATCACTGGTTTATTGCTTTTTAGAGCCAGGGTTCTCGCTCTGTCACTCAGGCTGGAATGCGGTGGTACAATCACAGTTCCCTGAAATCTCAAATTCCTGGGCTCAAGCAATCCTCCTGCCTCAGCCTCCCAAGGAGCGGAGGCTACAAGTGCATGCAACCACACCCAGCTAATTTTTCTTAATGTTTTGTAGAGATGGGCTCTCACTATGTTGCCCATGCTGGTGTCGATCTCCCAGCCTCAAGCGATCCTCCTGCCTCAGCCTCCCAAAGTACTAGGATTGCAAGCGTGAGCTACTACACCCGACCAACCATCAGTATTTTTTAAATCTCACCAGAGGATTCCAAGGTGCAGCCAAGGCTGAGACCTCCTGGTCTAAGGGACTTTCACTGAAGATGACATTGTGTGATAACAGCAGCCCCAATCTCAACACATGGACACAGATTTGGGTTCTTTTGAGCCTCTACCAGCGGATGTGTTTCATGGGGTCCGGACACCGGAGGCCCAGGGAGCCCAGTGAGCCGGCACTTGGAAAGAAAATTCCTGGTATTTTCCCTTGACATATAAAGAGACCAGCCATCAGATCACAACTTGATCTCCCTTGTGGGCCTGACTTAACTTTCCCGATTCTGTGCGAGCTTTGGCTTTCCCCCTCGAGAAAACCCCAGAGCTCTGCCCGGAGTCAAAGTGGGACGCCCCAGAGATAACCCGAGAGGAACGTGCTCTCAAAAGCACCTCTGCCGTGGGGACCCTACCGGAACCGCCCACTGACTTCCGTCCCCACCAGGGGAGGGCAGTGTCGGCGCTCGAGCGTCTGCTCACACCCAGCTGTAATGGGAAATGCGGTCGGTCGTGTCAGTCTCAGGAAAGAAAGATCACAGCCCACGCTGGAGCCGTGGCTTCGTGACGTGGCTGAGTGTCGGTGGAGGCTTTCTGCAGTGACATTAAAACCGAGAAAACCAGCCATGCGCTCAAAGCCACGCTCCTGCCGGATGATTTGGGGAGACGACAGAGGAGCTCCCTAATTTGCCTTCTCTCCACAATGGGGTTCTGGCTGGGATCTTCCAAACGAAAGCAAGCTGAGAGTCAAGCATCCTTCAGCTGCAGGCCAGGAAGGGGTATAGACCAAACTAACACCACCGGCACAGATCTAAACAGCATTCACTCCCTCACAGCAATCCAGATTGTGTTAATACGCTTCCCTGGTAGCGCGCCACACTTCTCGCAAAAGCCAATGAACGTCCCTCTGCGAGGAATTAAGACAAAACTTACATTCAGGACGAAGGGAAGGAGGAGTTGCTGGCTATGTAGGAACGTACTGCAAATGGCATTCTAAAGTCTAAACACCTTCATAAATGCTCTTCACAAAGGGGCAGCAGGTGACCTGGGACAGGAAGACCCACTCAGCAGTGTGTTCCCAGAGTGCCATTCTCACCCTCTCTCTCCACCCCTCCAGCCCATCCAACCCACACCCGCGGCCAAGTCCTGCTGGTGTTACCTCGCAAACCCCACTCCAGCCATCCGCTGCTCTTGCCCCTCTCCTGGCGTCACCATGAACCCAGCCACCATCACCCCCGGCTGTGTGACTGCAAACGCCTCCTGCCTGGCCTGCCTCCCCTCACCTCGCTGCAATCTGCACTCCATGCAGGGACAAAGGGACAAGCTTCAGCAGGCACCTCCGAACAGATCCCTTGCTTCCAGTGGCTCCCACCGCCCTGCGGGTTAACAAGCACAAAAGCTCCCTTCACTGGGCATGCACCATCCCCGTGCAAATTTCAACAGCCATTTATTGCACCAGGGGGGAAACCGGGGCACTGGGCCAGGGGTCCTCAAACTTTTTAAACAGGGGGCCAGTTCACCGTCCCTCAGACCGTGGGAGGGCCAGACCATAATGTCCAGTATAAATATGACAGAAGCCACATATTTACTTTTACATTTTGTAGCATCCAATTTTAAAAAGTAAAATAAAGCAGGTGAAAGTAATTTTAATATCAATTATTTAATCAAATACATCCAAAATACCATTTAAACATGTATAAAATATTTTTTTAATTTTAACAAAATACTTTACATCATTTTTTTAAATTAAGTCTTCAAAATCCAGTTGTGTATCTGACACACTTCCAGCACATCTCAGTTTGTGCTCACCACGTTTCAAGTGCTCAGGACCCACATGTGGCCGGTGGCTACTTACTGGACAGTACAGTCCAAAGTGTCCACTCCCTGAGGGCAGGAACCGCACCTGCTTTTGCTGACTGCTGGATTCTCCACTCCCGTACAGAGCCTAGGAGGTAGCAGGCATCCCAGGGATATTTGCAGAAACCAAATAAATGAATCCACCCCAACCTCCACTTCAAAAATAGTTTTAAAAATTCAATAGTCACATACATCCACTTGGTCGTTTTTAGCAACTTAAATGCGTTAAGCAAAGGGAACAAGATGTTGGGCTGCCATATGCAAGACCATGGGTTACCGGGTCCTCCCTCCACTCGAGGCAAACAGTATCTTTGCTGAAGCTGGACCACCTTAACACAAAGAGTTTTTTTATGTGACTGCTTTATTTTACAATGTGCGATCCACTTTGGAAGGGCAGCGTACCTGTCGGGGAAGCCTATTAATTCCCTCTCTTTATTTAGAATGCTGGCTGATGCTATTATAAAGAGAAGTACCTCTAACAGGCTGGCGCCCCCCACATAGACACAGCTCACGAGTTCATGAGGCAAAGGAATCCAATCACAGCCTCCTAACAGCCAACCTTCTCTGTGGTGTGGAAATAATTATCAGCATGTAAAAGACTGCATATATTTAACCATTCTGACCCCCTGCAAAATTCAAATCTGCAATTGATTTGCTTCCTGGGCTCCTGAAATTATCTTTGTCAAAATTACCCAGGAATAGAATTAGCCAATCGTTGTCCCCTTGGGGACACAGGACAAAGCAAGTCAGCCACAGTCAGCATGGAGCTGGCCACACACAATTACGTGCAGACCTTCAGGACAGTGAGGCCCTGCTACAGTCCCTCCCCAGACAGGTACTCATTGGCTGGGCTGCAGCCTGAAGCATTCAGGCACAGTGCATTCAACCAAAAGCTACGTAATTTTATTGGCAGTCAGGGGGTTGTGGTCAATGAAGGAACATTAATGGACCCCACTACTTAGCCCTCCTTGTTTCTGGACCCTTTGTCATATGACTCTCAAGTCCCCCCACCCGCTCCACCTGAGGAATCAGAGTATATTTTCCAGCCCTGATGTGGGGTTTAGTTGTGTGTCTTGCTTTGGCCAGTGACCATGAGTCTGTGTGACCAAGATTTGAAAAGTGTGTGCTTATTCACCTGCTGTCACCATGAGAACAAACCCAGGCCATCCTGCTGCTCCCAGGAAAAGGTAAGAGATAACAGGAGCATGGAAGAGCCTCCCAGATGTGCTTGGCCAGGACCAACCAACCCTCAGCTGATTCAGAGACTCATGAAAATTAATGACTGCTGTAGTAAGCCACTGAGATTTGGGGCAATTTGTTATGCAGCATTTTGTGACAATAAGTTTTACAAGAGTCATTGTCCTTGATAGATTTTAAACAATCATTCACCATTCTCCTGCCCCGCCACCTCAGTCCATGAAAACATTGTCTTCCATGAAATCTTGGTGCCAAAAAGGTTGGGGACCACTGGATTAAATTTAAAAAACCATGACCCAACTATATGCTGCCTATAAGAAACTGAGGCCACCTCTGAAGACACATATAAACTGAAAGTGAGGGGATGGAAAAAGATATTTCACACAAATGGAAACCAAATGTCAGCAGGAGTAGATATAGTAATACTTGAATCAGATAAAACAGACTAAGTCAAAAACCATAAAAAGAGACAAAAGAAGGTTATTATTAGATATAATGAAAAAGGGATCAATTCTGCAAGAGGATATAACAATTCTATATGCACCCAACACTGGAGCAACCAGATATATAAAGCAAATATTAGGTCTAAAGGGAGAGAGAGAATCTAATACAACAATAGTTGAGGACTTCAATACCCCACTCTCAGCACTGGACAGATCATCTAGACCAGGGGTCCTCAAACTTTTTAAATAGGGGGCCAGTTCACTGTCCCTCAGACCGTTGGAGGGCCGTTGGAGAGTGCGGCACAAATTCCACACATGCGCACTGTGGGCCCAGGACAAGTTGGCTGCTAAGCAGGACAGGCAGCGGTGGCAAAAACACCCAGCAGGCCAGACAAATGTCCTCGGTGGGCCAGATAAATGTCCTCGGTGGGCCACATGTGGCCCGCGGGCCATAGTTTGAGGACACCTGATTTAGACAGAAAACTAAGAAACATTGATTGGATTGAAACTAAACTTTAGACCAAATGTATCTAGCAGACATTTACAGAATATTTTATTCAACAACTGAAGAACATATAATACATTCTTTTCATCAACACATGCAACATTCTCTAAGATAGACCTGGAGAAAGTACACTCTCTTCAATAAATTCTGTTGGGAAAACTGGATATTTCTATGCAGAAGAGTAAAATTAGACTCTTACCTCTCACCATATACAAAAATCACCTCAAAATGGATTGAAGATTTAAACAAAATACCCAAAACTGTAAAACTACTAGAAGAAGAACACAGGGGAAATGCTTGAGGATACTGGTCTTGGCAAATATTTTACAGCTAAGACTTCAAAACCACAGGCAACAAAAGTAGACAAGTGGAACTATATTAAACTAAGAAGCTTCTGCACAGGAAAAGCAACAATCAACAGAGTGAACAAACAACCTGTAAAATGGGGAAAAATATTTTCAAACTGTTCATTTGACAAGGGACTAATATCCAGAATATACACAAAACTCAAACAATTCATAGCAAAAAAAAACCCCAAATCACTCCACTAAAAAGTGGGCAAAGAATTTGAAGAGACATTTCTCCAAAGACAACATACAAATTGCTAACAAGTAGGTGAAAAAATGTTCAACATCATACATCACCAGGGAAATGCAACTCAAAACCACAATGAGATATCATTTCACCCCAGTTAGAATGGCTATTCTTTTTATTATTCTTATTATTTCAAGGAAATATGAGAGTACAAACATTTTGAATGCATTTTATATCTTTGCCTCTCCCTAGCAAGGTTTAGAGGTATGCCCTTCCCCTTTTTTCTTTGAGACAAAGTCTCACTCTACTGCCCAGGCTAGAGTGCTCACAGCAACTCAGCCTAGCTCACAGCAACCTCAAATTCCTAGGTTCAAGCAATCCTTCTGCCTCAGCCTTCCAAGTAGGTGAGACTACAGGCATGCACCATCATGCCTGGCTAATTTCTTCTATATATTTTTAGTTGGCCAATTAATTTCTTTCTATTTTTAGTAGAGATGGGGTCTCGCTCTTGCTCAGGCTGGTCTCAAACTCCTGACCTTGAGCAATCCTCCCGCTTCAGCCTCCCAGAGTGCTAGGAGAACAGCTATTCTTAAAAGGACAAAAAATAACAAATGCTGGTGAAGATGCATAGAAAAGGGTGCATAGAACTCTTATACACTGTTGGGGAGAATGTAGATCAGTACCATCCTTATAGAAAACGGTATGGAGGTTTCTCAACAAAAAATTAAAATAGATGTACCTGATAGTCGAGCAATCCCACTACTGGGTATTTATTCAAAGGAAAGGAAATCAGTACCTCAAAGGGACACCTGTACCCCCATGTTTAGTGCATCACTATTCACAATAGCAAAGATATGGAATCAACCTAACTGCCCATCAACAGATGAATGAATAAAGAAAATGTGGTGTGTATACACGATTGAATACTATTCAGCCACAAAAAAAAGGATGAAATCCTTTTTTGGATTTCAGCAATTTTGGTGGAACTGGAGTTTATTATGTTAAGTGAAATAAGCCAGGTACAGAAAGTCAAATATTGCATGTTCTCACCCATCTGTGGGAGCTAAATAAGTTGATCTCATAGAGGTAGAGAGTAGAATGACAGTCACCAGAGGCTGGAAGTGTCCCAGGAGTGGAGAGATGAAGACAGGTTGGCTGATGGGCACAAACACACAACTAGCTACGTAGAAGGAATATGTTCTGGTTTTTGACAGCACGGCAGGGTGACTAGAGTGAACAATAATTTATTGTCTATTTCAAAACAGCTAGAAGAGAATATCTGAAATGTTCCCAGCACAAAGAAATGATAAATGTCTGAAGAGATGGATATCCCAAATACCCTGATTTGATCCTTACACATTGTTTGCCTGTTTCAAAATATCACATGTACCCCATCAATATGTACAATTATTATGTATCAATAAAACAGATTTCTAAAGAAATGTACAGAGATAAACTGTGCCCCTCTCTTGCTGTCTTTAGACGTTGTCACATGAGAACTTGACATTCGGATTGTGGCAGTCTCTGTAACCAAGAGAGGAAGGCAAGAGTACCACAGAAACCTCAAATAAGAAACAAGACATCTCTAGCTACTAGTTTAGCCAGGCTTGGCATCGGCCATGTCTGGACTTAGCATGTGAGATGACGAACCCCCACTGTTCCAGCTGGGTGGGCTGTCAATGGCTGCTGAACAGAAGCTAATGAGGCTTCCTCCTCCTGGAGCCCCTGCAAGCCCCTGACATAGCCACGTAGTCAGAGGCACAAAGGGGAAGCAGAGGGTAAGGAGGGCTGGCTGGCTCTGCCAAAAACAGGTCTTGCCCATCCTGCTTGCCCCAGAAAGCCTGGAGCCTGTGCAAGGGACTGAAGAGATGCCCCTGCCGCCATTGTCCAGACAAAGTCACCCACCCACTAACACACGATCACAGCCCAATAGATCAGCATTTCCTCAGTGCCACCAGTAGGACCAACTTGTCTTCTCACGGGGGAGTGGGAGACAGGAGATGAAAGGGGTAGAGAGACGTGGAAGCTCCCATCCTAACTCATCCCCGAGGGGACAGACGTGATGCTGGAACTTCCCGCCTCTGTGAGCCCAAGAGGAGAAATTGGGGAGAACTTCAGGCAGAAGAGGCGCAGCAATGGACGTGGTCTTCACGCCGCTCTGGTCTGTGCGCCCAGTGGAAGCTGCATTTCCAGACTCCAGGTTTAAGCATGAGAGCCTGGAGTCAAGTCTGCAAGCATTCTCCTTCCCTCCAATCCAGAGGGAATAAACTCCTCTCCACCACACCCGGATGTAGGAAATGTCACATTCCTATTTCTGTAACTCCAGTTAAATCTGCTCTGAGTCCCCGAATCTGCCTGGCAGGTGGAGAATTCGATCTTGTCATTACCGGAGCTTCTTTTGCTTCTCCTCGAGCTTACGTGAGAATTCTGGGCTCACGTGCCGTAGAAAAGCCAGGTGGCAACCAGGTCCCCAGAGGTCACCATGATTGCAGATGCTCCTGATCTGCCAACTTTTTGGGACCATCTGCCACAAGACGACCCTCACAGGGTCATTCCACCGACCACAGGCTCAGCCACCAGGACCCTCGCTGCAGCAGGTCTCCACTACACATGGGAACTCACAAAAACCTTCCCTTAGGCTCAGCTTTCTCTAAATCCAGCCATCCCCACCTTCTCACCTTTAAACACAAACGCCAGGTCCTCCCCAACATTTCAAACCTTGGGGTGACCCAGCTGAATTCTCCTCAATGGGCCGCAGATACCAAAGATTCGCCTTCCCTCTTTAGGGAGATGATACAAAGGTACCTGAGACTTTTGGCAGCCCGGTGCTGGGATGGGCTGAGAGAGAGAACCAGACTGTCTCATTCAAGTGCCATGTTTACCTTGTTCCCCATTATATCCCAATGCCTGGCACACAGTAGGCACTCTTGAGGCTGGCACATAGTAGGTGCTATTAGTGTCTGTAGAACTGAGCTCTTGAGGTTGAAGCCATTAGCAAAAACTTGCCAAGCAACAGGATGGAAAACTAAAAAAAAAAAAAAAAAAATTCAAGTAATCATGTCTTTGAGCTCTGAATACATAGGGCACCAGCCCAAGTTTGGGCAATTTTAATACAACAGCCGTTTTGCCTCCAAACAAACTGGCAGTGGCTCTGGAAACCTCCCTCTGCTTCTTAAAAAGAGCCAGTTTCTTTCTCTGAGTGTGCAGCATTTCTCCTGGGGTTGCAAAAGAGCAGTATCCTCCCAAATACCACCAGCTGAGGACTACAGCCAGGCGCCAAGAGTTTGATAGCTCAAATAGTCTATTTTATAGGGAAAACCACAATAACATCCGCATCAATCGGGAACTACCACTACTTTCCAGAGGGTGGGTCCCATTTGTCGAATCTTTTGCATGTCAAACATCTTGCAGTGGGCTCAACTACATACTTTTGAGATTAATGGCAAAGAAGAGCAAAGATGCTCTGCAAAATAAAGGGACAGGAACTTGGAATTCCCAGGGCAAATCTAAGATGGAAGAGGTAAGTACAAAACAGAAGGGTATAAAAAAGACATCTGCATTCAGATATTCATAGCAGCATAATTCACAACTGCAAAGATGTGGAAACAACCGAAGTGGGCATTAATACATGAATGAATTAATAAAATGTGGTATATGTATACCATGGATTACTACTCAGCCATAATATAATGATGAACTAATACCCCTTGTACTATCCTGGATGGAGCTGGAGATGGTTCTTCTAAGTGAAGTATCACAAGACTGGACAAACAAGCACATGTACTTGCCATCAAATTGGTACTAACTGATCAACACTTATGTGTACATATAGGAGAAACATTCATCGGGGGTCAGGCAGGTAGGGAAGGGGAGGAGGGGATGGTTATATTCACACCTAATGGATGCGGTGTGCACTGTTTGGAGGATGGACACACTTGTAGCTTTGACTTGGGCAGTGCACAGGCAATATATATAACCTAAACATTTGTACCCCCGTAATATTCTGAAATAAAAAATAAAATTAAAAAAAATTTTTTTAAACATTCTAAAGATGATTTGCTGAGAAACAAATCCCTCTTGGAAAAAAAATGCTCAGTATGGACACAGATCACAGAGTTGATAGAATTAACACAAATTGCATTTCTGTGTATGAAGCACAGCATATTTCCAGGGGTAATGGAAGAAAATGCTCTTCATTCAGGCAGAAGGCTACAGGGTGAGATTGATCAAGGTGCTTGCCCCGTCAGACCTCGGGCTCTCTCCTAATTTGTGTTAGGGTACAGTCACCTCTGATGGAGCCCATGTCTCAGTCATCTTTTTATCTCCCCCACCTGGCACGTTCTAGGCACACAGTGGCTCTGCACAAGTTTGTTGAAGAAACAGAAGAGAGGTAGCAACTGGGAACTACAGAAGTGAAGTCAAATTTCCAGAAACTGTATCTCCTAGAAATGGTGGCCAAATTCCTCATTCTCACCATGGTTTCTCTATATCAACTGAAACCCACATGCGGCCTTTATTACAGAATTAATGTTTATACAGACACAGGCACATGTGCAGAGCATGAATCGTGCACAAGATTTTACCAGCATCCATTTAGAAAGCCTGACGCTTTGGTCTTCCATTTGCATTGCTGCCCCGTCCTCAGGAGAAGACCTTATCCTTCGTGTGACCAGTGAACCTTCTTATGTGTGCACACAGATGCACACAACACACTCTACCCTTGGCCCTGACACCCTGAAAGGCTCATCTTGGGGGCCTCTCGTGTTCGTTTGACAGTAGTTCAAATAAAGGTGATCAGCTTTCGTGCCAATCGTTCTGCAAATCATTTGTCTTATGAGCAATCTTTCTAAATGCTTTATTGAAGTATAGCTTACACACAGAATGTGCACACATAAGAGGCCAACGCAATATTCCCGCATACTTTACATGTTCATATAACCAACACCCAGCTCAAGAAACAGCGTTACGGCCCCTCCCAGAACCCGCAGCACCTCTTCCAGTCTCTGCTCGCCCCTGACTGCAAACAGCCACAACGTATCTCACAGGACATTGTACTTCCTTGAAGCAGAAGTTCTCAAATGGGGGTTATCTTGCCCCCTGGGGTCATCTGGCAATATCTGGAGACATTTTCGGTTGTCGCAACTTGGGGGAGGTGTGTTACCGGCGTCAAGTGGGCAGAGTCCAGGGACGCTGCCCAACACCCCTCTCCCCCAACAGAGACAAATAACCCACCCAGGTGTCAACAGTGTCTGCAGAATCGCACGCTAACTGCTGCGATCACTTTGACTCTGATCATTTCACAGGAAACAGAAATGCCATTTGGAGGCAAGTAGAATCCAAAACAAAGAAAATCCAGAGTTGTTCATAAGCCTGCTGCCGTTAGAGCCAGGATTTGGTTTCAATCCTGTCTCATTTTTCATAAAATGGCATCTGCTGGGCTCAAGGCCCCGAGAGCCACGGAAGCTGAGGTTCACGGGGGAATGCGCACACGCCCACACGGGCACATGCTGTCATTACCCGCAGACATGCACCCCCAGAGACACGCGTGCAACCAGAGAGAGCGAGCGGACTTCGCCACACGAGCGCAGTCCCCTGAAACACAGAGACGCACCAGGCATCTCAGAGAGGCGTCTCCGCGTTAACGCAGCCTCCGACGGCCACTGCTGCCAAGCCCACCCTCCCCGTCTCCCCCTCTTTACTCAAGACTATAGATTTTAAAAACAAACACTTCTGCATCTCCAAGCAGGCTCTGCCTCCTGAGCTATACATATTGATCAGCATTTTATTGTCAATTTTCTTTTAGTTGAACTGGAGAAAAATATCGTCTAATTACATCCTTACTGACGGTTGGGAATCAGTCACACTAAATCCAATTCTGTGCGTTTGCATGATTAAGGTGTTTAATTTGGGGAGCAACAGAGCAAAAGCACTGGCCGAGTTTTAGTGCAATTAGTGCAGACTGCATATAAGGGGTTGTTGAGAAGTCACAGTAGCAGGAAGCTCACTCCAAAGCAAGAGGGATTCTACTTCAAGAACCAACGCAGGGCGGTTCCTGGCTGTACTGTTTTGAGCTGCAACATATTATCAGCGTCTCTCCAAGAGTCCATGGGATATGGGATAGAAAAGGTTGAAATGTTCCAAGTCTTGGCTAAGGTTTTATAAAGGGGTGTGGGTAACTGATAAAATAACCTGGTCTTTTTGGACATAACATGCTGGTGTTCTCTAAATTGCTAATTCCCACATTTTTGTAATTTTTAAACCAATAAAAATATTTTTCTAATTTGGGAACCAACATAAGGTTGCCATTCTTTTTTGATTTTGTTATGAAGGAACTTCTTTAAACTACCAATTTCACAAAGAGACAGCGCAAGAAAGAATAAGAGAGAGAGAGAGAACCACGATCAATCAGAATAGATTAGGTTTTGTTGCAATAACAAATGAGTCCTAAATCTCAGTGACTTCAAACAACAGAACTTGCTTTTCTCACTCATGCTGCATGGGCACTGCCCATCAAGGAGCAGGGCACTCTGTTTCCATGTACTCTGGGACTCTAGCTAATGGAGGGTGTGTCACCCGTCAGTGCAGGGGAGGGGAAGAATGCTGGAGGGCCCTGCACTGGGAATTAAGTGCTCAAGCCCAGAAGTCACACTGCACTTCTGCCTCCAGCCTGTTGGCCAGGCCTGGCCATAACCCCTCACTCCACCACTGCCACCAAAATGTAGGAAGGAGATGTAATTCTCCCCATATGCCAAGAAAACCAGAAAAATTGAATGTATTAGAAATCTCTACCCCACGTTATTTCATAAAGGAGAAAAAAGTATGCAAATACAAAAACAATTTTTTTAATAGAACAGACATGACTTCAGAATAAAGAACCATCCCCAAAAATGGACAGCTGGCAGTCTGTCATCAATGTGTACGTTTCTGTGACATTGTCTCAGTTTTTTCATTTTGTCCTTGACCCATGAGCATTCATACAGAATCACCACGGTCCAAAGCACACCATTCAGGGACCACTGCTCTAAGCCAGGTGATGACCAGGGCCCCAGGGACACAGCACAGAGTCTCCCTAGGAAGGACCTGGGCGGGCCACGGTGCTCACGTCCTCACCATCAAGGAGCAGCTGCTCCCTGCAGCATCCTCACATCCCAGCATCATCGCACGGGGGCTTCGTTCTGGTGCCCTCTCTTTGATCTTCGTCACCACTGTAGAGCCCTTTGGTCTCGAGATCTAAGATTCCCACTCAGGCTACATCCTCCTACCATCCACCAACCCTGCTTAGCCTCTCCTCACACCCTCATGCCCCTTCCTGCTTTACCTTCCTGATTGGCGCAGACCCCACCGCCACCTCCTAAACCCATCCTCCCATACCTCCTACCACGCCCGCTGGGCAACCTCCACGCCTGCCTCAGCCCCATCAAGGGCTGCCCAAGGGCTGCTGGATAAGGCTGGAAGGCATTAGATCCAGAAGTTCCACAAAATAATCTCGCTGGCCGACTCTAATGTAGCCTTTGCTTTGGTTCTGCAATGTTCTTAATCATCACAAATAAACCCCAAACCGTGCTTCCTATGATGATCAACTTGAAACCTCTTCCATGTCTCAAAGCCTCCCAGACCTGACCCATGTGGTTTTTCTGTTGTGCAAAGACAGAGCCCATTCAACTCCCCCCCTCACTCCGAACCCCTTTACTGTGACACCTTTCTCATCTTACAAGGAGACACGTTCCTCCTCCTTTCCCAAGCGACCTTCTCCGTGTGTGCAACATGGAGACCCCCTTCCTCACCCACTGGAGCTCCCCATCCCCGACTCTCAACCTCCACTCATCGTTCTGCATCCACGTACTCTGCACTAGGCATGTGCCAGGCCTTTACACTACGGTCATGCGTAAGTCTCCACCTGCTAAGAAGGAAAACCTCACATGATCCCTGCGATGCCCCCAAGTCATGACCCCTCCTTCCCTCAGTTGCCAAACTGTGTTAACCCTTCACCAGCCCATTGATGCAGACGTCTCTGAGGTTTGCTTCTCTGCTCTCTTTTCTACTTCCACCAAACTTTGTCACCTTCAACTACCTCCTCCATGCAGCTGACTCCCAGATCTATGGGATTCTTCCTAAAGTCATTTCCCACCTTTCTTGGCCAGAGTAGCAGAATCCCAATGAGACTGCACGCTGCCAGTTTATCCCCTCCCCGCCAACCCATCCCTGCCACTGTCGGCAAAGCCACCCCTTAGGTGGAATTCAAAGCCCTTTAGGGCCTCTGCTCTCCCAGCAGGCTACGTTCAGACTCAGCTTGGAACAAAAGCTCCTCCAGACACGGCCTCAACTACCTTCCAAGCCGTGTCCCCACGGCGTCCTCTTGATGCCCCTTCAGGAGAGTTAAATGGAGTGATCATTGTTCTTTTCACATACTCCAGGTGTTTCCCCATGAATATGACTTTCACCTCTTGAACATCTTTAAGGATTTCCTGTGTCACACAGGGTAAAACTCATCAGGACCCCAATCCCCCCAAACCCTCTTTGTATTCTTCTGCCCCTCCTTGGGCTGTCCCCTTCTCCAAGACAGACTTTTGTATTAGCCTGGGATCGAGAGAGAGAGAGAGAGAGAGAGAGAGAGAGAGAGAGAGAGAGAGAGAGAGAGAGAGAGAGTGATTGACTGACTGACTGACTGACTGACTGTAAGAGATTTGTTCACCTGGCTACGAAGGCTGAGGAGTCCCAGAATCCAGAGTGCGTAGGCTGGAGACCTGGGAGAGCCAGTGGTATGATTCTGTGAGAGCCCAAGTCTGAAGGTAGAAGGCTGATGTTGCTGCCCACAGACAGTCAGGTGAACAGCAAACTCCCTCTTCCTCCAGCTTTCTGTTTGATTCGGGCCTTCAGTGGCTGGGATGGGGCTTGCCCACACTGGGGAGGGGGATCTGCTTCACCCGGTCCACTGATTCAAATCTGATACTCAGAAACACCCTCACAGACACACCCAGAATATGTTTAACCAAATATCTGGGCACCCTGTGGCCCAGTCAAGTTGACACGTGAAATTGACCATCACACCTGCTTCCATTCTCCCCCCATCACTCTATGTCCAAATCCTCCCCTTCTTTCAAGGCTTGGTTCACCTGTTATCTTTGTAATCAAGCCTTCCTGATAACCCCAGACAGAGGAGGAGCCTCCTCCTCTGAAGGCTCCGGATGTGCTGTGTGTTTCTCCTTCACGGTGTTTATTGCAAACTGCCCTCTCACCCCAGATGAAGACTCCCAAACCAACTACCACCAGAGTGTACAAGCAGCTTCCCCCAAGGTTGGTGTTGGCAAAAAGCAGCAGTAAACACTCTGCAATGGCTTTATCTGCAGTTATTATGCAGGTTTTTCGTTAGAAGATTAATAAACTTTAAAATATATATAACTTCTTAATATTTTTAATAACCTTTGTTTTCAGATCTTCTAGGGACCAATTTTTGGTGAGGCAAAGACAACATTCATCTCATCTCAGCAGGTCCTTCAGTTTCAATTCCATTTCTTTTTCATCAGCTACATTCATATAGCATTAAATTTGCTCTTTTTTCCTTTAAAATCCCTTTTGGAATGATCATGATTGTGCATCTCTCTAGCCATTCTTCTACCTACATTCTTCTAGGCTTAGCCTAGAATGACATTCACTTCATATTAAGGAAGTTTATTTCTTGGGATGGTGAGATTTGAGGTGATTTTTTTCTCTTTTCTGTACTTTTCTGTATTCCTTGAATTTTTTTTCATGTCATTAAACATACCAAAGTCATCATTTTTAAAATCTACTTTGTATTATAGTTATCCATATATACTTGTCTAATCTCCCTACTTGATTACAAACATTTTGAGTCATCCATTCATTTTGTGCTCCCAGCCCCTGAGACCCCACCTCACAAGGGTAGGCCCTGGAATCTGTGTGTTCACTGAGTGTTCCAGCAGGTTCCCTCACAGCTGTTCTGAGGACAGTATTCTGAGAAGCCCTGACGCAAAAGAAAGAACCCTCAAGGGAGTGGCATTTATTTTCCTCTACATTTATTTTCCTGCCAAGCCCAGGAAACAAGTGAAGGGTTATCCCATCAGCACTAACCACGGTGCTGATCGTGTGTGTACAAGGAACTCAGAAATGGCTTGATCAAGCCTGCCACCTACCTAACAGGAGGCTCCGGTCTGGGACGCACGTCCTCACCCCACATGCAGCTGAGTGAGTGGAAACAGATGGCGATGCTCCTTCCTCCAGCACGAGCACCCCATGTTTTGTTCAGGAGATGGGGTGCCCCATCCCACACTCCATCCCATATCCTCACACACCCTTCACAGCAGATCCGACAGTGCCCGTGACGCACTCACGGCAAACAACGGGGCTGCGCGGAAGTGCACGCTCGAGTTCAGCTAGCCGAGGAGACGCCGAAGCAGTCCCCGGGGAAAGCTTTGGGCAACTCTGCCCACCCGTAACTTGCTCCACGTCGGGGGAGGCCTCCCCTGAAGCTGCACCGGCCTCTATCGAGTAAATCACACTGACTCTCCGCAGACGCAGATGGAGGAAAAGGATTCTTTTAAAAAACATCCTCATCTCTCACTTACACAAACACACACATGCATGTGCACACACGCATGCACACACCTCCCTAGAGCCTGACTCCAGCAGCTGCTCCGCTGCAGTCCCCGGTGGCCATTCCGCCGAGCACCCACAGAAAGCCCGGCTCCCCACTACAGATGTGAGCAGGAGATGCCCAGACATCAAGGAGCTTACGAGGAGCTGCGGGAGGAAACAGATTCGAACATAAGTGATGATAACACAAGTACAAGAGCCAAAAATAAAATTTCTGCAAAGTAGCACCGACGATTAGCTCCCAAACCAGAGCCAGGCTGGCCACAAGAGAATCACCAAGGGCTTTTGTAGACATCGACCCCAGCTGAGCCCTGAGCATCAGACTCTTGGGGAGTCATCCCAGGAATCCATATATATTTAATAAACACCACCCCCTCCCACATGCACAACACTGATGCTACTAAGGGTTAGGGAAATATATAACTATGAAAAACACCAAAGGAGGCACCAAAACCTGTGAATACTGACTACTGTGCCAGACGCCATGAGGACACACTGGGGCACAATCCCCAAGACTGAGAATGACCCTGAGAGGGAAGCTTTGTGGGAATGACCATGGGCTTAACTGGGGCCACAGCTGGCACCTGGGAAAGCCCCAACCCTGCCCTAGGGTCCCCCTCTCCTCCCCACGGGAGGGAGCTGACAGGAGGAGAGGAGCCAGATGGGAAATAGAGAACCCTTTTATTATGGGACCACAGCACGGATATTCCAGTAAAGCCACAACAGACCACAGGGCTCAGACACTCAGGCTATAATGCAATCTCCAACATTAAATCTTAAGATCTGGCTGGGCAGTGGCTCACACCTGTAATCCTAGGACTTTGGGAGGCCAAGGCAGGAGGATTGCACAAGGCTAGGAGTTCAAGACCAGCCTGAGCAAGAGCACAACCCGGTCTCTACCAAAAAATAGAAAAAAATTAGCCGAGCATGGTGGTGTGTGCCCGCAGTCCCAACTACTCTGGAGGCTGAGGCAGGAGGATCACGTGAGCCCAGGAGTTGGAGGCTGCAGTGAGCTATGATGACGCCATTGCACTCCAGCCTGGGCAACAACAGAGCATGACCTTATCTCAAAAAAAAAAAAAAAAAAAACTCGAGATCGTCCCATCTCCTGGCTGGATGCAGAGTATGGGAACTCGAGCAAGGTGCAGCACGCCAGGAATAGAAAGGGAGGGAACCAGGGAGGGAGAGTGACACTAGGAACCCTCTAGCTCAACTGACCCATCCACCTTGCTTTGTGGGAGAAAGGAATGGCGGATGAATCACACCTTCAACACACAGTGACATCACCCACTAGTAAATGGGCTCCTAAAAACTCCCAAGAACTCAGCCTATTTGGATCCACATGTGTTCAACTCTTGGGGGGGAGAGAGACAGAAGAAAAGGGTGGAAAGAAACCAGGCTCCTTGTGATCTAGCACAATGCATCCTATTTCACTTTACAAGGTTACCGAGGTCCAGAAAGGTTAGATAATCAGCCCAAGTTCTCATAGCTTCTAACTGGCAAAACAGGGGTTCTGACTCCACAGAAGTTTCCAACTGCTTCAACCCAGGAGCTGCCTTAGCTGCAGAGATGACTGAATCCACCCCTCATTTGCCTTGTTTGTAGATATTGCCTAAGGTCCCCTGTGAATACTTAAGATCAGGGCTGTTTCTTACAGACGAACCCTATAGAAAGACCCCAACATGGTTCCCCCATGTAAGAACCCTGCAAACAGGGAGGTGGGAGTCCCAGGCCCCGGTCCTGTCTCTGCCCCATCCTTAGTTTTCCCTGAGTGTAAAATAGCACCAACCATCTTTGACAAACTGCCTCCCCGAGGGGACAGGTGGAGGATGGGTTAACATCATTGCCTTTAATAGATAGTTCCAGAGTCCACAATGATTTCACAGGTTAGAAAATACCACAGGCACAGAAAACACTTTGCATTCAGATAGAATGTTTCCATTTTCAAAGATCCTCACTTGCCATCTAACCCTGTTGAGTTAGTGGCACCTGATGTTTTGAGAAGCCCTAGTACACAAGACAGTAGCATGCACGGCTTCTAACCCCACTTCCCAGATGAGGAGACTGAGGCAGAGGCTAACAGATGCCACACAGGGAGTGTGGTGGCAGGTGAGGATTATGGCCAGCCCTGTGCCCCAACCTGCCGCTCCCAGATCTGCTGGACTTTCAGCCATAGTGGACAGGAGGGCTGGATCACTCAACCCTGCCAGTGGGGACCAGGACCCAACTGTGCAAGCCCCTGGCTAACTTGGCCACATCCTGTCTCTCACATCCAGGTGAGACTCCAACTGCCACCCACCATACAGGCCTCGACAGAAATAGCAGTTCCTCAGGGAACATTTTCTTGAGCCTCCAAGAGTGGGCCAGTCCCTCTCCACGGCCCTTTGGCCTTCCCTACTGCAGAACTTAGCACCTTGCGGTCACTGTCTGTTCAAATATGTGTCCTTCCCACACTCGCCAAGTTATCTATAGCACCTAACAAGAATGATATTAATAATAAGTGGTAAAACCTAATGTCTACTGAGTGTTGACTATACATTTTTAATGTGGCATCTTATGTAATACTCACTGTATCTGCAAGAGTAGGAGCTATTAACGGCCAATTTTCAGACCAGAACCTGAGGCACAGAGAGGCTCTATAACTTGCCTAAGCAGCCAGCGAGGAGGTGGGGAAGCTGAGTTTGAGCCCAGCGAGTCAGATGCCAGAGACCACGTTCTCAACCACTAGAGTTGGTCCCTGCCCAGAATCTAGCAGGTGGTTAATGAGTCTTTGCTGAACATATGAACACAAGTATAAGCAGGTAGATCGATGGATATGTGGATGGATGGACCAACTTGAGCAGCACTGTCTGCCATTTATTCAGGGTCCTCCGAAGAATGGAATGCATTCTTTAGGGTGTCCCTCTACCTGCAGGTAGGTGGGCAAGGGGTCTTGCCCATGTAATACCCCTCATTTTTGTGGTGCCCAGCCTCAGCCACCACTCCCAGAACACTTCCTTTATTGACAAGGAAAGTTGAAACTCACATTGATAATTAACACAAATTATAGCTACAAGTGCAGGTGTTAAGCTAATGACAGCCAGGCAATCAATTATCAATAACTTGGCTGTGTCACATCACTGCCATGCTGAGCAAGTTCTACCAAACGGTTCTATAACCTCTCCATCGCATTAAGCATGTTCATCACGTCTTCCCCAACCCTGGGGAGAAACAGGGGTTATCAAGTACTCAGAGTTCACCCCAACAGGCTCCCCTTTGTTCCACCTGGGCTGACGTTCAGCTTGGAGACAGTCCCCTAAGGTTGGCTCATCATTATCTGAATTGACCCCGGTGACTGCCCACCCACCAGGTATCTTCACCTTTCACCACATATCTTCTTTTCCAAGGCTGTTCTCCAGTCCAGGCTTTACGAAAGGCTGGAATAGTTGTTAACAAAATACAAGACAAGCTGGGTGAGGAATGCGGGTGAGAAGGCAGCTCCAGTTACGGGGAAAAGCTCTATGCAATCTTGAAGACGTAAAGAAACTGAACAGCTATCAACACTTCTGCACAGCAAAGGAAATAACCAACACCGCAACAGACAACCTACAGAATGGGAGAAAATATTCCCAACCTATACATCCGATAAAGGGCTAATATCCAGAATCTACAAAGAACTCAAATCAGCAAGAAAGAAACAACCCCTTTAAAAGGCTAAAAGGCAGGCAAAAGTCATGAACAGCAGTTTTTCAAAAGAAGATAGACAAATGGCCAATGAACATATTAAAAAATGCTCAACGTCACTAATCATCAGGGAAATGCAAATTAAAACCACAATGAGATATCTCCTTACCCCTGTCAAAATGGTAATTATTAACAAGTCAAAAAAACAGATGCTGGAATAGATACAGAGAGAAAGGAACGCTTATATACTGTTGGTGGGACTGCAAACTAGTACAACCTCTGTGGAAAACAGTATAGAGAGTCCTCAAAGACTAAAAGTAGATCTACCATTCAATCCACCACTGGGTATCTGCCCAAAGGAAAAAAAGTGATTTTATCAAAAACACCTGCACTTGAATTTTTATTGCAGCACAATTCACAGCCACAAAAATGTGGAATCAACCTAGGTGCCCATCAATTCATGAACAGATACAAAAAATCTGGTCTATATATACCACAGTTACTACTCAGTGATAAAAAGAAATGAATTAATGTATTTTGTGGTAATTTGGATAGAACTGAAGACCACTGTCTTAGTGAAGTTTCTCAGGAGTATACAAACAAACAGCACCTGTGGAACTAACCAATGGGCACACAGCACACAGGGAAGTAAAAGTCCTTGTAAATCATGAAGGTGGGAAGGAGAGGAGGTGATGAGCAAAAACCTACCTAACAGCTACAATGAACACTATGTAGGTGATGGACACATTAATAGCTCTAACTCAAGCATTATCAAAGTTATCCACGTAACAAAAACATTTGTATTCCCTTAATATTTTGAATGCAAGGGGGAGGAGAGGAAAGGAGGGAAGGAGGACTAATATTGCATAACTGAAGCTGAAGAAGATCAGGGGCCATAGCAGATTACAAGCTAAATATGATACAGACTCCTGCTTTTTTTTTTTTTTTTGAGACAGAGTCTCACTTTGTTGCCCAGGCTAGAGTGAGTGCCGTGGCATCAGCCTGGCTCACAGCAACCTCAATCTCCGGGGCTCAGCGATCCTACTGCCTCAGCCTCCCGAGTAGCTGGGACTACAGGCATGCGCCACCATGCCCGGCTAATTTTTTTGTATATATATTTTTAGTTGGTCAATTAATTTCTTTCTATTTTTGTTAGAGACGGGGTCTCGCTCAGGCTGGTTTCGAACTCCTGACCTTGAGCAATCCGCCCGCCTCGGCCTCCCAAAGTGCTAGGATTACAGGCGTGAGCCACCACGCCCGGCCCAGACTCCTGCTTTTAATTGCAAACACCCATCCATTCATACTGACGACTGTGCTTCAAATATTGCTAAGGCCATTGCTAAGCGCAAGGCAGACAGACTGGGCTTTTAAAGCAATACAGTAAGAAGGCCTATAGGTGAATTCCTATTCCATCTTCTGGGATAACCCTAGGATTCTGGTTACACATGTTCTAAAAGCTGTCTCTTGCTCCTGCAATCAGAAAGCTACCACGGTGAAGAGTGTGCACCCAAAGACCAACCAGGTGAATTCTAATGCAGCCCCACCTCTGAGTCACTATATAATATTGACCAAGTTATGTCATTTTTCTGAGCCTTGATTTTCCCATCTGTAAAATGGGTATTCCTTCTTTAATCACCAATCGGATTCTAGCCGAGCACACGCTAAACACCAGAGACACAATGAGAACCAAGAACAAGCACAGCCCCTGCCCTCAGGGCGATCACAGTCTAGAGAGGGCAGATGTTCAGCAAAGAATCCCACCCAAAGAAACAGGTGGCTGTAGCTAGGCTAACATCACAACAGAAAAACACCTGGTGTCATGAAAACAGGCAACAGGGGATCACTGAGACTGCATTAGTGTGGCCAGGTGTCCCTGAGGATGTGGGGACTCAGTTGTCAGATGAGACCTCCACCAGGTGAGGGGGCAGGGCGAGGGAAAAGCTTTCCAGGCAGAAAGGCAAGATGTGCAAAGGCCCTGTGGCAGGAAAGAGCACAGAAAGGACAGAAGCTCAAAAGAAGCGACAGAGAGCAAGTGAGTATGCAGATAATCATAGCACCCACCTCGCAGAGGCGGCACAAAGACATTGAGACCCTGTGAGTAACGAGTTCAATGAGTGGCTAGACAGGAATTATCTTCAAACAGCACAGGGTGACGCCCTCAGTGGTGTGTCCCATGAAAAACTGCCACAGATTTGGAGGCCAGATTCAACAAGCCAGCTGGACACAAATGCACGGTCACGCTCTGTACACCCAGGGCAGAGCCCTGGATGACTTAAGTCATGATCAAGTGTCAGCAACCACACACAACCTGTGAAAGGGGAAGAAAACCTTCCAGAGCCGCAGTTGGTTTCTCCCAAAGGACTCTCAGATGGAAATTACGCGGCTCTTCTCGAGCTCCTAGGAGGAAAGGCCCTTGTCTGGATGAGTCAAGCACACTGGTGGGTCCCAGACAACTGGCCGTGTGCGTGTGGACACGTTCATGGTGGAAATGAAGAGCTTGTCTGGGGTGGCTTAATCACCAGGAGGGAGGAGCATCCCAAGCAACAACTCAGCGGTGACTGTCACCGGGGTTTTCTGCAAGTGGGAGGCAGCGAGGATGAGGGCTTCCGGTCTGTCTGCAGGCCCCCCACAGAGGGAGCTGGGAAGGCTTTGCAGCCATCTGCACGCTGTTTGCTGTCGCGTCTGGCTGGGCGGCTGAGCTCCAAACAGGTGGCAGGGGCGACGGGGCAGCTCTTGCCCCCGTGTTTGGAGAGAGGTGGGAGCACTGCCAGCCCCACAGAGGACGCAGAAGCAGGCAGGATCTGCACTGTCTCCATCCCAGCACCTGCAGACACCTGGAGAGAGTCCTCCGCATGGCATTCCCTGAACTCACACAAATGACTCCCATGTAGAACTGCCAGACGTAGTAAGTGACAACAAGACAGGACACCAGTTAAACTGGAATTTCAGATAAACAATAAATCATCTGGGGGGTAAGTATGTCCCAAATATTGTATGAGATATACTAATAAAAACAAATGTTAATCAGAGGTTCAGGTTTAACTGGACATCCTGTATTTTATCTGGCAAACCTAGCCCTGCACCATCACGACCTCACGCTCGAAACTCACCGAGGACATCCGACCTGCTCTGTGGCCTGGAAGCCACAGCAGAGCCCTCTGCCCCTTGGCGAGGTGGGCAGGGGGCTCCCAGGCTGGGGGCTCATCTCCGAGCCCACCCATGCAGCACCTGCCAGGAGCCTGTTTATTTCCTCTGCGCCCACTGACTGTGCCCCAGCCTCTGTCCCTGCCACGTCCCAACGGGCAGCAGTGGGCTCGGCTCTGAAGACGCTGCCCCTGGCCAAGCCAGTCCGGCAACAGCAGCAACCACGCATCCCGGTGCCCTGCCCCCGCTGGCCGTGCATGACAAGCCGGCACTGTGACGTGTTCCATCGGAGTCACTTCACTGAACCTGCGTGGCAGCCCTGCGAGGCAGATGTTATTTACTATATTAATATTATCCCCCACTTACCTTTGAGGAAACTGAGGCCTGACAGCGGCAAGTGCAGGGCCTCGACGTGCAGCAGCATTACCAGGAACACTGGAGAAAGGAAACTCGCCCTCCAGGGTGAGGCCGCCTGCCGGGGCTGGGAAGCCGGAGCCCCTGCCGGCAGGGCCGGGGTGTGGACACCGGGGTGTGGACTGTCCCGAGCAGAAGACAGTGAGGGGGCTGTGCCGTCTGCCCAGGGCGCTCCCGGCCGTGGAAGATGCCGACTACGGAAGGTGGGACCCCGCGGGTCCTCAGGTAGCCGGCGACCGGATGACATGTAACCAGGATGTCCACCGAGCGCAGGAGGCCCTCTGGCCCGGGTGGCCCACCCGCAGGAACATCTCAGAGAGCGCAGGCACAGGGCTCCGAGCGGCGTGCGCGAGGACAGTCACCACAATGCCACGTGTGACAGGAAGGGCGGAAACCGTGCAAAGGCTTCTGGGGACGGGATTGGTTGGTTGGCTGAAGCACTGCGCAGCCGCAAAGGCTTCTGGGGACGGGATTGGTTGGTTGGCTGAAGCATGGCGCAGCCGCAAAGGCTCCTAGGGACAGGATTGGTTGGTTGGCTGAAGCACGGCGCAGCCGCAAAGGCTCCTGGGGAATGGGATTGGTCACTTGGCTGAAGCACGGCACAGCCGCACGTCTATTAACCGAGGAGGTGGAGCCCAGGCTCCACGTGCGATGAAGTCAATGATAAGCCAATGAGGAGGAAGCTCCTCCAGACAATAAGCGCAGCATCATCCCATCTTTGTTTTTGTTTTAAAGATTAAATTAAAACTACTTGTGTGCAGATATACGTGCCCACACACACAGAAAAAGGTGTGGAAGGGAACCGTCGCGCGTAGGGGTGGGGAACCTGTGGCCTCCTGGATCTTTGAGTGTGGCGTTTTGACTGAATCCAAATTTTACAGAACAAACCCTTTCAATAAAGGGAATTGTTCTGTGACGTTTGGAATCGGTCGGGGGGTGCCCATGGGAGTCTGGGGGGCCACACGTGGCCCTGAGGCTGCAGGTTCCCCACCCCTCAGACTCTGTCATCTGGCCAATTCCAAGGATCCAAGGCAAGAAAGGCAGGGGCTTAAAACTCCATCAGGACAACCTAGGACAGAGTTCAAAAAATGAAAATACAAAATGAACAAAGAGGTCAGTAGCCTTTGCCTCTCAGGCACTCACACCCTGCAATTCAAGTCAACAGGTTTCCAAGCCACACAGTCTTCCTGAAACGGAGAGAAGCAAAGACATAAAGCCTAGCCAGGGTCCCCCAGGAGGAGGATCTGAAAGGCAAGGTGGGATCAGCGCACAATCAGGGGGCTGCACCCTCAGAGCCCTCACTGGCCCAGGACCCTGCTCCTCAGCAGGCAAGGTCTGGGGGTCACATGGAGTCCTGACTCCTTGGAGAAGCAAAGGCAGGAGCCCTGTGGGGCTCTGAGCAACCTGACACCTCCCCACTGGGGCTGATGGAAGGAAGGAAGCTGCCCCAAGAATGCGGGGCTCTCAGAAGCCCCCAGGGGATCTGCACCAGTGGTCAGAAGTCCTGTCACTTCACATGTGGTTGCTGCAAGGAGGGCTGTGCAGGAAGCTGCATGTTGCTCAGAGAACAAAAAAAGGAAATTAAATGCACCATCTGGTTATTAGCAAGAGCTGTTGAGGCAGACGCTTAAATATGCATGCCTAGACATTATAAAACTTGGGGGAAATGTTAATTTCAATAACCCGAGTTCTTGTGCTTGCAGCAACCATCCTTCTTTTTTCTCTCTTCCTAATAATTTGGAGGTGCTGCACAGAGCCTCAGAGTGGCAGCACCAGGAAGGCTGACCTCACCAGATTTTGGCAGCCATGCAAGGTGGGGTCCCAGACGCTTGCCGGAGACCCACCTTAGGGAGATACTGACAAGGGGAACAAAAGTTGCCACCTCCACCCTCCTTCTCATACAAAAGTCAGACGGCACACTAGCTGCCCAGCCACCCAACCACACCAGTGAGGAAAAACCACACACAGCATCCTGCCCCAGATGTGAAAGACTGGCAAAGCTGAGACTAACTCACTATGACCCCACCTCAGAGCTGTGCACGTTTCAAGGGTGGCGGCACCCAAGCCCCCATAGACACCAGGGCAGTGCGAAGTCCTCTTCACCTGCAGCTCTTGAGGTGCAGGGTAAGCAGTGTTCTTTTCTGTAAAAGGTCCAGACAGTAAATAGATCCACTGTGAAGGCCACCCAGTCTTTGTCTCAACTGTTCTACTCTCCCGCTGTCGCAGGAAAGCAGCCAAATAGACAGCATATGCATGTCTGGGTGTGGCCATGTTCCAATAAAACTTTATTTACATAAACAGGCGGGGGCTGGCTCTGGCCCTGGGCCATAGTCTGTCTCCTCCACTAGAGTATGAACCCCAGGAACCGGTCCACCTTGTAGACAAGCACCTGGTGCACAGGAGCTGCTCGGATACTTGGAGGAGCAATGAGGAAGACAAATTGTCCCCAGTGCGCAGAAGCAAGGGTCTCCCAACAGTGCCACCATGTGCCAAGGGACACAGCCAGGGCAGGGCTGTCTACCAAGGAAATGTGATAAAGTGACAGCAAGCATCATAGGAGCATAGGGCTTTGAAGGCACACACACAAACTATGGTTTTACAAGACCATGAGCACCTGGGTTTCACAGCACACACCCAGGTTGAGTGTGCAGTGCCCAGACTTAGGGTGACTCTCTGTCCCCCACCCAACTGGCCTCCATTAACATTCCAGCAACAATGTGCTATATACACCCAATGGAATACCATTCAGCCCTAAAAAAGAAAATCCTACCATTTGCAACAACATGTCTGAAACTGGAGGACATTATATTAAGTAAAATGTGTGGAATCTATAAAAGTCGCATTCACAGAAGAGTAGAATGGGGGTTTCCAGGGGCTGGGGAAGATATTGGGCAAAGGACACAGAATTTCAGTTAAACAGGAGGAATAAGTTCAAGAGAGCTATAGTCCAATATGGCAACTATATATGGCATACTTGAAAATCACTAAGAGAATAGATTTTAAGTGTTATCACCACAAAAGTAAGCATGTGAGGTAAGGTGTATGTACACTTGCTCCATCTAGCCATTCACGATGTGTACGTATTTCAAAACATGTTGTGTACACTCCTCCTGTACTTTATATGCACAATTTTTGTCAATTAAGTAGATAAATAAAACAGAAAATATCTAGAAATATAACATGTTCTCTTTAGAAAAATAATTAATTATTAATTAATATTAATTAACAAAATCCAGAATATGAAAAATTATCTAATTCAACTAAAACATTAACACAGACATTACTTCTATAAATGGTAACTGTTCCAACGTATTTGACCAAAATAGTCTCACCTAGCCACAATTAAATGTTTAAGTAATGTTTGATTGAATTTTGATGGTTATCAAATCATTATGGATTTTTTCAGATGTATCTGCAAAATGTGTTTGAAAACACATGAAATTTATTGCTATTTAGAAATGAAAGAATTTCCAGCAACAGCCAATGAGCATGGTACATCAAACGCAGTGGGCTCTCTCCAACACGGCTAAGCCCCGTCCTCCTCTCTCTGCTGTCTGGGAAGCCACGAGTCCTCTGGCTGCAGGTCCTCTGAGCCCTCCCAGGCACTCTGCTCCCTCTTGTGAAGGTTTCCCAGGGCTTAGGGAAAACCCCCTTCTCTGATGTCTCCACTCCCTTCCCAGGCAACCCCGGTCATTTCCATGGCCTCAACTATGGTCTAGAGTTGCCATGTCCCACCCAGACATCTAGCCTGGCAGACATCACCCCCAGAGTCTCAAAGCAACCTGAGCCAAGGAGTCCAGCATCAAAGCCCTGTTCTTCCCTGACATTCTGGAGGTCAACCTTGACCCTGCCTCTTTCTCACCCCCAATACCCGACAGATCCGTAAGTCCTTTGGAACGTGTCTCATAACCATTCCTGCACTCAGGCCCCCAGCTCCACCACCCCCACCACCACAACATCCAAGCCACAGGCTTCCCTGATAGGGACCCCCATCCCAGCCCCCAAACTCATCTCCCTTCTGCCCCTTGAGTTCCATGTCACACTCCAGAGGACCTAAAAGGAAAATGACCACCACCCTACTGAAATTAAAAGAATTAGGCAGACAGTTGCCTGAGGTCTAAGTCTTTTCAGCTGAGAAGCACAAATCCGGTTCCAGTTTGCCAGCACCAGGGTAGATGTTTCTGAAATAATCAAAGCCAAGGGCAGCAGAGCTCACGTTCCCAAACTACTCCCAGCACAGGGAGACTTGCTCCTCTGAGGGGGTTTGAAATGCCCAGTAAGTACCCTGCACCTCTCCATCCCAGGTAAAAAGAACATCCCCTGTGCCTTCTTCCTTCTAGAAGGGCCCTCCCCCAACTTGCACTTCCAGCCCCTGAAAGATGAGTGAACTTCCCACCGTTTCCCATGTAAGCACTGCGTTCCCCAGAAGCTCGCTGCACAAATTACAGGAGCGCCTCCCAGACACACCGAGTTCCAGTGGGTGGCCCTGTCTTCATGTCAGCTTGAGAGATCGTTGCCAGGGAAATATCTCCATCTCAGCAGAGAGCGCCTCAGCCTGTGGGGTCCAGCTGTGCTCAAATGGGAATCCAGAAATCCAGATGTTGGTGCAAACGCCCTGTCTCCTCGAACCAGCTTCAGAAGTCCCCAGTGCGAGAGTGAACCTGGGCCCCCCGACCCAACCCCGGCTCTGCCTGCCCACGTGCCCGCCTCCTGCAATCCCGGCCCCGGGGAACCAAGGGGGAAACGGGAGGAAACCTTCAAGTCCCGTGCAGAAGCCAAGACTGAGGTTTCGGCAGATGACATTCCCCTTTGCACCTCACCAGTGGATTCGGAGATGGAGGCTCGAATAATTTCTAAAAGGTATTGACCATTTCTTTTGTGCTTTTTCTGTGTTTAAAAGCTATGCCAAGCATTTTCCACTTATCAACTTATCTCAGTGAATGCCAGCATCACCTTCCTGTAAGATTGTCTCATTGTCTCCATTGTACAGATGAGGAAACTGAAGCCCATGGAGTAGTATTAATTTTCCAAGGTCATACAGCTCATAAGTGGTACAGTGGGGACCCAAACTCAACGCTCATACTCAAACATTTTTGCAAGTGTAGACCAATGGCTCTCAAGCAGGGTGATCTTGCTTGTGTCCCACCACCTGCCAGGAGACACTTGAAAAAGTCTGGAGATATTCCTGGATGTCGAAACTGGGGTGGGGGTGGGAACTGGCATCTAGAGGCAGAGGCCAGGGATGGTGTAAACACCCTAAGAGGCACAGATGGCCCCAAATGTTAACAGGGCCAAGGCCGAGAAGCCCAGGTGTAGACCATCACCAGTGAGCAGGGAACAGACCTGCACTTTGGATCAACCTCTGCAGGGAGCCCCTTGCTGACAGTAACCTGCCTGCTCCAGTTCCAACCCCAGGTGCTCCTGCCTGGAGATTCCATCAGGGGATGTCAGGGGTTCTGATGGGTTATTACCCTTGAATTCTCAGTTCTGCCCAACAACCTGGAAATCTCTGTCACCCTGCCTGGTCTTGAGGGAAGCTGAGCAAACGGTTGAAGTGAGGACCAGTGACCTAGGAGAGACTTTTCTTTCCGTATGGAAAGAACTCTGGGTCAGACTCACCCTGGGATTCACTAGAAAAAGGGCAGTAAAGGGCTGAGAGAACCAGTTTTTCTAAACCTTCTCATCAGGACTGGTGTTCAGGATGCAAAGAAGCCTGGAAACTTCTGATCCCTGGAGGGGAATCAGCCCCCAGGAATACACACCTCCCAGTGGGCCTTGGCGCTCAGGGGCTCCTGGGCTCTAGTCTATCCCCTAAAAGCATCCTCTAGCAACCACCAGAGAAAGCGCCCTCTGCCCTCCAAGACAAGAGCAGAGCCAGGGAGCCACCCCCAGAGACGACCGGTCACATTTAAACCTCAGCCGCCCAGAGCACAGGCCTGATGATGGGAAAGAATATTTTGTCCTTAAAAACATCTGGATACAGCACAGACAGGGCGCTGATGCCCAGGCAGCTTCTGCAGAGAAAAGTCCGAAATAATCAGCTATTACAGAGAGAGGATGGCTTTGACATTTTCACCAAGCTAATGGTCCACACAGACAAAATCTCATAAAAGGGCACTCTGTTCTTCTTGATCCACTCAGACATGGCCTGCGAGTGCAGAAACAGGATCTTCTCTCCTCAAAGAAATAGCTGCTAATCCCACACCAGCCTGGAACTGCTTCCCGGGTTCTTCAGACAGAATATTCCCATAGAAACTAAAAAGGAAAAAGAATCTGTCTGGCGGGCACTGTGGGCTGCACTAGGCCTTGGGCCAACCTTTAAACCTGAAAATCCAGATTCTGTCTCTTCCAGGGGCCACTGGACTGCAAGAGTCCAGGCACCCGGAAGAGACAGGAAATATTCAGGTTCAGGAAACAAGGTACACAGGATTCCCGTTTTCCTTTGTGGACCAAAAAATGCAGTGGGGTCTCTGCCACTGAAAAATGTCACCCTCTACATATAATTCTCTTAACCTCCAGAAAGCATTTGACGTGGAGATTGAGGCCTAAGCCCCGTCTCTGGCACGCACCCCAGAACCAAACATCTCACCAAGCAAGCTCCAAGGAACGAGTGTCAGTACCAGGTCACGTTTACTGAGCACATACTGTGTGCCAGGCGCAATGCTAACTGCTTTCTATACACAGGCCTTACTGCAGCTTCGGGAAAAATAGCCCCATGGAATGGGGCCTGTCGATACACTCATTTTGCCAATAAGGACTCTAAGGCTCAGAGAGGTCAGGTAACTGGCCCCAGGTCACCCAGCTCAGAAGGGGCAGAGCCAGGAAGCAAACCTGGGTCGCCTGGTTCCAGACCCACGTTCCACTGCACTTGGTCACGTCACTGCACTCTGATATCCTGGTCTTTGGCAGAATCCATGTAAAGGAGGGAGAGAATTTCAACGATGCAAGTTTCACGGCATGACCGTGCTTGGGACTGGGACCTCCCCTCTCACTGCTTGATGACCCCACTCCCTTTTCATCCTTTCCAGGAGTGTCCCCGCAGACCTTCTATGACCGCTGTCCTCCCCCTCGTGGGAGCTCAGGATTCACCTGGTTTGGGCGTCCAGGTGACCCAAGCTCCGAATGCAGTCACATCCACAGGGAGACGCGGTCGTCACTAGGAGAAGGGCTCCCAAACAGCGACTGGGAACAACCCCAGGGCCGGTCGGTGGGGCTCTGGTGCAGCCCCGGGGAGGGAGGGCTGCCTGCTGCTGCCGCCTAAACGATCCAGAAGGAAGGGGAACTCTCCCGCCTGGGGCTCATTAGCGACTGATCAAATTTCTAAGACAAGCTCAGCTGAGCAAATGGTCAAGAATAAAAACATGTGGAAGGAACAAAGAGGTCAACCCCATTATCCACGGAAAACCATCAAGGTGGCAACCTTCACCGGGGGGGAGCAGCTCTCCGGCCAGCCCCCATCTGTCCTCCGAATACACGTGCTCCCCAAACGGAAGGTCAGCAAAGTCACCACGAGGAGGGTCAGGAGAGGAAGCACAGAGTGAACCCAGGAGGCCGAGGTGGCCCGCGAGCCCCAACCCACACACGCGCCCAGTGACTCACGTACCACACTGGCAGCGCACCCTCGCAGTCGCCCTCCGCCGACGGGGACGGCGCGGGGGGTGCCAAGAAGTCGGCCTCGCGGGATGGGAAGAGGAGAGCGGATTCCGGGTGGAAGCCACCTGCCCCCTGGCAACTCCACTGCCCACCCAGACAGCGAGGCGGCAAGAGGAAGGCGCAGGGCAGGTGAGGGCTCGGCCAGTGCTGCCAGCCCGCGCCCAACGGAGCAGGCTTGGCCAAGCCTGGTGCCCAGGGACTGCCCTCCCAAGCCCCTCGCCGGGGGAGAGGCACACGCCCCGGCAAAGTCCCCGAGAGGCGCCCCAAACAGCCCTGCCCAGGATGGGGGTGCGTGGTGAGCCTGCTCTGAGCAGCCCCGCCTCCTTCCCCGTCCGGGGCCCAGGGGACACGGGGCTGCCCCCTCCCCTCCTGGGCCAACCTCAGAGTCCAGCGGGTCTCCGGCCGCAGGGAGTCGATGCCACCGGCACCTGGGCGCCTAGTTTCTCAGGAGGTCCCCGCAAGCCGTCCCCTCGCGCCTGCAGGAGTTGCTGCCCAATTATCAACTTCAACCTGACGGCGGCCGCGGCGCATCCCGCCCCCGCCCCCGGCCCGCAGGACCCCGCGCCCGCTCACTTACGCCTCCGCCTTCGCCACCTGCCGGGGTGCCCGGGCCGTCGCTGCCCAGACGCGGCGCGCCTTCCCCGTCCTCGGTCCCCGCGCCTCCGCCCTCCAGCCCCAGCCTCAGCCTCTTCTCCTCCGGGGGGGCGTCGTCCTCGTCCCCCCTCGGCCGGCCGTCCCTGCCCCTGGCCTTGCCCGCGTCCTCGGGGCTGCCGGGAGCGCTGGCCATGGCTCCGGGCGCTCTGCCTGCACTTCGGGAGGAGGAAGGACGCGGCCGCCTCCGGTGCGCGCGGCCTCTCCGCGGGCCACGGGCTTCTGAGCCGGCTCGCGCGGGCTCCTGGCGCTGCCCGGCCGCTCCCGGCGCGCCGCCGCCCTCTGCTGGCCGCCGGCGCGCACCGCGGGCACGCGGGACCGGGCCTGCGCGGGGCTCACCTGCGGGCGGCGGCCGCGCCCCCGCCCGGCCGGCCCGGCCCGGTGGTCTCCCTGCGCAAGGAGGATGGGAGAGAAGCTCTCCCCCGGAGGGAGGACACCAGCCACATTCACCTGGTCTTCACCGTGCTCCGCGCCTCCAGCGATTTGGAGGTGTCCGGACTACTGAGGCTGCTCCGACCACGTGCAGAATTAAGCCTGGTGGATGATCTTAATGCAAAGGCACCGTCTCTGCGTTCCCTATGGACAGATACTTCCTGAGCACCACTGCGCACCAGGCGTGGTGACCGGGGAGGGGGAGGTTGTGGAGAACAGGCAGGTGTTGTCTCTGCCCCTGTGGAGCTCTGCGCCCGGCCGTAGGGCACTGGCCACGGTGCCAAGGGCTGCAGAGAAACACCGGGTGCGTGGGAACCCGAAAGGCAGGAGCCTCAGCAGGTCTTGGGGTTGGGAGAGGGACAGCGGCAGGAAGATCGTGCTGGAGGAAGTCACAGCTGAGAGATGTACCAGAGGAGTCGTTCTCAGACTGGTGAAGGGTGTTCAGGGAGGGGGAACAGCATGTGCAAAAGCCCAGAGGCTGGGAAGGAGGCCTGTGGGGCTGTAACGTGGTAGGTAGGCATAGGATGGGCAGGGATGGGGCCATGCGGGACCCCTGCAGCCCCTCCCACCCCCTACCGCCAAGGCTCAGGTGCCCAGCAGTGCAGATGAACACAGGGAGGAGACTCAGCGCTATTTTGAGGGGTCACTGATAATGCTGGGTGAGCCAAGGGTGTACCCTGGCATCCATCTGGGGCGCCTCCACTGCGTGGGATATGCTGAACCAGGAGGTATTTACTGGACATTGAGGTGCTATGCCCAGAGTCCTGGGCAAGGTGGGTGAGCCGCAGCAGGCTCCTGTCCCACCTCAGGGGCCAGAGAGGTGGGGGAGGCTGTGTCCTTTCAATGATTCTGCACCAGGGTCCGAGGATCCTGTGCTCCTGTACCCCCTGGGAAACCCCCACCCCCTGCACTGGGACCCTGTTGCATAATTGCATAATCCTCCACTAAGCCCCGGGAGGCGGTCACTGCCCCTGCCTTGCTCACTGTTCTATCCAACAGTGATCATGGTGGGGGCACAGAGCAGGTACTCAGGACACCTGTGGAGGTGAGTGATGGGTCTGCTCAGCACGTCCCCTCCCCCTCTCACCAGCACGAGTAATTCCAGTAACCACATGTGGGCTTTGAGACTCTTCATATTCCTCTAAGCCTCTCAGCAGCCCTGCGGGTGGGCGCTATTAGTATCCCCATTGTGCAGAGGGGGAGACTGAGGCATAAAGAGGGTGAGTGACGTGCCCAAGGCACACTGCAGTGGCTGGAACCGAGTGGCAACGGCACTCAGTCGCCAGAGGCAAGGTGGGCACCGTTGCCATGGTGGACAGCACAGTTTGACTCCCACAGGCCTTGGTGCTGGCGAATTAACCGTGGTGTTCCTACAAGTGAAAGAGATGAGAAGCCTATTAAATTTGTATTTGATCTGCATAAGTGGACAAATTCTAGGTCAGCTGAGCAGAAGCCTAAACTGAATCATAAAAACAGAATAGACCAGTTTGGGCAAGATTGAGCCCCCGTCTCTGCTAAAAACAGAAAAATTATCCAGGCACCGTGGTGCACTCCTGCAGTCCCAGCTACTCAGGAGGCTGGGGAAGGAGGATCGCTTGAGCCCAGGAGTTAAAGGTTGCTGTGAGCAACAATGACGCCACCGCCTTCTACCAGGACATCCCACGTAGAAGCTGTGCTCTTACCTCTGAAACCTTTTGACACCTTTGGGGAGAAAACATAAGTCAGGGTCCCAGGCCCCACCCACCCAGCCCGACCCAGCTCCAGGGCCCAAGGTCATAATGTCAACCCCATCTTTTGCAGCAGCGTATGAAACTAGGCAGGAAACTTAGGGACGATAAAAGGACACAGGGCCGCCAGCTGGTCACAGGTGCTCTGGTTGCACTGTAAATGCTGCTTGTCCTCAGGTTTAATTTGGCCACCTCTGTCCCAGTACACGTCTCTGTTTGTCTCCTGTTTCTCTTTGCAGCGAATTGGGTAAGGGCAAAAGCTATAGGCTCGTTCATCTTTGTTGTTGCTGTTTAATTAATAGACTTTATTTTTTTGAAAGCAGTTTTAGGTTCACAGAAAAATGAGCAGAAAGCATAGAGTTCCCATAGAGCCCCCCCAATGCCCCCATCTCCAGGGTCCCCTGCTATTCACATGACGCTTTAGTGTGGTGCATTTGCTACAGTTGATGAGCCAGCAATGTACACTGTTACTAACTAAGGCTCATAGTTCACATCAGGGCTCCCTCTTGGTGCTGTACATTCTAGGTGCTTGGATAAATGCATCCACCATTGCTCTATCACACAGAATAGCCTCACTACCTTGAAAATCCTGCCGGCTCAGCGCAATCGTTCTTGAATCTCCTTTGCCTTCCACAACACCAAGCCCTGCGCTGGGCCTGTGACTGTTGAACCCATGGATTTTGCCACAAATGGCACCAAACGTTTCCATCCCAGACAGGTAAAGGAAAGTGGGTGTGAGGTTACAATAGACAGCAGAGGAGACGGTGTGAGTTTACTGGGTCACTGTGACAAGGGACCACTCCTCAGCTTCCAGCAGCATGACTAGATCTAGTGATCACTGCAGCAGAAAGTCCAGGAACAGAGAACTTTCACCTGGAAAAATGCCTGTGAGTTCCCCGGGAGCCCAGAAAATGGGCAACGTCTGAGCCGACAGCCAAAAGTGGAACTGCAGAGAAAGAAGAGGGAGATTTTATTTCTGTCACTCTAAGGACAGAATTCTCAACCTCAGGTGTGGAAGTAACACGTGAGTAAATAATAAGTAACAAAAGAGCAAGCAAATCGCCGGAGCCTATGGGGGAGTATGCAGCATGGAGGAAGACGTACCTTCCGCGCTGGGGAGGCCCTTGGGCCACCATCCTGCCCCACAGCCCCATGGAGGAGGAGATGTACCTGGGCCCCTCCAAAAGCAGAGCCCGAGACAAGGGTTCAGGTGAAAGTGGTTCACCTGGGGCAGATTCCAGGACACTCTGCTGATAGACTGGGGACAGGGTATGACTATGGGAAAAGGCAGCCAGCTGATAGAAGTTTGTTACCAACCAGGTTACCACCGTGAGCATCCCAGAGCTAAATGCAACTGAGAAACTGCATAGAAGGCACAGCTCAGACTTACCGCGGCCTGGGGCTGCGGGGTCTGGGATATGCATCCGTAAAATCTCACCAGTCAAGACTGAGGGCTGCTCCCTGGAGCGTCCTGATTTCCAAGCGCTTCCGACAAAGTGGGCATCGGTGGCCACAGCGAGCGTCAGGCAGAGGAGCAGCAAGGGCACTGGCAGCACCTGCCGTGGAGCCCAGGCCGGCTGTGGCCAGGAGGGGGTCAGGGTGGGGATGGGGAACTCCTTGGGCAGGTCCCAGGGGTGTCCGGAGCCTCCCGCTTCCATGGTGGGGCTGAGAAGGCGGGTGGCTCTGCCTGAACTCTGCAGACAGAGCCTGATCAGAGTCCCGGCTTCGCTCTTCTTAGCTGCATAAGCTCGGGCAGGGAAACGCAACTCTGGGAGCCTCGATGTCTTCATCTGTAAAATGGGGATAACAACAGTTCCTTGTGGGATTGCTGTGAGCATCAAACAAAATTATGCATGTAAAGCTCTAAGCCTGACATATATTAAGGGCTCAAAAATGTTCACTTTAAAATGTCATTAATCTGCATGTTTTTCTCATAAGGAAGGCAAGTCTGGCCCTGAAGCTGGAGGGCCCCGAGCCTTCTGCACGTGGCTGTGGGGGTGAGGTGGGAGGGAGGCTGGAGAGCGAGGAGTTGCAGCCACAGGGGAGCAGTCGGGGGCCAGGGTTAGGGGGGGCGGCTGCACATGGCCCTGCGGCCAGGTCAGCCGAGAGAAGCTCCAAGTCTGACATCTGAAGCTGGTCACGAATTAGATCGCGAGGAAAACAAACCCACTGCTTCCCTGCTGAAATCCCTCTTGCAAACTTCTAGCCATCTGGGAGGAGTGGGGGGGGGGTCCAGCAGGTGGGACCACCCTCTTCCCACCAAAACATGCATGCCTTGGGCTCTTAGCTGAGTCCCCCCAGGATGAGACAGTCACTGTTCCCAAGCTCCCACCTACCCAAGCCATGCAGGTCCCCTGTTAGGGCAGAGCCCTGAGCCCGAGGTGCTGCGTGCTCTCCCGTGAGCGATGCCAGCAGGAGTCATGACGGTGCAACCCACAGCTGCCTCAGCAACTGCCCCCCAAGCCCACTAACTCCCAATGTCATCTGTGAGCCACCTACAGCGTGGCCATTTGCTGCCGGCTGAGACCCCAATGTCAGCCCTACCCCTAACACACTGAGCCGGGAAGTCGGGGTCTCTGCTGCTCCGCACCGTTGCTGAGAATCCCCTAAATCTCGTCTCACTTTCCACCAGCCCAACCGTGAGGACATCATGCTGCTGGAGGTTCATTCTTAATTTTTAGACTTCTTGTTAATCATCAAGATGCAAATGACATTCTGGTGAGGGTCCAGGTTTGCAAATGTCACTTTTTACCCATCTCACCTTTAATTCTAGGATGTGCCTGGAATCCCGCGTCTTTCTTGTCCTCCTCCTGCGGATCACAGCAACCCACCTCTTCCTCTGCTGAAATGGCTCGCAAACGGGGAGGGGTTTCCGAGGGTCTCTCGCACCCCAGCACTCAATTTTTTCATCCTCCACTTTGAACCAGCTTGGTGAGCAGACATCTGCTAGGACAAGAGAACAAGCACCAAGCATCTCTCCAAACCAATCCTGCCAGCCCTTCTCAGAGGCATCATGGGCACAGGGGTATTTGTCTTGATCATCCAAGTCTCCCCTCCGCCTGTTCTGAATCAATGGGCGCGTGCTCTGCCCCACTGTTCCCCACCACGGGTGCCAATCGCTGCGAGAGCCTTTTAATGCACGCACACGCCGGCTCTCACAACAAAAATGAATCCTTGCCTGCTCCTTAGTACGGCTGCCCGATACATGGCAGAGTTCAGAGGAGACGGCATAAAAGCAGTGCCCACACAGCCTCTGTGCGTGAGAGACCATGCTGGGGGGAGGGAGGCAGGGTCCCCCCCAACCCCAACCCCATCCTGTCTTTATAAGACAACCTCAGACGGGGCCATGGGGCAGCCACGGGAGTGAGAAGAGCAAGTCCTAGAACCTTCAGAGGTCCTGGGCCCCGAAGCTTCTAGACAGATCCGTAGCCAAGCACTCTGGGGCCCTCAGACCTTTAACATCTGACGATCACCAGAGCGTGAGCTGTAAGAGCTCATTTTTTGTAGGTCACATTTTTCCCCCAAAAAACCCCAAAAAATTTCTATGTAACTTATAGTGTGAAGGAGAGATTAAGATGGGTTTTTGTGGGCAATGAGATAAAACCCATAATAGTTCATTGAACCCTCTGCAATTGTATGTGCTTGTTTCCATTTTTCTGAGAGGGAGATAAATTCAAATTTACAACGGGGTCTATGACCCCCAAAAAAGGCAAGAACCGCCAAACTGTGAATTTATTCCAATATTTAACATACCTTGATCTTGAATATGACCAAGGAAAGGAGAAAAGGGGAAAATGTCATTTTTTTCCGATGCCTACGCTGCATGGGGCACTTTGTGTGACCTCCCTCGTCTCTTGCTTAGACTAATGAGATAACTATTATCATCAGCCCCATTTTTCAGATAAGCAAACTGAGGATGGGAGGCACAAGCTGATTCCCAATGGCATCCAGTGGATGGAGCCACAGTAAGGTGGGGCGGAGGGAAAGCCCCCTCTCTGTCCACTGAAGGGTCGCTGGAATGACTGATGCACAAAGAGGTAACAGACAGGAGAGAAAGGTGAGCAAACGCGTTAAAGGGAGTCCAGCAAGTAGGAGACTCCAGGAGGGGCAGATGGCTGAGGCTCAAATACCCTTTTCACAGGGGAATGGGGAGGGGGCTAGAGGTAATTTTAGGGGCAGTCAGTGATTCTCTGGGGAAATGAGTGAGCCTGAGGAACAGTGTCCTGGGACAAAGCTCCTCCGAGCTCCGGGGCAAGTGTGGGAAGGGGAGGGCGGGACGCTGCCGTGAAGAGAGGCCATCCCACAGCGCAGACAGTCTCCCGGGCAGTTTCTCAGTGGCACCCTCGCAACAGGTGAAAAGTCTGTCTGCACATGGGGAAGGCTTTTACTCTCTTCCCAGGTGGTTAATCTTTCCTGGTTATTTGATGAGATTGCTGGGGTGGGGGTGGCAATGGGATCTTAAGACAATTGCATTTCTTCTGGAAAGAAGTTTCCTTAGATAAGAACATGTCAGAGAGAACCCCTCCTTGCACTTGGGCAAAGAGGCAGCATCAGAGAGACGCGGGCTGGGGAAGGTCAGAGGGAGAGCTGGGCTCCGAGGCTCACTTCTGAGGCCTTCCTGCTTCAGTTCCGAGTGCTCAGCATGCCAGATCACCTGCTCACGGGTATTGTTTCCTGAGCCCCACCAGTAACGATATTGGGAGAATATTAATAATGATCGCTGGTATTTTTGAGAGCTTACTGGGTGCCAGTCTCTGTTCTAAACATTTTATGTGTATTAGTTCATTTCATCTTTTTTACAGCCCTTTTTGAGGTTGGTGGTATCATCATCATCATCCTCCTCCTCATCCTCATTTTACAGAAGAGGATGCTGAAGCTCTGAGAAGTTAAACAACTGGTCTGAGGTCACCCAGCTAGTCAGGGATGAAGCTGAGACTTGTGTCGCAATTGTCTGCCCCAAGCCCGTGCTTACAACCTCTCAGGGACACCACCTTCCAGAACTTTCACTATAAAATCAAGCAGACTTAGCTGCTTAGGACCAGCAAGGACCGTGGTGGTTCTATAATAATACCAAGGTTGCTAACGAAGGGCCTTATCCTTAGTTCTTTCATCTGCAGACACCAGTCACCACCCAGGAGCCTCTACATCCATCCAAGCCCACAGTCAGGGTCAGAAATCATTTGAACACAGGTACTCTTGGCTCCTGAGCTGGCGCCCTGAGGCAGGATGCAGACACATGCCCAACATCTTACATTCCTGCATGGGAGTCCCTGAGCTTAGTGAAAGGCAGTAAGGTCCAAGAAGGTCCTTGCAGGCACAGCAGGCAGACAGCAAGCCCCTGGCTACCTCCAAAAGTTATGCCAGAGAAAACCAAACAGGCAACCATGGGGTTTGGGGGGGATGCCCCTGACTATCAAAACAGAGTAGAAAATTCCCTATCCCCTTGGACTAAGCAAGAAGCCAAAGCCTCCTATGACAGAATGGAAACCTCTTTCACCTTCCCTCCCACAGAACTGCCAACCCCAGCACTATGAGCGAGGCTAGGAGTCCCAGTGGGCAAGGCTACCTGTGTTTGTGCCCCAGCAGTGCCACCCTGCTGTTTTATGGGCATGAGTAAGGTACAACCCCAATCCATGCCTCCAGCATGTGTAGTAATAATAATCCCCGTTCTTACACACACGCATACACACGCACACGTGCACATGTGCACTGTTTGAGGATCCTGGGGCAGTGAATGGAAATGCTAACAAAAAGATGTGTGCTCTCCCCCCAGCATGAACTTGTAGCACTTGACCCCAGTCTAGGCAGGAGCCATCATTCCACTACTATCTGTGTGCAAACATCTTTTTTCTGTACACATATATATATATGTATATATAGTTCTCTCTGTGTCGCTCCATCCCCTCACTCTCTCATAACTACTCATCTCTTCCTCTTAGAATTGCTCCTACTTTTATACATTAGCCCATGCAACCCAGTTATGACCCTAGCCACACATCCCTTTTCTTGCTGGCAGGGTCTCTGCCTTCTGATCCCTTGCAGCAGGACTTGAACTTCAGCACCATGGCCAGAGCCAATTCCCATTTTTCTTCCAGGTGGTGGATGGATGGATGACTGTGGATTTCTGACTCCCCATCTCTCCCCATTCGTCCCCCTCACTCTACCTTTCCTTCCCCCTCTCTCATCTTCCTTCCTTCCCTCTCTTTTTCCTCCCCTCTACTTAGTGCTGCTTGGGCAAGATGTCAAAGTTGTGCCCAAGGAGGGAGGTTTCTATGACAGACACGGGGACACCAGCTAGCTGGCCAAGAAAACAGCTTGTGCAGGTCCCAGGTGCATGCACCACCTGGGGACACCTCGCCTTGGCTCTGGTGTCTGATTGATTTGGACACCGAGCCCTGGGAAAGGGACAAGGAATCAAAAGGGTTAAATACTGAGGTCTACACTGTGCACATCTGTCCCAAGGTGAACTAACTCCAAACATGGCATTTCCCATCCCAGTCCAGAGCAGGGGAAATATTGGAGAATGGGTGGGCTAACAAGTAAGGATTCGCATTCTCACTGCCGACGTTTTGCTACTCTCTCTCCCTCTTCCTTGCACTCTGTGTGGGGCACACCCGAGTGTGCGTGTGTCTGTGTGTGCTGTGTGTGTGCATATATGCTGTAGAGGAGGCAGGGAGGGTCACAGAGAGGGGGAGGTGTTCACGAACAAGCCTGGTAACAGGACGGGAGGCAGCCAGCTCAGTGCAAAAGCAGAATAAGGAACAGCAGACATGTATGCAACTGGGAAGAGGCCCATTCATTTCCCCTGTGCAAATAATTTAAAAAGACATAACATTTCTGAGCAATGGGTATGGCCAGGCACTGCTCATTGCTTTACATGCATCGCGCCCTACAATCATGACAGCTCTAGAGGTGAGCACTGTTCCCATAACACAGCTGAGAACACCAAGCCTCAGAGAGACTGAGTAACTTGATCAGAGTCACACAGCTAATATGTAACAGACACACACGTGAGGATAGAAAAGGCAAGATTTAAAGAGTGAAGACTGGTCCTACTGGAGAAGTTAAATGAATTGGAGTACAGCAAGTTTAGAGATTAATTTTCCTTATCTTCCAATCTCGAAAAACAATTTTTATTTTATTTTATTTTTTGAGACAGAGTCTCACTCTGTTGCCTGAGCTAGAGTACCATGGTGTCAGCCTAGCTCACAGCAACCTCAAACTCCTAGGCTCAAGTGATCCTCCTGCCTCAGCCTCCCGAGTAGCTGGGACTACAGGCATGTGCCACCATGCCCAGCTAATTTTTTCTATATATTTTAGTTGGCCAATTAATTTTCTTTCTATTTTTAGTAGAGACGGGGTCTCGCTCTTGCTTAGGCTGGTTTCGCATGCCTGACCTTGAGCGATCCTCCCGCCTCGGCCTCCCAGAGTGCTAGGATGACAGGCGTGAGCCACCGAGCCCAGCCTTGAAAAAGAATTTTTACGAAGACAATGCTGATTGAGTTCTTCTCCATGTGCACAAAGTACCAAAGGAAAGGAAAGTACTTCCATTAAAGCGTCTGTGGTTTTAGTTGGATAAATGCTAGGCTTTGCCATCAGGGCAGTTTTCATCTGTTTGGTTGGTTGGTAAGAGGCCCATAATATATTCTAAAGCAAAAGAAACAGGCTGGGCGCAGTGGCGCATGCCTGTCATCCTAGCACTCTGGTTGGTTAGGTTTGCTTTCAAGTGGGAACGTGGATTCTGTGATATAAGCAGCACTGATGGGGAGTTGAGACTTGAACTTGAATTCTGCCTCTTCCGCTAACTTGGGAGTCACCTTGGGCAAGCTGCCCCAGCTCTTTGGGTTGTAGCCACCTCCCTTTCTGCTGCCAAGAAGGAGGGGCTCCGATGATCAGGCTATCTGGTGATCCTTCAGCTATGACATCAGCTTGTGTTCCCAAAGGTGCAAGGCCTCCTCCCCTTCAAGAGCTGAAACAAAAGCAGCACCAGACCATCTAGTCTCCGCCCAGGAGCTTAGGGAGGAAGGGCCGTCCCCAGCCACGTTTGACATTAGTCCCCCAGGAAAATGCTTGCTGAGCCTGCACAGAATGCAAGCTGCCCCCCACGCCCCCCTGAAGCCAGCCACCGACCGCCCCCCTTCAGGTGCTAATCCATCAGCTGGGTTTCCTGGGGAAACAGAGCTCATTCTTAAGCTCTCTTTTATGGCTTTTACCCAGAATTGATTTGAATAAATCAGTCTAATGCTCTCTCTACAATGGAACCAATTGTAAAAGAGCTTTATTTGCTCAGCTTTGAAAGGTTGGAGCTGCCTTCTTCCCATTTGGGGACCGGTGGAGGAAAAGGAGACACACACGGTGAACCTGGCAAAGGAGAATTCCTCAAAGTGGGGGGACACAGAGCCCTCCCAGGGTTCCCCAGCAAAGGGAACACACGCCTGCAGGCCCCACACCTGGAGAAGGCGGCCAGAGGTGACCACATGGGATTGACCTTCTCCTAATGCCGTCGTTTCGAGATGCTGCTGCTGTGCTCACCCAGAGGCTCAGGGAAGCAAGCCCTCCCTGGAATCTTCCGGCTCCTTCGTTCTCTGTCTCCTAGGACCCAGCAAGAGCTAACCTCTCTTGGGCTTTTCCATTTTTCCAGGCAGTGTACCGAGTCTCCAGGGTACCTCCAATTCGATGATCCTAGCTACAGGGGCTTTTTATCCCTTCTGCAAATGCACCCGAGGTCCTGCCTACCCCAGGGCCTTTGCTTATGCTGTTCCTGCTGCCTCTCTCCGACTCCTACACACACATCCACATCCGTAAGTTTGGATCCTTCTCTTCCTTCATATCTCTTCTCAAATTCCACCTCCTCCTAAAGGTGTTCCCAAAACACCCCAATATAAATTAAGTCCTCACTATTAATCTCTCCAATCATCCTGTTCTTTTTCTCCCGCATGACTTTATAGCATAGGAGCAAGATGGTGTCTTGCTTAGGGATGCAGGTTTGGGAGCCAGAGGCCTGAGGAATCCCTGGATTCTTCTTCTGATGAGCTGTGGTCCTTGGGCAATTACTTAATGGTCTGTGCCTCAGTTTCCTCACCTGTAAAATGAGAGTTATAAAAAGTGCCCACCTCTTGGAGCTGCAATAAGGATTAACTGAGATGACACCTGTAAAGTGCCTAGAAACGTGCCCGGCATGTTGCACACACTCAACGCTTGCTCTCGCTTTCTGTCGTGACTGTGTGATTTCCACCTGTCCCCCCGCTGGGCTGTGCGCCTCAGGAGCAGACAGCCTGGTCTTCCCGACGGTCACCACAGCCCCGGGGCCAAGTTCAGTGCCTGGCACACATGGCTACCAAAAAAATACATATTTGTTGAGTGAATGGAAATGTTCTTTGGCTTGTTATGTTTGCTTCATACACATTCCAAGGAGAAAAGAGGGAAATGGCACTGGTTTTTACCATTTTATAGGTGGGCAAACTAAGGCTGGAAACCTCGATTTATCCAAGCCTGGTTGAGCAGGTGTCCATGCAAGACTAGCACTTTTCCCACCGGAGGACATGCAGCAGGACCCGGGACTGCCCCTGCTCCCCCTGGGATCCATGAGACTCCCCCGAGGTGCCTCCCAGCTCAGCTCAAACCTCGCACCGCGGCACGAGGGAGACGGCTCAGCGCAGCTCCCAGGAAGGAGGTGTACGGCGCTGCCCGCCCCGCCCAGGGGGTCTCGGTGAGTTACAACGACCAAGCCAACAGCGCTGGCTGATGGCCCACCGAGGCCACCAAGTCCGTGACGCTGAGTCTGAGGGACGGGGGCCCAGAAAGCCCCCACTCTCCGCAGCAACGTGTGACCAGGCCCATCAGAGTGACCTACGGTTCGCCGAGTGTGGCCGGCCTTCCGTCTGGGTGGTGCACGTGAAGCACAGGCAGGGGCTCCGTCGTCCCGTCCACGGTGATTCCCGGTGCTCTTGGCAAAGACCTGCCTTGGTCACCACTCGTTGAGTGGTTGGGTAAATACATGGATAGTTAAATGAGTCAAGAGCTGAATAAATGAATCACGGCAATAATGATAACCTGTCTTCACCCAGCTTCATCCTTCCTCTCCAAACTCCTGGTTTTAAAAACATAGACTATCATAACGGGTAACAGGACAGACTTTGAATTCAGCCTTTCTATGTGATGTTGAACAAGTTATCTAACCCTTCAGTGCCTCAGTTTCCCCATCTACAAAAAGGAGGGGCTAATCCCTTCCTAATGGACTGTGAGGCTTACCTGAGTTCATACATAGAGAGCACCTGGAGTGGGCAAAATAAGTGCTAGCGGTTACTGTTACCAGACTGGCTTTTCTCCGTATGTTTATTATTTTCAGACTTATTTGATTTGCCTCTTGCTAGAAGCTTCCTTGAGCCCTTTTGGGGAAAAGGCAGAACACAGATCAATTTAATAAATGAGTTATTCAAATATAACATTTACAGGGTGGACTTAATCTAACAGATTTTCTCCTAATAAGACACACTTGCAAATTAAACTGTCTAACTTGGTAACATCTTCCAACATGTTAAATGCACATACCCCTGCTCAGCAACCTCACTCCCAGGGATGGATCCTAGAGACGCAATCGCACGAGTGAGCCAGGATGGCGTGTGGGGAAATTGCAGTGCGGCAGCATGTGGAAAAGCAAACAACCAGAAACAGAGCAGACGTGTCCACGATGGGAGGCTGGCTAACTGAATTTAGAGTACAGCCATAAGGCAGGGTATATGCGGCTACTAAAAAGTGGAGCAGGCCGGGCACGGTGGCTCACGCCTGTAATCCCAGCACTTTGGGAGGCCAAGGTGGGAGGACTGCTTGAGACCAGGAGCTTGAGACCAGCCCGGGCAACATAGCAAGACCCTGTCTTTACAAAAAACACAAAAATTAGCTGTGTGTGGTGGAGCATGCCTTGTAGTCCCAGCAACTCAGGAGGCTGGAGCAGAAGGATCACTTGAGTCCGGGGGGTTTGAGGTTGCTGTGAGCTACGGCAACACCACTGCACTCTAGCCTGGGTAACACAGTGAGACTCTGTCTCAAAAAAAAAAAAAAATTGGAACAGAGTTGTACGCACCAGCATAGAGAGAACTTCAGGAAATTTTGTTTAAGAAAAAAAAGAAGTTGCAGAATGTTGTATAGAGCATGACTCATTTGTGCTTCTAAATACGCACATAGACATACACAAACACATACGTGTACAGACACTCGCGCACACACAAACACATACACACATAGTCATTATCAACATTTTACAGATGAAAAAACTGAGGCTCAGAAACTGAAGGTCCCACGGCTAAGAAACGGCCACCTGCACTCTTACCCCCTCTGCCTTGTGACACGTTGGAGCACAACTTCAAGGAGCAAGTTACACAATAAAAGAGAAACTTAAAAAGCCCGGAGCGCTGCCATTGACCAGATCCTGGGAGGGAAAGCCGGCTCTTCTTCCTAGGCTGGCTCTGTGTCTCGAGGTGTCTCGAGGCGCCTCTCTCCTTCCAAACTCAGCACCTGAAAAAACGTCCTCTAAAAATCTGCCATTCTCAAAAAAAATAAAAATAAAAAAATAAAAAAGTAAAGAACGCATGGTATACACACATGCACGGGGGTATCATTCGACCTTAGGAAGGCACGGAATTCCAACACATGCTACACATGGATCAGCCTAGAAGGCATCACGCTAAGTGAAATCAGCCACACATGACAGGACAAATACTGGGCGATGTCACCTACGTCACGCACCCGGGGTAGTCAGATCCGTACAGACAGAAGGCAGAAGGGCAGCTGGGGGAGGAGAGACTACAGATTTACTGTTTAATGGCAAAGGAGTTTCAGTTTGGAAAGAGGAGAATGTTCTGGAGCCGGACAGTGGTGATGGTCGCACAACGTGAACCTGGTGCCACTGAACTGCACACTTAAATTTGGCTAAAATGGTAAATTTTATGCTATGTATATTTTTATTCACACACACACAAAAATTCTAATGTGCTATTCTCCTAAACTGCATAGACAATCCATGGACATTCACTGGGGAAAACCTGGGAGACATGGATGGGATCAAGGGTTAGGGATAGAAGAGGCCCTGCCGTGAGTAGCACGGGCCAGCACTGGTGAGACCACCCACCACCCGCCCTAGGGGGTCCCCTGCCCTATCTCTCTACTTTTGACCTAAATCAGTTGGCTAAAACTCTACCGTTCTGACTCTCCTTGAGAAAACATTTCATCAATGGATTCATGACAATTATAAGTTACTTTCAAATTTAGTCAAAAGACTGAAGGGTGGTCTCATGACAACAGTCACACCGGAGGGTCCCAGATGCACCCTGTCCTACTCTGAGCGCATTTCCCACATAGTAGGGACGCCCACCCTGGCACAGGGTCCTGGCTTGGAGTGGCACGAAGGATGAGTATCTCCCTCTTGTGACATTGCCCTCAAAAGTTTAAGACTGTGTCCCCCAAACCACACAAGTCTGCTCAGTGATTGATGACCCCTACATTTACCCAAAACTATGGGAAGCTTGTATTGTTTAGGATTCGAATCTCAGGAAATCCACACTCGAGTTGGCTCACCCCACAAAGAAAACGTGTTTTCCCACACAATTGGCAGTCCGGAGGAAGGACGGGCTCTGGTGCTTAATTCCATCAAGAGCCCAGGCTCTTTCCACATCTCTCCTCTGCCAACCTCAATCTGCACTCCATCCTGGGGCCGGGCCCTCTCCTGGTGGAAGGACAGCTGAGGTGGAATTTGGGCTCCGTGCTCCATGTTTGTGTCTGGCAGGATGCTAAGACATCCGCTCTCTGCTGGCATAAAGTGGAAGTCCCCTCCAGCATAACTAGATCAACCCTAGGACACATTGGCCATATGGATAATAGCCACTGGGGTAGTGACAGGTGTCAGGGGCCACCAAACTACAGTCTGCAGGTGAAATCCAGCCCACCACCTGGTTTTGTAAATAACATTAACAAAAGCAGAGGCCTCAAGAGACCTTGTGCACATCTGCTCTCTCCATTATACCCCTTGCATCTGCCATGAGAAGAAGCCCCACTAGCCCCTCCACATGAAGGAAAGCTTGGTTATCCCAGCCAAGGCCATTCTAGAACATCCTATAACCAGCCAGTCTCCAAAACAAGACAGAACCCAGTGAAGATAAGCAGAGCCACCTACCCAACCCACAGCCAGCCATAGGTGCATCAATGAGCCCAAACAAGGTAAGAAGAAACCATCAACCCAACCAGTAGCCTCATGAACAATAATGAATGCTTACTGTTTCAAGCCATTGAGTTTTGGGGTGGTCTGTTATGCAGTGTTATTTAACTGATACAAAAACAAAAACCGGAGTTGGGGTTTTTAACCCCAACTGACAGTCACTGTCTTTTAATGAAAAAAGTATAATACATTTATATTTAGTGTGATATCCTTGATTTTGATCTTTTGATAATACTTTATACTTGTTGTTTATTTTCCTTTCTTTTTTTTCCCCCTAGTGGGATCAAATTTTTACTTGCCACCTTTTCCATTTAGAAATTAACTTTCCATTTCCAAGTGTTCATAAACTTTTCTCTATCATTCTATGGAAACAAGATGCCGACTATTGCCCTCACCAAAATATTTCCATTCCTCCTCTAACTACCTCTCCCTCCCCAGTAAGACGAGGTCTTTGGAATACTGTCATCATATAAGTAAGTAAGTAAGACGAGATCTTTGGAATACTTTCACCACCCTCTTGGTTTTGGTGAGGAATGTTCTAACTGTAGCTACTGGATATTTTTGTTTTAATGAACACAATTCAGTGCCGCGATTTAACCTTATGTGTTGAGACCACCCTCTTTCTCTAGATTGAACAATACATTTGAAGCTTTCCACACCTAACCAATATATACATTATGATTCTTTGACTTATAAGTAGCAAAAACAGGATTCAAACTAGCTTACATGAAAATGCTGTTGACTTATGTACCCAGGATGTTTTCAGGGGATGGTTCTAGCTTCAGGATTAGCTGGATATAGGTCCAAATAATGCCAGCAGGGATCTCTGTGGGTCTCTCTCTATCTCCCAGCTCTACTTTGCTTTATTACCAGACAAGCTTTATCCGGGTGCACACAAAATGGCAGTTCACAGCCCCAGTGCTATGTTCTACACACAGCTCTCAATGCCGGCTGAAGAAAAAGCATCTTCCCCAAAGCCTCAGAGAAAAGACTCATGGAAAACTATGACTGGTCCATTCTTACGACATGCCCATTCCTGAGCCAATCAATGTGTCCAGTAGGATTGATTGAGCCCTCTGGTTGGACAGCCCTAGGTCATGTGACCACTCCCAACCACATAAACTAAGCAAGATGATTCTGAAAGTGGGAGAGAGCAGTTTGCCAAAGGAAGAGGTGCTCCCCTGCCCTCTGCACCTAGTAGTGGTCAACAAACAGCAGCTGAATGATACAGGAAATCATAAAGGTTTCTAAGAAGGTCACACACACTGATGCTATCGGGCCCAAAACCAGGGGAGCAGCAAGGGGAAAAAATACCTCGATGCCTTCGGCGCCCTCTCCTTAGCTTTTCTTTGCCCAGGTGTGAAGAACTGCAGCCACTCCCAGATTCCAAAAGTACAGCCAGGTAAGATGCTTGTGTTTGTTTGTTTTGATTTAGGAAAGGTGTAAGCTCCAGGATCCTTTGGGAGACTGCCAGATAATGCACCAGGTGGTTACAGTTCTCTCTTGGGTCCCGCACTCGTGACAAATGCCGCCGTAGCGTCACAGGTCTGCCACCCAGAAACAGGCATCTTTCAGCAAGACGTCTCCCTCGGCGTATCTTTCTCAGCCTTGTCGCTAGACCTTCAAATTCAACCTGAAGATACTCCTGAGTGAAATAGGAAGCTCAACAATATTTCTTCCCTGACAAACCCTCGCACTTCAGCTCCAGCTATCTCCGGGACGCAAGGTGACCCCTGGTTGGGAAAATACGGCACTGTCCCCTCCCGAGGAAGGGCTGTTGCTCACGATACACAGAGAGGCTTTTCCAAGAAAGAGAAATATGTCCCCTTTGCCCCATAACCCGAGAAGAGAATAAAACGCAGATTCTCACAAACAGAAGAAAGTTGAATTGTGCGTGTTGTTCTCAGCTTTGAGGCGGCATTGATTACTTCTAGACAAAAAAAAAGCTCTGTTTCTAATATACAGTCAGCCCACATTAGATTTATATACTTGAGTTTAAAGGAAGCCAAGTAAAGTTATCTGTTCTTGCTGTACCTGATTAACCTCAATACACAAATCCTACAAATCAATAGTTAATTAAAAATGTGGCACTGCCTATGTAGTCAAGTTACCTCGCCCCTCTGCAAACACCACCCACCTTGCATATTATTAAGCTAAAAGCCACTCGGGCCACCCTCTAGCGTGATGCAGAGTTGTCCAGACAAGAAAAGAAACGTATTTCCAAATATTTGCATACCAGGACCTCAAATGTAATATTTCGACTGTACTTATGACTTGGGGCAGCCCACAGAAGCCACCTCGTAATGGCTGACTTTAAGTGTCCTCTTGACTAGATTAAGAGATACCTAGAGAAAGGGTTATTTGGGGGGTCTGTCTGTGCGGGTGTTTGCAGAGGAGATTAGCGTGTGAGTCTGAGTGAGCTAAGGAGGGAAGCTCCACCCTCAGTGTGGTGGGCACCGTGTGATCAGCTGGGAGCCCCGATAGAACAAAGTCAGAGAAAAGGTGAACGTGTCTCTGTCTGTCTCTTGGAGCCGGGGCATCAGAGCTCCGTCTCCTGTCTCTGCACATCAGAACTCCCGCTGTCTGGTGTTTGGACTCTGGGACTTACACCAGTAGTCCCCACTTCTCATGCCTTCAGCTTTGGACCGGGCCAGGCTACCGGCACCCCACGGTCGCCAGCTTGCAGGAAGCCTGTTTGGGGCTTCTCAGCCTTCACGATTGCACAAGTTAATTCCCCTGATAAATCCTCTCTTGCACACCTATATGTTGTTGTTTTTAATTTCTTTTTGTTGTTGTTGTTGTTGTTGTTGTTTTATTTTAGCGTATTATGGGGGTGCAAGTGTTAAGGTTACATGTATTGCCCATGCCCCCCTCCCCCCTTGTGTAAGAGCTTCAAGAGTGTCCATGCCTCAAACGTTGCACATCTTACTCATTGTGGTTGTATATACCCGTCCCTTCCTCCCTCCTCCCACCCTATCGACACCCGATAAATGTTACTCCTATATGTCCACTTAGGTGTTGATCGTTAATACCAATTTGCTGGTGAGTACATGTGGTGCTTCTTTTTCCATTCTTGAGACACTTCACTTAGTAGAATGGGTTCCAGCTCTATCCAGGAATATACAAGAGGTGCTAGATCACCACTGTTTCTTAAAGCTGAGCAGTACTCCATGGTATACATATACCACATTTTATTAATCCACTCATGAATTGATGGGCACTTGGGTTGTTTCCACAGCTTTGCAATTGTTGCACACCTATATGAGAACTCTCGGTTCTGTCTCTCTAGAGAACACCAACTGACAATGCCCCGTTTGGTGTGCAGATCTAGATCATTCCAGGTCCTAGAATCACTTGCTCACACAGCCACGCTGCCCATATCCTCTGCGTACTTGAGGCTGTAAGATAGTTGTCCCACGGTGATTGGAAGTGCCGGGTTTCCACTTTTGCACTTTCTCCCAGCTGAGAGCCTATGAACCCACCTTCACCCTCATCTCATCTTGGCTCGTGCCTTCAAATCTACAAATAATCAAAAACAATAAGGCAGAAGTGATTTATTTGTCATTTTCTGCCTACTGGTAACTCTTTGTGGGTTTCTTCATTTTAACTTCACACTCATTTCTGCCACAACAAAACCATATATTTTGTTGATAAATGTATTTGTGCCTTGCCTTATTCCAAAGAGGAGCTGAAGCGGCTAAAAAGTTAGTGTGCTGGAAATAGCTTTGTGAGAATTACCCACTGCGTAGGCTCAGTTCAAAGTGATTCCTCCTGGGGACCTTGTCTGTGCCCCCACCACCCCGCTAGGGGTGCACCCAACCCTACCCCTAGCACTCAAGGCGTCGACTGTAGTATCTCAAACCCCTGGCCTAGGGTTAGAAAAGCAGCCCAAGAGGACCGATTGCAACTCTTCCCTGGGAGTTTTCAAACTGGAGCTGGGGAGAAAAGTCAGTTCTCTTCCTGGCAACAAAGCCATAAGCATGAATGGCCAAGGGACCTCTGCCGAGACCATGTGCAAAAGTGCCATCCGCAGCAGGGGAAGGAAGCCGAGACAGACAGATGAGAGGGAGAGAGAGTGGGTACCAGCGAGCTGGCCCACGCCCTGTGACGCTGACCGGTGCATACCTTCTTCTGCTGAGTGAGTTCGAGGCAGAACGCTGGAGGAATACCCCACAGAGACATGAGGACAAGACGCCAGCACTCTGGCCTTTAACTGATCCTCCACAGCCAGTGTAGCTGACAGACCCCCCTTCTCTCCTCTAACTTTCCTCTGCCTAAGAACCAGACTTTCCAAAGAACACTCTGGGATCTAAAAGATCAAGAATCTTACTGGCCAAGAACAAAGGCTGCTGGTCGCTGCCCCTCCGCCCTCCTCAGTTGCAGGCACTCGGGGAAGACGCCACCCCCACGCCCCCATCTCCAAGCATCCTCATCCAGGACACCAGGCAACCAGGAGCAGCTGACCCCCCTCTCGGACTGCCTGGGCTTGGGCGTCTGGCAACACGGGCTTGGCACTCGGTGGGTGCTATCAGCCAGTGAGCAGAGAAGCAGCCTCCCACCCTGGGAGGCAGGAAAACAAGCTGGGCATGCAAAGACTCCAGGCAGAGGGAAAGGTCTGAGGATCCCAGAGGAGAGGAGTTTCACAGAAGAATGGGAAAAGGGGGGCGGGATTGTCACCGCAGCTATTTCAGAGGGAAATCGCAGCCTTAGGCTGGGTATTGGCGATATTGTGGGGTCAGGTGCACCAGCCAAGGCTCCTGGGATGGACCCGGGAACCCGCCCTCGTGCCCCCCGAGCCGCGGCCTCCCCAGCCTTTATTTACAATGGCTGTCATATTCAGAGCTTTCTCTAGGTGCCAGGAACTGTGCTGAGAGCTTAACAAACATCCCACCGTTTAATGCTTGCAATAATACTGTGAAGTATGGATTCCATTTTTATCTCCACATTACAGATAAAGCTGAGAGTCAGAGAAATTAAGTCACTTCCGCCACGTTAACAGCACCGCGGGGATTCTAGATGAGATCTTTATAACCCCGATGCTGGGATGCTCCTTCCTCCCCTCAGATGGTCCCAGCTTCCCCCGCTGGGTGTGGACTCCGTGATCCACACCCCCACCTTTAGTGCGGCACCCCCACCTTCAGGCACTGATGGGAAGTTTTTCCCAGTTCTAGGACCACCGAAGTCCGATCAAGGATCAGAACTCTTTCCGAATAGCGGCTGCTGGTCCCACCCCCACGACGGGACCACCTCGGACATCAGCAGCCCAGAGCTCCCCCACGACCCACTCGCCCCTCTGCACTCGGTCACGGAGAGTGCCGGCTCGCACCACTCTCCCCGCCAAAGCTGACTGCGCTCCCGGCCCCACTCCTGCTCAGTCCCCTGCTTGTCCCCATCCGCCCACCCCCCAGCGCCTCGTGGCCAAGCCCACTCGCATATGGGCAGAGGGTCACGGTTCTCCATCTCAAGTTCAGAGCCAAGGGCAGTGCGCTGGGGCTCACTTCCGACAAAATGAAAGTGGCAGAGAAGAAATGAGGAAGGCCAGCCCTGAGGCCACACCGTGTCCCATAAATGACAAACGCCGGACACTCATGTCAGAAAGCCAAGGCTATAAAAGCCACAAGTGAATTAGGATGGAGTCCAAAGCGGTGATGTCATGTGAGAGCATCTTCACGTAGCGCCGCTGCTGGGGAACGGGGCTGGCTCTCGCCCCTCCCCCCCCAAGGCCACCGGAGACCTCAGACCCAGTGGAGCCTCCCATCGGCGGAAGTAGGTGGAGAACGACACAGAAATGAATTCTGGAGCCACTGCCTACCTCCACAAAGCCAGGGTGGCCAGGGACACAGCCACACTCCTATCCTCCATGAAAACCACTCCAAGAAGGATGCGAGGGCGGACGTTTGTTGCTCTGTGACTGAAACCCCTGTGAGCGTGCTGATCTGTCTTTGCCAAGTCCTTGGCAGGGAGCAAATCCCAAAGACCATTTCCCACTGCCAACTCCCTCCCCAAACACCCATGAAACCAAAGGGACTAGATCTTCCCTGGGACCCCAGGAGGTCACACCAGACCTGGGCTCAGCCAATCATACTCTTGTTGCCAGGGCTCTGACTCTCCAAAGAGGGTTGCAAAGACAGAGGTCGATTCCACTGCAATGAGTAGCTCCAGCTGGCTGGTTCCAGCCCTCCCACCCTCCTGCCCACTCCTGAAGCCTGGTCCTGCAGCCCCCTGTGCAATCTGTGAACCCCCAAGAACCTTCCAGTGAGCTCCCTTCTTGCTGCATAGACAGCGTGGGTTGCTGTTGCTTGCAACCAAGGATCCTGACTGATACACATTTCTCTGTGTCTGTTGTGTTTTGTTTTCAGAGCCAATATTCCCAAGGATATTTCAAACAATAGGCACTGGTGAAACTCTATGAAAAGGAACCAGAAATCATCTAGATGCTTGCTGGGAAGATGCAGAGATGGATGCTTGAGGAAAGATGCAAGATAGCGATGTGCTGAGTGAGGTCCAAATTTGGAATCCAAGTCCTCTCTTCCGCACCTCAGGGCCTTTGCATACACTTTCCACCTGGCTAATCCACCCACCGCTCATCCAGGTCTCAGCCTAAGTGTCACTTCCTCAGAAAAACTATCATCACTGGTCACCATATGTTGACCTGTTATTTTTTTGTGGAAGGTCCATGTGCCCCATTAAACTGTAAGCCCCAGGACGGGGGGGGGGGGGGGGGAATGGCTGTTTTGTCACTACTCTCTCCCCAGGACCTAGCATGGCCTGGCATGTAACTGGCTTTCCATTAATATTTGCAGAGGGATTCACATGCATTGGATAGACTCACCCGCCCAAATTATGTGTATCCTCCTGGCACCCATGAGGTCGATGCTATTACTATCATCCCTATTTTACAGGTAGGGATCTGAGACACAAGGACTTGAAGGGATTTGCCATAAGTCACCTGAACTAGGCGGGGTGGAGAGGGGATGTGAACCCACGCACTCTGACTCCAGAGTGCTCTTAATTGCTCCACGGGGTCTTTATGCAAAGTACAGGTTGTGATTATCTGTTGCGGCATAGCAAACCACCCCGGAATGGGGTGGCTTAAGAAAACACGTCGTTTGTCCTGCTAACAAGTCTGCACTTCAGGCGGGGTTCAACAAGAAGTGCTCCTTTCCGTTCCTCAGATCATCGCCAGGGACATCTTCCCTGGAGTCTGCAGGAGCCTCTTCTCAAAATGAAACTTTCTCATGGCTGCAGGAGTTGATGACAGTGTCAGCCGAGAGCTCAGCCAGGGGTGTGGTCCGGAGGCCTCAGTGCCTCTCCCCGTGGGTGTTGCCACCAAGCTGCCTGGGCTTCCTCACAGCGTGGTGGCTGGGCTCAAAGAGTGAGCATCGAAAGAGAACCGGGAGGAAGACGTGTGGCCTTTTCTAACTTAGCCTCCGAAGTCTCACAGAGCCATGGCCACTACATCCTAGGTGTGCAAACAATCTCGAGCCTGCTCAGATGCAAGAGGAAGGGATTTGTACTCCACCTCTCCATAGGTATGTGTGTGACAAGCTTCTAGAAGAACCCACAGGCCGGGAGATGATGTTGTGTCCATCTGCAGAGAATACAAGCTGCCACAGCAAACAGTATTATGTGTGATCTCACCAAACTGTCCTAACTTACAAACCCAACTTAAAAATAACCACCACCCCCCAGGCCTGGCGCAGTGGCTCACGCCTGTAATCCTAGCACTCTGGGAGGCTGAAGCGGGTAGATTGCTCGAGGTCAAGAGTTCCAAACCAGCCTGAGCAAGACCCCGTCCCTACTAAAAATAGAAAGAAATTAATTGGACAACTAAAAATATATATACAAAAAATTAGCCAGGCATGGTGGTGCATGCCTGTAGTCCCAGCTACCCGGGAGGCTGAGGCAGGAGGATCGCTTGAGCCCAGGAGTTTGAGGTTCCTGTGAGTTAGGCTGATGCCACGGCACTCACTCTAGCCTGGGCAACAGAGTGAGACTCTGTCTCAAAAATAAATAAATAAAAATAACCACCCCAAACAAGCCCCCAGGGACTCCACTGAGGATTTAGAATCACTGGACTGAAGGAAAAAAGCTGGAAATGTAAAAGCCACTTACTTGCTGGTGGAGGCATAGGGGAGGGAGTCTTCCCCCACGAAATATTTACATATTTTCACTTCATTTCCTTAGGATGCCTGAAGCTCTACTAATTAGGAACTCATTTGAGATAACTAGCAACCAATTTAAAAATGCAAACACCTCGGCTGGGGGTCTGGGGCAGCCAGAGTCCTCCAAACAGTCATGTAAATTGGTTTATCAAGGATTTCCCCCTGCCCCCTGCCGGGCTCCAGTAGCAAGAAGAGAATAGGGAAGGGCACCCGGCAACTTTGTTGCTGATGGCATTTCTGGATAGAGACCTGGGGAGAGAGGCGTGGTGGAGTTGGCAGAGGAGGGAGGGAGGCGAGCGTATTTCTAAGTCCGGGCGTATTTCTAAGTCTAAGTCCTGGTTCGAGGGCTCTGCAGACACGGCCCGACCAGGCTGCAAGATGCCGTGGCAGCAACACGCGGAGCCGGCCACTCCTGGCGGACAGACGGAGCCACTCTCCCCAACACCGCGGTGCAGAGCGGCCGGCTCCACGGGCCGCGGCAGAGCCATAACTCACGCTGTCACCGTTCCCCTCAAACCCCTTCGGTAAGCACTTTTCATCAGTGCAACAGGAGTAAACATTTGCCGCAGAGCAGCAACGTGCAGGGAGGAACGCGGCTCTGCTCCGGCTGGCAAAGCAAAAGCTTCTGGCCGCGTCTACGCGAGAGTGCACGGGAAAAGCCCCGGTTCCGGCGCGGCTGCCGGCCGGGGCCTCAACACATCTTCCCCAAGGCCGAGCCTCCCTCTCCGTGTTCACGAGTGCTCGAGGTGCCATCTCTGGGCTGACGCCTCCAGCATCCCTGCTATCTAAATGGTCAGCAGCCCTCCCTGCAAGCCCCAGGGTGACGATGGACTCAGATGAGAAAACAGGTTTCGAATTTCAGTGCAGCACCTCGGGCTCAGCCTCGTTGTAATCGGCTCTGCTGTTAGGGACCTGGAGACCGGCTCTCTGGAGGCCCTGCGAGGCGGGCGGCTTTGCAATTCCCACTTAGCAGAGGGAGAGGCCGGGCTCAGAGAGGTTGGGTGGCCAACTCGAGCCCACACAGGCAGCGAGTGGCAGGGCTGGGACTCGACGTCACTCTGCCTCCCCCACAAGCCGGGGTTTGAAACCATCCCTGCCGAGGGCGGCGGTGGAGAAGCCACCCACTCCTGAGGGCTCAGAAAACGCCGCAGGCTGGTGGCCTCAGAGAGCTAAAGCAGGGGAGGGAGGGGAGCCTTGGTGGCAGCCACCTCCTGTCCGTGTGGCCCTTCCAACAGGGGCAGGCAATGTGGACAGAAGCCCAAGGATCCGGATCAAGGTGCAACCTAAAGCAGCCAAGGTGTGCAAGCACAGGGGGACAGAGGGACGCCTGAGCCAGCAGCCGAGTCCCCAGGGCACCTGCAAGGCAGAGAAGAGAAAGATGGAGGGGGGGACAGGGGAGGTGCTCAGACCTTCTGCATCGAAATCCCTAGACGAGAGGGAAAATGCAGGTTCCTTTTCGCAGGTGAACCTTGAGACCATCGTGCTGAGTGACGGGAGCCAGACACAATGGCTGCGTCCTGTGTGATTCCACTTGCACGAAACGTCCAGAACAGTCAAATCCACAGAGACAGGAGTAGGTTTGCGGCGGCCCAGGGCGGTCGGGGGAGAGACTGCTTCATGGGAAAGGGTTTCTTTCGGGGGTGACGAGCCTCTGAAACTAGACAGTGAGGACGGCCGCACAACGCCCAGCACGCTAAATGACGCTGAACTTTGCGCTTTCAAATAGTTTCAGCGGTGAGTTTTACGTTATGCACATCTTGCCGAGATTTTAAAAAGATGCGGATTCCTGGGATTCATCGTGCACTTGACAAATATCTATAGGAGACGTTCTACGTGCCAAACGCTCGCTGCTCTGGGTGCTGGAGACACAGCAGTGAGCAAAACAGGCCAACACTCTGCTCCCGCAGAGCTCACATCCAAGTGAGAGGAACAGGAAATAAATAAGGCAAAGACTTTACGTGTTCATGAGTTAGGGATAAACGCGAGGGAGAAAACAAAGCGAGGAGGGAGATGGGAGGTGTGTGAGGGGCTGTAGGTGTTGGGATTTTAGACAGGGAGAGCAGTGAGGGCCCACCACGAGGTGACAATTGAGCAGAGAGCCGAAGCAATGGTGGAGCCGGCTGGGTCTGGGGGAACAGTGCTCCAGGAAGAGGGAACAGCAAGTGCAAAGGCCCTGGGGTCGAAGCAGGCCCAACGCAAACATGGAACAGGGAAGAGAGCATCGTAGCTGAAGAGGAGAGAGTGAAGCAGAGAGTGCCAGGAGACGGAGCAGAGAGGAGGCTGTTGCAGGCTGGGTCATGTCGGTTCTAGTTGGGGACTCTGGCTTCGACCGTGAGTGAGACGTGAGCCATGGCCAGGTGCTGAACAGAGAACCGACATGACCTGACCCCTGATTTAGAAGGGCCACCCTGTCCACGCTATGGTGTGCGGACAACAGGAGGGCAGACTAGCCAGAGATCATCAGGGAGATGCGACAGGTGAGGGCCACAGTGGCTCAGACCTGGCTGGGGCCGAACACAGGCTGGGCTCTGGACCCACTCTGAAAGTGGAGCAGCTCACTGACTCTCTGAGCCTGGGCCCCAGCACCCTGCATTTTTAATGAACTGCACAGGTGCTTCTGAGATAGTCTGAAGTTGAAGAACTCCAGGTTAAGCCAACCTTCCGTTTCGTCCTCGGGGAAGTGCCCCCTGGGTTCTCCCCGAGCCAGCTCAGAAGAGGCGCTAGAATGGATGCCCCACGACGTCTGGATGTGCGTGCCCGGCCCTGGAGCACGCTCAGAGCACCGAGTCCAGCGTCGGGTGCCGGGGTTCGGTGGTGAGTGCCTCTCTGGTCCTCTCTCCAGTGAGCCTTCCCTTCAATAAGGCAAGTAAATAGCAAAAAAAAAAAATCATTTCCACCTCCAAGCAGGAACTGCTGTGACGATGGCATGCGGGGGGCAGAAGGAGCGCTCAGAAGAGACACCCGTCTATCCCAGGTGGTCAGAAATGCCTCCCCCATCAGAGGACCCCTAAAGGGAAGGCTAGAAAATGCCAGGAGTTGCCAGGGGAGCGGGCGGGGTGGAAGACTGTTCCCAGCAGAGGGAAGGGCATGCACAGAGCGCAGAGACCGAGGCATCCGCGTGTTTAAGGAGCTGAAAGACGTTGATGTCACTGTAAGAAGTGAGGGACGTGGCGGTGAGTGGGAGCCACATGACACAGGTTCTTGTCCGACACACTGATCCTGTGGACACAGGGGGACAGCAGGTGTCTTTAGGCTGGGTGGGGGCGGGGATGATCCACCCTGTGCTATAAAAAGAGCAGTCTGGCCAGAGGAGAGACGGAGGCGGGGAAACCAGGAAGGGGGCCACCACCCGCCAAGGGAGACGAGACTGAGGCGATGTGGATGGCAGGAGGAGGTGAGCTAACCTGATGGAGGGACACAGGGTGACGCCCAGGTGTTGGCACCTGGGTGACCGGTGGTGTGAGTCTGACTTGGTGAACCCGGCCGGACAGGAAAGGTGACCTGAGGTCAGTGCAAGATGGACATGCAAGTGGCGATGACCAGCGGGCAGTTGGATCTATCAGTCTGGAGTAATCCAGAGAGGTCTGGAGTGGAAATAAATATTTAGGGACCTTGGGAATGGGTGAATCCCCCCCCCCCGCAGAAGATGGAGAGAAATGGGAATAGAACACAGGGGACCGACAAAAGGGAGAGATTCATGATTAAAACCAATCAACCATCAGACGTGTTCCAATAAAACACGTGCCGCATGGTTCCTCGGGCTGAGTTATGCAGGACCATATCTAAAGATCATATTCAAAATAAAATAACTGCTGGGAAGGTCTCAATTAAAATACTTAATGCTGCTTTATAAAAAAAATGCTAAAAACGGGAGTTCAGCTATTGCACGGACCCTAGAGCGATTTTTCGGCAAGTGTCTATAAACAGGAATCTGATCTGACTCTAGGGGGTGTCCTATCAAGTGTGAAAAACCTAATTCCAGTGTCTTGAAGATCCTTTCTGCCAGGTGCAAGACCCTCATCCAGCCCAAGTGATTCCTATTGATTAACAAGCTGGGAACACACAGGTTGTTGGTTTTTGAGATTGCTTTCCCTGTGCCTTCACGCCAGCTGCAAAAAAAAAAAAAAAAAAAAAGGCAAAAGGCTCCCAAACCATCAAAATAAAAATGACACTCAGTCACGGAGGAGACAGGTGATAGGTCAATCACCTTGATTGGTTTTTAATGGTGAGGAGCAATTAATGTTACTGAATAAGCAAATATGTTTGCATAACCAGATCTTTACAGGCTACCGGGAATAAAGCTTTTCCTAAGTGGATGATTTGTACGACGATAGCCTTTGGGTCTCTGGTGGAACAGCTCTGACGAGGAAATGTTCCGTTAATTACGTGGAAGGCCAATTGCCACGTTACAGCCACACTGTTTTGCAGATTACATATAATTTCACCATTTCCGTAGCTTCCTCGCCATAATTCCGGGGAAAATGCAGACACCAAGAAGACACTTGAGGCACATTATGCTGGAGATAAAGATGTTTTAGCGAATTCAATTTAAGCTACCACATTGAAGTTATTTTGTTGAATAAAACATAACGCAATAATGAGCTTGTGTATGTCAAGTCTATAGTGGAGGTAATAACACCCAGAGAGAGCACAGCCCCTCTCCTTTTCCCATGCTCATTAGAGCAATAGATAACACTGTGGAGAGAGCCTCTCTAGTATGGGCCTCATCTCAGGGTGTGTTTCCTACAAATGGGAGGGAGGGAAGGAAGGAAGGAAGGAAGGAAGGAAGGAAGGAAGGAAGGAAGGAAGGAAGGAAGGAAGGAAGGAAGGAAGGAAGGAAGGAAGGAAGAGAGGGAGGGAGGGAGGGAGGGAGGGAGGGAGGGAGGAAGGAGAGGGAGGGAGGGAGGGAAGGAAGGAAGGAAGGAAGGAGAGGGAGGGAGGGGAGGAAGGAGAGGGAGGGAGGGGAGGAAGGAGAGGGAGGGAGGGAAGGAAGGAGAGGGAGGGAGGGAGGGAAGGAAGGAAGGAAGGAAGGAAGGAAGGAGAGGGAGGGAGGGAAGGAAGGAGAGGGAGGGAGGGGAGGAAGGAGAGGGAGGGAGGGAGGGAAGGGAGGGAAGGAAGGAGAGGGAGGGAGGGAGGGAGGGAAGGAAGGAAGGAAGGAAGGAAGGAAGGAAGGAGAGGGAGGGAGGGAAGGAAGGAGAGGGAGGGAGGGGAGGAAGGAGAGGGAGGGAGGGAGGGAAGGGAGGGAAGGAAGGAGAGGGAGGGAGGGAGGGAAGGGAGGGAAGGAAGGAGAGGGAGGGAGGGAGGGAGGGAAGGAAGGAAGGAAGGAAGGAAGGAAGGAAGGAAGGAAGGAGAGGGAGGGAGGGAAGGAAGGAGAGGGAGGGAGGGGAGGAAGGAGAGGGAGGGAGGGAGGGAAGGGAGGGAAGGAAGGAGAGGGAGGGAGGGAGGGAAGGAAGGAGAGGGAGGGAGGGAGGAGAGGAAGGAAGGAGAGGGAGGGAGGGAGGGGAGGAAGGAAGGAGAGGGAGGGAAGGAAGGAAGGAAGGAAGGAAGGAAGGAAGGAAGGAAGGAAGGAAGGAAGGAAGGAAGGAAGGAGAGGGAGAGAGGGAGGGAAGGAAGGAAGGAAGGAAGGAAGGAAGGAAGGAAGGAAGGAAGGAAGGAAGGAAGGAGGGAGGGAGGGAGGGAGGGAGGGAAGGAGGGAGGGAGGGAGGGAGGGAGGGAGGGAGGGAGGGAGGGAGGAGGGAGGGAGGGAGGGGAAAGGGACTAATTGGGAGCCCTCACAGAAGCGCTACTACTTGATATTTTCATCCTCTGAGAGTTCTTGTTCTCAACGCCAACCAGGAAAGGACTTTCTAGAGAAGCCCAGATTCATCCCTATCTTTATGTACTTGCCACTGGAGGGTTCGCAGGGAGCAAGTGAAGAAATCGGTGGAGAGGAGAGCGAGGAAGAACAACATGACAGAGGGGCAAAGCTATCGCAATGTTGGCCTCGGTTCTGCCACTCACTAGGGAGACCCGGGACTTCCTCTCTCTAGGACTCAGTTGTTCTTGTCTGTAAAATGGAGCGATGAACAGGCCCTGGAAAATATTCACATTCCCCGACCTCATCTGCCCATAAAACACTTTTCATTCATGCTGGCAGGAATCCTGACTACTTTGCCGAGAACACGGAATAATCACTAAACTGTCTATACCAAACAATAACACCTGAAGCTATATAAGCAAAAACTGAGAGGGTTACAAGGAAGGACAGACGAATTTCCAACAAGAGTGAGAAATGTGTCTCTGGCACACTCTCGGTGTGCCAGAGATAAGCACACACACCACTTCTCTCCCTGAACATGCGGGAAGACGGCAGTGCGCACCCTCCCTGCAGTTAGACTGGGACCACGTGACCGCATGTCCGCCAAGAGGAACGTAAGAAACACTCCCTTCTGGCCCAGGGTAATCAGAAGCAAGTGCCACTTCTCCACGATTTCTCTCTTCCCATCCACAGGGCTACACGTGAAAAGCCCTGAGATGGCAGAATTATCACCCAAAGTGGAAACGCCCAAGATCTCTGCATCACTGCTGGACGAGCGCCCCCAAGGAGGGCCCCTGCCCCGCACGGGACTGTGATGTGGGTGGTCAAACACTGAGACTTCAGGGCTCACTTGTCCCAGCAGCATTGTCTAGGGTTAGCAAAGAGAAAGAAGAAGCTCGATTTCAATTCGACTGCCAACCTTGATTATATATTTAAAAATAAAGCCTCTGTCCTAAAAAACAGAAGATCCACACTCCTTTTAAGCATATATGGCACATTTGCAAAACACTGACAATATATTAGGCTGATATATTAGGAAATCCACTACATAACTGACGTTGTCTGGACATTATTCTGACCATAATGCAATAAAATTAGAAGCCAACAGCAAGAAGATAGCTAAACACAAGCATATGTTTGGAAAATAATAAATACCCTTAGGAATAACCCATAAGTTAAAGGGGTAATCATAACAGAAATTACTAAATGTTTCTCGCTGAATGACAGTAACATTTTATATAAATTTTATATATATATATATATTTTTTTTTTTCAGTTGCCTAAGCTCAGCTACTTGGCTTTTGCTTTTATCAAAGCAATGGAGGCAGCGGTCTCTTATTCTACTCCTGCTTTTGTGCAACCTGTAATTCCCCAGAACACACGTCTCTCTTCGAGGGGGCTAAACATGAGGTGAGCCATGCTGCAGCACAGCCGCGAGCTGGGGCAGGGGGAGGAGCGCGCACACAACCTCGAGTTAGCGCAGCGACAGAGGCAGTGGCTGGGACAGCTCTTCACCCCACTGAGCATCCAGACAGAAAGCAAAAGTTAACTGCTGTCTCGATACTTTCACTTTATTTTAACTTTGGCAACAGGTTGCAATTAAGAGCATGAAAATAAAGTGATAAGAATGTAAGGTAATGTATCCGCTTGTAAATGATGAGGCTGGAGTGAGAACGTGTCCCTCTTTGGTTCCTCGGGCTCTATTTCCCCTCCCTCAGAGAGCCCCATTTCCCTCTGTCTACTGTGCCAGGTGGATAATCCAGGTGCCTGCCCCAGACCGTGGAAGGCACAGAGATCCCTGGAGGCTCCTCCTGCTGCACCCTTCTTTCATTGCATGAAGCATGCAGCAATGCAAGAAAGCATGCAGCTGATTAGAATCCTTCCCGGGACTTTGACCTTGAGCAAAGGGATCCGAGGGTGAAGGGACTGAAGGTCTTTCGTCCCAGCAGTGGGACGTGGATTAACAGCTGAAGCCCTTACAAGTGCTTTTCAAATCTCAACAATGTTCAGCACCACAATAATGCTGAGGCAAGTAATAGTACCTCCATTATACAGATGAGGAAACTGAGGCAGAAAACTGTTAAATCCCCTGCCCTGGCCCAAGCACTGGCTTGTGGCAGAGTCAAGACACTAACCAAGGCAGGCTGATCCTGCACCTGGTCCCCATGCTGCACTGTGGTCAAGGTCCCCTGGGGCTGCCCGACTCCCGTCTGCCCCAAGCCTGGTTCTCTGGCAGAACCTCATTTCTACTAGCTCCCCAATAGCCTTGCGATAGAGCCCCTTTTGCTTAAGACACCCAGATTTTTCCCTACTGTCTGGATCCAGAGAACTTTCAGTGATCCATAGAGGGAATATCAAACTGGGTACCCTTGAGAATATGTGCTTGAAAGTGTCATCTCAAAGTCAAAGCAGAGACTGAGAGCTCCCCAGCTGCTGCTGGTTGGCACATGCCTTCGGGTGAATAAGGAAAGCCAGCTGCCGATAAAAACAAAAGACCCCACAATTTCAGAGCCTACCTTAATCGTGACGTGTTGGTCACTGAAGTCCCGGCATAGTGTGCATGGCAAGGCACAGGGGACCCCTGCTCTGTTCCACGCAGTCACTCAGTGGTCAGTGGTCAGGGCTGCTTTCAGGCCAGGACCCCCATCTTCAACCCGAGGCCTCTGAGGCTGGTGGGGAAGGAGGACTGAGAGGACCCTGCAGGACAGATTCTTACGGTCCAGCCCAGAGGTGGCATCTGTTGCTTCCCGCTCATACCCCGCTAGCCAAAATGTAACCCGTGGTGTGCGAGGGGACGGGGGAGTGTAATCTAGCTAAGTGTTGGGGGGCAAAATGCAACGGTTTAGAACACATGTCACTGTCCCCACCATGGCACGGGAAGCAAGAAAATGCGTTGAGTGCCCGCCCTGCCCAACACAACACGGGACTCCGTGCGGGAGCTTGAACAGAATCTCTGCACGCGTTTAGGATTTACTTGAAAAGACAGAATACACATTCTGAAACAGCATGGTAATTATCCTCAAAACAAAATAACATTCAAAATCATACAGGGCGATACAAGAAGAAATTGCAATGACAGCATGAGATAAATTTTTCATGTATTAAATCATAACATATTTTTAAATGCTTAATGCTTCCCAGGGTGAGGTGAAGCTGGTGCACTCGTATGTGGTTTCTGATGATGTGAAATAACGAGACCTTCATAGAAAGCAAATCTGAACATGCCTTAAGAGCCCCTGCGCGTGTTTATACACTTTGACTAAATGGTTCCCACCTAAGGGGATTTATCTCCAAAAGGTGAAAGAAAGAAAAAAGCCCTGTGCTGGAAAGATGTTCATTACTGCGTTGTCTAAAATAGCAAAACGTGGAAGCAGTTTATATGCCCAACAGTCGGGCAATGGTTGAATAATGATGGCACATTCATTACCTTAAGTCTAATGAAGTTATTAAAAGTCACAGCTATCAAAGCCATGTAGAACATGGAAAAATACGTGTGATATTAAGCAAATAAAGGACTCAGATTTATGAGTAGTCTTGGATTGTGACTACATCAAACAAACGATAAAGAAAATACTTATAGCACGATGGGAGGCCTCTGTTCTATATTTTTCTGGTTTTATATTGCCTTTAAATGATTTCTCAAGACACGAGGTGGCACCACTTTAAAATATAAGGAATCACCAGGATGCAATGAGTTTACGTTTCTAGAAACGAACACAAGAGTGATGCACACAGCCCCAAGTGGGAGGGTTCCTGCTTCATACTGTGCATGTGTATGTGTGTCTGTGTGTGTCTGTGTGTCTGTGTGTATGTGTGTGTCTGTGTCTGTGTGTGTGTCTGTGTGTGTCTGTGTGTGTGTGTCTGTGTGTGTGTGTATGTGTGTGTATGTGTGTGTATGTGTGTGTGTCTGTGTCTGTGTGTGTCTCTGTGTGTGTCTGTGTGTGTGTGTATGTGTGTGTGTATGAAACCTTGAGGAAAATTCCATCTGCTTCATCTATTTTTGCAAAGATGATTCAAAGACAGTATGTATCACTAAATACCTCCAAAACCTCAAAAGCATATGTGTTGTACCCAAATCCAGTTTGAGGTCATTAACGACTCTGGCCACCGCATAGCCTGTCATGGCACAGGGACAGGTGGGGATGTCACAGTTGCACATGGACTGGCCTGTGCTCAGGTCTCGGTCTGCCACGCCCATCCTAAGAATGGCACAGGCAGGGGACCCAGGGACTGCAGTCCAGATGAGACATCTGGCTCCCCCACCCACTGGCTGAGTCAGACTGGTGGGACAGCCTCAATTTCCTCATTTGGGAAGCAGACATCACAGTTGCTATGGTTTGAATGTTTCCTCCAGAGTTCATGGCTTGGAAACTTACACCCCAACACGACAGTGCTGGAAGGTGGGGCCCTGCCCTCATGGAGGGACTACTGCTGCCATACAAGGGCCCGTGGGAGTGGGTTCACCCTCTGGCACTCCTGCCCTGCCGCCTTCCACCGTGTGATGACACAGCAAGAAGACCCGCGCCAGATGCCGGCGCCTTGACCTTGGACTTCCCAGCCCCCAGAACTGTGAGCCAACAGACTTCATTTCATTACAAATTACCCAGTCTCAGGTGTTCTGTCACAGCAGCACAAAGCAGACCAAGACAGTAGTCACACCCGTGGGCTCTTTGAGCATTAAAGGGGATATGGGAGCCCCCCCAGCCCAAAGTTGTGTCCATATGTGTTCCACAAGTGGCAGTTTCTACCGTGATGGTGGGGAGGGCACGTTCAGCGGGTTTGAGGACACAGGGAGAAGGTGCCACCTGTGAACCAGGGAACCAGCCCCCTCCAGACGCCAAATCTGCCGGTTCCTTGGTGTTGGACGTTCCGGACTCCAGAACTGTGAGCAGTAACTTGCTGTTCGAGCCTCCCGGGCTATAGTGTTGTTGCTATGGCAGCCTGAATTAGACAGAGGGACACAGAAAGGTGGGATGGAGTGAGCAGGCATGGCCCTGCTGAGGACACATGTATCAGTTTCCTATTGCTGCTGTAACAAATGACCGCAAACTCAGTGGCTTAAACAATACAAAGGCATTTTCTTACGGTTCTATAGGTTAGAACAGCAAAATGGGTCTCACTGGGCTACAGTGAAGGCATTGGCAGGACTGTGCTCCTTCCAGCCGCCCTGGACGAGGGTCCCCTCCCTGGCCTTTCCCAGCTTCTAGAGCAGCCCACGTTCCTTGGCATCTCCAAACCCAGCAGCCAGGGGTTGAGTCTTTCTCACACTTCATCTCTCTGATTCTGATACTCCTGTTTCCCTTTTCCATCTTTTAAGGGTCCTGTGACTACACGGGGTCCACCAGGACAATCCAACATAATTTCCCTATTTTTAAAATCTGCCAATTAGCAACCTTAATTCCATTTGCAACATGACTTCTTCTCTGCCACGTAACTTAACACGGTCACGGGTTCCAGGGATCGGGATGTGGACATCTGTGGGGGAGAAGGGTGTCACAGTGCCTGCCACAGGGTGACATTTGCACAGAGGCCCTGGGGCAAGGCTGCAACGTGAAGGTGAAGTTCAAATGCAGCTGCCACAGCCACCCGTACAAGGGGCAGGGAGGAGAGCGCTGAGAGCACACAGATCGTGCCGCACAGCACGGACTTCTCCGGAGGGATCTACGTAGCCGCTTGGCTGTGCCTGGAGGTGACACTAACAGCCCCCTGTACAGCAACGGCACGGGTCTTATCCTACACCAAGAGGCCAAGTACAAACTCATTCCTAGGTACAGTGTCCCAGCCATCCAAGGCCACCGTTCCTAACCCCAGCCCCTTCCTAGGAGCCACCCTGGCAGGGTTCGTGTGTGACAAACACACACTCAGAGAGATGCATGCAGGAAGGAGTTGCGGACGGTGGTTCTCCCAGGAGGGAGGCAGAGAAGCAGGGAAACATGACGGGGACCGCAGTTTGGCTGTACCTGTCATGCTGTTTCTTAAGAAACCTAAAACGTCTGAAGCAAATGTTGCACAGCTGTGTCGTTAATGGGGGGGGGTCCATTTTATTCTTTCCTCACTTTCTGTTCTTTTCCATATGTTTGAAACATTGCACAATTGAGAAGAAAAACATAAATTACCAGAAAAACAAACTTAGAGAAGCATCTAAAGCTCCCTTAAGGCAACATCCGACTGACTTTGACATCGCTGGAAAGCTAACGGCGCCCCGGGCAGGACTGCGGCTGAGGATCACACTGAGAGCCCCTCCAGGGACAGGGTCCTGGGGAGACGCCTTCTGCGGCCCCACCCGTCCTGCCGCGGCTTCGCCCAGCGCCCAGGGCGCCACATCTGGCCCAGAGTTAAACTCTAGCAGGGAGGTGAAGCCCAGAGCACCTGGTGTGATGTGGTTTGCAACCTCCCTGGCTGATGCTACAGCAGAAGGGGCTGCACGTGCGGAACAGCAGACGGGAGACAAACACGGTCCCAGAGGGAGGACGGCAGCCTCGGCTCCCCGCCGTGAGGCTTGCCGGGACACACGTGCTTGCCCTCCCACCCCCGCCTGCCCTGCCCTGCCCCCTCCTGCGCTGGGGCACACCCCTGCAGCCGCCATCCTTGCACCAACACTTCGGGGCTCTGGAAATGAGCAGAGCCAACCTCCGGGGCCTTTTCTGATCTGTGTCGGACACCAGAGAATCTCAAGCGTCCCTCCCGGCCACGTCTGAAACATCGGGCGCATCACAGATTTCAGCCCAGACTTGGAATAGCCAAGGCAGGTATCCTCGTCCCAGCCCGAACGCATGCCGTCCACTCACTCAGCAAGTGGTCACTGAGCGCTGAGCGTGGCCAGGCGTGGCCTCACACAGTGAGCCAGAAGGGCAGACGCCACGGGTCCACGGGATCTAGTTGAGGGACGACAAACAAGGACAACAGGTTAATGTAGCAACAAATGTCATTACTGTGTCATGTGTGATGTATTAACATGCAGTTACAGCTAATTAGTATATAGCAATACGTGTGTATGTAACTATATACGACACATCACATATACATATATATTAAATAGTTGGTTAGAAGGTTAGTTAGTTAGTTGTAAGTGCTAAGGGGGAAACTGAGGCAAGGAAGGAGAATAGGGAGCATGAGGGGTGGGTTGCAGTCTCAGCTAGATGACGGGGGTGGAGAGGGTTCCCTTAAAGGTGACACTGAAGAAGACCAGAAGAGCATTCCACGGTGGCAACAGGAGAGCAAGTGCCCTGAGGCTGGGTTAGTCAGAGGAGGAGCCAGGAGCAGATGAGGGAGGACCACAGGGCAGGGAGGACACAGGGCAGGGAGTACCATACAGCAGGAGGTGGGGACTCTGCCTGTGGGGCAGGCACAGGGCAGGACGGCAGCAGAGGTGCTGTGACAGCCCAGGGGAGAGACCACCTGGGTCCAGCAGGTGCAGCTGTGGAGGCCAAGGTGGGGGCGGGGGGTGCAGCTGGGTTGTCACAGCAGAGCCCTGGGGAGTCGCCCACGGGAACCTCAGCAAGGATGGAGGCTTGGGGGGGGGGGCGGGCTGAAATTTTGAGAGTCGTTTCTTTTTTTGCCATGTCCTTTCACACCTGTATGCCTCCTCCTTCCCCCATCCTGAAACTGGGCACGACATCGCCCAGGCCTCCCCACTGCCCTGGGACGAGTCATTAGAGTCCACTGTTTAAAAGACCCAAAGGACTCCAAGACTTTGACAGGAGGGGCAACTTGGGGCTCCAGGCCACGCCGTCGCAAATGCCCTCAGAGTCACTAACAGAGAATAAACCCTTCGTCGAGATTGGAGTGGCAGGGAGGCCACCCCTCCCCCGGGGAGCCCGTATGCCAAGACAGCTCACCCCGCTCGGAGCCTTGCTTTATCACTCTCAGAGGGGCGGTGCGGGACTTCGACAAGGCAAGATACCGCAGTCCCGGCGTGCTGCAGACAGGGCTCGCGCGCAGATGACGTGCGGGCACGGCACGCCGAAAAGCGCCTTTTCATTGCTCTGGGGCTCTCGTTCCGGAGTTCCGAAAGCAGCTGGCTGAGTCAGCCCGTTCCTGACCATTCGACCTTCCAGAACGTCGTCTCCGCGGATCTGCAGAGCCACACTGGTTTCTGAGATCACCCTCTGGGCAGGAAGGAACCGTCATCGCAGGGCTGCGGGGTGGGGTGGGCCGCAATCCCCGCCCCCACAGACGGTGGCCGACAGCAGCTGCCTCTGTCTGTCCCAGGTGGAGGGCCACCATCCTGGGGACACGGATGTCCCAGATGTGACATCCCGGGAAGGACTCTCCTCTCGGTTCGGTCCTGCAGCAAGAATCTCACTCACAGAGGCCACTGAGTTCCAAATGTTTAGCTCTCTCCCTCGGAATACAGGGCGTCTGGGCTGTACTCCTCAGTACCCAGCGCGCTCGCTGCGGGGAGCCCACGGAGGACGGGAGACGGCCACGAGCTGGTGACCGTCATGGCTGAAGCTGAGTGATGGGGACGCGGTGTGCACTAAACTACTCTCCCTTGTTTTTGTGTGTCTGAAATCCTCCATAATAATAATAAAAAAAATGTTTAACCACCTTAGAGCAATTTGGCAGCATCTAATAAAACAGCAAACATACATACCCTTAGACTCAGCAGTTCCACTTCTTAAAATTCATCCTACAAGATGCCAAAGAAACCTTTGTTCCTGCAGCACTCGGAGGCGGCAAAGGCTAGAAACAAGCTAAGTGTTGAGTTACGGGGCAGTGGTTAGTAGCTGATGGCACAGTGGCACAGTGTGTATGCCCCTGGCACTCTGTCCTGACACGGGGCAAGCTCCAGGGCAAATTGTGACGAGCAGAATCATGCCCCTCAAAGACGCCCACGTCCTAATCCCTGGAATCCGTGACTATGTCGCCTTACACGGCAACAGGGGCTTTGCAGATGTGATCAAGTCAAGGCTGTTGAGATGCCGGTGTGTCCTGGATTACGCAGGTGAACCCAGCGTGACCGCCAGAGTCCCTAAACAGGAAGGAGGAGGGTCAGGAGCAGAGGGATTTGAAGATGACCCCTGCAGGCTTCACACTGGGCATTGGGCCACGGGCGTGGAGAAGCCTCCAGAAGCCGGAAGAGGCAAAGGAACATCCTGGTTTTCGCGCAAGGGCGAAACTCATCTTGGATTTCTGGCCTTCAGAACTTTGAAAAAAAAAAATTAACGTGTGTTGTTTTAAGACACAAAATGTGTGGTCATTTGTTATAGCAGCAATAAGAGACTAATACATAATTTAAATGGGAAAAAGCTGCATGCAAAACAGTGTTTATAATAAATCCCCATTTATAGGAGATGGATATTGACACAGACATAGATATAAATATTTTTCTCTCTTTTTTCTCTCTCACAACAGCCCAGGTTGTGATTGATGGATATGTAGACGTATAGGTATGCTCTGTGGAAGGAGACGGGAAACTGACCCCTTGGTGTCCTGCAGGGACAAGGACGAGTGGTGGGGTAGAGGAACAGAAAGACGCCTTTGCAAGGCGCACCTCCTCGTACCTTTTGAGTTTGGTTCCATTTGAATGTATTAACTGGTGAAAATAAGTTTTCAATTAAAACAATCCTCCTTCCATTACCGTGACATACACGCTTTCAAGGCTCATTTATTTAAAATGCGTAAACTCCGGCAGCGTGGAAGCAGAGTTATCACCACGAAGACTGCTACCTAGTGCTTGGGCTCCCGGGAAACCCTGGGCACATAAGAAGGAGAGACAAAAACGGTAGGAAAATCTTACCCAAGTTCATTGGCTCCGTGGCATTCGGTGACCCACAAGGAGCTGGCAAGTGCCCCCTTTCTAGACTGACTCAGAGGAAATTTCTCCCGGTGAATGTAGAAGCCCGTATTCCAAACCTCCTCCCCCAACACACCCCGGGACAGCAGGAGGAACAGGTTCCCATGCCGTCTTGTCCTGGAGCCTGGTCTGTCCTCCCAGCTCCAGAGAGCCCATGGCTAGACGCTCCTACGCCCCTTGCTCTAACTAAAAAAAAAAAATCCTCCATCACCCCATTTTATGTATCAGCTAAGGAAGCAGAGGAGGACTATCGCAGCCCCAGGCAAAAATGCTTCCAGACCTAAAGCGATTAGCTTTATGAAGCCATTATGCAAATGCATGGCCATTGCAAAGCTATTCAGCCTTGGGGAGACCTAGCAGAGGATGGGGAGTAGAATTCAAAAGTTTTTGATTGTCCAAGTTCACTCAAATTCTGATGTGAATATTAAAACTCGCTGTGATTACCACCTGGCCCCTGTAGCCTCAGATCTTTGCAAGCTTTTTACTTACATCTTGCCCAGAATCAGGGCTGTAAAGAATTCAGAATAGTGAGGACACGAGGCACAAAGGCTGATCCAAGTGTCATCCATCCAGGATGGCGTGTTCCTTCCTCACCTTTGTGCCTGGACCATGGCTTCCGCCTGATCTCACCACGTATCTCTTTGATAATCAAGCCAAGGCAGCTGCAGACACACCTGAGCTCCAAGACACTGAGCCCGGGTCTAGATCCCAGAAGGACCCTGAGCCGACAGCTAAAAGACGGGAAAACATTTGCCAAGCACTTGCTATCAGCCCGACACACTTCAGAATAATACATTTACTCCTCAGAGCAATCCTGCAAGATCGATGCTATTACCACCAACCACGCCTGCCAAGTGGGGAAACTGAGGCATGGCCGATGAGCAGCAAATCAGGGACTCTGTCCAGTAATTCGAGCACTCTGCCACACAGTCTATTGGAATCGATGTGTCTTTCGCCTCTAAAGCATATAAAACTGGGAATTTTTTATTTCTTAGGAAGGACATAGACAAGGATATTCATGAGTGGACAGAGTCTAGACCTCCAAGCCCAGGCTTCGAGGTATAGACAGCCTGGATTTGACCTCAGACTTGACAATGCTGCCATCACAGATGACAGTCTTTTTTAATACTATTATTGTTGTTGTTGTCGTTAAGATATGATTCACATCTCAGAATATTCACCCTCTTAAAGTGTATAGCTCAGTGGTTTTTAGTAGAAAATACTAAGTCGTACGAACATCACCACTAATTCCAGAACATTTTCTTAACCCAAAAAAGAAACCCTATCCCTACTAGCAATCACTCCCCAATTCTCCTTCCTGCCAGTCCCAGGCAACCACTAATCTACTTTGTGTCTCTGTGGACTTGCTTATCCTGAACATTTCATGATGATGGGATCACATCAGCATAGTTGGCCCTCGGTATCCATGGGAGACTGGTTCCAGGACCTCCCTCAGATATTAAAATCTGTGGATTTCAAGTCCCTGATCTAAATGTATAAAACGGCATAATATTTGCATATACCGTACGTACCTCTTCCAACATACCTTAAATCATCATCGCTAGGTTACTTACAATGTCTAATATGATGCAAATGCTATGTAAATAGCTGTCACACTGTATTGTTCAGGGAATAATGACAGAAGTCTGTGCGTGCTCGATACAGATGCAACCATCCATTTTTTTCCAAATGCTTCCAATCCATTGTTGACTGAATCCCTGGATGCAGAGCCCTGAATATGGAGCTGGCTGCACGCCATTCCTTTTCTCTGGCAAATAATATTCCATCGTGTGAACGGACCACATTTTATCTGTCCATCCATCAGTTGACGGACATTCTGGGGTGTTTCCGCTTTTTGCCTATTATGAATGACGCTACTAGGAACATGGGTGTACAAGCTTTTCTGTAAACATACATTTCACTCCTCTTGGGTGTATATCTAGGGGTGAGGTTGCTGGGTCACATGGTGACTCTATGTCTAACTATTTGAGGAGCCGCAGGACTGTTTTCCGCAGGGGCTGCACCGTTTTCCATTCCCACCAGTAGCGCACGAGGGTTCTAATCTCCCCCCATCCCTGCCAACAACTGTTATTTTTGATTATAGTCGTCCTCATGGATACGGAGTGGCATCTCACTGTGGTTTTCTAAAGTGAGATATATCCCATACCATGAAATTCACCCTTTTAAAGTGTACACAGTTCAGTGGAGTTTTTTAAAGAACATTCACTTAAAAGGAGTGCAACTGTCACCACTATCTAATTCCAGGATGTTTACTTCACCCCCAAAAGAAACCCCACACCGATTAGCAGTCACTCCCCATCCCCCCGTTCTGCAGCTGCTGGAAGTCACGGATCTACTGTCTAATTGACGGGACTCTGGTCTTACCCTCTTTGTCTGCAGAGAGGGGCTGGGGACCGTGAACAGAGAAAAGGAGTCTAGAAGCCCAGTGCCTGGATTTGGATCTGAGTACACAGTGTGTGCCATACATACTGCATACAGACTACATACATGCACACATACTACATACATGCATATAGTATGTGCCACTACAAGTTTATAGACATGATCTCATCTCATCCTCATGTAGACCAGTGACGCAGGCCCTACTACCAGCCCCTCTCTACAGATGAAGGAGGTAAGACCAGAGAGGCCCCTCACCAGAACCTGACCATGCTGGCACCTTGGTCTTAAACTTCCAGCCTCCAAAACTACAAGAAATAAATTCTGTTGTTTATAAGCCATCCAGTCTATGGTACTTTGTTACAGCAGCCCAAACAGAGACTGCCAAAAAATGTTTTAGGCTTTAGTGGGCCATAGACTCTCTGTCACAATGACTCGACACTGCCACTGTAGCAAGAATGCAACCATAGACAAAGGAATGGGCACGGCTGTGTACCAATAAAACTTTATTAACAAAAGCAGGGGGTGGGCTCACTCTGGCGGCGCTAGGAAAGAAACTCTTCCTTGCCTCACCTGGGGCTTCTGGGGGTTCCTGGCAGCCCTTAGGGTTCCTTGGTTTCTAAATGCATCACTTCAATCTCTGCCTTCATCCCCACCTGGCATCCAGTGCGTGCCTGTGTCCCACTCTCCTCCTCTTGTCAGGACACCACGCACACTGCACTGAGGGCCCACCCTACTCCAGTGCGGTCTCCCCTCAACCAGTCACGCCTGCCTGCAATGACCCTGTTCCCAAAGAAGCCACATCCAGAGGTCCTGGTAAGGTTAGGGCTTCAACCTATCTTCTTAGGGGACACGATTCAGCAGGCAAGAATGGGTGTCTATCTACATGTGCAAAAAAATGCACATTTCTAGATGAATACATTTTACTATATGAACATTATACCTCAGGTTTTTTTTATAAAAATGAGAGGGAAAAATAAATAAGCAATGACCAACAAGCCCTGCCTCCCTGCCAGCTTGTGAGAGCCAGAGCCAGACATGACACCCTTGCATTTAGGGAAACAGGATAACGCATTAAGAGATAGTTTTGCTCTCCCCTGTGGCATCAGACACATAAAGTCTGCCGGGACTGCTGGGACCTGCCCTTTCCGGAGAGGCTGACGGCGAAGCAGCCGCCGTTTTCTGAGCGGAGCCGCCTCTGCATCAGCGGGGCCAGCCCGCGGCTCGCCTCCCGCCCCACGCGCCGCGCTTGGCAGGCGAGAAGGAATTTCTAAAGACTGATTACACATTCTTTTTTGTTGGTGCCATGTTTGTAGTGTGTGTTGTCCCCAGCTGGTGCCCCGGTAGGTGGTATGAAAAGATGTATGAATAATGTACGCGGCGGCCCCACAGTCACCAGAGAAGCTCGCTGCCAAAACAGGGAGGCAGGGCAGGCCGAGAGAATGCATTCGAGGGCGAAGCCAGAGAGGTGCATGTTCCTGTCTGATTTTCCCCGGAAAACCGTGGGCTTCCGTCGGCTTGAAGATGAGCAAGTGGGATTGTCACATCGCCCTGGAGAAAGCTCCCAACAAGCACGCATGGGGTTTTCAAACACAGCGGTCCCACACCCTGAAACCTAACCTGCCCGGGTACAGTCGTGGACGGACAGCTATTTACGGACAAGCATGTTCGTTTCAGCCTTGTCACAATTACACAGGGGCTGGGAGGTAGAAATAAAGCCACTGATTTAGTGGGGTTTCTCCCGAAAGCCCCTCGTGGGCATGATCTCTCTCTCCAAACAAATGCTGCCTCGTGGTGAGACCATCCCTGACATTAGCCGACGCACGCAGGTCTTGAGTGATACAGAAGATGATGTGATTTTGCAGTGCCGGGGTTTGCATGCGGCAAAATAGAAGAGCAGAAGGGGTTACTTGGTGGCTCACCGGGGAGAGTAGGCAAGTGGTCTGTCCATGAGTGGCTGCGCTCCTTCCTTCTCTCCTCCCCTCTCCACAGAGCTGGACGGATGAGATGCTTGCTTTCCCAGCCCCCCTTGCAGCTAGGGTGGCCCCGTGACCCAGTCCTGACCAAGGACACATGAAGGACGTTCCCCTGGGAACATGGAGGAAAGATGTCTCCTCCCTCGTAGGAAGACCAATCCACCCCCTATGCACCTCTCTCTGGCCACCCTCGGGCCCCGCCAGTCATGTTTACACCTTCGGATGGAGCTGTGCATGGATTTTCTTCTTGGACCTAAGCAGCCATTTTGCAACCATGAAGGAAAAACCACGAAAATTGTAGAACCCCCGACCCAGAGCTCTGATACCGTGGTGCTGCCGAACCAGCCCCAGAAACGCCAACCTGCAGGCCTCTCGTGGACCAGCCCCCTCCCGACCTGCCGAGCGGGGGCCGCGTTCTCCGCTGCTTGCAGGCGCATGCACTCCACCCACCCCGTAGCTGGACGGGGGCTGCCCGGCTGCCACAGGCACACCTGCGCAGCCTCAGAAAAGGAAAGAAGACCTGGCCTTTTGCCTGCAGCAAATGGAAGGACCAGGACACTCCTGTGTGGTTTGAACAGTGTCCTCCAAAAATTCTTGTCCCCCTGGAACTGCAGAATGTGACCTTATTTGGAAACAGGGGCTTGTAGGTATAATTAGTTAAGCATAGAGATGAGATCATATTGGGTTAGGTGGGTTCTAAGTCCAGTGACTGCCGTCCTAATGAGAGACAGAAGAATACACACAGGGACATGGGCGGGAAGAAAACCTTTCATTGAGATCCACATTTCCAAGTAGGAAACGTGCCTTCCCCATGTTAAAGAACAGCTGAAACGCCCATCCGTGGGGACCAGGATAAACAAATTAGTGTGCATTTATCAGTGGAATATTATATCATGGTTGAAAACGAGTGGGGTATACTGAGATATTTACAAATGCAGTGACATGATGTTTGGGGTCATCTCCAAAATAACGTGGGAAGGTGGGGCAAGGAGATGGGGACAGGTCTGGATGAAAGGAGCTTGGCCGGAAGTTGGGGGCATTTGTTATATTATTCTTCCTACTTTGTGTATGTTTGAAAGCTTTCACCATAAAGAGGTTTCTAAAGAGGCAGTTGAACTCATAGGTACTGTCTTGGGAAGAGGCCCATAACATATTCTAAAGTAAAAGAAACAGGCCAGCGCGGTGGCTCTCACCTGTAATCCTAGCACTCTGGGAGGCTGAGGCAGGACGATCACTTGAGCTCGGGAGACCAGCCTAAGCAAGAGTGAGACTCTGTCTCTACCAAAAATAGAAAAGTTAGCCGGGCGTTGTGGCACACGCCTGTAGTCCCAGCTATTCCGGAGGCTGAGGCAGGAGGATCGCTTGAGCCCAGGAACCTGAGGTTGCCGTGAGCTAGGCTGACGCCACGGCACTCCAGCCCGGGCAACAGAGTGAGACTCTGTCTCAAAAATAAATAAATAAATAAAATAAACAGCAAATTGAAGAATAATGTACTCGGTATAATCCCATTTATTTGATTGTGTGCGTGCATGTTTTATATGAATGTAAGTGCAGAGAATAATATAGAAGACTGTTCAACAAACCCCAAAACGGTTGTAGAGTTTGGCCCGCTGCTATTCCGCCTCACATCACCATTTCTTTCCCGCACAGCGCTGCTCACACTGCGACGACACACGCAGGGGCCTGTGAGCAATCGTCACTCAACGCCGCATATTTGCCGGGTGCGGGTCTGACCTCACTCCTTCCTACCCGTGGAGCCCAAGAACTCTCTGAATTCTCCAAACGAACAAGTGAGAGACTGGAGCTAAGGAGGCTACAGGGGTATCACCCTTCCAGAGCAGTTTATTATTTATTCTTTTAAAATAGAAACTCTACTCCGAGCGGAACAGCCGGAGGGCACAAGCGTAGAATCACAGCATGAAGGCAGCTGCAAACAAGACCACAGACTCGCAATCCAGCAACCCGAAAGCGCTGGAAGGCTCCCATCAGGGAAAGCCCAGGCAAGCAGCACCTCGCTGGGACCCAGAGGTCAGCTCACGGGGTTCTTGGTGTGGGCCAGGGGCAGGGGGCCGGGGGGGGACAGGGGGACAGGGGCGCAGGGAGGCCCCGTCAGAAAGGATGTGTCTTGGCTGGGGTTCGCTTTGCCGAGTTCAGCTCAGGGTGTCATCAGAAGGCTCGTTCACCAGCCAGCCAGGGCTGGGGGGTACACGCCCCACACCTGAGGCCGGTCCCCACCTTCACCTGGTAAATGCGGAGAGATGCACCAGGAAAGAACGCCCCTCTCAGCTGGGAGGAGCCGGGGAGGGGGAAGAGGAGACGGGATGCTCGCCCACCCCGAGCACACACACCACATCAGCGACCACCCATCGACCCATAAACCCACCGTGTAAAGTAGAGGCTGAGACTTGGGCACTGGCGCCAACAGTCCTGGCTGGGTTCTAGCCTAATCCGGGCTGTTAAGCTTGGCCAAGTGGCTTCAAATCTCCAAGGCTCGGTTTTCTCATCTGTAAAATGGGGCTGCTGATGGTTGCTACCGGGCCAGGCTGGCGTGGAGACAGAATGAGACGATGATCTACGAGCAAGTGACACAGATGCTGCCCCAGACGTAGAGACCCTGAGACAGGGTCTGGGTACAAGTGGATCCTCGGAAGCAGTGACGGGGCAGCAGGGCAGTAAAGCACTGACCGGAGGAACCCCGTGCCCTGGGCTGCTGGGGCGCAATCCCACTGGGGACCCAGGGAGATGGCACAGGGCGAGTCTCAGGCAAGGGGCCCCGAAGGAAAACCAGGGCTGCAACAGGACAAGAGGCAATGGAGATGAGCTGGAACATCACCTCTGGGCCACGACATTGACCATTTAAAAAGTCAACCCAGTGGCCCCTGAGAAGCACGAGTGCTTTGTGATATTCCCGTGTGTCAGGGCCGCCAGGGAGAGGTGATAGACACGCAGGCTCCTGGGCTCCTGCCCCAGAGGTTCTAGTGAAGCAGGTGCCAGGCGGGGCCGGCCCAGGGATCTGCATTTTAAGGAGTTTTCCAGGTGATTTGAGGCAGGTGGGCAAAGGACTGCATTTTAAGAAACAGCGTTCTAGTAAAATCCAACGCACTGGTTTTGCAGATCTTCTGGCCACACTAGGTGGGCAGGAGACACCCTCAGGGAGAGGTTGTAGAACCAGACAGCATTTACAATGCGTGTGTGCGTAAAAACTCACAACACGCACATGCACAGGCACACGGCAGCAGCACCGATGAGTGGGGCTCGAAGCACCAACTAGGCTTCCTCGATGAAATAAATGACTCTGCTCCTGATGCGTCCAAGAATCATCCAAGAATAATGCATAAGCGCCAACACCTCATCAACCAGCCCCCGACCCCCACCCCCACCCCCCCCCCAAATAAAACTCTTGAGAACAAGCCAAGGTTAACGAGGCTTGCGGGTCGGTGCTGAGTAAGTGCTGGCCGTGCAAGTTAAACTGCCTGGAGGTGGATTCAATGTTTCGGTCCGCTTTTTCCTGGAGTACAAGGAAAAACGTCTGCACGAGGAACCAGGCCAGATGCCGCGAGCCTGGGTGAGAGGAGAGACGGTGGGGTCTCGCCAAGCCGAACTCGGAATGTGGTCGGGGCAGAGCAGCAGGCTCTCCAGATGCCTCTGTCCCCCTTCAGCCCCTGCCCGCCCGCCCTGGCCACTGAGCCAACGGAGCAGGAGGAACCTTTCCAAAAGCTCTCAGCCGCCTCGAGTGACGTTCTCCGTTGCCAGCTCCCCAGGGGGACGGTCGCCGTGGCTCCTGCTGTCCTGCGTGGCTTCCCCACGTCCCTCTCCAGACAGGCTGGGTTCCGTCTGCTCAGCGCTGCCACCGATCCTTGCAACCTCGCTGCTCAAAGCGAGATCCTCAGCTGGCACAGCGGCGGCGACTCAGGAGCCTGTCCGATGTGAGGGCTCTCGGGCCCCTCCCTGGACCCACTGAGTCAGAGTCCGCAGTGTGAGAAGACCGCTACGTGGCCCAAGTCACAGTCTGTGTCACCATGGTTCCCGGGGCAGCACCCCAAGTCCTCTCCATGTGTGGAGACCCTGCCTCGGGCAGTTTGTGGGTGGGGAGGGCCCCAGACCCAGGCGTCCCTGTGGCGGTCACTCTGTCTCTGCAAGGAGTTTTATTTGGTGTATACTTTTTTTCTGAATACTAATGGGAGTTTTATCAGTTGTAGACCGTCCCAAAACAAACAGAATTGTGTTTGGCAAAAAATTGACATAGATGACTTCATGCCCTTTTAAGCTGCTCTTTTGAGGTATCCAACAGTCGGGCCGTGGTCCAAACCTGGGCTGCAGAAGGGTTTGATTTTGCCCATAGGGTCCTTTTAAATTTTTGTTAATCAGTTGCCATTGTTTAAAAATGAGGATCTTCCAAATTAAAAAAAAAATATATATATATATATATATACATATATATATGCAATTTCCAACTTTGAGTGAAAAATCAGCACACACAGCACAGCCCGCCCTGGCTGCGTGGTGGCCGTCTCCCTATTTGAGGCCCCTGTCCCCACAGCCCCATGTTGTCTAAACAACATGCATGTGGCGTTTTCACACTTTTCTCCTCCGGGAAATTGAGGAAGCAGGTACCTCCCGCCCGCGTCTCCTGCAACCACATTCGTGTCCTAGGCCTGCGGTTCCGAAGAACCACAAACCGTGTGGCTTAAGACACGGAAATTTATGCTCTCGCAACTCTGCAGGCAGAAGCCCAAACCGAGGTATCTCCGAAGGCTCCAGGCAATCCTCGGCTTGTGGCTGCGTCCCTCCCTCCAGTCTCTGCCACGTGGCGCGTGGCCTCCTCCCTGTGTCTCCTCCTCCCCTCAGTCTCCCTCTTCTCCGCCTTACAAAGACACCAGTCACCGGGTTCCGGGGCCCCCCAATCCACACCCCTAAGAGGAGCATGATCTCATCCTCACTTGATTGCATCTGCGAAGACCCTATTTCTAAATAAGGTCACAGGTACGGGGATTTGGACTTGAACATGTGTTTTAGGGGGGACACAGTGCAGTTCGCAACACCACCTGCTTTGCTCACACGCAGGCTGGTTTCTCCCCCTTCTCCTCGCACCAGCCTCGCAGCCGCACACAACCCAGGAAGCTCTACTTGGGCCCCAGGTGCCTTCCTCGCTTTCCTCCTCCTGCCCCCTCCCCTCCAACCTTACCTCCTTCCTACTCATCCTCAGTCCCGGGGAAGCCTTCCCCACCCCGCCCCCACTAAGGGGCCCTTGTCCTCTGCCAAGTCTTACCCCACACCTGGAAACCGGCTGTAAAGTTCTCTCCCACCACCGTGCCTAAACTCCAAGCCCGTGCAGAAACGGGACTAAGTGTCCACCGCTTAACTCTGCTGCCCAGCTCTGTGTGGGAATGTTGTAGGCACTGGAACATTTGTTGAATGAATGAATGAATGAGCAAAAGAATGAATGTGGGGGAGGAAGGAGAGGAGAAAACAGCATAAATCACACCCCAGATTTACAAGGATGCGTTTAAACAAAAAGCAGTCGCCGCCTGGGGTTGCTGAGAACTGCTGGGCAGGTTTTTCCCTCTTGTGATCAACACTGCCCGATCTCAGCGCCGGCTCCTGTCTCATTCACATTTATCCGCGCCGCTCGATGGCACGTGGTCTCTTGCAATTGCCTCCCGACTCTGGACTGCAGCTCGTCTCGCAAGCAGCCCACTCAGCGCCGGGTGTGGACGAAGAGCCGCCTCTCACCCGGGTCGCCCCGGCCGGCCCTGGTCACCGACACGGCTCCCACCCAGGCTGGACGGAGCAGCCCTCCCCTTTTGGAACTGCACCGGCTCCAAGAGCCCTCCGCGACCCAAACGGACGCCCCGTCTGGCTCTCGAGTGCCGCCCTTTGGTTGTCTGAGGATGGCCCTTCTCCGTCCCGCCTGCCAGTGACATGATGACGAGAGGTTGTCACCCGCTCTGCAGGGGGGATGTGGCATGTCCCCAGAGCGCTGCCACCTGCAGAAAGGAGCTCCACTGCCTGACCTCCCCGGGTACTTCCCGCTGCTGCAGCCCAGCTGGGAGAGCTGTGGGTCTCTGTCCCAGCACTGCGGAAGGGTGACCCTGTCACCTCGCTCGCTAAGAAGGACCCTGCTATGCTCTAGGCTTTGCAGAGAGGAACCCCAGAGACCTCAGGGTTAGTGGCTTTTTGTGTCTTGACCTTGACTTCTATCTCGCTTGCTATGTGCTACAGCCCCATAAGCAAGAAGAGACTATTTTCCTGCACAGTGGTCAGGAACTTGGCTCTGGGCACATCACACCAGCCCCCCTGGGCCTCCTCCTGCAGAACGGAGACAGCATTCGTTTTGTTTCAAAGCGCCTCGAACATCTGGCAGATTCTGGCATTAAAAAAAAAAAACTCACACCTTAAAATTTTTTCTCCCTGGGGTTTATTTTATCTGAGGTTTGTTTTTCTTTGCCTCCTGCGTCTGCAGGGCCATGGGGTGTTTCTCTGCTCCCATGATTCCTACCACCGACTGCCACCTGCATCTCTGCCCCTGGCACCTGCTGATTCCGACTCACAGCTGGTGGGTCCCAGGTGGGGTGTCGGGGGTGGGGGCTGGGGCCTGCAGGCTGCAGGCACTGTTTCAGGAAAAAGAGAAACAAGGAATCCAAGCGGCCTGGTCTTACTTTGGCCTTGGCTGGTTGGGAAGGCACAGCCCCAGCAAAAGCACAGCATGGACAATGTTTTTGACACTTAGCCTTGCAACCGCCTTCATCCTAGCCCAGCACCAGGCACTCACCACCTTTGAGCTGCACCTACCTGGGATAACGCCCTAAGTCTTCTCTTCCTCCAGGAAGGAAGTTGAGGTAGGCAGAACCCTGGGGTGGCCCCAAGATTCCTGTGTCAACTCCCTGCACAGTCCCTTCTCCTCGAGCATGGGCAGAGCCTGTGATTAGGTTAACTGGCACCACAGAAGGGGTTTTGCAAAGGTGACTAAGGTCCCTGATCAGTTGACTTTGAGTTCATTAAAAGGAAGATGAGCTTGGGTGGGCCAGACCTAATCAGGGGAGCCCTTCAAAGAAGGTGCCGTTTCAAGGAGATTCGCCTTGTAGCCTCCCAGGAGAAGCAGCCATGCCACGAGCTGCCTTTGGAGAGGGCAACTCTGGGAGCTGAGGGCTTTGGTTCAACAACCGCAAGACACTGAATTCAGCCAAGAAACTGAGAAAGCTTGGAAGACGACCCTGAGCCTCGGATGAGACCCCGGTTCCGACTGACACTCTGATTGCAGCCTTTGAGATCCTGTGCAGAGGATCCAGTTCAGCCCTGCCCGGAACCTCTGGCCCATGGAACCAGTGAGATGACAAATGGGCATTGTTTTAAGTTGCTAAGTTTGAAGTAATTTGTTCCTCAATGATAGAAAATTAATATAGGAGTAAACAAACACTTTTTTTTTTTTGAGACAGAGTCTCACTCTGTTGCCCTGGCTAGAGTGCCATGGCGTCAGCCTAGCTCACAGCAACCTCAAACTCCTGGGCTCAAGCGATCCTCCAGCCTCAGCCTCCCGAGTAGCTGGAACTACAGGCATGTACCACCATGCCTGGCTAATTTTTTCTATATATTTCTAGTTGGCCAATTAATTTCTTTCTATTTTTAGTAGAGATGGGGTCTTGCTCTTGCCCAGGCTGGTTTCGAACTCCTGACCTTGAGGGATCCTCCCACCTCGGCCTCCCAGAATGCTAGGATTACAGGCACGAGCCACCGTGATCAGCCAACACTTTTGACCATCAGTAAAAGTTACTTTCTTTTCCTCTTGCTTAATCACCTTTCCGTCAGCCCCGGGAGATGGATGCTGTTGAACGCTTTGTCACAGATGAGTCTGAGGTCCAGGGAAGTGGTGGAACGTAGCAGGGTCCACTTTGCTGTCTGGTGGCCCAAGCTAGAACTCAGCCCCAAATCCATACAACTGAGTGCACGATCTTTAAAACACCCACTAAATTGTGGCCCTCTCCCCTAGCCCTCCTCTTCTGAAAGCTGTCCCTTCAGCAATAGATCAGAAGTTCTAAACGTTATTAAAACTCCCAATTTTGACAGAATTTACTAACTACTCCCCAAAATTAATAATAGTATTTTTGAGCCCTTGTCTGTCAAGCACTGGGTTATCCCAATAGATATGTATATATTATTATTATTTCCTCTTTTTTTATAGGCAAGGAAGCTGAAGCATAAAAAGTAAAAAAAAAAAACCACTTTGCCAAAGATCACACAGCCACAAAGCAGTAGAAACAGCACATTGAACCCAACCAAACTCACATCAAAACCCTGACTGTGACCATCACACCACACTACCCTCTAACAAAAACCCTGACTCTGGCATTCTGGAACAAAATGGTGCCCAATAATAGCTTGGAAAGGCACATGCCTTCTGCAAAGGTTAATGGATTGCAATTGGTTGCAAAACACAAATGAGGACGTGCATTTGAATGAGGCTTCAGTGTAACAGCCGGGGGGAGTCAAGGAGGCTGTTCACGGATGCTGTGGTTCCCCTTCCAGGCACAGGGATATTGGGCAGGACCGTGTAGTCTGCTTTGTCCAGTGAAACACGAGCGGAAGTAACTTGTGTCACTTCTGGGTGGAAGAAGTGACAGCCTTTCCCCCACGTTCCCTTTCCCCGGCAGCGGGGGTCAGGGAGCATGTCGACACGGGGCTTTTGTCAGCCCGGACCCCTGAGTGACCAGAATGCCCCAACACACACTGGACGCCAACATGACTGAGAATAAACTTTGTTGGCTGAGCGCGGTGGCTCACGCCTGTAATCCTAGCTCTCTGGGAGGCTGAGGCGGGCGGATCGTTTGAGCTCAGGAGTTTGAGACCAGCCTGAGCAAGAGCGAGACCTGTCTCTACTAAAAACTAAAAAAAAAAAAATTAATTATACTTGGAATTTGGCCCTGTAAAAAAAAAAAAAATTAATTGGCCAACTGAAAATAGAAAAAAAATAAAGAAATAAAAATAAAAAATAAAAAACTTTGTTGATTTGCCACTGGGATTTGGGAATTGCTGTTACTGTAGCATACCCCAGATATCCTGACTGTCTTAACGAGGGTTTCTTACCCAATGCAATAGCATTTTTAAAGTTCATGACATTTAAATAAAAGAGCAAGCAGCAATATCATCTGCCACTTTGTCAGGCTAACAAACCCAATCAAAGCCCACAGCCACAAGTTAAAGGAAACACGTCGCTAGGCTGAAAACAGAACTGTCGAAACAGACGCACGTGTTTGACTAAGTTCACGACCGGTGAGGAACTTCGCCAAGACACGGGTGTTGTCACCTTCACCACTCATTGTGTGTCTAATCGCGCATAACATCCGACTGGGAAAAACACAAAGTGTTCAAGCTCATCGTCCGTAGTTCGGAGAAGTGACTCTCCATGTATTTATCCCTTCATCCTGGATGCATTTATTAAGCAACGAGCATGCGTCAAGCACCGTGCTGGTGACATAGTGATGACCGAGGTGGGCACAGCTCTGCCCTCGAGGAGCTTATGGGCCACTGAGGGAGACAAACAGAAAGCAAGCCTGTCCGTGAAGGGAACGGCAAGAGGTTACGGTGGAGAATGGCGGGGAGGGTCCACTTCCCAAAGCAGTCAGGAAGGACCTCTCCGTGGAAGCGACAGTTAAGTTGAGACGTGAAGGGTGCTAAGAGGGTGGCTCGGGCTGAGCAGAGCAGACGTTCCAGGCTGGAACGGCAAGCACAAAGGCCCTGTAGCGGGAAAGGCTTGGTGGGTCCAAGGGACAGAGAGGAGGCCGGGGGCGGGGTGGGCTGCAGCAGGGTAGGCGAAGGGGAGGAGACGGGAGGTGGGGAGCGGTGGGCAGGAACAGGCAGGAGGCTCAGGTCTCCTTTTCATCCCACGAGCAACGGGAAGCACAAGTGGGGGTGAGACTCGACTTACATCCTGAGATCACCGGAGCTGCCAGGGCTGAGACAGGGGCAGGAAGGCCCGTCGGGACCCGCTGGGAGGCAGCTGCCATAGCCCCACCGAGATGTGGCGGTGCCCTGCGCTAAGACGACAACAACGAAGGCGGGGAGAACGGGCGAGTCCAGACGAAGTCTAGAATCGCAGGACTTGCTGCCGGGGGACAGGGCAAAAGGGGAGGGAAGGGCAACACCTGGGTGGCTGCCTTGACCAGCCGGCTGGGGGCCGCATACAGACAGGGATGGCAAGAAGAGGGAGGAAAAGCCGGAGCTCGGCTTTGGACATGACAGGGTCGAGATGTCCATGAGTTGACGAGTGGAAAAACCCAGAAAAAGGTTTCGGTGTGTAGGTCTGATGCTCAAAGGAGATATGGAAGCAGAAGACAGAGGTTCAGGATTCATCAGCCGGGGACTGGCGCCAGCAGCGGTGCAGACGGGTGGCTCACCTCGCACGCAGGGAGAAGGACAGGGGTCCGGGGCCAGGCGCCACCCCCACCTCCAGGTCCCCGTGCTATGCCGATGACTTCCAGTGACTTCCGGTGAACCGCCCTGTGTCCCTCTTCTTCCAAGACCTCCTCTAAACCCTCCTGAAATGAGATTCTCTTTTTCCCTATCCAGTTTAAGCAAAAACTTTTGACTATGAGAGGAATGAGGATGCACTTAGTATCGGTTCTGCTCTGCTAATTCTATCACAGATTTCTCATTATTCACGCCTGGCAGTCTCATTTTCTTCTTTCGCCTCTCACGGCACAGTCATAGCCTTAATTACTGACCTTTTCTCCCCCCAATACCGGCGATTTCCCCATCTCAAGTTCTCGGGAAGTTCTGCTCACACAACTACCTGGATCCTCGTCTGCGGTTCGAAATTGTTTCTGTGGCCGTGTCTTCCCTCTGCAACTCTCATCGGAAAAGGCAGAGATCTCTGTGCAGCAAATATTAAACCCAAGCTTGAAAGATCCTACTTCTCTGGTTTCCATCCCTCTGGCCCATGGATGAACAGGTTTACAACCTTCGCAGAGAAGACTCACCAAATTCTCATGAGACCAGAGCCGACAAGGGTGCTGGTCACTCTTGCTTTCTTTCTCCTACTTAAAATGTGGCATGAGGGAATGCCACACCATGGCATGTGCACAATAATGCACCTGGTTCTAGGGACCACGTATTAGACAAACTACCAGGCATTCAGAAAACAATTGCCACAATGCAGAAGAAAATGAAAGCCACAACAACAACAACAAAAAACAATGGTCAAAAAAAGAAGAAAAAAACAACTAGAAATATTTAGGCTGGAAAATATTCCAGAGCAGGGGTCAGGAAACTATGGCCCATGAGCCAAATCCAATCTGCCTGCACAAGTGTTTTTGTCAATAAAGTTTTATTGAGACACAGCTATGCCCATGTACTCACATATTGTCTATGGCTGCTTTCACACTACAGTGGCAGAGCTGAGTAATTGCTATAAGAGACCACGTGGCCGGCAAAGTCTAAAGTATTTACTCTCTGGCCCTTTACAGAAAGCAGGTGCCAACTCCTGCTCTGGGAGAGGAAGGGAAGGAAGGAGGGAGAAAGAAGGGAGGGAGGAGCAGAGAGGGACACACAGCTGTATTCAGACATCTGTTTTTAAGAAAGAAGGATTCGACTTACTTAGCACAGCTCTAGATATCACACTGGGAGCCACTGCATTGAAGTTACAGGACAAGAACTTGGCTGAACATCAAGATGAGCTACTCAGCAGGCTCCGAATCCATACTAGAAAGGCTGCCTTGGAGCAGCGAAGGAAGACAACGTTTCTCGAATATCCTCAAATGACAGGTGAGCTGAGGTGCCCCAGAGCCATGCATGTTTAGCCACAGACCTTGCTAAGGAAGCATGCAACCTGACGGGGTTTTGAAAGGCAGGTGAGGTTCGAGGAAGGACTGTTGCTAGCGAGAAGTGAGAGGAGAAATTATGAGGAAGAGGGACAGAGTGATGTGACCACTGGGTGAGGAACTTTAGGAAAGGTGGAAGCTCCCAAATAAACCACTTGCAACCCCGTCCTTGTTTCAGGGTCTGCTTCAGGGTCAGGGTGGCAAAAAGAACCAGACAAAAGCAGGAATATCTTTCCTACCTACACTAGTCAAGATGAGTTTCTGTGACTTGCAATCAAGAGCTCTATCACCTCCTTCTCAGATAATTCCTAAAACGTGTTTAGGAATTTCCCTACCTCCACCCCAGTGCCTAGGTCATAAATACGCAGATTTCCTAACACGGTTTAATGGGATTCTTTGCTCAACCTTAAGTTACAAAACACAATGCACTTCCATAACAGCTCCCCATGACTAATGTATCACCCACTCGAAAGACGAGGCAGAGATGGCTCTACTGGACTTACAAGGTAATTTCTGGGTCAGGGTGGCATGAGTTGGAGATGCTTCTGGAACCCAGGGGGCCCCAAAGCCTGCATGTCATACAGCTGAGTACCAGGACAATTTGAAGAAACAGTGGCAGGAAGAGATTTACAATCTCCCCTATATTTCATCCTCCGCCCCATCCAAAGTGCTCAATAAAATATTGTTATAGCAAATGAATGATGGATTTATTCCTTCCAAACCACAACTCCCCACAGAGAGGCCAAGACACAACGTGGTGACCATCTGCAGTGCCGGAGTGAATACAACGAACTCTCTCCGGCCGGCCACCTCCACCAGACCCTGCCGATCACTCCAAACGTGACAGCTTGGTGAGAGGCTTCAGCGGTTACGGCCGACTGTTGCACGACTGCTGGCTGCTTTTACTGTGTTCTCAGAATGTGGAGATGTGTACGGGATGGCCCCTAACTGATTAGCGTGCAGTTCTCAAAGGGCCAAACCACGTGGTGAGAGTGAACAGGTACCCAGCAAGGACTCGAGGTTCCCTCCAGACCAGGGAAGGACCGGCCCTGCGCAGTCTCTGTCCTGGTATCACCGGCCGGTCCCCTTTGGGCTCGGTTTTCCCAGAGTAGCATATGTCGTTTGCTTCCACGGAGGGTTTCCAGGGACACAAACTAAAGATAATGATGATTTACTGCCCCTTTACTGCCCCTCAGTCATCTGTCCCTCCCACGTGCTGGAAAAAGGAATACCAAGTCCAATTTGCCCTGTTACAAAGTAGCAACATCGGCATCATGAGATCAGGTAACAAAACTTTCCAGTGGCAACTTACTCTGTCAAAAGTGACTCACATCCGTCCGGCACACACCCTTCCTTACTGGGGACCCACTTAAGTGCTCTGCATGCTGCGTTAGTCGGGACGAACTAGGTTATGATGCTACAGTAACAGATTAACCCCCAAACCTCCGTGGCTTAGTGAGCACCGAGACTTTTTTCACATCCCATGTCCACATGGGCTGGCCAGGTGTGGCAGGCTCCAAACGGCCACAGACCCAGAATGATGGAAGTCCCAGCTCCTCAGCACAGGATTCTTCTCCCACAGTCACCATGCAGGAGACGAGAGAACGGGACGACTGGTGACGGACCGGCCTTTGAAAGCCTCAGGCTGCGACTTCCACTCGCAGAGCTTCGGACCCCGCCGGCCACGGGCCCATCTAACCGTAAGTGTGCCGGGGAACGTGGAGGGGCACAGGAAACCCCGTGAGCAGAAAGCATCCCTGCCGGCGTGCACTGCTTCATCTGAGCCTCGGAACCCGTGAAACAGGCCCAGGGAGGGTGCGGGCCCTGCCCCAGCGTGTCAGGCACAGTGAGCTGCAAAGCCCAGATGTGAACCTACTTCCTGGCAGGCTTCAAGAGGGCTCTTAACCACTACGCTGCATAGTCATCACAAAACTCTACGAAATTCCCTCATACAGCAAAACACCAGGCTAATTAAAAGGAGCCAAGTCGTGCAAGTACAAGAGGGAGCTCCCCCGACAGGCCACCTCCTCACCCCAAACGTTCAACCGACACGAAAACCTGGGCTGGAATTCTCGGGCAACTCCAGCAAGGGGGAAATGGGCTCATCCCATCTGGATCTCACCTCCACCTGCATCGAGATGGAGCCTTCCCCCAAAATTCACCCGGACACCTGGGCAGGCCACCACCTCCTGTCACCTCTTGTCACTGGAAATCCACTGGTGACAACTTCACGCGGTTCCCCAGAGAAGGAGTTTCTGGGGCCTGGGGAGGGGATGGGGAGTGGCCGCCGAATGGGCATGGGGTTTCCACTTGAGGTGATGGAGGAAAAGCTCTGGAACTAGACAGTGGTGAAAACTGCACAGTATTATGACCATACGGAATCTCACTGAATTGCATACTTTCAAGTGAAAAAAATGGCAGATGTTATATATGTATTTTACCACAAGAAGTTTTCAAATCCCTATAGGGAATTTTCAACTAATGAATTTCCAGGATCTAAAAACAATGAAATGGGGTAACAGACGTACGCACGGTGTCCAGGCCCTGTGGTCACGCATCCGTCGAGGCTATTTTAATGATCCGAGTGAACAATCGTTTGTTCTCCCTGTGAAAACCGGATATACGAAGCAAAGGAAGGCATGGTCTAGCTTTGTTCTCCCCAGATCTTCACCATGGTAGAATTGGCATAGAAGCCCAAAATATTTCACATGGATTGACTTTTTCCTATTGTGGTGAAATATGCATAACGGAAAACTTACCATTTTCGAGCGAACAATTCAGTGGCACTAAGTTCACAGTCTTGCGCAACCATCACTGCCGTCTGTCTCCAGAACCTTCTTCCCACGGAAGATGCGGCACCTCGCTGCACGCCAGGCGTTCCGTCCCGCGACGGCGCCGAGGCGGAATCATCAATCTGGACTTTGTTCAACGGCAGATCAAAGAGGGAGAAATCGGGAGCGGGCCCTGACCCTGGGATACATGCGAGGGATGCTCGCGGCATGGCCGGGCTCAGGGCCCTGCAGCTGCTGCTGCTGCCAACACCCCGTCCCCGTCCCCGTCCCCATCCTGGTCCCCGTCCCGGTCCCTGTCCCCGTCCGGGTCCCTATCCCCATCCTGGTCCCCGTCCCGGTCCCTGTCCCCATCCTGGTCCCCTTCCCTGTCCCTGTCCCCATCCCCGTCCCCGTCCCCGTCCTGGTCCCCTTCCCTGTAACCCCATTCCCATCCCTGTCCCGGTCCCCGTCCCCATCCCGGTCCCCTGTCCCCATCCTGGTCCCCTGTCTCCATCCTGGTCCCCGTCCCCATCCCGGTCCCCGTCCCCATACCGGTCCCCGTCCCCATCCCGGTCCCCTGTCCCCATCCTGGTCCCCGTCCCCATCCTGGTCCCCCGTCCCCATCCCGGTCCCCTGTCCCCATCCTGGTCCCCGTCCCCATCCTGGTCCCCGTCCCCATCCCGGTCCCCGTCCCCATCCCGGTCCCCGTCCCCATCCTGGTCCCCCGTCCCCATCCTGGTCCCCTGTCCCTGTCCCAGTCCCTGTCTGAGTCCTGGTCCCCGTCCCCATCCTGGTCCCCCATCCCCATCCTGGTCCCCGTCCCCATCCCCATCCCCGTCCCGATCCCGGTCCCCGTCCCCGTCCTGGTCCTCGTTCCCAGGAGGAAGAGCTTTGACAAGCTGCTGCTGATCTCCTTCGACAGCCTCCAGCAGGACTGCGACCAGGATGCGGACACCCCCAACGTGGACCGCCCGGCCCGGGAGGGTGTCAAGGCCAAGTGCCTCTTGCCACCTTCGTCGCCGTGACTTCGCCGTCCCACATCACCACCCTGCAGCCCTGGCGCCCGGCAGCCCCTGGGATGGGAGGCAGTGCCCGGGCAGCTCTGGGCCGCAGGATCACCCCCTGGGAGAAGCACTAGCGTAGAACACGCCGGAGACTCGGGGCCGTTACTCTGATCCCGAGCTGGGACCAGGTCTGCGGCCCCCTGAGGGGTCCCCACACCCTCCCCACTGCCTTTCACTTCCTGACCAGGGATCTTTTGTAAATTTTTGAAAACTTATAAAAATAGTGAAACACTGACATTTGGAGAGCTCAGTTAGATGTGGCAACCCCCTGCTGCACGCCTGGCAGCGGTGTCCTGGTGCCCTTGGGTGAGAACTCACACGCTGCCCCTCTATGTCTCCCCCCCAACCCCTCTCTCACCTCGCGCCGGCCTGTCTCACCTCTCGCTTCCCTCTAGATCACAAAGGCCTCCTACTAGTGTCCCCTCCCCCGCCCCCTCCGGCCCCAGGGCCTTTGCACACCCTGGTCCCCCCAGCACACCAGGAGCGTGTAGTCCAGCAGGGGAGACACGCATGCACATAGACAACCAAACACGCACGGACATCTGGCGACAACTCAGGCAGGGCAGAGGAGGGCAAGGAGGAGGTTTCCCGGAGCAGCCCACAGTAAGGGGCAAACGGGCTTTAAACCGGGCGGCAGGTGGGGAGGGCTCTCTGAGGACGGGACAGTTGAGCCGAAAGAGATCTCCAGGGACGGGAGGAAGGAAAAGCGGTCCAGGTGGACGGGAACAGCACGTGCAAGGTCTCTGAGACAGGGAGATGGTCGTTTCTGAATCCCGGCTGCCACTGAATGGAAGGATTCCCTGCTCGAAAGGAAGGAGAGGAGGCGGCTGCCGGGCAGCAAAGCACTCTGGGGTAAGAACAGCCGCAGCTTCCCTTTCCCCAGCTCGCGCGTGGTGCTGGCGCTGCACAAGGCCTTCACCTTCGTCATCTCTGACACGACAGGGCAGCAAAGCAAGTGTCGTCCATTCTACAGAGGTGACAACTAAGGCCCGGAGAGGCTGAATAACTGACCAGTAGCTCGGCTGGCATGCAGGGAGGCCACACCTGGTATTGGGGTGTCCCTGGCCACACGGAACCGGTTCCACCCGGGTTCTGATCCTGGGGTGCATCCACAGACCCCTCCTGCTCCCGGAGAAAGGCAGGGCCCGGCAGCGGGAGCCTCACCCTGTCCTGACAGTCATTTCTCTGGGGGCCCGAGGATGGCTTCAGGAGCCTCTGAGGTTATATGCAAATTGCAGGGGGCTTTTTCTGGGGAGAGGGTTTGTTTGATCACTTTCATCAGACTCTCAATGGGGTCCTTCAAATCAGAAACGTGAAAAATAAAGCTGAACAACCACGCACAGGGAGATTTGCTGACGTAGGTTCTGCTGCATGCAAAGTCTCCAAGAGGCGAGTCAATTGGGAGCCATTAGCGACAGCAAGCAGGAGCTAATATACCCTTTTCTGGAGAAAGCAAAAGCTCCTTCCTGGTGGCATTAACTTCATATCACTTAAGAGATCTCCCGTGGGCAGATTCTGGAATCTGCTGCGAATATGATGGGCACAAAATATCATAAGGTGTGCCCGCCTTTTAGGGTTTCCCAGAAGGTTCTTGCTGAGCAGATAGATATAAACAGGGAGAACGAATTTTAAAAATGACAAAATCAGCCCAACTGCTCGCCTACGTTCCCTGCGGGTAACGTGGCACGACCCATAAAAGTACAAATGCACAAACTTTCTTATTTGGCAATTTCGCTTTGAGGACTTTATCCTGCAGATGTATTTGCTCAGTGGAAAATGATGTACCTGCAAAGCTAACCATTGTGTCCGTGTTTGTTAACAGCAAACGGAAACAGAAGCAAGCTGAACATCCACCCAGAGGGGAATGGCTACATAAAATACAGGACCTCCACGCAAGGGCGCACTCTGCTACCTTTGAAAGAAATACTGCGGAAGTGCTTCGTGTCCTGATACAAACCAACCTCCCAGATCGGTTAAGCAATGAAAGCAAGATGCAAAGAATGTGTACGGCATGCAGATACATGTGTGTACAAGCTACATGTGTATGTATGTGCACACAGTTGCTTACAGATGCAAACGGGACCTCTGGGTAAACAAGCAAGAACTTGGCACCACTGGTTTCTCCAGCAAGGAGACCTGGGTGACCAAGAGGGCGGAGCAAAAGGGGGACTTTGGACCGTGCAGCTTTGCACGCCTTGTGTATCTCGGGCCACGTGGCTGTATTGCCTACCAAAAAAAAAAACTTTTACAGCACAAGGCAATCTTTTTCACCTGCCCATTGTGGAAACATGTTCCTTCGTCCCTCTTATTTATAACTAGATACACCCTTTATGGAGCTGGAGAACACAGTCCCACATTAGAACAGGTTCTTTAATCCCAGCGCCAGGGACATTTGGGGCGGGGTCATCCTGCGCCGTTCGGGGAGTCCCGAGCATGGCAGCCTATTTAGCTGTATTCCTGCCCCCCGCCTCCTCCCATTGTGACAACCAAAAAAATGCCTCCAGATACTGCCAAATGCCTACTAGGGGGCAAATGCACCCCCAACTGAGCTCCGCTGCCCTGAGATCACCCACACCTGGCTTAAGAAGATGCCCGGCAGGTATCACGATCACCATGCCCTTCAATTCCCCGAACACTGACGCGAAGTCAGGACAGTTTCCCTCCGTACAGGTGGCAGATCAGAGGCTGAGATCACAGCAGCTGAGGGGCCGAAGCAGGATTCACACTCAGCCCTGGATGGTTCCAGAAACTGGGCCGTCAATCCCCACCCGGGAGCCCCTCCCCCCCCCGGCTGTCTTTGGTTCTAATTAAGCAATCCTTCCCAACCCCTTTGAATCCTGCCCATCTCACAGCTTCCCAAGCACGTTGCTTTAATGAAACGGAGAGCGCCCGCGAAACCACCCTCGTCTGTCTTCATGAGCCGGGCCCAGCCGACCTCTGTCTGACTCCAGTGTGGAAACGAACCATCCGTGATAGAAAAAATAATGGATAAAAATTCGCAGCGCCGGCACCCAAAGACCTCATCAGATTCCGGGGGGGAGGCACGACATAAACCATGACAAAGGGCTCTCTCAGCCAGCAACTCATTAACGGGTGTTCTTAGGAACAGGTCAGGGCGATTGGGGTCGGGGAGCTCAGCAGCAAGGCGGAGTGCCTGTGTTCACATCTGGGCTGCGGTGGGACGCGAAGCTCCGACAAGGGCAAGGGCGCAGGTCCAAGGAGGCACATGACCAGCCCTCCGAGAGTCCCGGAGGCCAGGGACCGGGGGCCACGTGGTCCCAAGCAGAGAGCAAAGCCGGCCGAGGCCAATCCCCTGGGTGCCAGGGCCTGTGTGGGAGAGCCTCCCTAAGACAGAGCCCTGGGCCTCCCTCTCCCCCTCTGCAAAGCAGGCCCAGTGGGACCCTCCCCACGCCCGGGGGGGCTGGCAGGTGTGCAGATATCTCGGCACTCACCCAGAAGAGACGGGATCACAGGCCCCTCCTCAGCATTCCCTGCACCACCACCGAGGAGGAAAAGCCCTCCCGGAGCGGAGGCCACACCCATGTGGTCATTCGCGGAATACTGTTTGAGCACCTGCTGGGGGCCAGGCCATGGGGACGGGGGCAAACCACACGACTTCCGTGCCTTCGAGGTCTTGCCATGTCCCCGGGGCTTGCTTCGCTTCCCTTCTCTGACAGCCCGGGGAGTCAGGGGGCAGGGGAGCTCTGTTCTTCCACCACTGGTGGTCCCCTAAACTTTCCCTGCACCCCAACTCCCCCATGGCTCCTGTAACGGGCTAAGCTTGGGAAGCTCATCAGGTCATCTCTGATTCTTCCTTTCCTAGAAGCAAGGAGGATACAGAGTCCTGGCTGTTTAAGTGAGAGAAAAGCTGAGGAGAGACGATTAAATAAAAAACAAAAAGGAAGAAAACATTGGCTGTTAATTCCACGTATCTCACCCCAACGCCCCTCTACTTGAGAAAAATCTTTGCACCCTTGCAAAGGGTGTGTGTCTGTTTCTCCTCCAAGCATCTGCGTCCCCCCTACCCCTGCACCACCTGCAGGAAGGCGGAAGTGGCCCCTTTGTCTGGGGTCAGAATGGCCAGGTGCGCAGCAAGACCTGGCTCTGGGGGGAGAAGCTGCCTCGGGCTCCCCAGGACTGAGGCACTGCGCAAATCTGAGTATTGATCAAGCTCCTCCCTGCCCCATCTGAAGGCCTTACTTCCGTCAAGGCACTTTCTTCTCCCCACCTGGCTCAGTGCACCCCCCCAGCCCCCTCCACCTGCACGTCCCTTGCCCATCTTGCCCCACCCCCACGCCATGCAAGGGGCTTGGCAAAGGGCTTGGCCACAGCACCTGGGACTTCCTTATAATGGGATGATGCCTCGTTCTCTGTGCTGCGTCACTCATCAACACAACCTTGGCAGCTTAGAACCCCCGTTTCTTATCTCTGTCTCTGTGGGCACGCCACTCAGGGTCTCACAAAACTGTAATGGAGGTGCCAGCCTGGGCTGGGGTCTCATCTGAGGCTTGGGGTGGTGGTGGGGGGGAAGTCCTATCCCAAGCTCACGTGGTTGTTGGCAGAATCGTTTCCGTGAAGTCTCCTCCAGACCCTCCTTAAAGCCCTCACCTGATCGTGCCAGGCCCACCCTGGTTCGTCTGCCTTTTTATTAACTCAGGAGGGAACTGATTAGGGGCTTAGTTACAGCTTCAAAAATCCCTTCAACTTCTCCGTTCTCTATAGGTTAGAATTAAGGAGAATTTAATTTAAAAGTACTTATGTTTGTAATCTGTCGTGAGATTAGTTTTAGAAAAAAAACAATATTTATATTGTCATTTCCTCAGGCTGCCATGGCAAAGAACCACGAGCTGGGCGACTTAAAACAACAGAGTTGTAACGACTCTCGGTACTAATGTTCAGATGTCTGACATCAAGGTGGCAGCAGGGCCGTGCTCCCTCCTGAACTTGTAGAAGGGTCCTCCCTTGCGTCTGCCCAGCTTCCTGTGGCTTGCGGACGTGTCGCTCCGAACCCCGTCCCACCTGCAGCCTCTTCCCTGCAGCTCTGTGACTCCACGTGTTCTCGCCTCTTCTTATAAGGGACACCAGTCGGCCGGGCGAGGTGGGACACCAGTCAGCCGGGCGCGGTGGCTCACGCCTGTAATCCCAGCACTCTGGGAGGCCGAGGTGGGCGGATTGCTCGAGGTCAGGAGTTCGCGACCAGCCTGAGCAAGAGCGAGACCCCGTCTCCACTATAAATAGAAAGCAATTAATTGGCCAACTAATATATATAGAAAAAATTAGCCGGGCATGGTGGCGCATGCCTGTAGTCCCAGCTACTTCAAGGCTGAGGCAGGAGGATCGCTTGAGCCCAGGAGTTTGAGGTTGCTGTGAACTAGGCTGACGCCACGGCACTCACTCTAGCCTGGGCAACAAAGCGAGAGTCTGTCTCAAAAAAAAAAAAACTAAATAAATAAATAAGGGACACCAGTCATCGCATTAGGAGGATTAGAGACCCACCTACTCCAGTAGGACCTCGTCCTAACTAGAGACATTTGGGATCAACCTATCTCTAAACAAGGGCACATTCTGAGGTATTGGGCTTTAGGATTTCAACGTGTCTTTTTGAGGGGATGCAACCCAACCCCTAACAGGACTGTGGCACGTAACTGACGGCTGCAGGTACGGCTGCGTCCAGCTCCTCGAACGATGTCATCAGAATGACCCCTCCCTCTCTCCCACTCCCTGTCTTCCCCTTTCTCTTTCTCAAGAGCGAACACAGAATTCCCAGGACTGACTCTCATTAGGCCAATGTGCATCTCTGCTCCAATCACTGTGGCCGGGGTGGTGGCAGGGTGCTGGACGCCCCGGCTGGGACCACACGCCCACACCCCCGGGTCAGGGCAGGGAGTGGCCAGTCCCACGCAAACCAGTGGACTCACAGTGAGGGCTAGTGACTCCACAGTGGAAAACCAGGGAGTGTTACCACGGGAGGAGGGCTGGCGGGAACCGAAGCGTGGCCTCCACACCAGCCTGGGCCCTGACGCCGGGGGGTGGGGGGTTGCAGTCTGTGACCCAGTACTCGTCGGTCCCAAGAAACCAAAACTCCATCCACGGGGCCGCCCGAGGTGCACGTGCTCCCGGGGGGCCTGGTGACCACATGCACGAACAGCCCCCTCCCAGCAGCGTCCCTGCATCCCCCGAACTCCGCCTCGGCTCCCTCCATTCTCGCCGAAATAAAGAGCAATTCTCTGAGTGGGAGCGGCTCATTCTGCTAGTTTAAATCACCCGACTCCCTCTCCCTCCGGTCGCCCGTACTTATTGCTCCATCACTGGTAATGACAATGAACATTTCTGCAATCCCAGTTTTTATTGCACAGTGATTGAGGGCCAGTTAGAATAACCGACGATACTGACACTAACGAAATCCTGCCGAGCAAATGGTGTGTGGATAGAAAGTCTCAGGGCAGCCGCGGACATTTCTTTCCCCCAATGAATCAATTGAAAATAAGAAGCTATCGCCATCATGTTTGGGGGTGGGGGGAAGCTATCAAAAGTGCAAGCCATGCTATTATAATTTGGCGATTTTAAATCTAGTCTAATGGGTACGGCCCAGGGGTGAGAGTGGACGCTCCGTAACCAGACAACGGCCAAGGGCAGGAGTAAAAGTGAGGTCTTCTCTGTCCAGCACGTTCTCCTTTCTTGGAAGGACACTCCACGTCATGCTCAGGGCCTCTAGTGGCCAGAAATAAAGTTTCCCCCAGTTCCAGACTGCCCCCCAGGGCAACCCCAAAACCAGAGCAACCACTTTCGGCCACAGAGATGGTGTATTCTACAGTTCTGAGACAGGGGGTCATTTTCATAAATACCGCGTGGGTGGTTCTCCCCCAGAGGTTTGCAATATATGACCTTCATAAACGGTAAGTCACTCACATTGCACCCCAAAATCAACCCAGAAGAGGTAAGACTTACCCCCAAATGTTGCCATCGGCCATGAGCTCCCCTCCCCTTCTACGGGAGACAGGAGCAGAGGAGGTTCGCCAAATTTGCCGAGATCACCTAGAGGCCTAGATAAGGGTCTTTCAACCTGGGCACTATCGATATTTCAGGCTGGATCATCCTTTGTCGTAGGGGGACTGTGCTGTGCTTTGTAGGATGTTTAGCGGCTCCCCTGGCCTCCACCTGCTAGATGCCTATAGCACCCCCTCCTCCAGCTGTAGCAACCGAAAATGTCCCCAGACATTGGCTAAATGTTCTCTGGGGGGGCAAAACTGCCCCCTGGTTGAGAACCCCTGAACTAGATACACAGCGTGCAAGTCACACGTAAATCAGGGAGCCTAAGGGCCACGCCTGTGACAGTCTATCCAAGGACAAAGACAGAGTCTGGAAGAGGTAAGAGGAGTAGACAAAGAGAAAGCAAATGAAGTTCTGCTCCCAGGAACTGCAGAGGCCCGGCAGATGTTGACGGAGACCTAGTTAGAAGACGCTGTGCCACCATCGGCTCCCGCCCTGCCCCAGGGACAGCTCTCTCTGCAAATGCCCCGGAAATCAGCAAAGCCCCAAACACAGGCAAACTGAGAACAGGCGGCTCCGCGCACCCATTGAAATTTATCAACTCCTGCCGTAGAAACGAGGCTTATCCCCAACACCAGCATTCCACGATGGTGGCGCTTTTCCAGGGAGAAAAATCTAACCCTAAAGCACCGATTCACTAAACTGCTCTCGCTCATGTGTGAGTACAAATCAAAAACGCTGACGCTGCTTCTTTCTGACATTGCTTTTTAATTATGGCCATCAATAAATCATTTTGTCCTTGAACGGGACTTGAGAACGGCCCCAGGGCAGAGGCGCGATTCCTTAGGAACGGGCTTTCTCTCTCCCCACCTCTTCCCTTAACCACGTCGGTAGGGCGCTCACCGGCCGCGAACCCTCGCCCACAGCCGGGGCTCATCGCCTGCACGACAGCGTGTGCCGCGCATTGACGACGCATCCGTCTTGCTCTTGTGTGATGAGGGAAGCTTGAAAGCATGAAAGCTTGTTTTACTTTACAGGCAGCTTCCCTTGTAATGTAAATCAGAATAGGTAACATATACATATATGTTTCCATTACGCTATTTTTTGTTTGTTTGTTTGTTTGTTTGTTTGTTTGTTTGTTTTTTTGAGACAGAGTCTCACTTTGTTGTCCAGGCTAGAGTGAGTGCCGTGGCGTCAGCCTAGCTCACAGCAACCTCAATCTCCTGGGCTTGAGTGATCCTTCCGCCTCAGCCTCCCGAGTAGCTGGGACTACAGGCATGCGCCACCATGCCCGGCTAATTTTTTTTTTTTTTATATATATATCAGTTGGCCAATTAATTTCTTTCTATTTATAGTAGAGACGGGGTCTCGCTCTTGCTCAGGCTGGTTTTGAACTCCTGACCTTGAGCAATCCGCCCGCCTCGGCCTCCCAAGAGCTAGGATTACAGGCGTGAGCCACAGCGCCCGGCCCATTACGTTATTTTTTAATGTTCACAATTTTATTTTGATACATGAAAAATTAGAAAAGTCATATCACGGCTGTCGGCTAAAGTCGGCGTGCGCCTTCACCTGTGGCTGTCCACTATAGTGGACGCTCGTACCGAAGTGGTTAATCTGCTGTCAGAAACAGGGATGTTCTCCCTGTCGGTAGCGGAGGGCTGTGCTCGAGTTCCACCTGGGGCCCTATTCACACAGCTTTATCCTCAGCCTGCCTGCGTGGCCGCTGCCGCAGAGACGGGCTCTGCCCTTCCCTCTCCACCGTTTCCCGTTTCTCTCTTCACTGCTCATCAGTGTAGTGGGCTGCATGGCCCCCTGCGCCCAAGATCCGTCCATGTCCTCACCCCCAGAATCTGTGCGTGTTGCCTTATTTGGAAAAAGGGTCTCTGCAGATGTAATTAGGGGTCTTGAGATGAGATGGGCTCATCAAGGTGGGCTCTGGGTCTAGCAAGCGTCCTCATACAGACAGCAGAGGAGGCGGCCATGTGGCCACAGAGGCGGAGAGGGAAATGATGCGGCCACAAGTCAGGCGTGCCGGCAGCCACCAGGAGCTGGCAGAGGCAAGGAGTGGGTTCTCCCCTAGAACCCTGGAGAGCCCGTGGCCCTGCTGACCCCTTGCGTTTGGACTCCGGCCTCCGGGTTTCTGCGGTGCTCGGTCTCCCAGCTCGTGGCACAGTGGCTGCCGCAGACGAATCCTGACGGGTCTTGGAGGAACATGTAAGGAGAGGGGCATTGCGTGGTACAAATGTTGTGCCTAGACCTGTCGTCCAGCAGGGCGGGTGAGTGGGGAAATTCCCAGGGGAGGCACCTGGGAACACGGCAGGCATCTCGGAACGCACCGTTCTCATTCCCTCCCTCCCTGCCCCCTAGATTCTGAACACCATGGACCATCCAGGATCAGGGGTCCTCAAACTTTTTAAACAGGGGGCCAGTTCACTGTCCCTCAGACCGTTGGAGGGCAGGACTATAGTTTAAAAAAAAACTATGAACAAATTCCTATGCACACTGCCCATATCTTATTTCGAAGTAAAAAAACAAACGGGCAAGAACACCCGGCATGTGGCCCGCGGGGCGTAGTTTGAGGACGCCTGAGGATGGTAGCAGGCTCAAAACATTTGCGAAAGGAAGGGGTTGGATCAAACTCTGGACTTCACGGTTTCCTAAGTTCGCTCTGCTCAAGTATTTGAGGAATGAATGAGAATCGAGAGAAGGGAGGTGACGCTAGCTGGGCTTGCTCCCAGAACCGCCGCACTCAGCCAGGTGGGCGGGCTGCACCCGGCCATGACTGGTGTGGTGTGGGGTGCACGGCGCACACACCTAAAGCACGATTAGCGAACCTCGGGAACGGCACCCGCTAGGAAAGCACACCCCGCCTCCTGCTGAACTTGCAGAATTACCGACGTTGCCAGATTCCAGATGACTCGTCAAGCACTCACAATCCAGCCAGAAAGGCCCTTGGAAATCACTAAACTCTCTTGTTTTTACAGAAGGGGAAACTGAGGCCCAGAGAGAGCCAGCAAGTGCTTACAAAAGCCAGGACCAAACCCAGGCGGACCTCCCGCCTCCGAGTCCGGCCCCTGTTCCACACCACGCCACAGCAAGGACAGTGTCATCTGACACGTGAGTGAAACCAGCTCCCTTGCGGTCTCTGGGGTCCAGGCACGGCCAACATTGTCACCTGCCTGTCGTTTCCAAGCCAGGTCTCTGCTTTTCTACAGATAGAAAACTCTGTCTGCTCTGGGATGACTCTAGTAAAACTGATGGCTGCTCCCCGCAGCTGCCATCCCTCAGCTGTCCCTCGTCATCGTATTGTTTTGCCCACGTCCCAGACCTGGACCCTGGCTGGGATAAAGACCGTTAAGCAGCACAAAGGATAGAAGAGCCGGTAGACGCCACATAGCTGGTCATTAGCATTCCCCGGCCACTACTTGGATCTAGAACATTCCTGAAATGTCAGGGTGGAAAGGACCCGTATACAACAGAGGTGGTTCCCTTCCTGCAGTTCCTGGGACCAGTATTTCATCCCCCGCCCTGCCACCCCAAGAGCCCGTGGGGCAGCAGCTAAGAGTACGGGTCACAGATACTCAAATCCTTAGTGTGGGGATACAAAATTACCCAAGGGTCTTAGCCTCCTGACACCTGGCTGTCCCTCCTCCCCAATCAGCCTCCACAACCAGCTCCGGCTTCCCCAACCTGTGAGGTCTGTTCCAGGGAGTGGAGCCCAGTGGCAGGCATGAGGTGTGCTCGCCCTGCCCTTGTGGACACCCCGTGGATGCCCCACGGACGCCTCATGGACACTCCATGGATACCCCGCCGATGCCTCGTGGATGCCCCGTGGACACCCCGTGGATGCCCCACAGATGCCTCGTGGATGCTCCATGGATGCCTTGTGGGTGCCTCGTGGACACCCCATGGACACCCTATGGACACCCTTGTGGACGTCCCATGGACACCCCGTGGACACCCTCATGGACACCCCGTGGATGCCCCACAGATGCCTCGTGGATGCTCATGGATGCCTTGTGGGTGCCTTGTGGACACCCCATGGACACCCTATGGACACCCTGTGGACGTCCCTGTGGACACCCCGTGGATGCCCCATGGACACCCAACACCCTCGTGGACACCCTCATGGATGCCTCATGGTCACCCCGTGGACACCCTCATGGACACCCCATGGACACCCTCATGGACTCCCCATGGACAGCCCGCAGATGCCTGGTGGACACCCCATGGACACCCTATGGACACCTTTGTGGACGCCCCTGTGGACACTCCGTGGACGCCCCGTGGAGTTTGGTACCTCCAGAAAAATACGCGTGTAGCCCAGGGCGGCTGGCCAGAGTGACGGTCCCCCAGAAGAAAGCAGGCCAACCAGAAGATGCTGGGTGAAGTGGCCTTAGGACTCAGAGTGTGTTCTGTGACGCTTCTACACCTGCTGAAGCCGAGTCACATGCCTGAGCCAGAACCTGACAAGGTGCTGGGACTTCCCCCGGTGTGGTCCCCAGGTCTGTCTCCAGAGAGGGGCTCCAGCGGGGTGGCCATGGCGAGTCCACAGGGTACTTCTCCATGCTGGTGGACACCCAACGCCTAAGTGTCCGGCCCATGACCGGTGTCCCTCCCACAGGAAACCTGTTTATCCCGGCAGGCACCCTGGTGGCTCTTGTCCGTTTATTCCCACCGGGAGAGCCCCGGCCGGGGGGAGAGCGGGTTCGGGTTTCTGGGCCGGGGGAGACACGGAGGCGGCGGCTCAACAGAACTCGGGAAACAGCAGGAGCGGTTTGTCGCTCACGGATGCGGGGAGGGGCACGGTGGCCAGAGGGAGGGGGGTCTGGAGGCCGCAGGCGCTCGGCAGCGGGTGGGGAGCGAGGGGGCGGGAGGGGAGGACCTGTGGGACAAAAGCCTCATCAGGGTCTGTGGACGTGACCCCTTGGGCTTTCCCTGGGCGGGCTGGGGGCCACGCATTGGCTGGTTTAAAGAGAACACGCGTGAAGAGTGGGACTCATGGGTATGAAAGACTCCGGTGTGCGCTGCTGGGCCCCACGTGGCCGGCGGCTGCGGGACATGCTGGGTTTGGGGTCAGTGCCACGAGGCATGGACAGGCCACATCTCAAGCCACTACATGGGGTGGGGGAGGGGAAGCGTTAACTAGGCCAAAGCCACGGGGTGCGCCTGGATTTCGGACACCTTACGTCCATCACGCCTGGAAAGAGAGGCCGAGACAGCAACCACGCTGAACACATTTACGGCACGAGGGAGGGAGTCGAGATGTTCGATGCTGCCGAGAAGACTCCAAATGTCGATCGAGCGACTTATTATTTATATCACGCCCGCTCCTACCACACTGCAGCTTCCTTCAGAAGTTATCCGCGGCCCTGCCCCAACCCTCCAACTGGTGAGGTCCCTGAGCGTGGGCTCGTGACATTTATTTTTTATAAATGTGGCATAAAAGCTCACGCCAGCCGCCACGAGGCCCACTCGTGATTGGAGGCCACGTTCAAAGAACCGGCAGCGCGGCAGCCAGGCCCACTTCTAGGCGATGGAAACGTTTACTGCCGTCCCTCGTCCCTCGAGACAAACGCCAGGGTTTTCCCAGGCAGGCGCAGTGTGCCACGTGACTAAGGAAGCTGAACTCTCGATAAACTGAAACTCGCCCAAACATGTTTTAGATAAAACTGTCTTCTGTAAGTCCTTTTATCACGGAAAATCTCTGTGGGTCTGAGACCTCATTTGACAAGCACTGAGAGGACAACAGATTAAGGTCCTTCACGCTCTGTCCCCGTCACTCAGTGACCCAATCCTACTGGCCGGGACCACACGCGGCAGCCGCATAGAACATAACAAAGAGCAGAACCCATTTCTGCTTTTAGGGAAGTGAGGGCCGAGTCAAGGAGACCCCGGCTTTGGGGAGCAGGCTCCTGTCCAACTATGCGGAATGAGTGAAGATTCGCCCTGAGCCCATCTGAAAGGTGCTTGTTTAAGTTGCCCTAAGCCACTTGGGCTTCCTGCTGAACTTCAGTCTCTTGCTCAGACTCGGCTCTCGTCCGTGCAAGCCCGTGGGCAAGGCAGTCCAAGTCCACACGGTTCTACACTTGCTTTCCAGGCTGGCCTAAACGTCTCCACTGTACTTGTTTTGACCCTGACTCGAATGTAACAGCTATTTACAAAACTCATTTGAGACAGTTAGGGAAATTTGAACACCGGCTAAATAGTAGAAGATATTTGCTTCAAAATACCCCAGCCTGGTAATGAGCTGAAGCTGGTGATAGTCACAGGGAGGTTCGTTATCAAACACGGACACGTGGAAAGCACTGAATCGTTTCCATAAGAAAGGTTTAAAGTAAAAACTAAAATACACTGAGCGAATAAAAAGAATCTGTGGTCTCACAGGGATCAGCCCGTAGGGTTCCCAGCTGGCTACACTGGGGATAATTTAAGCATCAAAACTAAAAGTGACTGGGATTGATTGGAAGAGACGGGATAAATAAAAACTCATGAGTCTATAAAGATTACGGAGAGAGGGAGGGGGAGAAGTGGAGACAGAGAGAGAATATAGCTGTCATCTGGATGTTTCCCGGACTCTCCTAGCCCAGTTTTTCCCAGGCTGTGCCATGCTGAGGGCCTTGGTGAAATCGGTTCCCGCTTGGGGCCTGGGACTCTGCCCCGGTCCAGGAATCTCACTGTGAGCAGCAAACTCTGGCGAGGACCAGGCAGCCCCCACCCGCCCACCTCTCTCCCAGCTGGGCGCAGCTCCAGCCCACTCCTGCCAGAGCTCCTGTTTTACAATAGGAGCTATTCTCAAAAGCCTCTTGGCAAACAGGCCCTGTTTTCAAATTGTGGCATTTGGGAAGGGACATCTGCCCACAGTGGAGTATTAAGGCCTCTGTCCACCCGCTGCCCCCAACTCAACCCCAAAATGACGTTTTTTACTTTTTTTATTTTTCTTTTGAGACAGAGTCTCAATTTGTTGCCCGGGCTAGAGTGAGTGCTGTGGCGTCAGCCTGGCTCACAGCAACCTCAAACTCCTGGGCTCAAGCGATCCTACTGCCTCAGCCTCCCGAGTAGCTGGGACTACAGGCATGCACCACCATGCCCGGCTCATTTTTTCTATATATATTAGTTGGCCAATTAATTTCTTTCTATTTATAGTAGAGACGGGGTCTCACTCTTGCTCAGGCTGGTTTCGAACTCCTGACCTCAAGCAATCCACCCGCCTGGGCCTCCTGGAGTGCTAGGATTATAGGTGTGAGCCACCACGCCCGGCCGGTTTTTTACTTTTGAAGGCTCTAGTCTACATCCTGGTAAACTCATTAGAATGTGCTCATATTGCGGGTACAACTGAGGTAGAGCGCTCCGAGTTAAGTGGCAGCTGACTAGTTGACAATGTTGCAATGTTGCAGGTCTTTCTCCACTAGTGAAGACTGACCTGTTCCACTCTCTCAGGAATGAGAAAGAAGAAAGAAAGAAAAGAAAGGAAAGGGAAAAAAGGAAGGAAGGAGGAAAAAAGAAATTAAAAAAAAAAAAAAGAAAGAAAAAAATGTCAATGTTGCCATTTTCTCATTTAGGAGCCAGAGGATTTTTTTCAGGTCTAAGCGCTCAGGCCTAACATTGTTAAGGGGCCTGACACTGTCCCCACCAGCCCTGATGGCTTCTGCCACCCTGGTGCCCCCCACCCCCGGCTCTGTCCCCCTGTCTACCTGCACTGGAGCCCGCCGACCCGCACCCTCGCTGCGCCCTGCCTCCTGGGCTCAGCTGTGCCCCACACCCACGGTTCCCAAACGCACCTTCACTTTAGAGTCAGCTGGGGATCTTTCGAGTGTTCCGAAGCCCGGGCCATACCCCACACTCATCAAACCCCACCCTCTGCAGCAGGACACAGCTTCAGCCTTTTTGGAAGCGGGGACACGTTTGAAAACCATGCCCTAGACTGAGCCCAGCTGCCTGGCCTCATCTGACCATGAGGCTCAGCTGGGCTGCTTTTGAAAACAGAGCCCCCCCAGGCCCCCGCCCGGGGAACTCTCACCCAGTGCGTCTGCGCGGGCCCTGAACTGAACCTCACGCCAAGGCCAGATGGGCTCTCAGACCTTTGAGGTCATCCCCAGCTTCCCTCCCCTCGCAGTCAGTTCCCAGTCGCGGCGTGGCCCGCACCTCCACCCTCAGCGTGCCTCTGTGGCCTTCTGTCCCCTCACCCGGGTGGCTTCACATCTGACCTTGCTGATCCCACCGGAGACCGAGGGCCCAGACATCACAACCCTATGCACGTTTTACAGTGACAAGGAAACACGTAAAAAACTCGTATTTGTAGCATTCGCCTTAACCTTGCCACTGTCTGGAAAAAGGCGGGCCCCGTGCTGTGCACAATCCTTAGTGCTCTTTCTGCATCCAACATTTGCATGAATCATTGCTGGAAGTTCAGGAAGCTTCTCTCTCTCTGAGAGGGGGCTCAGTCAATTCCCTCATTTCTGGAGGAGGGAAGGAAATGAGGAAGCCCCACCTTTCACTGGGTTGAACAGTGTCCTCCAAAAATTCACCTTCACCCAGAACCTCAGCATGAGACCTTATTAGGAAGCAGGGCCATGGCAGATGTCATTATTAAGACGAGGTCCTACTGGAGTAGGGCGGACGTTCAATCCGGTAAGACTGGCGTCGTTGTGGGCAGAGGAGGGACAGAGATGCAGCTGGAGGAAGTCCGTGAGATGAGGCAGACACCGGAGAGACACGTCCACAAGCCGAGGGACACTAAGGACCAGCAACCGCCAGGAGCTGGGAGAGGCCGGGCTGGGTGGGGTCTTCCCTGGGGCCTTCAGAGAGCACATGGCCCTGCCGATTCCAGAAGTCAGCCCTCCAGAACTCAGAGAGGACGGCTTTCTGTCCTCCCAAGCCACCAGTTCACTGTGCTTTGTTACACCAGGCCCAGCCAGGTCGTGGGCTCCTGGACGCGTCTCAGGCATCAACAAGCACTGTCTTGCCTGGGATCACCCACGGCATTTAATCCAGGGTCAGCCAGAATGCCCGACATTTTCGCAAACGGACAGAAGGGCCGAAAGCTAACACATTTTTTGCACTGGGGCAAGAAGGATAAGAATCTTATTATGGTGGGGAAAAAAAAACAGAAGGAGTTGGGGAGAGACTTTTGCCTTCTTCGTTAAAAAGAAACATAATTAGGCAGGGCACGGTGGCTCATGCCTGTAATCCTAGCACTCTGGGAGGCCGAGGTGGGAGGATCTCTTGAGGCCAGAAGTTTGAAACCAGCCTGAGCAAGAGCGAGACTCCCATCTCTACCAAAAATAGAAAAATTAACTGTGCATGAGGTGGTACATGCCTATGGTCCCACTACTAGGGAGGCTGAGGCAGGAGGATCGCTTGAGCCCAGGAGTTTGAGGTACGGTTCATAACACTATGTATTAGTTCATGACAACTCTGAGATAGACTATGATTATGCCATTTAACAGATGAGTAAACTGAGGACTTCTTAAGGTCACAAAGCTATTGAGAGGCAGAGCTCGGATTTGAACTCAGTCTGGGTTCAACAACCCACAACCCTCAACCATGACTCCATATTACTTCTGTGGCCAAAACATTTAGGCCCAGATTTCATAGTGAACCTGGTATTGGCCTAGCTGATGGGCCGGTCTGCACAGTCTTCCTTAATTCATATTCTAGACCCGGGGTCTCTCTCTCTCTCCTGCTACGGCGGAAGCTTCTAGTAGGATTCTCTTGGCCTGTCACTTTTCTTATTCGTGGTTTTTTGTCTCATGGCTGTTTATTTGCAGGACTTTGTTTCCTTCTGCTCAATTCATAATCCGAGTGTTTTCCCTCCTGGCTAAGCTCGTAAGCAGGTGTGCAAAAAGAGGACCCGGCACGGAGCCAGGCGACCGATGCTCCACCACTTGTCTGGCAGGTGGGCATCGAATGGTTGTGTCTCCCTCTGCCATTGGCAGCTCCTGCCCAGGGCCAGGCCCTCAGCCAGCTCTCCAAGGAGCCTGCAGGAAACCTCTGCAGCCTGGGTCAGCCCCCCGGAGCAGTGTCCCAGCTGGTGCCCCCATGTCTTCTAGGGGCACGTCTGCACTGCTGGGCAGGGCTGGAGGAGGCAGCCCGGCCCCCATCTGCCACTGGGAAAGCCCACCCTTGTCCCCAGTCTCTCACAGGCTGCCTGGGTGGAGATGTCTGCATTAGCCTTCCATCTGGCCGAAACGTTTTCCTTCAATGACACCAACGCTACTAGAAGCCATCAAGACATTCAAGAAGTGACATGCCTTCATGGACAATGCTGCAAAGATAGGTTCCCCAGCAGCAGTTGCGTCCCTTGTTCACAGCCCACGAGTGTCCCCACACTCCAGCAGGACTTTCGTGAATGGTCAGGCTATAAAGAGAGAGGGTCCACGTGGAGCTGCCTTGGATTTTAAGTGAGTGTCCCCAGTAATTCAGCGTGATCAGTGACTGAGGTGCCTCACCAAGTCCAGAGGTTCCTGACTTCTCGGAGGAAGGCAGGCAGGCAGGACTGCAAGACCGAGGCAAACCGCACGAACTAGAGGGCAGGTCTCACCTCTCCCTGGAGAGCTGCAGAGAGTATCAGAGGGTGAAATGACAGAGGGACGGTCTGTGTGAGGTCCTTGTGGCTGACAAGGATCTGCAAGAGGACCCTGTGTTAGGACCACAGGGAGAGAATTTGGTGAGTGGGTGGGAAGGGCAGGATGGCTGTCAGGTGCAAGCTGTGTCTCCTAGAAAATATTAATAGCTTCCAGACTTTGGAGAGTTGTGAGCTAGACAAGTCCAGCAACTGCTGCCTAAAAGAACCTTAACAGCAAGATAACTCATCCTAATATTGGCCCACACTGTGTCTTTACGATGCATTATAAAAGCTCGAAGAATAACCATCTAACCTCCAAAAGGGTGGTGGGGGGAGAGAACACAGAATCCTGGCCAGCTAACTTTCCTTCTGTTCAGCCAGAAAAGCAAGGACAATACCCAGGGCCAACCTTGACTTCTGAATTTCAGAAGCATGGAGTCCATCTCTTTCCACCAGACCTCTCCCCAGAACAAGTCGCTAACTCCTTTCCCCTAACCACGCAAGCTTCCCACCAAAGCACAGCCGTGATGGCCTGTTCATGACCCCACCCAAACATGTGCACATTTAAATTCTCTCGCCCAAAGGAAGGGCCCAGACAAAACGCAAAGCCAAAGTGAAACTTTTCCTCCAATTATTGGTTCCGAAGAGTTTGGTGGGCTCCGCACACAACACGAGAGTCAGGACTTGCCTGTAGGAAGTACCAACCCTTGTGTTAAAGAAGCAACTTAGGAGTAATAGCCACACGGATGCAACACTACACTAAGGGAGAATAATGAACCTAATAAACCCGGCGATTTTCCAATTGCTACTGCTGCTGGAAACACTGATTATGCTAATTAAAGGGTAGAATAGTAAATACCCGCTCTTTTGCATCCAATTAAGTGCTCAGATTATTTCTCAGAAGTATTTGTTGAAAATAGCACTTTTGATTATCACGGGCCCTAAATAAACAGAGTCAAGTGTGTGCGTGTGTGCGTTTCTCTCTGGAGTTCATTTGAAGGAGCAGCATAAGCTTCTGAAACCAAATAAGAAAAATCATAATTTCCCAAGACCGCAGCTTGGGACGTCTTTGAAGAAGTTGTGTGTGTTGAGAACACAGCATAAGAAAACAGTTTCAAATTGGGAACACCTGCGATCTAACATGCAAACAATCGGGAACTTGATGGTTATTCTGAACTGCTTAAGTCTCTCGTAATGTCAACATCGGCTTACGCTAACTAATAAAATAGCCACTTCTCCAAAGCGTTAGAAGTTTCATCCTTCTAGCCCATCCCATATTTCGGGGCAAAGTCAATTTATATTGCAAGTTAGGCGAAGTGTTGTCGCCAAGAACTGAGGATTGTGTCTAATGCCAATCAGAAATTCGATAAATAAGTACGAGAGGATTTACAGGTTAAAGCAGCCATAGAAATTCTATTATCAGAAAGGAAAATGTGTTGCCTGTAGGGGTTGCAGAGAAAACACTGGAACCCCAAAGAGAACGAATTGTAATGATTTCGGTTAAGTTAGTCAGGAGTGAGAACAGAATGAGTTTTTCACCTACAAAAGGAGGTGAGATTCACGCGTTCACGCAACACGCATCCGAGCGGCGGCGGGCACCCGCTCTGAGCCAGGCCTGCGCTCGGTCCTGGGCACAGGTGCTCAGCCAGGCAGGCAGGCACACTTCCTGGGACTCACCTTCCAGGGGAAAGAAACAGTAACCAAGCAAACAAATTCAGACCATCTTGGATTGGAGGAAGTGCTTTAGAGAAAAGAAAACCAAGTCACATGACAGGAAGTGACTTGCGGTGCCAGGGAGACGGCGTCTCACCTACCTGTGGGCAGCAGAGCTGTGAGGCCTTGCAAAGCGCTCGGTATGAGCACCTCGGACTGAATCGGGTTCGCAGCAGCCACCAAGCCAGGTCGCTCTCTAGCACCAGCGCCGCCTCCAGCTCCCTGAGCTCCAGCCCAAGGAGAAGGGAGGAAGTGAGGACGGAGGTCTTTACACTACATCCTGCAAAGCAAACTCCCGCAAACCGACCGACCGGTGCTAAAGCACCCAGGAAGCAACGGGCTACAAAAGCCGCTCGCAAGAGTGCGCCCTCTACTGGCGGGGCGAGGAGACCTCGCCGCTGCAGGCCTGGTACCCCCGCACGCACGTCCTGAAATGAGATGTTATCAGAAGTCCCAGAAACCTGGAGCAGAAGACATGTGGTCTGTGGTCTGTTCTTTTGTGCATGCCAACCCCTTCTTCCCTGGTCAACCCCCTTGGGAAAGAAAGAGAGGGAAGAGATGTCACCTCCTCCTATGGCAGCCCGTGGGGTGGCGGTGACCCTTCTCTTGTTTGCTGTAATATGCTGCCATATCTTGCTGTCTGGGGCCTGCATATAGAGGTGCGAAGGTCACCTGGCCACACCTACAAGGATCTTAGTCCCAAGCATCCCCCGTAGGCCTGCTGGTCCCTTGCAAGACTCAACCACATTTCACAGCTGTCAGCAACTCTCCCCATTCCTCTGACGGAAGGAACCCAGTGTCCCATGCCACAGCTGTTTCCGCCGGGACTAGGGCCGTCTGCCTCACCTGGGGTCTGCAGGCATGTTCCAGATCCACCTTCAGTACCTCACAGGAGACAGAAACCAGAGGAAATAATCCTTGTCCCCTCTGTACCTGACCATACCACCTCACCCCATGCTCTTTCTCCCTGCACGGGAAAAATAAAAGCTAAGCTTGCGGAACACTTACTAAGGTGCCCACAAGCATGTAGTCTTCACAACCACTCCGTGAGGTAGGTGTTATCATCCCTGTTCTACAGATGAGGAAACTGAGGCATTTATATACCATGCTTCCAAGTGGTGGAGAAAAGATATAACCAGGTGGCCACATCAGAGCACACTTTTAACCACTATATTGTTCTGCTCTGGGTAAGTTCTTCAAGCCCAGTAGCTGACCAGATGGTCTGCACAGAGAATGAGTTGTCAAATACACTCAAATTTTACAAGGGACTTTCTTGGGCCCCTCAGCAGCAGACATGGGGATGAGCAGGACGGCCTCTCCCCTCCCTAACTGCCCCCCGCAGAAGTCCCAAGGCCACACCTCATTGGCTCTGGTTGGGCCCAAAACTGAGCCAGTTGCTGTGCCCATGGGACATTGTGTCCTCTGACCGGCCAGACCAGAGCCACACCCCACTCTGGATCCCGAGGTGGAGTCAACACATCCCAAACCAGGCGCAGACTCAGGGCAAGGACAGGAACCAGGCACGGACCAGGGCTCCTGGGGAAGCCAGAGTGCCCTGCCCGGCTGCCCAGGGCGAGGGTGCGGGGCGGGGCAGGCAAGCATGCTGATCATGCCCACGCACACCAGGGAAAGTTTGTGCCGGCTTGTCCTACCTGGAGGCATAGAAAATCCTGCCTTACTACACACCAAAATGTGCTGCCCAACACTGTGTTGCGAAACTGCCTGGTTTAATCTTTACAAAGATCCCATCGACTTTTTGGCATTTTATGGGTAGAAACACTGAATCACCAAGAGATTTAAAAAAAAAAACAAAAAACAAAAAACAACTCACCACTACCGACTTGGAAAGTACCGTTTCCCTTTATCCTAAGGAAACTGGTTGTTTCGTTGTCTCTGAAGTTGGACGACATCTCACAAGCACTGGCGCGTCACGGTTCCAACCGCACTTCCCTCCTCAGCAGTGGGAAAAATGACAGCGCATCTCGCGACTAATGTCGCTTTAGATCCTGTGGGGTCCTGATGAAGGCAGGAGTCTAGTCCGACCCTTCTGACTCCAAAGCCCATGGATCTCCTACGCCCCTGGCCTGGGGCAGGGACGTGGACAAGCCGGGCAGTGCTTACCGTGAGAAAGATGAGAAGCGGCCCTGATGGAATGTTCTTCTTGCATCTGCAGGGGAGGAAAGCGGCATCTTTCCAGGACCCCAGGGAGGTGCTAAATGCAAAAGGGAAGCTGTCCAGTGGTCCCCTGTAGAGTCCCACACTCACCCAAATGGCAGCGAGACAGAGTGGGGGGATAACATCGCCGTTGTCATGACCTGGTTCACCGAGGAAGAGCCAGACAACGTGGGACACCGATTCAGGCCGAGACAGAGAACAGAAAGATGAACTCAGCAAATCGGGTACCTGGTGGAAGCCATGGAGAGGCACAGCTTGACGGAGCATCTCCATGTCATCGCCATCTCAGACCACCGCATGACCATGGTGAAAAAGAATCCCAGTGTGGGCCAGGCGCAGTGGCTCACGCCTGTGATCCTAGCACTCTGGGAGGCCGAGGCGGGTGGACTGCTCAAGGTCAGGAGTTCGAAACAAGCCTGAGCAAGAGCGAGACCCCGTCTCTACTATAAATAGAAAGAAATTAATTGGCCAACTAATATATATAGAAAAAATTAGCCGGGCATGGTGGAGCACCCCTGTAGTCCCAGCTACTTGGGAGGCTGAGGCAGAAGGATTGCTTGAGCCCAGGAGTTTGAGGTTGTTGTGAGCTAGGCTGACGCCACAGCACTCACTCTAGCCTGGGCAACAAATTGAGACTCTGTCTCAAAAAAAAAAAAAAAAGAATCCCAGTGTCAACGAGATCCCCTTGACAAACTACATACATCAAGTTTAGGGAGTTGGTCAAGTTTGATGTCATGGACTACGGTGGCTGTGGGATGCTCCTCCCCAAGCCAGAGCAAGAGGAAGCCCTTCTTCGGACGCTGAAGAACCTAGCCTCAACGTCTATAGGAAGAAGAAGGAGTTTCCAGAACACTTTCACTTTGCTAAACACGAGCGGGTTCTGCCAATCATGATGTATGCCAATTCTGGCTACAACACCAATGGGGTAACTTGATTCTAAAATAAATAAAGTCATCTTGGATCTGGGAGACAACCGCTAGAGAAAGACAGTTCTGAAAAAAATAAAACATAAGTGCACACACTATGCGTTGCAACCCACTGGTTCCTAAGTGTTCCCCACCCCTTGTCCCCACGTGCCACCCAACCAACACTGCCCCAAATTATCATCATGCGACGATCATGATCAACATCATTATTCATCAAAACTGGGCCCAGCACTGCACTAACAACTTAACAGGAGGCATTTCATTTTTGTCTTCCCAACAACCCTAAAAAATAAATGCTGTGCTGGGCACGGGGGCTCACACCTGTAACCCTAGCACTCTGGGAGGCCGAGGCGGGAGAGAGGATCTCACAAGGTCAGGAGTTCGAGACCAGCCTGAGCAAGAGTGAGACCCCATCTCTACTAAAAATAAAAAGAAATTAATTGGCCAACTAACATATAGAGAAAAAATTAGCCAGGCATGGTGGTGCATGCCTACAGTCCCAGCTACTCGGGAGGCCGAGGCAGGAGGATCGCTTGAGCCCAGGAGTTTGAGGTTGCTGTGAGCTAGGCTGACGCCACAGCACTCACTCTAGCCTGGGCAACAGAGCGAGACTCTGCCTCCAAAAATAAATAAATAAATTAATTAATTAATTAAATGCTCTTAGCTCCCCCATTTCAATGAAGAAAAAAATCAAAGCCTAGAGAGAAGTGACTTGAGATTTAAAATGTAAGGTTGAGGTTTGACCCCAAGCCTGCGTGCTCAGTCACCACACAGAGATTCGCAGATCATTCACCAAGAAAGCCACCCCGCTGGTTCTCATTTCCTCATTTAAAAAAAACATGAAAGTCTTGCTCACATGAAAACTTATACACAAACGTTCATAGCAGCATCGTTCATAATAGCCAAACGGTAGAACAACCCGAATGTCCATCAACAGATGGATGGATAAACAAATATGGTCCATCCCTATTAGGAACATCACACAGCCAAAAAGAAGGAATGAGGTACTGATTCACACTGCAACGTGGATTATCCGTGAAAACATTATGCTCAGTGAAAGAAGCCAGACACAAAAGGCCACATATTGTATGATTCCATTTACAGGCAGAAAGCAGACTAGGGGTTGCCAGGCGAGGGGGGAGGGGGCAGTAAGTCAGGGGAAATGAGGTTGAGACTGCTGATGGGTACAGGGTTTCTTTTGGGGGCAATGAAAATGTTCTGAAACTGACTGTGGTGATGGTTGCACAACTCTGAATACACTAAGCATCATTGAACTGTATACTTTACATGTGTGAACAGTGTGTAAATTATATCTCAATAAAGCTGTTATATATATAAAAAAAAAACAAGCTTAAAGAAGAAAACACTAAAATCAATGCTAATTGGGAGCGATAAATTAGGTGGTGTGGTTTTTGTTAACTGCCAACCAGTAATTCATGGCAGAAACAAAGTTTAGAGGATGTTGTAAATATCACATGGCAGAAGACCGCCCCAGGTGGAGCTTGAAGAACTCTTGCTGTGAACGGGAACCAAATGTGATAATTATGTTTGCAACTTGTTTACTCTCAGCTTGTTGCAACTCCAGAGTATAACAGGTATAACGGAAAACTCATGGGGTTATTGTTTCATGTTGGTGGAGACATTCACAGTAAAATGCAACAATTTATCACCTAAGAGATGTTAATATTTTATCCCTCAAGTGGCCCAGAACACTGTGATTCAGTCGCGTGCCCACAGCGAAGGCCTTGCCAAGGAGAAGTTCCACAGTCAGCGGCCTGTCTGCACACCTGGTTCATGCTGTTTGTACCTGCACAGTTTGGGGAGTGCCTTGAGGGCACTTAACGGGACACGCACATTCTCAATTGCCCAGCCGGACAGTTTGAGGGAGTAGGATGCTGTGATCAGTTTAATCTTCTGCTGAACCCACTATTAGGCAGAAAATCCTCTGGGTCTTATACACTTTGCAGGTCCCGTCCACCCGCCCGCCCTGCAGTGCAGGGTCCATCCAGTGGAGCTCACTCTTCTCAGGGACTGAAGTGCCTGTGAGGTCGTGACTAGGGCGTTCGTCCGTGACGGGCCACCCCATGGCCTCAAAGGCGGTTGGGTCAGTTTCTTCAGCCCGAGCTGAGCAGACAGGCATTTTCCGTGTCCACCAGGCCACAAATATCAGACCAGCTTTGCAGTGCACACAGCACCACATTTCTTACACGCTACAATATACGTGTTGGCCTGAAAACATATAAACAGTGTCATAACTGATGTCACTCCCTCATTTGAAAACGGAGACAGATACAAATGCTACTTGGCGTTTATTAATAGACAATTACCTAGAATCCTGACCCCCTTCCTAATCACCTCCACCCCCAAAAAATATATATATACATATATAATAGCGCTTGCTACCAATGACTCAGTGCAGGTTCCTTAATCTCTGTGCCTCGGTTTCCCCAGCTGATCGTAGAGATGATGATAATAACACCCTTGCTAGGCTGCTGTGTGGATAAAAGGAGTTAACGTATATTTGTAAAGCATTCAAGACAATACATGGTACATAGTAAGCGCTGTATGTTTGAGCTTAGCATTCTTGTCAATGTTATTATTATTTTCTTATTGTTTCCAATGGGCATGCTTTCTTCATTCTCTTTCTTAAAGGCTTTTAATGCCTTGGTATTCTCTCTGCCACTGCGGGTAGCAGTGTCCTTGTAGTTTAAGTTCTCAAAGATTTCATAAATCCAACAAGCGTGCCATTAACTAAGGGACAGTTTTCTTTCAGGGGATTGGAATCAGAAATGGCTTTTTTATTATTATTGTTTTTCAGCAAATTATACTATATTTCAACAAAGGCGATCACAGCTTTGATAATGTCCTCACGGACACGAATACCGTATTCAGAGCTTCTGGGCCAGATTTCAAGAAGAATCACCTGGCTGAGCCTCTTGACAGCAGTCTCATCTACGCACTGACGTGCAAGCTCCTAGGAGCTGGCCCCGAACCCCACGGGGGCTCCCTGGAGGTCACCCGGGGAATGCTCGTGGACTGTCACAACCAGGTGTGATGCAAAAGCAACTGCCAAAAAACTGTCAGCACAGCCTGCTCTGTCCTGAGATGGAAAAGATTCAAAAAGGGGTCTTCTGGGGTGCAAAAAAAAAAAAAAATTCAAGCTGAACAATCCTGTCTCCCAGCTGCTTTGGAGCCCTCGGAGCAAAAGAGCAACAGCTCTACATTGAGGGTGTTGGGACCTGGGAAGCCATAGCGCCTTTTGCCCAAAAGGAAGGCACTCCAGAAAGAAAGTCAGGCTATAATCCTTGTGATCCCCGGGAAATCGTGTGCAGTCTGCCCCCAGGATGCCCCGGATAGACACAGAGAATCAGCCTGCCTTCAGAAACACGGACAGCTGCTCAGAGGAGAGGAACAAAGCCTTATAATCCCACTCATTGCTGAAAACAAGACCGGGGAAGTCTGAAATGAGATTGCTAATTCTTAAGACTTCAGAACCCTAAATCCGGGTGATAAAAAGCAGGAATAAACTCATCTCTGAGGTTGGGTGTCATCCTTGCTGAGTAGATTGTTTACAAACACTGGCCACCGCTTCTTCTGCCAGGAGAGGCTTAGATACTGTCCAGTGATTTAGCGAGTGTTTATTGCACTTACAAAGGATTAAGTAAGGTATACTACATCCTTTCCCTTCTGCTAAGCCAGTGCCCACAATCATCTTGTGAACAGACAGGAAGCAGCTCGCGTTTTGCTGAAAACTAATTAAAGGACCGATCCACCAAATTACCGAGGATTTTTTTTCTTCTTAAGCTTGAAAGTTTTGGTACAACTATTTTGCCCGTCCCTGGCCACCACCCATCAGGAGCCTGGGGTCAGGTGTTCCACCATCAGTTGCTGATAAGCAGGACATCCATCCTCGCACTGATTTCCAGAGAACTGGCTTTTAGCAAATTGGTCATTTGGCAAAGTGGCCATTAGGCAAATGGGTCATTTGGCGAAGAGGTCATTTAGTAAATCGGCTTTCAACAATTTTCCCTGTGAGATTTTCTCTAGAGTGAGCACTTTCTTGGGTTAAATGTACATTTTTCATTTCCATAATTAATATTCACTAGCGGCTGGATGGGAAACTTCCCAGGGAACCAGGAGCAGCCAGAACAGCCTCTTAATAATTGGGCGACTTAAAAAATCCCTGGTCTTTTCTAACGGGAGTGGAGATACAGAGGGCATCTGCTCTCCAAAATAGTCATCTGCTCCGTGGCGTCACCGGAGTTCTCGCGGCTCTGTTTGTGGCGGCTGTGACATACTCAGCCACTCATCGGAGAAAGAGGTAAGTGGTCTTTGAGCCTCCTGTGGTTGATCATCGCGCATCGCAACAACCCATTTCAACCACTTCCTGCGTGACACGGGGTCCAGCACTCTGAGAACCCAGCAACCCAGCTGGCCTCAGGGGCTTTCAACCTCGACCGTCCCACAAGGCTCAGGGCTATTTAATAAGCTGCTGTCATAGTCTTGAAATTCTTGATTTTTTTTTTCCTGAGACAGAGTCTCCTCTGTTGCCCGGGCTAGAGTGCCATGGCATCAACCTTGCTCACTGCAGCCTCAGACTCCTGGGCTCAAGCGATCCTCCTGCCCCAGCCTCCCGAGGAGCTGGGACTACAGGCGAGCACCACCACATCCGGCTAACTATTTCTGTTTTTAGTAGACACAGGGTCTCACTCTTGCTCAGGCTGGTCTTGAACTCCTGACCTCAAGTGATCCTCCCGCCTCAGCCTCCCAGAGTGCTAGGATCACAGGTGTGAGCCACCGCACCTGGCCAAAATTCTTGATTTTTTAAACAAGGGCCCACCCATATCTTCACTCTTCACTGGGTCCCAAAAATTGTGCAGCCCATTGTATTCATTTCCTACGACTGTGGTAACAAAGAACCACAAGCTAGGTGGTTGAAAACAACAATAATTTATTGTCATGCAGACCCAGATACCTGAAGTCTAAAATCAAGGTGTCAGCAAAGCCACACTCCCTCTGAAACCTGCAGAGAGGGATCCCTCTTTGTCCTTCTAGCTCCTGGTGTGGGCCGGCGATCCTCAGTGTTCCCTGGCTTACACACGCATCACTCTGATCTTTACCTCCTTCACCACGGGGCCACCTTCCCCCCTCTCTGTCTCCACAGGGCATAGTCTTTTATAAGGCACCAGTCACTGGATTCGTCCCCAGCGATAAGGATGACTCATCTTAACTTGGTTACATCTACACAGATCCTATTTCCAAATAAGCTCACATTTCCAGGTGTCGAGAATTGGGACTTCCAACTTACCGTTTTAGGGGTACAATTTAACCCATAACACAGGTCCTGCCGCCAACCAAAGCATTGCATGGCCCTGGCGTGCCTCTTTCTGCTTCCTGATAGTTATGTCATTAGACCGAAGCCTCTCGTTTGCTTATCACGCCCGTCCCTGACCAGTCTTCTGCTGTAACAGCTCCTGTCTTGACAGCATGGGGCCCCCTGAGCATTCATTACAAACAGCCCAAGGAAAGTGGGAACTTTACTTAACCTTAAATTCCATTACAAAGTCCACATTTAATGTAATTTATATTTGAACTATAAAAATTTTCTATAAGTTGAAACATGACCTATAAAGGTCTCTACACCCTGAAGCAACATTTTAGAAAGAAATCAATTGGTCCTTTTCTACAGAAACCATTAACCATAAGAGAGATAAAGAAAAAAAATAAAAAATAAAAATCTCAGTGCACTGATTGAACTTCCATGCCCACAGCATAATTTCTAAAAGGCAGCCATTCTATACGATGAAAATGCCTTAGGTTATTGTTATTTCCTTTTAAGCCTCAGATCCCAAAGTTGAATCTTTACTATAGTTTGAGCACATCCACAACCTGCAACTGGAGGACGCTCAGATTTTCCTAATGCTTCTCTTCATATCAACACCACATGGAATTTTACCTTTTGTTTTAAGCATCTGCCCTAATCTTTATTTGCACGCGGACTTACAATGCCTGTGAGATCCATCAGACATTAAAAAAATCCCTTTTAGTGCCTTGCTCCTTCCAGATTCAGATCTAAGACGTACGACCCTTGTCCCTCCCAAGAGCTCACACACCTAGAGAAAGGTTCCTTCTCTGGGAACAGGTCAGTTCTGTGGCCCCACGGGGTCCTTCCTCAATCTGTATCCCAACGATGGCATCAGGAAGTGCTGAACTGGCCTAGATGTATTAGCATCTTAGTATATAACATCACGCAGTATGACTTACCATGGCATTGACTGTCTATGCCCGTTTTGCTCCTCAGAGAAAAGGTAATTAATACTTATTACGTGAGTTAACAGAATAAGCCTGGGATGTACGAAGGTAACCAACCTGCTCCCGTTGGTTTTGATTGTCTACAGCAGGCAGAGAGCTGAGCAAAGCAGCCAAAGCAAACCAGCGCCCCTGACCCAGCTCTGAAGCCATCCCCGCCCAGCCAGCAAGCCCCAGCCCCGGTGAAGACTGTCGGTGGACTATCTCAGGACAGGGTGACTGAGAGGGTGTACGCAGCCTCCCAGACCCGGAAACCACTGATTCTGTCTGAACACACAGCAGTAACCACAGCAATAATCGACAGCGTCCAGGGAATAAAAGACGACTTTTTTTTTTTTTTTGTCAGATCTCGTGCTCCCTTGGTTCTGGTGAGGGAACAACACATATGAGAGAATAATTGCATTCAATTAGAATTAATTCCCCTCTCTTGTTCTCATGGTTGAGCAGGGCTCAAGCGTTTCTCATCCGAAAGAAGGCAGTAAGATTTAATCTGTCTCCTCATCTACCTTCTGCAAGTATATTTAACAAATTAGCTCCCGGGACTCTCCACGTGGGATTTTATGAGGGATTTGCCAAGCGAAACGTTTCAGACTTTGAGCACAGTGCAAGTTCCAGGGGCAGCACCAGCAGGCTGCTAACTGGCCTGCCTTCCAACGCAAGATACAACTTTGAACTAAAATACTTATTTTTTTTTTCCTTTTCTTTCCCACTCTATCCCCACCTCTGTACCAGCCCTGCCCCAGGAGCCAGGGCCTGCTCTTCCTTCAGATTCCTTTCCCTGAAGGATCAAAACTCCTACAGCAGGAAGTGTTGCCATTGTACTTTACACTAGTGTGATAATTCCTCCCGTGGCTACTTCTCCCTGGGAGACCCGAGTCCCTGGAGGGCAGGGTCCACATCTGGGTTTTCTCACTGTCACATCGCCCAAGGCCTAACACCGCCAGGTACACAGTAGGCGCTTAATAAGTACTTGGTGAACGCAAGACTGCCCGGTCCCCGAGGGGTGGCGCTGATGGCGAGGGGGCTCGGACAAGGCCACCCGGCCGGCCCCTTCCCAAAAAGGGGGCTCGGACAAGGCCACCCGGCCGGCCCCTTCCCAAAAAGGGGGCTCGGACAAGGCCACCCGGCCGGCCCCTTCCCAAAAGGTCCTCCTGGAGGGGCAGGACCAGCGAGAATGATCACAGGGCCAGGCGCCTGCCGCCGCCTGCGGCGCCCCAGACCCGCATTAGGCCCCGCCCGAGGCTCCTCCTGCAAGCCCCGCCCCTGTCCCTGCTCCTAGCCCCGCCCCAAACCCTCCCCAACCCTCCCCAACGCCTCGACCCCTCCCCAAGCCCGGTCTGGGTCGCATCTCAAGAGCCCGGAGCCTTTCTTGGCCCCGCCCAAAGCCCCGCCTCCCGAGTCCGGGGCCCCACCCCACGCCGGTCCCTTCCTAAGCTCCGCCTCCCCACGTCTGGCCACGCCCCAAGCCCCAGCCTTCGCTCCGCCCCGGGCCCGCCTCCCGAGCCCGGCCTCGGGTCTGGCCTTGGCCGGCTCTGAGCTCTGCGCCCCGCCTCCCAGACCCGGATGTCGTCTCCGCCCCCAGGCCCTAAGCCATGTGGCCCCGCCCCAGCCCCGCCCCCGGGCCCTAAGTCATGTGGCCCCGCCCCAGGGCCCGCCTCTCGGACGCGCCTCCTCCGGGCGCTGGCCCCGCTTCCGCCCGGTCTCCCGGCAACGCCGCGGCCCCGCCCCCGCGATGGCGCCCGAGGAGAGCGCGGGGACCGAGCTGCTGCTGCGGAGCTTCGAGCGCCGCTTCCTGGCGGCGCGCGCGCTGCGCTCCTTCCCCTGGCAGGTGGGCGGCGGGGCTCGCGGCGGGGCGGGGGACGGCCGGGCGGTCTCGGGCTCACGGCCCCGGCCCTCGCGCCGCGGGGGCGCCTCGGTTCCCGCGCCCGGCCTGGGCCCGGCTGGGCCCGCGTGGGCGGCGGCGGGGCAGACCGCAGCCAGCGGTCCCACCGAGCCCTCCTCCCGGCTCCCTTTCCAGCCGGGTTTCGGGGTCGTGGACGGCTCACGATCATTTTCATGCTTTTTTTTTTTTAAGCCTATGACCATCCTGATGATTGGGACACAACCACCCTCGCCCATTCTTTCTTTCTTTTTTTTTTTTGCCTGGGGTAGAGTGCCCTGTCATCAGACTAGCTCACAGCAACCTCAAACTCCTGGGCTCAAGCGATCCTCCTGCCTCAGCCTCCCGAGTAGCTGGGTCTACAGGCATGCGCCACCATCCCTGGCTAATTTTTTCTATATATATTAGTTGGCCAATTAATTTCTTTCTATTTATAGTAGAGACGGGGTCTCGCTCTTGCTCAGGCTGGTCTCGAACTCCTGACCTCGAGCCATCCTCCCGCCTCAGCCTCCCAGAGAGCTAGGATTATAGGCGCGAGCCACCGCGCCCGGCCCACCCTCGCCCACTCTAAAATGCCAGGTGCTCAGGACAGCAGGAAGCCTCGCTCTCACGGGAGCGGGTCGCAGGCCGTCTCGCCCCGTCCTCAGTGTTGTGTACATCAGACACTGGACAAAATCATCTCAGAGCAGCTTGAGGTTCCAAGGCCGAAGGGGGGCCTGCCGTCACCCCGTAGACCTGCCGTCCTGCGCAGGCGAATGCCCTGGCAGCGGCCTCCCTTCTGCCAGCAGAGGGGTTTAATGGACCCTGCCTCGCTCATAATTCATGTGCGGTGAGCTCACCGGATGAGTCAGTCTGGATCCTATTCCTGCCCGGGTCTGCCCCTTCTTACAGGGTGGCGGTTAGTCATCCGTGTTATTTCGTTGACATCAAACATTTGGCACTCTGAGAGATCGTCTCTGGCCAATAGGGATATATACATTTTTAACTCAAAAGCTTCATAGTAGCATCCACAGGTTTCCTTTCAGTATGTCCCGTGATTAATCACGTGCCGGTGATAAGTGCTTGCTTGGGCTCTCCCAAACACCCATGAGGTGGGTACTGTTATTGTACATCTGACCCGAGAGGTCAACTGAAAGAAGAGTGCAGTGGTTGAGAGAGAGCTCAGACCCAGGAGACAGCCTGCCTGCTTTGAATCCTGGTCCAACCCCGTACATGCTGTGTGACCCTGGGCAAGTGACTGCATCTCTCTGTGCCATCTTTTTTTATATATATATAATATTAGTAAAATGGGAGATACAATGATACCTACCTCATAGGGTGTTGTCCCTATTACTTGAGGACAAAAGCCCGTGAATCAGTGCCCAGCTCATGGTAAATGCACGTTTTCAGTGTTACCTAGTATGTTTATTCAGTCACCAAATGTTTATTCAACGCCTTCCACAAGCCAGGCACCAGGGATCAGTGGTACTCACTACAGAGGAGGCGCAGCTTGCATGGGAGAGCCAGAGAATAACAGAATAAATGAATACACAAGAAAACATCAGATGAGAGTGGCTGTAAAGCCAATAAAACAGGGGAATGGAGAATAGACCGACTGTAGGGGGACCATTCATCAAAGTAGGGAATTCAGGGAAGACCTCCCCCAAAAGTGAAGCAGCCAGCCGTGGAAGTTCTTGGGGAACAGGATGTGCCAAAGCCCTGTGGTGGGGACAAGTCAGCTGTCATTGAACAGCAAAGCGGCCAGAGTGGCCAGAGCGGAGTGACCAGGGAGGGACGGGTGGTGGGAGAAAGTCAGAGAGAGGGGCCGGCCGGGTCTTGCAGGGCCTTTTAAGGCGTGGTAAGGAGCTCTGAAGCAGTGATGTGACTTGCCCTGTGTCGCATACCAGACAGTCTGCCTGACTCTGGGGCCCCTGTAACCTGGCCTGGCACCTGCACATTCTTTATTTTCACTTTAACTCGGGCGTCACGTCCCAGGCAAGCCCCTGGGGACTTGGTGCCATGGCTGCCCTGGTGATTGCCGGCCGACACTTCAGCTGAGGAGCTAGTCTCTGACCCAGGCAGCAGCTCAGCTGCCAGGGCTAATGGGAACCAAGAGTCAGTCTTCTGACACTCTCCCTGCGAGTCATCCAGGTGCAACCCACGACTTCTGAAGGTCAGGCTTTCAGCCGCTGTGGCTTCCCCTTCCGACTGGCTCCAGGTCCCCGGGGAGAGATCACTTAGCGCTTTGCCAACACGTTCTATTGCATGTTTAATGTTCCTGAGAAAATGCCCTTGAGATCTCTCTCTCTCTCTCTCTCCCACCCCCTCCAAACAGAGCCTAGAAGAGAAACTAAGGAACTCTTCAGATTCTGAGCTGCTGCTGGGGATTTTGCGGAAGGTGAGATGCCCCGAGTCCCCAGGGCACAGAGCCTGGCCTCCTTACTCGCCCGGGCTGCCTGGCAGCAGAGCCTGGTATCCTTTAAAAACCTCCACTTGAAGGACAAAAAACATTAAGTCAGCACTGTGGGTGGGTGTCAGCACCTCAGACAGCTCTGGCTCTTTTGTTTTCTTAGATGAAGATGTCAGAATATACAAAAATCTGCATAGAAGGAGAGAATCTAGGGAACATTTTTTAAACAGTCCACATCAAAATCACAGATGACAGGCGTGGGGACGGCATCTAGTGTTTGGTAGCTGCTCAGACTTTCTTTTTGCATTTAAAGAAAAATTAAAGTGGCCCATCCTGCCCACGCACGTCTCCCTTCTAGATGAAGATAGGCCTCTGCTCTCCCCAGGACAGGGTGTGGACTCTGAAGTGCATCTGCCTGCAGGTTAGCGGCAGGACCACCACCCAGCCTGGCCCGCCCACCCCACCCCGGACCCTGGCCATGCGGTCAAGTGTAGATCACACTGCATCCTGGGTCTTCACCTTCTGAAGGGTCACGACCCCTTCTTAAAAGCCACGCTCTTAAAAGCTACATGCTCCCTCCTCAAAAGGAAGGGCATCAGGAGACTACGTTTTGCATACAGACTCAGGGGAGGGGCAGACATCTCTACCCCCAACCACCAAGCCCATCCGCAGAGCCCAGATTAGGAATTCCTGTGCTGGAGGGTGAACCGAGATTCTCCACATGGAAAAGATGCCCCTGTCACAGGAAGACTTTCAGGGCAACCGGGTGGTTCTGGCTGTGAGCACAGCAGTACCTGGGCTTGTCTTGCAGCCTGCTGATTCCACTCTGAGCCTCACCCTCGAAGTTGGAGGAGCACAAAATATAGGGTGAGCTGCTTTAAAACCGAGCGCAGGCCAACTAGAAAGCCCCTGGAGGTCTTGTGTGGGGCGCCCTTGGGTAAGGTCTGCATCCCTCCTGGCCAGCAGGCCCTAGTGACCCTCTCCCCTTCTCCCTCCAGGTGCACGTTTCCCCACCTGTCCCTGCCTACACGGCTCTAGTTGCTCTGCCCCCCTTTCCAAAATGCCAGGCCTTGGCCACCTCAGAGCTGTTGCCTCTGCCTGGAACTCCTGTGCTTGGCTTCTCTGGGCTCCAGCTGCAGTGTCACCCTGAGAGCCCCCTTCCCCTCCACCCATACCCAGGGACTCAGGCTTCTAGAGGGCAGGTGCCGAGCAGGCCTTCCCACCTTCCCACCATTTGGGCTCCTGCCTCTTCCATGGAGCCAGACCATGGACGACTGCCTACTGCCGTCACTGCACACCCTAGTTCACACTGGCCACCCTGGGAGGGAGGGAGCTGGGGCCCATGTGCCCTGAGTTCCTGCCCAAAACGAGCACCAGAAACCCTGCCGCAGCCTGTGCCACTGCCGTGGGAACTCTTTTAGGAAAAGGCTTACATTTTAAGACTGACTGTGAGGGTCTCTCCAGAACATTCTGTGCTTTGTTGCAGACTGTGAAACATCCTGTGTGTGTGAAGCACCCGCCGGCAGTGAAGTACGCCCGGTGCTTTCTCTCTGAGCTCATCAAAAAGGTCAGTCACTGGCAGTGACCAGCCGGAAGCCAGACAGCGTGGCAGCCAAGCAGGGACTTGGCTGGCTCCCCAGAAGGGGGCTCCTTGCCTGCCGGAGCCCAGGTCCTTCCCACACCCTTTGCCTGCTTTGCAAACCGCCCGTGTGGCAGGAGCCTGCCCGGACAGCGGGCTGCCATCTGGGTTTTACCAAGGGAGGCAGTGCGGGGAGGGGAGGCGGCGGCCGGGGCCTGTCTCCCTCTCTCTGGTTCCTGGGGCTCCCCAGCCACCACCTCTCCATGGGGCCTAGCTCCCACCGTGCAAGAGTGGGTAGGAGTCTCTTTCCTGCCAGGCAGCCCCGCCCCAGGGTGCTGCAAACCTCGCTTCTACCCTGTCCTGCCAGCTCAAGCGCTCTGACAGTCTCCTGCTCTTGCCGGGCTCTGCATCGCCCCAGCTGCTCGTGGGAAGTTTTAGCTCTTGCAGTACTTTCGTAACTCGCTCCGCTTGTCAGATTCTCCCCACTGATGTAGCTGGGCTGGGCTCTTGCCCTGAATGATACAGGGTGGATTTGAAGAATGAGCCCAACCCTACTGGGTTTGACACTGACGTCAGAGAAGTGATCCTCAGTGGTCACTTCAGAACTGCTGTTGCGGGACTGGACGAAGGGGCCACACCTTGCCCAGGTTTAGCAAATAAATAATCCCGCTTCTGTGGTAGCCCCTTCCCACAGTCCTTGGTCACCAGCAGGCCTCCCCAGCACCACCAGGAGATGGTGGCCAGGGGCTGCCCACTAAGTGACTTCGCAAAAGCCACAGTGTGGAGTGATGTCCCTGTGGCTTTGCCTGGGGCTCCCTTCAACGCACCGTTTGTCTTCTCCGTCCAGGACAGCTGGTATAAACAGAGCAGAGCGCTCTGTCTCGGCACTTGTCGGCTCTTGTGGGATCCCTGCCCTAGACTGTACCTAACCCTGACCTCTCTACACCTCTCTTTGAGGTACCCCCGCAGGTCCCCCCACCAAATTAATGTTTCTTTAAGAGATGGGGTCTCACTGTGTTGCTCAGGCTGGACTCCTGGGCTCAAGTGATCCTCCTGCCTCAGCATCCCAAGTAGCTGGGACTACAGGCACACACCGTTACGCCCAGCATATTGACCCATATTACGTCATTCCATCCTAAATACCTCCTCCAAATGTGGCGAAAATCATCCAGCCATTTTTACAGATCAGAACAAAAGCAAACAGGCAGAACCTTTGTTTTTGTTTATGAAGATCAGCTTAATCCTCTTGGCTGAAGCTCTTGTTTCGTCTGCCCCCAGCATGAGGCTGCCCACCCAGAGCCTTTGGATGAGCTGTACGAGGCACTGGCAGAGGTCCTGACCGCCCGCGAGTCCACCCAAGGCCACCGGAGCTATCTGCTGGTATGAGACGTGTGCACTTCTCCCCACAGGCCAGACTTGTCCTCCACAGACAAGTTAGAACACAGGCTCCAGTCAGCCTCCCGTGGGTTCAAATCCTGACTCGATTCTGCAATATTTATTGGTTGATTGATCGATTGTAGAAAACAGGGTCTTGCTATGTTACTGAGACTCCTGGCCTCAAGTGATCTTCCCACCTCAGCCTCACAGAGTGCTTGGGTTACAGGCGTGAGCTATTGCTCCCAGCTGGGGTCTTCTTTTTGTTTGTGTTTTAACCTGTTGTTATAAAATAAAACATGGATGTGGAAAACCACACCAAGGAAATGTACAGGTCACTGAATCATCACAAGGCAGCCACCCCTTTGTAGCCACACCCTCCCCTGCGGCCACCACCCCTGGCCACGAGGATGTGCTCCATCGCTGCGATTCTGCCACTTCAGGATGTTGGGTGAAGGGGATCGGGCAGGGTGTGACCTGAGACTGGCTTCTTTCACTCGAACAGTGCCCTCGAACCCGTCCAAGCCGTTGCGGGTTTTCGTAGTCGGTCCCTTCTGCTTGCTGAGTGGTGTCCCTGGCCTGGCCCCATCAGTGTATGTAGCCACCCCCTCCCCCGTGGCTGTTTTCTGCTAAACACCAGCTACTTGGTTCTGTGGCTGGATCCATTCTGTCCCGTCTCTCCGTGCAGCCTTCGGGGGACCCGGTCACGCTCTCTGAGAGCACAGCCTTCGTCTCCCACGGCACCACCGGCCTGGTCACGTGGGACGCCGCCCTCTACCTCGCGGAATGGGCCATAGAGAACCCAGCAGCATTCACTGATAGGTGACCTTGGGGGGCACAGGGCAGGGCACCAAGGCAGGCTTGCCGTGGCCCAGTAGTGGACGTCCTCCCTTGCAGGACTGTGCTAGAGCTCGGCAGCGGAGCTGGCCTCACGGGCCTGGCCATCTGCAAGACGTGCCGTCCCAGAGCCTACATCTTCAGCGACTGTCACAGCCGTGTCCTTGAGCAGCTCCGAGGGAACATCCTTCTCAACGGCTTGTCGTTAGAGCCAGACATCACCACCACCTCACAGAGCCCCAGGGTGACAGTGGCCCATCTGGACTGGGACGTGGCGATGGTCCCTCAGCTCTCCGCCTTCCACCCAGACGTCGTAATCGCAGCAGGTAATGCCCAGCCCGGGCAGGCTGAGCTCGGCTCCGGGGAAAAGGAGCAGTGGATGCTGCCTGGCAGGGAAATGACAGGGCTTCCAGAAGAGTCATCCTGGGGCTGCAGGGGACATCAGAGCACTGGGATGTGCCTCTTAACATGACCTGAAGACACAGCCCTCTTGTTGGGGACAGACGTGATGGTTCCATCCAGTAAATGAGCCCTGGCTTTTCCCAGCAAGGCAGCAGAGGAACAGAACAGGCCCCAGGCGCCAGCCCAGTCTGCCCCATTAGCCAGGCCACAGCCGAGCGGACGCACTCCATCTCCTGCCCAGCAGCCCGCGGGAGCGTCCAGTTCCTGCCCAGGACCAAATGGAGCCCCTCTGAGACGTGGGTGTCTCACCCCACGTGTCAGGCGAGGCTGCCCCACCTCCTCCAGGTCTTCAGATGCGGGGCAGAAGTGGCCGTGGCAGCCCTTGATTCTTCCAGGGCCACAGAGGACAGCACAGTTCTCCCAGGACTGGTCTGATTCCTCCGCATGTCACCAGCACCCAGTCCTGGGCAGGCCTCGGGTGGGACTGCAGCGGCCAGGCTGTCAGGAAATGAGAGCTGAGTGCCCCCCCCCGCCCCGCCCCCGTCAGTGCTGGCTCCGTGCATGGCTGTGCTGCCCTAATGTTGTTGTCACCCGTCTGTGTGGCCCTGGCCGTCTGCATCTCAGGTCCACGCCCCACGCCCTTCAGAGACCACAAGACCGCAGAGACACTTCTGGTACAAGGACGGTCCCTGAGAGAGGGCGGTGTTTGGCTGGGCCACCAAAGGCCCCTTGTCGCCTGCTGAGCTCACCCAGCCCCCTTGCTGGTCAGCAGTGCTCTGCCCTGTCGGGGCCCAGCCCGGAAACGCACAGCCCCACAGCAGGGACGCAGCCGTGCCCCTGCCAGCCGCTCACACATCAGCAGGGGCTGGGAACGGAAAGTCCAAGGCGGGAGGCGGGTTCTGCTCCATTACGCGTCTTCTAAATAGGCCAGGAGGCAAAGAGTTGATATTTTTTTAAGAGGAACTCCAGTGAGTGGGGATATTTTTTCATTTGTTGCAGTGTCTTTAGCAGCTTTCTCTCTCCTAAGGGTTTTCCTTTTCCACCCGAGTAATTCCCTTTCCCTCTAATAGCTGAAATGTAATGTCACTGCAGCTTCCAGACCTGCTGCGGTCAGCACAGCCCTATCCCTCCTGGTGGTACCTTTCCATAACCTAAGGCTGTTCCCCGTAGACGTGCTGTACTGCCCAGACGTCATCCTGTCGCTGGTCGGGGTCCTGCGGAGGCTCTCCACTTGCCGGAGCGACCAGCGGGCTCCTGACGTCTACATTGCCTTCACCATCCGCAACCCAGAGACGTGCCGGCTGTTCACCACTGAGCTAGGTGAGCCCCCGCGCCCAGGAGCCATCTCCGAGGGGCCGCCCAGGCCTGCAGGGCCACCGAGCTGTCCCCACAGGGCTCCAGGAAAAGAATGCGGCCCTGGGGAAAAGCTAGGAAGCCCCACACCCCTAGACGTGTCCTGGGAACTTTCAGAGACAAGATGGTGAGCGGGATAGGGCACAGGGCAGGAGGGAGGCAGCTTGGCACAGTGACTGCAGTGACAGGTGTGAGACCCACAGTCCTACTGTGTCAGCAGGCTTCCTAAGCCTTTTGGCCTCAGTTTCCTTATCTGCAAAGTAGAGGTGGATGTCAGAATGCCAGTTGGTGTCAAGCCTACGGCTCAGTGTCCTTCCTCACCTGCACCCAGAGACAGCCACCTCAGGGGGAAGCCCGCACACACTGGGACAGTGCGGGTGCACTCTTCTCAGCTGGGCGGTGGCGGGGGGACAGGTGCAGGCGGGGGAATGAGGAAGCCGGGCTGCTGTCGCCGCTGCACAGACCACCTGGGGGAGGAGCCCAGCCTGTCCTGGGGGCGCCACAGAGAAGCCCAGGTCCCGCCCCAAACACCCATCCTGAGACGCATGTGCTGTTTCCAGGCCAGGCGGGGATCCGGTGGGAAGCGGCACCTCCTCACGGCCGGCGGCTGTTCCCCTACGAAGAGCACTCGGAGATGGCGATTCTGCAGCTCGTACTGTAGGCCTCGCACGGGCTTCTGATTGTGAAAATTAAATCACCACTGTGAGAATTTTTGTAGGAAAGCAAATAAAACTTTCACTGGGGCTGGGTACAGTGGCTCACGCCTGTTGTCCTAGCACTCTGGGAGACCAAGGTGGGAGGATTGCTTGAGACCAGGAGTTCGAGACCAGCCTGGGCAACACAGCGAGACCCCATCACTACAAAAAATGGAAAAATGTGCCGGGTGTGGTGCCGCTCGCCTGCAATCCCAGCTACTCCGGAGGCCGAGCCCAGGAGCTGGAGGGAGCGACAGTCGCGCCACTGCACTCCAGCCGCATGACTGAGACCCCGACTCAGAAAAAACATAAACAAAAAACTTGCAGTGGGCCTGACTGTTTGAAGCATGTGGAATCGCAGACCACAACTGTTCTAATAAGATATAAGCTGTTGATGTGTGTGGGTGCCCCCTCCTGTCCGCAGTTCTGGTCTTAAGAAAATCATAAATCAGAAATGAAAGTTTTGGCTCAAAGGCAAGCATTCCCCTTATGCAGATAACACGTATAGCAAGTATGACGTCCCCAGTCTGGACGCTGGGTTCGTCGCAAAGCCGCGCCCAGCGCAGCTGTGACACACCACGACACACCTCCAGCCCGCAGGTTTCCAGGTGGGAACATGACGGAGGCAGAGCGGGGAAGGGCAGACACCTGGACAGCACAGAGCGGAGGGACGCTCAGAGTCCCAGCGAGTGAGAGAAACGTAACCCACGGGAGAGGAGCTCAGAACGGGAGGGAAAAAGAAGACGCGAACTCCTGGCTGTTAGAGCTTTATTCACATTGCGGCCTCCGACCACCAGGAGGCGCTGTCCCGAAGGGTCTGCCCTGGGACTCGGAGGTGCGGGGAGAAGGGGCCCCGGGGGTCACGTGTCCATAAGCAAAGGGAGCACAGTCCGAGTCCAGCTCTCATCCCACCGAAGCCGCTCGGACTCCCGGAGGTTCTTCCGGAACTGGCTGAGTTTGCCAGCAGGATCAGGAAACTTGGAGAAAAGCATCTACAAAAAATCAAATACCAGAACTTATCTCATTGTTCCTCCCCACCCAGCCCAGGTGACCGCCTACCTGACCCTAGGTCCCCAACCCAACAACGCCCCCTCCAATGTGCCCACTCCCTCACTGGGCACCCAAGGCCTCCCACACCCTGGCAATGCTCCATCTCCTACTTGACAGCGAGTTTTCTGGAAACATCCCTGCATGTCTTGCTCTCCCACACTCCATGCCCTGGAGCACCTCCTGGCCACTGTGTTCCTTTTCCGGGAGCATCTCCTCTCAGCCTCTGGCCCCCACAGTCCCACCCATCTGCTGGGAATGAGGTGACATCTGTGTTCTTTTCAGCCTTGCCAAACTGTCTAGATCAGGGGTTGGCACACTACAGCTTGCAGGCCAAACCCGGACCCCCACCTATCTTTGTAAATAAAGTTTTACTGAAACACATCCATGCCCTTTCTTTGACAGAACATGCTATGGCAGAGTCAAGTTGTTCTGACAGCAACTGTATGATAAAACCTAAAAGATTTTCTACCTGGACCTTTATGGAAAAAGTTTGCCAATATTTCAGTTGTCAAGAATGATGATGTATTACTTTCTGGAACAAGAAACAAGCATCCAGGTGGGTGCAGTGGCTCACACCTATGATCCTAGCACTCCGGGAGGCCAAGGCAGGAGGATCACTTGAGCTCAGGAGTTGGAGACCAACCTGAGCAAGAGCGAGACCCCGTCTCTACTAAAAACAGGAAAATGAGCCAGGCGTGGTGCGTGCCTCTAGTCCCAGCTACTCAGGAGGCTGAGGCCGGAGGATGTTTGAGCCCCGGAGTTGGAAGCTACAGTGAGCTACGATGATGCCATGGTACTCTAGCCTGGGTGACAGAGCGAGATTCTATCTGCACAACAAAAGGAAACAAGCCTCCTTTGCAGAATCCCACTCGTCTCTCAAGGCTGGTCCAAGGAGCTCCTCTCACTCCTCGGATCCCGATCGCGCCCTAGACTGCAGCCCAGCCCGCCCTGCTCTGGCTTCATCTGTGCGTTGCAAGCTCCATAAATCCAGGGGGCAGGCAGGGACATGTCCTAGTTTTCCTGAGCCCACTGGTCGCTTGAAGCAGGACAGCACAGCAGGCCGGCCTCTGTGACCTCTGCTCCCTTCCGCAGCGTTTCCTCCAGTCCCAGCGTAGCCCCGCCATGGCTGTGGGAAGCAGTAATTGGGGATCGCGGTTCAGTGCCCATCTCCAAAACCCCAAGCCCTGGAGCAAGGCCGACACGGCTACCTGCAGCTGAGCTGCCAGTTCCTCCGAGTCCTCGAAGACCAGGCCGTTTTCCTCGTGTTTCACAAGCTCATGCAAACTGCGGAGAAAACAAGGGGCCTGAGGACTGCCTGGAGAGGGAACCCGACCCCGTGGTGCCCACCTGCCCTGCCTCACCCACACACAGACACAGCCGGGGCAGGCACAGCCGGTTTGGTCCAGCGAGCCTGTTCCTGTTTGGTGTCTGAGTAGGAGAAAGATCTGGAAGGATGCACATCAAGTGTCCAAACCGGTCTGCACGAGGGGCCCTAAGGGGATGTGGACCTTTTGTGCTGTGTGCTCTTCGATGAGAACGTACTCAAGAGTTATTTCTGCATTTTTATTCTTAACCCCATGCCCAAGCAACAAGGTAAAGGCACCCCTGCCCTTGGAGACTGGCTGGTCATGCTAAGGATGGCTAGACTAGCTGGTCACACTAAGGATGGCTTCTCTGGGTCACCAGGAGGTCTGGTCCTGACATGTGCTGAGCCCAGCTCACGCAGGGGTCTGACATCCCGAATTCCCCGTTCAGAGGCTGCTGCTGAGCAGGGCTGAGTGCTCAGCGTGCTGGGGCTGCTGTTTCTAGAATTTCCAACACCACCCTTTCCAAACACCCATCTTTGCCGGGTCGAGTGGGGTCTTAGAATCACACTCATTTAACTAATTCAAATCCAGCTATACGAGCTCAGCCAAAAGGGATGTTGGGGAAGAGAGAGAGAGAGAGATACAACCACACGAGCTGTGCAGGCAGCTCCGGCCACCATTCTCGAAGAGCACACGAAAAACACACCCTGCTCTCGGCCACCTGTCTGTGCCAGACTGACCGAGCTGACGCCCTGGTGGCATGTCACGAACAGCTCAGACTCAGTGGTTCTCCCTCTGCTACCGATCTGAGAGCCTAACCCCAGGAAGACTCAGTTTGTGCTCCTACCACTTGAAGTTCACAGCACACACAGGCAAAGAGCACCCGAACATGTCCACCACCTTCATGGGCAGGTCCAGGCCGCTGGAGGATTTGTGCAGACACACACCCAGGTCCGCCGACCCTGTGGGGCGAGGGGCAGTCAGTGCCGGCCTCCGCCCTGGGAACACAAGTCCTTCCAGGACAGCGGAGGGACACCTCCCGTGGGGAGTGGAAATCGGACATCCCCGACAGCCCCAAATACAAGTGGCTTAAGTTGGCCCCACAGCCCGGCCAGGGGCAGGGACCTGGTGATGCCCCCAGCTGCCACGCCCGACACCTGTAAACCGCCAGGTCCTTAACTTTCTTATTTCAGCTGACTCAGTTTCTCTACTTAACCGCAACTTACTTTAAAAGAACTCCTAAGCGGTTATTGTTAATGGGTACAGAGTTTCTGTAGGAGGTGATAAAAGAGTTTTGGAAACAGACAGTGGTGATGGTCGTACAACACTGTGAATATAATGAATGCCACTGAGCTGCATACCAAAAATGGTTAAAACAGCGAATTTTGTTATATATATCTTACAGCAATAATTTAAAAAAAGAACCCACAGCAGACCAAAAAAAAAAAAGCCCAGCTGCCACTGTGAAAGCCAAATAAACAACTTAACATTACTAAAGACTAGCTAGAAACTTCTGCCTGCTGAAGGCTCTCGGCCCAGACTGCTTCCTGGAGACTGGAAGATAGGGCTTTAGAGACGTGTCAACAGTGAGGCTCCACGTCCTCAAAGCAATCACGAGGGAAAGAGACAGACGTTTCACTGACAGGAGGCAGTGCCAGCTCACATGCTATCCCTGCACCTCCCAAACACGGTGGCCCCGACCCCAGGCCCTGGCCTTCTGCAGAAGGGAGGGTAGGACAGAACGGAGAGAGGGGTAGAAGGCCAAGAGCACAAGGCCTCCCAGAACCTCGGCAGGGCGGCCTGGTACACCAGGCAGCAGCCTCCTCTCAGGAGCTCCGCCCACGATCCCAAGTGGCCTCACGTGGGACTGGGCCCTGCCTGTATTGGCCCTGGAGCTAAGAATGGCTTTTACATTTTTAAAGGGTTATAAAAACAACATAAGAGGCCCTAAAATCTTTCCTGACTGGCCCTGTTTGGAAGAAGTCTGCTCCCCTCCCCAGGGGACTCCCCTTTAAACACAGCCTCCCTGAGGCCTCCCGCTGGCCGCTCACCTAGCAGCAGTGGGTAGTCCTCGGCCTCCAGCCACGGGGTGCAGATCTGGACGTGCTGGAAGCTTTTCTGGGTGATGAGGCGGCCGTAGTGGGCCTTCAGAGGCCCTTTGCCTTCACAGAGAAGAGCAGTCACTGCCACAACTCGCCCGGCCCCGGCCCCAGATGCTCCTGCTAAGATGCAAGCAGCCCCCTTCCCAGAAGCCCCAGCCTTGGCAGCTCCAGGCAGGCCCATCCTGGCCCCTTCCAGAAACAACCCGAGAGCCCTGAGCCCCCCAGGGGTGTGCACTCTGACCGCTGAGGCCCTGCCACCTGCAGCCAGATGCCTCGGGCAGCAACCACGGCTGGACAGACGCTACCTGGCACCAGAGCACCAACTGGGTAGATCAGTTTCTCCATCTGTGCCACATGCGGGGGACACAGGGACTGCCGACTGCCCCGCCAGGGCCCCCAGGCAGCATGGCGTGTGCTGTGGGTGCCAAGGAGGGGAGGCCAGGGCCAGCAGGGGAGAGAGCGGGACAAGCTGCCGGCCCAGCAACTCCCTCTGCCTTTCTCCCTTTCTCTGGGACTTCGCAAGCAATTTCACACTAGCCGGTGGGCTCTTTTGTTTGAAAACTCCAGTGCTTGAAAACCACCGGAAAAGGGGCATGCTTGGTATCTCTGTGGTGCTGCTACCCGAGATTCAAATCCAGGCTCCACACCCTGCTGGAAGGCCCCTCTGAGCCTCAGTTTCCCCCATGTGAAGCAACAGAAAACCCTACTGCAGAGCTGCTGCAAGGACTCAGGAGAGAAGGTCGAGTGGAAAGCACACGGTAACCCCTGCCCCCTCCACCGTCCCCCTGCTAAACGCAGACGTCGAGTGTCCCAAGCAGTACCTGTTATCACGCAGATGAGAGAAGGAAGACCGTCCCCAGCACGAGTCAGCTGCTCAAACTCTGCGTACAAAAACAAAGAAGCCATAGCCAGCGTCACCTCGTTGGGTGGGGAAGGTGCTGCTCTCACGGGGGCCACCAGCCTCTGAGACGCTCCCCCAGGCCAACACTTCAGCTCGAGGGCCTGGCCACTCAGTGACCCAAACGGGGACTTGGAGCTGCCCACCCACACTCCGCTGTCCCTGGGCTGTCCTCGGGCCCACCCACCCGGCGCAAGGCCGGGCGAGCATCTCCCAGCTCAGTGACCCCGACAAGCCCAGAACCCCCGACCACAGCCACACACCTACTTTCCAAAGCTGCCAGCAGGATGGAGAAGTCCTCGTCCTCTGTGAGAAGAGATCAGAGTGTCACGGGCTGTTTCCAGACCACCCCCCAGCTGCCACGCCCTCCCCTCCTCATCAGGCACGGGGGCGGGGAGCACTAAAGCCCCCAGTGCCCCGGGGGCTGCACAGACCTGTCCAGCTCGTGCTGCTGACCAGCAGGGCCGGCCGCCCTCGAAGACACGTCACCGTCCCGCTCTGAGTGTCCCGCTCCGTGAAGGCCGACCTCTCCGTGGCCGGGCCGCCGGGGTCTGTGCTGAGGCGGCAGGGAAACGCCGGTGAGAGGCTGCAACGCAGGCCCCGGCCAGGACGCCACCTCTCCCACCGCGAGGCCCGCGGCTCCCGAGGGCTGGGGTGGCCGGCCACGGGAGCAGCACCGGCTGGCCCTACTGCCGCGGTGGGGGCCTGTGCCCTATAGCAGCACTTGCTGCCGGGTGCTGAGGTAACAACAGCAAACGGGACCGGCCAGTCCTGTCCTCCGTGGGGCTCCCCATTCTCACCGCGCCCACAACGTAACACGAGGGTGCTATGATGCCCCTCACACCCACGCCAGGTTACTGAGGGCACACGACAAGACGTGCGGACAAAGGTCCCCTCCTAGCCCCGTGAGGCACCCCAGGGGACACACGGGTCCACTCACCCTGCCATGGGCACCGGAACCCGCTGGCAGGAGGCTAAGACAGCACAGGGGTTGGCAAACATTTCTTAAAGGGCCAGAGAGTGAGCACTGTAAGCTCGGCGGGCTAGGGACTCTCTGGCTGCAAACCCAACTCTGCCATCGCAGCTCAAAAGCCACCACAGCCACAAGGAAGGGAACGCGTGTGCCATGTTCCAGCAAAACTGTGCCTGCAAAACTAGGCGGCAGGCCCATGGCGTTTGCCAGCCGCTGGATTCACAGGTTCCCCGGTCTGCAAGGGGGGACAGGAGAGCCCAGGACGGCAGGGGTGTGAGCGAAAGCAGCAGAGGACGCGGCCTACCGGGCCCGGAACGCAGCGTAGGTGCGGCCCAGCTTCATGAAGAGCTCGTGCTGCAGGTCCAGGGGCGTCTCTTTAAAGAAAGCTGCCGGCCTATCGTAGACAGTCACGGCTCTGCAACGAGATGGCTGTGGTGGGGACTCTGGGGAGGAGTGGAGAGGAGCCCAAGGCATAGGGGATCCAGGCAGATCCTGAAAAAGGACGCTTGGGGAACCCAAGCCTCAGTGACAATCAGAAGCTTTAGAAGTACTTGGAAAAGCTCCGAGAGGTGTTCTAAGACCAAAACCGCCTGGACCTCTTGGCTGGCCAGGAAAGAAATCCCACCTCCTCCTCCCTCGGCTTCCTGAGACCAGTTACCATCTCCCGTCCCCTCGTATCTCAAATGCCTCGCCAGCATGTGGTAGCAGGCACTGTGCTCTCGTCCCAACCCACTCCGGGACCCACCCTCGGGCTGATGTCGTCCCAGGCCCTTGTACCTGATGCGCCAGTTCTCTGCCAGGTCCTCACGCATGGCGGTGGTCACACACAGGTTCATATGGGACAGGCGTCCAAAGAGCTTCTCGTACCTGCAAAGACGTGTCGCTGATCAGCCTGGAGCCCTGGACAGGCCCCACCACACCCGCAGTGTCACCCGACACCCCTCGACACAGAGGAGGCTGCAGAGCTGGGGTCTCCCAGACCTTCCAGAGCTTGCGCTGCCAGAGCACCACCCACACTGGTATTATTTCCAACCTTCCTCTATGTCATGCCACCTTCGGCTTCAATATAGTTACGTTAAAAGGAAACCATATATTCACTGCCAAAGTGAAAATCCAGTCTCTCTTGCTGCAAGAAGAAATACGATCTGGCCTCATTGCCAGATCTCAGCCACCCTGCACCCCTGCAGCAAAAGCTGTGCAGCTCACTCTCAAGGTGGCACCACGGGAGCTCTGTGAACATCAGAGAGGCACTAAAGGCACGTTAGCTCCCGACTGAGACTGAACCCTGACCGCAGGGGAGAACCAGAAAGGGGAACGAGCGATTCCGGGTTATTTAACACCATCTGGATATTACAGGCTGTTCTGCCTTCAAGACCCAGAGAAAGCTCTGAAATGGGACTGCCTAGGACTGAATTGTGGTCCTCACACTTATTAGCTATGCGGCAAGAGGCAGAATCGCCTTCAGCCTCAGTTTCCTGACACATAAAAGGAGGGTGATCACAGTACAGCCTCACTGTGTGGTGTATGGAGACTGAATGGGATAAAATGCAGAAAGGGCCTGGCCTGCTACTGTGACCACCACCAGTGAGCAGGCCCATCCGGGCAGAGGGTGAAGCTGCAGCCTGCAGCCAGACGTGCACACCAAGGCAGGTGTCGTACTGGGGCCCAGAGTACAACAAATGACTTTTCTTGCTCCGGGTCCAACCTGCTCCCACAGTCGCTTGCACCAGCTGCGGCAGCTACGGCTCAATTCTCCCCCTCATCTGCTCTCACACACTCCCTGTCCTTGGGGTCTGATGCCCCCGGGACCCAGCTCTTTCAGTGCAGTGTGCACTTGCCCCAAGCCTGAGACAACAGGGATGGCAGTCCCTGCCTCAGTGGGCAGATCAGAGGAGGCAGGTACAAGACAATCAGAGAGGCTCGCTATCCCCACCCAGCCCTGAAGGGGTGGGGACGCCAGGTAGACAAGCTCCCAGAACCACCAAACACTGCCAGAAGGGAGCGTGAAGAGACGTGAGCCAGGTCCCAGTGATGCTGTCTGGAGTTCAAAGCCAGCCTCTTCTCAGGATCTTTCAGTTTCATAGGTCAGCAAATGCCCCCCTTCGCTGCGCCGTTTTCTATCGCTTGTAACCAGTATCTGCCCGATGCGCCAGCCTCGCCCCACTCCTCCAGAGCACGCAGGGAACCAGTTTCCAGGCCACACAGGCCCTTCTTCTCACCCACCCACCCTCACGGGGTCTTAGGGAAGACATCTGCACCCTCCCCCAGGCTCTCACCATTTGGCCAGCAGAACGAGGGGGTGGCTGGGGCCGTGCACCAGACCCATGATGGAGTAGCCATAGTTGTGCCAGTCGATGACGAGTTTGCTTCCACAAAGGCAGCCGGCAAACCAGCAGACGGCAATGCTGGGCAGGCCTGGGGGGTTCTAGGAAAGAGGGTCTTGAAGGAAGAGGAGGAAACCCAGACCATAGTCAACAATAAACTTGAGGGAAAACAGTTGCAACCCACATGGCCAAGAGGTCACTATCTTTACAGAGCTCTTGATAATAGGCACCAACATAGGTGTCAAAAGTCATAAAAGAAACAGAAGTGACCAGCATGAAAAGTCCAAGATCATTAATAAGCAAGGAGACAAAAAAATGGAACAGAGATGCCATTTGTCACCTATCAGAATGCAAACTCTAAAAACGCCTCACAGTAGCTGGTAGTGAAGGGAAGAGACCCGGTGGACAAAATGGACAACCTTACTCTAGGGATATCCAGCAAGATACCACGACATTTTACAAGTATGGAAACTTTGATGGAGCAATTCCACGGCCAGGAATTTATCCTAAGAAACTGGACATGTGTAAAAAAAGGATGTTCACTGTGCTCTTAGCTGCACTATTGGTAAAAGTAAAAAAATCAGGAAGAATCTGTCCATTAAGATGAGACTAGGGCCGGGTGTGGTGGCTCACGCCTGTAATCCTAGCACTCTGGGAGGCCGAGGCAGGCGGATTGCTCGAGGTCAGGAGTTCGAAACCACCCTGAGCAAGAGCGAGACCCTGTCTCTACTATAAATAGAAAGAAATTAATTGACCAACTAATATATATAGAAAAAATTAGCCAGGCATGGTGGCGCATGCCTGTAGTCCCAGCTACTCGGGAGGCTGAGGCAGGAGAACTGCTTGAGCCCAGGAGTTTGAGGTTGCTGTGAGCTAGGCTGATGCCACGGCACTCACTCTAGCCTGGGCAACAAAGCGAGACTCTGTCTCAAAAAAAAAAAAAAAAAAAAAGATGAGACTAAATAAATACATTCTGGTACATCAAATATTGGAATTCAGTGCAGCCCATTAAAATGAAGATGCTTCTATATGTTAAAAATTGATGAAGGAGAAAGATTAAAAGCATAACTCTAGAACCAGACTGACTACCTAGGTTCAAATCCTGACTCCACCACTTCCTAGCTGTGTGACAATGGGTTACTACTTACACAAACTCTCTGGGTCTTAGTTTCCTCATCTCTAAACTGTAGGAAATACAAAAACCTACTTCTTAGGGTTGTGAGGATTAAATGACTCAATACGTGTAAAACACTTAGATACATAATAAACACAATGTAAAGACTCTATTTGTAATGACACAGAAAAACAGTATGGACAGGCACCATAAATAGAATGGACATGTACCATAGGTTCCTAATCTTGTTTTTAAAAGTTTATACACACACACACACGAATATATAACGTATTATCAATCTGTGCATTTTTAAAAGGTGGGAAAATAAAACTGTTAATAGTGGTTCTCCCAGAGGAGGCAGAAACTGGCACATACCTGGAGAAAGGTGTAGGCTGCTGGCTCCCTCCACATCAGCATCCACAGCAAGTGCACTGCCTGAAATGCAACTTTGACTCCGTACTGGAGAACTCGAGGCCCAACTGCAAGTCAGAAAACGCCTATGATTACCAAAGGAGTTTTGGGCAATTTGCAAAAACTTCACACACACACAGGCACACATGGATTCAGAGGAATCTGGAGTTGACTGCATCCTACCTGCAAGATTCTGAAGTTCTGTCAGCTGCACAATTTGAATTCTGTCACTCTGCAAGAGTTCATCATGGGGTTTGGAGTCTGAAAATGAGAATGTTCCCTTCAATGTACCAGATGTGGCAATCTAATTTAAAGTCAGAGTATCTCCCAGCTCAAGCTGAATGGTGGAGAATGTTTTGGAAAACAAGACTTTTCAAAACCTCTCTCTGTTCCTCACTAGCCAGAGCAGAGAATGAGGCCAATTCTTGTGCTGATTCCACTAGAATGCCCACAGAAAGAGGGCCCAAATGTTATCTACCATTACTTAACTCAATGCCTGGCACATAGTAGGCACTCAATTAAACTGATCTGAATTCCCTGGATGGTGGAATTTTCCCACCTCACAGAGATCCCCAGGAAGCTCCACTCTACCCCCACACCCTGAGAAAGCAGACTCTGAACAGAGACCCAAGGCAACCAATGCTGTTCCCATTTTCCCTGAGATGAGGCTGTGCTGCCCTCTAAAGATATCAACATAGAGAATAATAAAGGAGCAGGCACCCTACCCTGCACACCTTGGGGGAAAGGTGCACTTGAGAAGCAAATGCAACACCTGCCTGCCTGCAGAGGTCTGCGCTGAGGGATGAGGAATGAGAAAAGACATGTCGCCCATCAGCTCAGACGCTGCATGACAAGGGTAGCTGCACACAGATGTGGCTACCAGCACTGGCCCTGGAGTCCCCCGCACCTGGGTTCCAGCCCTCGTCTTTCCACTTAACTAGGAGAATTAGGTGAGACCATGCAATGCATTCACTTAACTTAGCACAATCCTGACATAAGGCAAGCGCTCCACTAACTCTGGCTGTTCGTAGACACCCAGCCAGCAGAGGCTGGGCAGAAACCTAGAAACCGCCATCCCAGCCAGAACCCGCTCGTGCTATCGCGGAGAGCCGGCCAAAGGCGGGGACAAAAGTGGGACTCCGGTCTCCACCTCCTAGTCAGAGCCTAGGGCCTAAGGCTGAGGGCAGCCTCCCTCCCTCAGGCACTCACTGCAGAACCCCAGGAGGGTCACGGAGAAGCCGTGCTTGGCCAACGACAGCGCGTGGTACTGCATGCGGGGGCTGCGGCCCACGTCGCCCAGCACCACGACGAGCACGTGCCGGGCCGCGCGCCCCCGCTGCCAGCGCTTCCAGCCGCACAGCAGCAGCAGCGGAAACAGCAGGGACAGCGCCAGCAGGGCCAGGCAGGGTGCCGCCATCTTGGCGGGCCGGCCGCCGTCACGTGACTGCCCTTCCGCGGGCCCCCGCGCTCTGTGCGCAGCCGCAGATGGAGCTTCCGAGGTGGGCGGGGCTGGTGGCGCAGGTGGGTTCCACTCGGGCGGGAAAAGTCATCTGACAGGGAACTTACCTCTTCTTTTTTCAGAATGTTTGTTGCTTGAATAAGACATTTAAAATATAAAGAGGGAAAAGGACATAAAAGAAAGTAAAAACCCTAATAATATTTTTTCAATATCCACAGTTAGAAAGGAACATTTCCTCACTGGCCCTCCAATTTCACCTCACAAAGCAGCCACGGAAGAGTTCAGCGAGCGTCTCTGTGACAGCCTTTTCCCTTTGAAAGCGGTTCCCTGCTGAGAAACGTTGACAGCACAGTGGTGAAGCCACCTCATTGCCCCCCGCCCTTGGCAGCTGCCCCAGAACCCGCAGAGCCACCACGCAGACCCGTGTTCCACCAACAGATGAGGCAGCGCCTCCTCCCTTGATAAGAGCCCTCGGGCAGCACCCGAGAGGCAGGGCTTGTGTGATGATGTGGCTCCTCTGTCCCCAGAACTCAGCTCGGGGCTTGGCACACTTCTCACCTGCCTTTCACAATAGCCCTGTGACCCGCCTTCTTAAGGATGAGAAAGTAAAGGTAACACCCTGAGCCAGACCTTGAAACCTGAGCGTTCAGCTGGAAAGGAAGAGTAAATATGCACAGATGGGAGGGATGGGCAGTCGCTCTTGGGCAGCAGCATTAAACCTCCAGTGCTTGAGAGTCCTCTGCCTCCAGGTTGCATCTGCTGGGGAATGAGGCTGGACACTCCTGTGATAGGATGGGCGGGAATCTGGGACCTCAGCCTCGGGGCTCCTGGCTCCCACTTGACCTTGGGCAGGTCATTCCCCATCGATGTGCTTTCCTCACCTGTGGATTAAGGTGGCGAGACCTCCTGGCTTAGAGAGCCTCTCTTGCTCTGATGATCTAAGATTAGGACCAGGCACCATGGTGATGACAAACCAAGAGCAGATAGGTGAAGCCTGGGTTGGGAAGGAGTTGCAGTTCTGTCTCTAGGGAGAGAGGGGCTGGAGGCATCGCCAGGGAGGACCACTTCAGCACTGGGCCAGCCTCACTTGCCCTGCTCGCTCACTCGGTGGCCATGCCACAGGAGATCCGGTCCTCCTAATGATCGAGGGGGTATCGATACGTCACTTAACCCCCTCAGAGCCTCAGATTTTGTTCAAGGTGGTTGAGTGCCCCCCTCATGGTTTGTCTTAAGGATTAAATGAAGTAAGGACAATGACAAGCTTCCCCTGGAACATGTGCTCTCAAGGGTGCACCCAAGGGGGAAAATTGGTTCTTGGGGAGCAAAAAAAAAATCTCATTCTTGTTACATATAAAGCACAGACATAAATACAGTGCACAAGTTTACAGTACACCTACTGTAGTAAAATTTCATGGAGGGGTGCATGAGGAACCCTCATGCACAGCCATGGGGATGTAAAATTGTCCAGCCACTGTGGAAAACAGTCTGGCAGTTCCTCAATAGTTTCAGCATAGAATTGCCACATGATCCAGCAATTCCATTCCTAGGGATGTAACGAAGAGGATTGAAAACAGGTTTTCAAACAAAAACTTTTGAACAAATGTTTATAACAGCGCTACACACTAGAACAGAAAGAAAACAACCCAAATGTCCATCACCAGATGAATGGATGAACAGAATGCAGGCTACCCATACAATGGGATATTCTTCAGCCATAAAAAAGAATAAAGTACTGATATGTGCCACAACACGAATGAAACTTAAAAACATTATCCTGAGTGGGAGAAGCCAGACATAAAAGGGCATACATTGTAAGATTCCATTTGTACAAAATATCCAGAACAGACAAATCCATGGAGACAGAAAGTAGATCAGTGGTTGCCAGGGACTGAGGTGGGGGATGGGGAGTGACTGCTAATGGATGTGGGGTTTCTTTTTGGGGTGATGAAAATGTTCTGGAATTAGTATAGCCATCACAACTTTGCAAATATACTAAAAACCACTGCAAAATTGTACACTTTTAAAGGGTGAATTTTATGGTATGTGAATTATATCTCAATAAGCTTGTTATTTGAAAATTTTCAGGAATAAAATGTCTAAAAACACTCCAGGGGTAGGAGAAAGGGCAATAATGAAGTGAAAATGTTGAGAAACACTGACGTAGAGTCCACAAAGAGCATTAAATACACATTTTAGTGTTTTAGTGTTGTTATTTTTATTATTATCACATATCTGTAATGTTTTTTGTTTTTTTTTAGACACCTAGGCTGGAGTGCAGTGGCAGCATCATAGCTCACTGCAGCCTCCAACTCCTGGACTCAAGCGATCCTCCTGCCTCAGCCTCCTGAGTAGCTGGGACTCCAGGAGCACATCGCCACACCAGGCTAACTTTTTAAATTTTTTGTAGAGATGGGGCCTCACTATGTTGCCCAGGCTGGTCTCAAACTCCTGGCCTCAAGTCATCCTCCTGCCTTGGCTCCCCCAAAGTTATAATCTCTTAACTGAAGCCCTTGGAGTCAGATATGTCTCTGAATTCAGAAGTTTTTGGATTTTAGAAAGATAACATGGTAGGCCAGGCACGGTGGCTCATGCCTGTAATCCTAGCACTCTGGGAGGCCGAGGTGGGTGGATTGCTCGAGGTCAGGAGTTCGAAACCAGCCTGAGCAAGAGCGAGACCCCGTCTCTACTATAAATAGAAAGAAATTAATTGGCCAACTAATATATATAGAAAAAATTAGCCGGGCATGGTGGTGCATGCCTGTAGTCCCAGCTACTTGGGAGGCTGAGGCAGTAGGATCGCTTGAGCCCAGGAGTTTGAGGTTGCTGTGAGCTAGGCTGATGCCATGGCACTCACTCTAGCCAGGGCAACAAAGTGAGACTCTGTCTCAAAAAAAGAAAGAAAGAAAAGAAAAGGAAAGGAAAGAAAAGAAAAGGAAAGGAAAGGAAAGGAAAGAAAAGAAAAGAAAAGAAAAGAAAAGAAAAGAAAAGAAAAGAAAAGAAAAGAAAAGAAAAGATGGTGCACATATACATAACAGTCCCAGCAAGGTTTGGGACAGCATTCCATAAAGCAACATCGAAATTTCTGCAGGGAAACAGATGTGACCACACTGATGTGTGAGTGAAATAAATGGGGCCTCTAGGTCCTCACTGTCTGCTACGACTTGAATGCATCCCCCAAAGTTCACACTCCGGAGACTTAATCCCCAATGCAACAGGGTTAAGAGGTTGGACTTTTAAGAGGTGACTAGGTCAGAGGGCAGATCAGGTTCCAGGACTGAGGGGCTGATGCTGTGATTGCAAAAGTGGACTCCTGATAACCACGTGAGTTTAGCTCCTTCCCTTCCCTTTCTCTTGCCCTTGCACCATCGGATAACACAGCAAGAAGGCCCTCCCCAGACGCAGCCTGTTGATCTTGGACTTCCCAGTCTCCAGAACCATGAGCCAAATACATATCTTTTCTTTATAAACTGCTCAGTCTCAGGTATTCTCTTGTAGCAGCTCAACACAGACTAAGACAGTGTCCAGTACAGCCGCTACGTGCAGCCACCAAGCCCTTGAAATGCGGACACTGTGCATTGAAACGTGCAGTGAGTGTCAAATACCCATTTCAAAGACTTAGTATGAGAAAAATGGAAATTAATCATTTTTATATTGAAGACATGGTGAAATGATAACATTTTAGATACATTGGGTCAAATAAAATAGATCATTGAAATTAATTTTACCTTCTTATTGCTGTTTATTAAGATGTGGCTACCAGAAAATTCTGGAGGACATTCATGGCTTGCCCTTGTAGTTCTCTGTTTCTCTTGGCCGGCGCCTCTCTCAGGAAGCTTGCCTCAGCTCAAGGTAGGTGTGCCCTCAAGTGAGTCTGTTCCGAATTTATTTAAAACAAACAAAATAACTTTGCTTTCAGGGCTTTTTCAGGATTTCTGAGTTACAATTGCTATTGAAGATCAAAGATCCAGCCTTTGACCTGGAGAACGGGGGCTAAGAAGCATAGGGTGGGCCCCTCTCCCCAGCCCGTGGCCAGTGGGCTCACGCCCAGGACTGGCCTGAACGCCACCCCTTGATGACAGCCCCCTGAAGCCAGCCGCCCTTCCCAGAGCCCTTTGCCCAGGCCACCCCAGACTTCTGGGCAGTCCTGCCTGACTGCTTGTCTGCAGGTCTGCGGGGAAGGCGGGGAGGAGGAGGCGGGAGGAGGGCGTGCAGAGGCTGTCTGGCCCGCCACAGATCTTGGTGTTGAGTGTGCGACCAGCCGGGAGCAGAGGCCAGCCATGGCCAGCCGGGGGCTGATGCTCCTGCTCTTACTGATGGCACTGCCACCACTGTGGCCCTCCTCCCTGCCACGGCTGGACACCCCAGAGGGTAAGGCCACCATTGCGGGCCTGATCCTGTCTGCGCTGGAGAGAGCCACCTTCTTCCTAGAGCAGAGGCTGCCCGAAATCAACCTGGATGGCGTGGTGGGGTTCCGGGTGCTGGAAGGTGAGTGAGCCCCTGTTCCCCTGGACTGGCCCCTGCGAAAACCTGCTCTCTGCTTGGTCCCCACCCTGCTCTGCACATCCGGGAGCTGCAACCTTCTGGCCCCGGAATAGCCTGCTTTGGCTCTAGGGAAAGAGGAGGTGGGGGGGGGGGGCTTGCTCTTGTGTCCAAAATGATCTGGCTAAAAATGTCAACATTGTTGAGGTTGAGCAACCCTCACCTAGACAAACACCAGATATTTATACTTTAATTCCCTTCAAAATGAATCCTAATGACTGAAAGATTAGCCCGACAGAATGGAATTTCCTCCCTTATGAACGGTCAAGCATGGTTCCTTCTTGACTTGGGAAGCAGACAGACAAGACATGGTCAGCCTTGAGCATTCTGGTACGTTACCCTTGGAAAGCTAGGAGAGGTCAAGGAGAGAGATCTCACAAGCAACATGGGAAAAGATTTGGAAATTATTATTCTCTGGGAGGGAAATGATCCATTTGACAGCGTCCCCCCCAGACATGCCACAAACACGGGGGGCAGGGAGCATGTCACTTTAACGGGGACTTGGAGGAGGGCCCCTCCCCTATCAGGAGGGCAGCTACAGAAAAGACCGGGGACCCCTGAGGTCAGGTTCCAGCCCCGCTTCCTCTGCTTCCAGCCAAGCCTCTGAAGGTTCTGTGAAAACAGCCAAGTGTTTGTTTCTCTTTGAGAGACATAAGATCCCCGAGAAGGAGGCTGGACACAGGCCAGGCTAAACAGGGAGACACACACGCGCACACACACACGTGCACACACACACACACACTCCAGAGTGGCAGCCAGCCCCTCCCGCAGACCACCTGACCGTAGCGGCAGAGCCCCCAGGCCTGGTGCCGGCGGGGCCATGGGCAACTCTGCTGCCGGCGCAGTTCTCCGCCCACCCAGGTTCAGGGGAGCAGGCCCCGGGACAACCTGCTCCCTCTCCGTCACGTGGCCTCCCCAGTGTCCCTTCCCCACCCCTGGAGAGCCCCAAGATCCTGCCCCTCCTGCCAGGTGGGGGCCAGGCCAAGGCAGGAGACACACCCAGGGTGCCGGCACTCAGCCCCAGCCCTGTCTCTCGACTGCTCGGGACATGAAGGACAGCCATAATCTCGCATTACGGGCCGGCTTCCCCACCAGCCCGGCGGGCACCGTGCTGAGGGTCCACGGGACTTTTAGGGACCCATGGAAATGTTTTCTTTCTTTTAAAATAAGAAGAAAGCAATGAACTTTTAAATGGAAGAAAACGTTTTAAAATATAATAGAAACGTACTCATCTTTATACCGTCAGATCTATGCGATGTAATCTGGCGTGTATCTTTCTAACAGAGGAAGGGGCCCGTGGGGGTTGAGAAGTGGCCTTGCCAACAGGTGCTCCCTGGGCACCTGCCGAGCGGTTCAGAGGTGAGGAAACTGAGGCACGGAGTTCAGGTGCCTCCCAGTGCCTCACAGCTAATGGGTGGTGGGTCTGGAGTTCAGATCCACCTGGTGTACCAGCCCCCGGGGACCAAGTGGCACTGTATTGACTCGTGTCCATCCTTGGTGGCCAAACACAGGTGTGTTGTCCAGGTGTGCCACAGGTGTTGAATAAGCGCTCGGGAAACCGAGGGACAGAATCTTGTCACCAGCAGCCCAGAGGTCTGTGGCTCCTTATGGAGACAGATGGGAGGGACAGGTGGCTCCCACGGGGACAGGTGTTCCCGGGTGTGTGTGACAGCACAAGCTGCTGCTGCCAGGAGCCTGGTGGACACTGGCACGCCCTGCGTGCATCACATGGGCTACTCTGCCACCTTCTCTCCACACCCTGAGGCCGAGTGGACAACAGTCACGAACTCATGACTATTGTCCACTTTGTACCGATAAGGGGGGTGGTTCTCTCAGCCATACTGGGCAGCATTGACCGGCAGCGTGGCCCCACGCAACAGCCCCAGACCGGCTGCCCCTCCTGAGAGCCTCAGTGACCCTGGCTCCCCGCTGCTCACGTCCCCACCATGGCTCCACACCTTCCCCTTGTGAGAATCTATGGCTGTGCAGCAGATGCCCCGAAACACAGCTGCTTACAACAGTGACAGCAGCCAGCTGCCCCCCAGGAGGGGGCACAGGCCGTGCACGCCGCCCAGATCACGGCTTCGGAGCCGCCCGCCAGGTTCAAGTCCTGGATCTGCCCGCACATCAGCCCTCCAGGTGGATGCGGGTACCACCTGGGCTCACGTGTGTCACGTATGGCGTCACACCTGTAGGGCTCCACACCTGTTGGCTGTTTGTGCTTCCATCTGCAAAAGCATCAAGTGTTCTCAACTAAGGGCAGCAACTCCCTCAGCTGCCTCTTTCTGAACAACGGGCGCTAGGTAGGCAGGCTCCGGTCCGCTGGACTTTGTTGACCCGGAGCGGGCACAGGAGGAGACACTGTGACGTGCCCCGGCCCCTCCCTACCGGCACTCCCAAGCCTGCGCTTCCTCCTGAAGCTTTGCTCGGGGAGGGAGCCAAGAGCGTGGGGGTAGCAGCACCTGCAAGACTCCCTCGGCATCCTCCTTAACCTAGTCCACTGTCTCTCGCGGTTTCTATCTGAGGGTGGCCACCCTACCTCCTCTCTCACCCCTCAGCCCTCCGCTGAGGCCAGGCCTCACACCCCCCCACTTTCTGGCCACCTCTTGTCCTCTCTCTCCCCATCACCATTCTCTCCCACCCCTACGAGGCCACTGCTAGCCCACAGGGTATCTTTGTGGGAATTAGAAAAAGGCGCCCCCCTCTGTAAGTCACTTGACTGCCATCTGCTGGGAAATTGTCTTAATACATGGCCACACCCATGATATGAACGTATCACCCTTTTGTGCAGTGCACAGCCAGCACAACTGGACGCAGTGGCTCTCCACCCTGCAATCTGAATCCCTCCCTCATCTTTCCTCGTGTATAGCAGACCCTGAGTCTCCTTAATTAACACGAATGGCTAAACTGTATTAAGTGCTGACTTTGCACTATGGACAGCACTAAATCCTCCCTGCACACCGTTTAACCCTTCCAACACCCCTGCAAGAAGTAAGGACTATCCTTATCCCCATTGCGCAGATGGAGAAAGTGAGAAGGAGGGAAATGAAATGACTCTCTCTGGTTACACAACAGGAAGGATTTAGAGTCAGGATTTGAACCCAGTCCCACCTCCAGAAACCAAGCACCTTCCACCACCCTGACCCCCAGCCCGCTCGCCCAGATCAGCCCCACAAAGGCCCAGCTTCCAATAAGCTCAGCAAATCCCGCCCCCTTGTGTGCTGGGGAGGCAGGGAGGCCCACAGTAAACGTTACAACTTAGGGTATTTTTTCCCACCCACACGGCTTGTCAGACAGTGGGTTGAACCAGTTCTGCTCCCTCCCAGGGCAGCTAAGAAGCGTCCAGGTGGAGTGGGCCCAGGACGCCCTGCTGCAGCCGCTGAGCCTGCGCGTGGGGACGCTGGCCGCGAAGCTGGAGTCGCTCCTGCAAACTTCCATCTTCTACCTCAAGCTGAGTGACCCCGAGTACCTGAGAGGTAACCGCACGGGCGGAGCCCCACTTTCCAGGACATCTGGGCATCCGGGCACATTTCCTGGAATAGCCCAGTGCGGGCTCCTCCTGGTGCAAGGCAGGGTCAGGACAGTCTGTAACCTGCTTGTCACCTGTCGGCAGAGCAAGCCTCAGGCAGACCTTGGGGACATTCGCTCATCCTTGACTGCAGACTCCGATGACCCCCCGCCTGTGCAGAGGGGGTGGGAGGTGGCAGTGTGTCTCCTCTCAAGCTCCCGTCCAAGCTCGGGGCCTTCGTCCTAGACCAGAGTGGAGGGTGCAATCTGGTCTGTCTCAGAGGGGGACGTCCAGGTGGCAGGCAGTGCAGCCTGGGCACACCAGACGCTCGGGTGTTGCCGGCGCCTCTCTGTGCCTTAGCACGTGGGAGCCTCGTTCCTCGCCGGCCTCCGGTGACCCAACACTGGCCTGAGTCGTTCTTGGTGCGGGTCGGGGGACACTCATAACACCAGTCCCTCTGTGCCGGTCCGACCCTGTGTGCACGGTGAGGGGGGACACCATCAGCCAGGCCACACAGTGTCCGGTCACACAGTGGCCCGGCTGCAGGTGAACACACCCCAGCCCCTCCTGGCACGGGCTGGCCTCCCTGCAGTTGAGGTCCCCCCAGGCCTGGTCCCTGGCACCATCCTGGCCCATGTCATTGTGAAGAAGCCCCTTGGCTGGGCGTCTGTTTTGTGAGAGCTCCACTTTCTCTCCAAACCCAGCTCCAGACAGGACCGGCTCTGCACGCGCTGAGCTCCCGTGGGTGCAGTAGGCTTAGTCGAAGCCTGTCCCAACACTGTTCCTATGGATTAGGGGAGGAAATGTGGGGGGTATGAAAAGGAGCTTCTTGAGTGTTTCAAAACCAACCGGGACCAGTGGGCGGGCGGGGTTTAGCGCTCCAGGTGTGCGTGGGTGGGTGGGGGACACCCAGCTGCATGGCCGGAGCCACAGCACCCCCAGTCCTGCCTCTCCTCCCGCCAGAATTCCAGCCCACCCTCCTGCCCGGCTTTTGGAAGCTGCCCCGTGCCTGGACGCGCACCGACGCCTCCCTGGTCTACCCCACCTTCGAGGCCGAGGACTCGTTCTCCGAGGACAGCAGTGACGCGTGCCTGGTGGAGCTGCTGGGAACCCGGTAGGGCCCCGGGATCGCCCCAAACCCTCCACGTGTCCCCACGTGCCCCAGCCCAGTCCCAGGGTTTGTGCAAACCCAGGCGAGGCTCACGGGGTGGGGCAATGACCCGGCCCCACAGCGGGTCCTTTTGCAAACCTCGTCTGAGTGCACCCCTCCAGCGCGACTTCCTGTGTTTCCCTTTGTTCCCTGGATAGAGTCCCATCTCCTTGATGCCCTGCTGGGCGACCCCTGGGCCTCCTTTCATCCTCTCCGGCCTCCCTCCACTTCAAAGCCTCTGCTCCTCCCGCCTGCCCTCACCACCCTTCCCCTGCGCCTAAGTCACGGGCCCTCTCCAGTACCAGCGCCTCCAGAGCTGTCCCTGACACACACACACACACACACACACACACACACGGCGGCCCCCTGATGGGCTCTGCTGCACTCTGGGAGCCGTGGTGCAGTTTGCAGGTGTCTGGGGGGCTGTCTCCCCACGGCTGCAGGTCCAGGAGGCAGGACTGAGCCGACCTTGGCTGACCGGTTTACCCAGCCGCTGGGTGGGCTCAGGGCCAGGCCCTGGGCAGAGTGGCCACATCCTCTCTGCGTCAATCATGGAGGGGTGTTTGGGCCAGGGCATGCTGGGCCCAGCCCTGTTGCCTGCCTTTTCTCCAGGGCGGGCCAGGCGAGGGAGGAATGAGCAGCGTTGAGCTGGCCCCCGGCCGCCTGGATGCAAGTACCCGCTTTGGGGTCAGTGCTGGGAAAGACGTTATTGGAGAGTCCCATGGGGCAATGGGAAGTCTCAGGCCCTGGGGGCTTCCCCAACCCAGGATGGCTCCAGCGTCACCCCCGCTGTGCTAGGGGTGCCAGCTGGAGCAAGTCAAGGTGCAGGACACCTGTATTTGACCTGGCAACCCTGTGCCTGGCCGGGGGCCTGGAACCTACTGGGGATTCCAACAGCTGGTGGGGAGGTCACAGCCCAGGGGTGGGGGGAGTGGGCACAGGGCGAGGGATGGGGCGCCACCCTAACAGCCCGGAACCACTCTGCCCCCAGGAATGACAGCAGCCAGCCCTGCGGGCTCTCAGACTCCTGCAGGGCCCTCATGACCAAGCCGGGCTGCTCGGCCTACTGCCTGTCCCACCAGCTGCTCTTCTTCCTCTGGGCACGGATGGTGAGTGCCGAGCGCCCAGCCTCTCGGGAAGGGGCAGGAGAGACGAAGGGGGCGGCTGGGGCATACCTCCATCCTGCTGTTGGATGCTACCCCTCTCGGAATTTATTCACAATTGCTATGACAAAATGACACAAAGGAACAACTAGATTGATATATCAAAGAAGCTAGCCTCGTATTAGTTTGCTTGTATTAACCGCATTTTAAAAAACAAAATTGAATTTGTTAGAGGAAAAAGAGGGCGAGGGCTTAAAGGTGTGAACCCGCAGGCTGCAAAAGGAGAAGGTTCCTGGCAAGCCCGCGCCTGGCTCTCCCAACGGTCCCCGAGAGACCAGGGTGCACATCGCCCCCCTGGGGCCTGTGGGGCCGGGCATGAGGCATAGTCGTGTTCTGGATCAAATCTAGGCGGAGGGTCCGTCCTTGGGGTCCTGGGAACTAAAGCCTGGCTTTAGGGGGCCTGGGGGGAGCCCAGCCCCACCCGACCCCCACCTCTCCAGCCTCCAGTGATCTTCCAAGCCCAAAAATAAAGATAATAATTTTAATATATATATTTCTTTATATAGAAAGGTAGGGTTCATGATCTCTACTCAAAAAATGTTATTCAATATCCAGAAGTTCTTAGCTGAGAAGGTACTCACTGTCCTTGTTTGATGGGAGTTTTAAATTATTATTATTATTTTTTACAAACTGTGACAGACCAGTATTTTTGTAAATACAATAAAAATCAAATTACAAGGAAAATTATTTTACTAGAGAAAACAGGTAGAAAGTTAATCTGACCATGACTGCAGAAATTTCTGAACCCTTTTCTGAACTCCTGGCCTCCCTGGTGTGGGGTAGCGACCCGCTGGGCCGGGGCCCACACTTTGAGTAGCACGGATGCTGCCCGTGGAGCGAGTCCAGGTTTAGAGCGTGCTGCCCCCTCGTGTCGCGGGCATCGTGTCGGGCACCTCCTAGCCGTGTCCTCCACACACGCCAGAGCCCAGCTAGGGCAGCTCCTAGCGGCCTCACCCTCTCCCAGTGAAAACCCCCGAGGCTCAGAAATGTTGATCTGGCAGGCCAAGGCCACGCAGCTCCTGAGTGGCAGAGCTGGGACTGCAAGCCAGCCCTCTTTGACCTCCAGAGATGGAGCCCCAAGCAGGCTGGGAGTGTTGTGGGGGGGACGAAATCCCAGGAAAAGGAGACACGACCTGCCCCCGACACAGCCCCATGCAGGGCCGTCTCAGAACTGCAAGTCTCGGCCCATAACAGGGTGTGTCTGTCGCCTGTCACCTGACTGCCTCGTGTCCGGTGTTTGTCCCCCAGAAGGGATGCACCGAGGGGCTGTTCCGCCAGAGCCAGCACTACATCGACCTCTTCTGCGCCAACATGATGGACCTGAACCGCAGAGCCGAGGCCATCGGATTCGCCTACCCCACCCGGGACATCTTCATGGAAAACAGTGCGCCTGGCATCTGCCCTCCCTCGGGACAAAGCAGCAGGGTGTCCGTGATTGGGGCTCGTGTGTTCGCACACGCACACAAACACACACACACACACACACACACACACACACGCACACAGAGTTGCCAGATTAAGCAAGTAAATAGAGTGCTAAGTTAAATTTGAAATTCAGATATGCAACTAATACATTTGTAGGGTGAGTTCATCCCAAATATTGCATGCGATGTACTTACACTAAAAAATTGTATTCGTTGTTTATCAAAAATTCAAATATGGGCCGGGCACGGTGGCTCACGCCTGTAATCCTAGCACTCTGGGAGGCCGAGGCAGGTGGATTGCTCAAGGTCAGGAGTTGGAGACCAGCCTGAGCAAGAGCGAGACCCCGTCTCTACTATAAATAGAAAGAAATTAATTGGCCAACTAATATATATAGAAAAAACTAGCCAGGCATGGTGGCGCATGCCTGTAGTCCCAGCTACTTGGGAGGCTGAGGCAGCAGGATCGCTTGAGCCCAGGAGTTTGAGGTTGCTGTGAGCTGGGCTGACGCCACGGCACTCACTCTAGCCTGGACAACAACGCGAGACTCTGTCTCAAAAAAAAAAAAAAAAAAATTCAAATATAACTGGGCATCCTGTATTTTACCTGCCACTATGTGACAGCTTCCTGCCCCCAAAGGCTCACCCCATGGCAGAGCTCTGGACAGGCACACGGACTAGCTGACTGCCAAACAGACCCTCAAAGCCATGGAGGTGGGGCTGAGAGGGAGCCCCTGGGTGGCTGCTCCTGGCTGCCTCCTTCCTGCAGCCCGTGTTGAAGGCCCACCTCTTGGCGCTGCCCCGCCCCGCGGGAGGAGGCAGGTGGTGTCCTGTGGCCTTGGGGAGGGGGAGGAGGTGGGCAGGCCTGCAGAGCCCCCCTGTCTTTGCTTCCAGTCATGTTCTGTGGAATGGGAGGCTTCTCCGACTTCTACAAGCTCCGCTGGCTGGAGGCCATTCTCAGCTGGCAGAAGGCGCAGGAAGGATGCTTCGGGAAGCCTGGTGAGCTGTGCTCCTGCCCTGGCTGCGAGCGGGAGGGTGGCGGGGGCTGGGTTTCTATGCCAGGTGGGGAAACAACGCATTGGTATCAGGGGTGCTGAGAGATTTGTGACATGCATGTGCGTGCACACACAGACACACACAGACACACAGGTGGAAATGGGCTTGGAGCCTTGGGAGCCAAAACTCCGCAGGATGGAAGGCAGTCTTGCTGGCCCCCTGCACTTCCTTCGACAAGTATTCCTGCAACAAGTATGTATCAAGCCCTGCGAATGTGCCAGGCACCCTCTAGGCTCCGGGAAAAACCAGTGTCCTTTGGAAAAGAGACAGAAACCACCTGAACAAACCAATAAGGGAAACAACCGCAAGTTCTGGTAAGAGCCGTGAAGGTGACAACAGGCTGAGAAAGAGGAGCGCACAGGGCAGGGTCTTTAGGTCGGGTGGTCAGGAAGGGCTGAAGTGACACTTGTCCAGCTGTGTGACACTTGGCAGCTGGTTCTCTTTGGAGTGAGTCACTTCACCTCTCTGAGCCTCAGTTTCCCTGTCTGTAAATAAACGTGCATAAAAATATCCCTTCCTGAGCCATGAGGGGAGCAGACACAACACACGTGAAACCGCCTGGCCTGTCCCAAGTGCAGGGAAAGTGCCGGCGTCCCAGCCGAGCAGCTTGATGCTCTAAGAAGCAAACACTTTTGAAATAAGAGAGTCTGTTTTTAAAACAGAGTTTATAAAGTGAAGATTCCTAAGCCCCTGGAACTATAGAATCAGCAGTCTGGGGGTCCTGTAGAACTTGCGTTTTTTTTTTTTTTCACTGTTATTACTACTTTTAATAGATACATAGTAATTGTACGTACATACGGGTACGGCGTGATATGTCCATACATGTCTACAATGTGCAATGATCAAATTGGGCAAATTAGTAGATCCATCTCCTCAAACATTTATCATTTCTTTGTTTTGGGAACATTCAAAATCTGCTCTTCCAGCCATTTGAAAATGTACAATAAATTGTCGTAAATTATAGTCGCCCTACAGAGCTATAGAATCTATAGAATCTATTCCTCAAACCTAGCTGCACTTTGATGTCTGTTAACCAATCTCTCCCTATCCTCCCTCCACTTCCCAGCCCCTAGTAGCCACTATTCTACTCTCTACTTCTATGAGATCAACTTTTTTGCCTTCCACATGTGAGTGAGAACATGCTACATTTGTCTTTCTGGGCCTCACTTATTTCACATAATATCCTCCAGGCTCATCATGTTGCTGCAAATGACAGGATTTCATTCTTTTTTATGGCTGAATATATTTCATTGTGCGTATATACACCACATTTTCTTTATCCATTCATCTGTGGATGGACACTCAGGTTGATTCCATATCTTAGTTGGCGTGAATAGTGCTGCAGTTTACGTGGGCGTGCAGATATCTCTTTGACATACTTATTTCCTTTCCTTTGGATACATACCCAGAAGTAGCATTGCTGGATCCTAAGTTTTGAGATCTATTGCACAGCAGGAATGACCACAGTCAATAATAATGTGCTGTATGTTTCAAAATATACAGTGGTGCAATCACAGCTCACTGCAGCCTCCAACTCCTGGGTGCAAGGGATCCTCCCACCTCAGCCTCCTGAGTAGCTGGGTCTACATGGGCATGCCACCATGCCCTGCTTGTCTATATGTTTTAAGTGGGGAATTTAATCCATTTACATTCAAGGTTACTGTTGACTGGTGAGGACTTACTCCTGTCATTTTGTTAATTGTTTTCTGGTTATTTTGTACAGCCTTTGTTCCTTTCTTCTCTTACTGTTATCATTGCTATTTGGTGGCTTTCTGTAGTGATCAGGTTTGATTTATATCTCGTTCTTCTTTATGTATCTGCTCTACCAGTGAGTTTTATACTTTTTGTGTTTTTGTGGTAGTGATTATTGTCTTTTTGCTTCCAGATGTAGGACTCCCTTGAGCATTTCTTGTCAGGTTGGTCCAGTGGTGATGAATTCCCTGGGTTTTTCTTCGTCTTAGAGGACCCTACGTTTTTTTAACTAGTGCCTCCAGCCAGTCTGATGGTGGGCGTTTGGAGGAAGACAATTTGAGAAATCATCAGATGACAAATTTAGGTTACGTGGCTATGTGGAAGGATCTATAGACTGTTGCAGGAGGAAACTTCTGGAAGAAGATCTAAATTACTTGAAGTGTTGTGAGGGGGAAGAGGTCTAGTGAGTAACATTTAAAAATACATCTTGGGGAAAAAATCCATCTTGAGAAGTTCACCTTTTGCTCTTCTCCCAGATGTTAAAGATGAAGAATTATCTAAAGCTATTCAATACCAACAGCATGTTTTGAGACGCGTGAAGAGGCGAGAAAAACAATTTACAGGTAATGAAAATACCCAAGGGATCGTCTTAGCATGAAACTGAGACATCCTAGCACAACGGAGGCCTGTGCTCATTCATTCTCTTTTATACCCAGGTTTCCCTCAATGTGAAAAAAGGCTCCTGGCATCACCAAAGGGGCGCAAGTCAGAGGGCCTTCATGTTTAGGAGGTGGAGGGAAGGGCAGACGTCTCTGATGGCCTCCTCTTAGAAAGTGGGGAGTCCAGAGATACTGCCCCCACTTAAAAGAGAATAAGAGAAATTTCCATTGTTGTTGAAAATCACAAAGATAACTGTTCTCAGCCAAGGTCTGGTCAGGAAAATAGAACCTACATTGATAACTTCAACAGAAGGAATTTAATATAGGGAACTTGTTTCAGAAGTGTTGGAAGAACTAAAAACAGAAAAAATGAGAAAACCCAGAGATTAACCATTGCAGCAAGCCACGCACTACCCTCCCTGGAGCTGGGGGGACAGCAGAGGGAGGTGGCATTAGCAGCCCCTGCAGGACAGGGTAAGGAGGAGACATATAGAGGAGGCAAAAAACACACTGGCTTCTCCCCTGCGCCTCCTGTTGTCAAACCTCACTGCAAGCCAGTGGGCAAGGCAGCCTAGGAAACATAGTTTGGAGGGGTCTGCCTGCTGGGGTTTGGAGGCAGGAAAGGCATGGGGGGACCAAGAAGGGAGAGGGGACTTTGATGCCAACTTCTTTTATTAATAAAAAGCAGGGAGGGAGGCGGATGAGCCAGCTCCTGTCAGCTCCTGTCCGACATATGCCGGTAAATGACTCCGGTAACTAAACACTTCTCCCTCGACCCCCTCTGTCCTCATTGTCTACCTGCCGGGAGACGGGAGAGGGAGCAGAAGCACAAATTCCCTGGGTCCATTTTGTAGCTGCCACCGAAGGCTGTGAGGGAAAGGGAGAGGAGTTCTCAGGAGACTTCCAGAGGCCCCTGCCCTGGCGAGGCCTGCCTGAGCCACCGCGAGCTGGGGCTGCCTGTGGCTGGGGTGGCTGGGGCCTGCTATGCACTCCCCTGGACAGATGCCCCTTCCCTGGAGCCCGATGGCCTGACACAGGACTGTGCTGAGGCCAGGGAGGGAGCTGCAGAAACCCCAGAGCCCAAGGCCTTTCCTGGGACCCCTCCAGGTTCACCCGCAGCTCAGCAAATTGCCTGCGAGTGGTGCGTTCATTCCCGCACTTGTGACACACAGCCATGGAGCAGGAGGCAGCTGGCAGAGAGACAGACTAAGGGCACAGAGTTTGAGGTCAGGCTGTCTGGGTCTGAATCCAGCATCTGCCCCTTACTCGCTGTGGGAGTCGCTCACCCTCTCTGAGCCTCAGTTTCCTCATCTGTAAAATGGGCACCAAACCATGCCCCTTTCATAGGGCTGCTGGGAATTAATACCTGATCCTCGTGCAGAGTGCTGTCTGTGGCATGTGGTGTGTACAGTAGGCCACCGATACTCGTAAACTGTCGGGGTTAGTAATTCAGCACCTTGAAATCTGCATTTCCCTCCCTCCCAGGGACCTGTCTGGGGTCTTTCCCTTCTCAAGGTCTTTCAGCAGGGAGGAAAGTTGTCCTGGCTCCCTCCCACCTGAGCACGTAGGTTGTGAGGCCAAAGGTGTGCAGCCCACTTAGAGCTCAGAGAACTAAATACATCCGGGGAGATACCGTGTCAGGCAGGGGCTCATGCCTGAGACTCCCACTCCATGAGCCGTGAGGTCACACGGGACTGGACAGGCCAGAGGTGGCTACGAGGAGGGCCACTGGGGTCAGGAAATGAGCTGTGGAGTCACCAGGGCCAGGGAGCTCAGCTCTGCACCCTGAGCCTCAGTTTCCCCATTTTAGAAGGTCTTATGCAGGATCTGAGACAAGGTCTGTCTGGCGCATGCGGCTGATTCAAGTAGGCCATCGGGGGGACAGGCTAAGGCCAGGGGGAGCTGGACGAGGGGGTGATCTCAGGTCAGATCCCACCAGAGGTGGGGGTGGGAGGGGGATGGTTGGAGCATAAATTGCATCCCTGAGTTACCCCCTGAGACCGGGCGGCCGGGCTTCTGCATCCCTGTGTGAGTGAGTCATTTGGGAGGGGGCATAACCCAGATGCAGAAGGGAGCCCTCCCCAGCCCAGCAAACGGAGTCTAAGCGGACACTAAGGCGTCCACACGGCGCCTTGCGAGTTGGCGTGGTGACATCTGAAAAGCACTCACACTGGAATCGTGTGGAAGGGTCAAGGTCGCCAGCGCCCGGCACTCACAGGTCTCTCTCCACAGATGGCTGCTCCACCCACAACACAGCCACGGCGGTCGCAGCCTTGGGTGGCTTCCTCTGGGTCCTGGCAGAAAACCCTGCAGCACGCGGAGCACCGCGGCCGTCCACACGGGCACCGCCAAGCAGCCACTGAGGCCACGGCTCCAGCCTGCGGTCCCGAAGCTGAACAGACCCCTCGAGTCTGTTCCTTCCTTAGATTCCAGGGTGGGGGGGTCACATCCCAAGAAGGAGGCAGCTGAAGAAAGAGACGGGCACAGCTGCCCAGGTTCACATCGCAGGTGGTTTGGAAGCCCCGAGGAAGCAGGGCCAGCGAGTTGGGAGAGGCCCGGGGGGTGTGAGCAGATGAATAAACTTAGAGTGCAGTTGACCCGGAGTTGAGTCTTGTCCCTCAGCCTTGAGGACAACCTTGGACAACCTCTAGATCTCTGTTTCAAGTCTCCAGTCCCACTCAAGGATGCCCACACACTGGCGTCTATAAGGCTGTTTGTTCAGGTGTCAACCACGACATCTGTCCCAGTGGAAGAAGGAAGGTCTATGAAGAGAACAGTCTGAGTCATGAGCTGGAACTCGAGAGATGACCATGAACAGCAGCGAGTACTAACTTCTATATCTCGTGCAAAGAACTCTACAGGGCCGGGCGCAGTGGCTCACGCCTGTAATCCTAGCACTCTGGGAGGCTGAGGCGGGCGGATCACTCAAGGTCAGGAGTTCGAGACCAGCCTGAGCAAGAATGAGACCCCGTCTCTACTAAAATAGAAAAATTAGCCAGTTGTGGTGGCATAAGCCTGTAGTTCCAGCTACTTGGAAGGCTGAGGCAGGAGGATCATTTGAGCTCAGGAGCTACGATGATGCCACTGCACTCTAGCCTGGGTGACAGAGAAAGACCGTGTCTCAGAAAAGAAAACAAAAACCAAGAACTTTCTCATTGCCAGGCCATAACAAAACCATATCCCAGAGCTCCCAGGAATGTACCCATTCAACAAACATATCCAGCCTACACCAAGCTCAAGTCCCTTGCAAGTCTCTCCTGTCTTTCTGGAATGCTCAACCCTTGATGTCCACGTGGCTGGCTCTCCATTTTCCTCCCAGTTTTTGCTCAAATACCTCCTTTGCAGAAAGGCATTGCCTAAATTCCCTACAAGCACCACCAAAAAAAGTACATGCCCACAATCTCTTGCAATATTATTCCCAGGCAAATACCTCTGTCAGGTAGATAGCAAGGGATTCCAGGTCTCCTAGGGACAAAAGTGGGTGCTGTTACCTTGATACAATTGCCCCACCTGGGAAGAAGAACAAGGGGTAGCCCCAGGCCCCCATCTTAGTCCTACTCTACCCTAACCCTCTCCTGAGCGACTGCCATACCTGGGGGAGCAGGGAACACCCTGTGAATCTGCCAATCATAACTTAGTGTGACAGCTGCAAAAGAATGCAAAGGACATTCTAGCCCAAAGCCAAGCAGCATAGGGACCACAGAGACGAAAAGTGACCTAGAACACCCCGAATGCATAGTAATGAAGCGCCCAACTGTCCAAAGTGTTTCCGTGGCAATGTCTAAACCATGAGGGAGCCCCAATCTGGGCTCTATGCAACAAGACTGAGACCGTAACCAACCCCGTTTTGACCTTCCTTTTGCTCTCCCTTTGCTGCGACAGTGGGCGGGGTCATCATCCACAGCACACGTATCATGCTCCATAAACCTACACCTTGCTCTTGCTCTACAATCCTTTCTTTCTCTCCTCAATAAACCTCATTTTCGTGCTTGCCTTACTTTGGCGTGTCTGGCCATTCTTCAGCCACAGGTGGGCCAAGAACCGACACTTCAGACTAAAACCTGACACCTCTTCTATTCATCCAGTAAATACAGACTGAGAACCTACTGTGCGCCAAGCATTGCTTTGGGTATGGGAGATGCCACTGAGAACAAAAACAAGAATGTGTTCCCTTCTGTTAATTCCAGAAATATCCGTGAGCGCACACTGTGTGCCAGACACTGTTCATAGGGCTGGGACATAGACGTGGTCTCTGCCTCCAAAGATATGACAGTGGGGGGACATAGGAAACAGTGGTGATCAAAGGAATCCATCGTATGATCGAGCAAGATGGGTGCACCACCTAAGCTTTTACTGATTCTTTCCCTCACTTGATAAATTCATACCAATGCATAAATGTTCATGTTCAAGGTTAGTGAAGGAAATACAAATATATTTGCTATACTCCACACCCTGTTGGAGCTTAGCGCTCTCAGCCAGAATCTGCCAAGTGCATGAAAAAGCTGAAAAGCAGCAGGAGGGGCGTGTTCAGAAAACGCATGCCCCAAAGCTGAGCAGAGTGCACGAGCTCCCAGGGGAGCGTGTGTGGACACTGCCCACAGACTGAACTCTAACCCCCTCTGCAGTATGTCTATAGCATGTAAATTACATCTTAACAAAACTACTTATGTTGGGGTTCAGGGTCGGTAATCTTGTCTGTTCTCAGTTCTTGCTGTGCTCTTGGCCGAAGAATGACAGGATTCCCCAAAAGCAAGGCGAGGGGGAATAGGAGTTTACTGAGGAAGGACAAGGTAGGGTTACAGAGCAAGAGAAAGATACGTTCGCCACAGAACGGCAACCAGATCCCTCTGTGGCAACAAAAGGACTCTGATTATGAGCTGCGGTCCTGTCTTATACTGTCCGGATTGGACCCCCCTAGTGGGTCAGACATCACCACAGAACTGCTTTGATGGACAGTTGATGACATCTATTAGCCTGTGTTATTCTAGGTCACTTTCCAAATCCTATGTGCCTGGGCTGCCTGGCCTGTGGCTGGGGGCTCCCCTGCATTCTTTAGCAGATTAGCAGGGGTTCCTCCTTCTTCCCAGGTGTGGCAGTTGCTGGGGCAGGATTAAGGTCGGTCAGCCCCAGGGCAAGGCACCCACTCTGTCCCTAAGAGAGTCTCCCTTGCTATTTACCTAACACTTAAAAAAACAAACCTTCCAGTGACTACTTTTTTCCCTTTGGCTGAAATCCAAACTCATGTCCCTGGAGGCCTCCCTGGAGGCTCTGGCCCCGCCCGGCCCCTCCACCTCACATTCACCCCACGCCTTTGTCCTCGTGGGTCTCCCCTTGAGAATCTCAGCTCCACGAGAGCAGGCACCAGACCGTCTTCTTCAGCAGTTTACTCAGCAGAGCACACAGGGGGTGCTCAGCCCTGCTCAGTGTACAAATGATGGCAGAACTCGGATAAGGACATTAAGAGGGAACAAAGGAATGCCAGCTGAAGAGCAGGCATGAGCAAAATAGAAAGGCCCAGGCTGTTAAGTGCTTTGGCTGGAGCTGTGGGTTTGGGCTGCTCGGTCCAAATGGAGAGTTTCCATGGCACCTGTCATGTGCTTAGAACAACTTGGCAAAGCAGCAAGAAACCTCAAAGCAGGGAGAGGACCAAAGTCAGAACTCGCCAGAGACTGCCTGCTCCTAGCTGACGTAGAGAAAAGAGGACCTCCGGAGGCAGAGACGTGGGCAGCAGGCCTGGGCTTATGTGACTATTTTTAGCAGCCTGAATGCAAAGATCGGAAAAACATAATCTCTCCGCAAGACTATATTTGCGTCATGCCAGGTTGTGTAACCCTCTGAGAGGAGCAGTCATTTCAAATGGGGTCAGCTGAAGTGAACTATAGTTAGTTCAAGCATCAGAGCTGCTCTTGGTGACCCTTTTGAGGTCCCTGACTGTATTAGTTTCCAGAAGCAAGGTGTCAGCAGGGCCACACGCTCTTGGAAAACTCAAGAGAAGAATCAGTTCCATACCTTTTTCCCAGTTCCTGGCAATCTCACCATTCCAATCTCTGTGGATCCGTCTCTCCTGTTCTTTTTTTTTTTTTTTAGAGACAGAATCTTGCTCTGTCGCCTGGGTTAGAGTGCAGTGGCATCGTCACAGTTCACTGCAGCCTCAAACTACTGGGCTCAAGCAATCCTCTTGCCTCTACCTCCTACCTGAGTAACTGGCTAGGCACATGCCACCATGCCTAGCCAATTTTTTTTCTTTGTTTCTTTTCTTTTCTTTTTTAGCTAATCTTTTCTATTTTCAGTAGAGACATGTCTGGCTCTTGCTCAGGCTGGTCTCCAACTCCTGGCCTCAAGAAATCCTCCCAGCTCAGCCTCCCAATAGTGCTAGGATTACAGGTATGAGCCACTGCACCTGGCCTCTCCTGTTCTTGTCAGGACACCAATCAAGTTGGATTTAGGGCCCACCCTATTCCAGTATGACCTCAACTAAATAATTACAGCTGCAAAGATCCAATTTCTAAATGACATCACATTCTGACGTTCTGGGAATGACATGCATTTTGGGGGACATGAGCCAACAGTACACTGACCCTCATCAGGCACTGGCTCAAAGGAGCAGTGGCTCAAAGAGGTGCCTGAGTTCAAGCACTAATAGGGCTGATTGTGGACAGAAAGGGGCTGGCTTGACCCCTATACCTGTGCCCCCCATACCTGCAGTCCAAGCCAACTAGATTTGCCACAGCTCCCAGGGTGGCCCATGCATTGCACTGGCTCCAAAACACCACCTAACCCTGAACAAGAGGCCTGAAAAGAAGTATCCTCTTGAAACTTAAAGCACATGCTACAAAATAGCTGGCACTCTTACCTGGGGCCAGCTACATGGGCTGGCTCAGAAGGGTCCCAGGCTTGCTTTTAACCTTTGCTCTCACCACCTTGAAATTTTCAATAGCTTTTTTAGCAAGGTGTCCCACATTTTCATTTTGCACTAAATCCCACAAATTATGTAGCTGGCATGCCTGTCCTCTTCAAAAATGACAAGGTCATGAAAGACAAAGAAAGGCTGAGCAAGCCTTCCAGATTAAGGAAGGCAAAAGAGATGTGACAACTAAATGCAACTCCTGGATTAGGGGAGAGAGAGTGAGTGAGGGAATAGCTATAAAGGACATTACAGGGATGTCAATGGAAAAGAAGACAAACTCTGTAAAATAGTTTAAGTATGTGTATTCTGAGCCAAATTTGAGGACCATGACCGGGAGGCATGCTCAAGAAGCCTTGAGCAAGTGGACTTGCTGTGTCTGGGTTACAGTTTGATTTTATACATTTTAGGGAGACAGGGATTACAGGAAAAGTCATAAGTCAATACATAATAGGCATACATTGGTTTGGCCCAAAAAGGTGGGACATCTCAAAGTGGGGGTTTACAGGTCATAGGTGGGTTTAGGGATTAAGGAAGGACATCCCAAAGCGGGATGGGGGCGGGGCTTACAAGTCATAGGTGGATTTAGGAATTCTTTAGTTGAAAACTGGTTGGAAAAGTTAGCCTTTGTCCAAAGACCAGGAATTAGAGGAAAGGAATGCTTGAATTAAGATAGGGTATTCTATCCTTCATGTGATGCTGTACCAGAATCAGGTCAGGAACTAAACCACATCATAAAAACCTGTTTACTGAGATTTTTATCATTTGTAAGCGTGACTCACCAGCCCCTCTTAGAAAAGAACTTTTTTGGGGCAAAGAAAAAGATCAGAATTTAGTCCTCAGGGACAACTGACAAAATTTTGAATGTGAACTGCGGATTAGATAAACAGAACTGTATCAATGAGAAATGTTCTGATTTTATCCCTCCTATGGTTAAGAAAACGCCCTTGCTCTTAGAAGATACATAGTGAAGTATCGGGGTAAAGGGTCGTGATGTCTGCAATTTGGCTGCAATTGGTTCTGGAAAAAAAAATGTGTATGAATAAAGTACAAACGACAAAGTCCATGGGGCAAACCTAAACAACTGGCAAATGCGAGTAAAAGGCACACGGGAATTCTTTATGCCATCCCTGCAACTTCCTGTAGGTTTGAATGACATCAAGATCCGCCCAAACGCAGCACACCTGTGGGGAGAGCGCGTGACACCCGCGGGGAGCGCCGGCGATTCCGAGCGGAAAGCCGGCGCCGGCCGGTCTTGAATCATGTGGGACGCGCCCACGTGACCGCAGGCCCGAGCACAACATGGCGGCCTCCACGGGTCGCGGGCGCCTCTTCCTGCTCGCGCTGCTCGGCTTCCTCCGGGAGGCGTCCGGCAGCCTCGGCGCGGGGTGAGTGCAGCTCCGGGGCGAGCCTTGCTCGGGGAGGGCCCCCTGCCCTCGGCGCTCGGGGACTCAGCCCTCCGAGCTCACGGCGCCCCGTCCCCACAGGCCCTCCAGAGACGACGACTTGCTGCTGCCGTACCCCCGCGCACGTGCGCGCGTGCCCCGGGACTGCACGCGGGTGCACGCGGGCAGCCGCGAGCACGAGAGCTGGCCCCCGCCCCCCGGGACCCCCGGCGCCGGCGGCCCGGCCGTGCACACCTTCGTCTCGCACTTCGGGGACCGCGCGGTGGCCGGCCACCTGACGCGGGTCGGTGCGCCTCTGCGCGCCTTCTCGGTGCTGGAACCCGGCGGGCCCGGCGGCTGCGCGGTGAAGCGCAGAGCCACGGTGGAGGAGACGGCGCGGGCGGCCGGCTGCAGCGCCGCCCAGAACGGCGGCTTCTTCCGCATGAGCACGGGCGAGTGCCTGGGGAACGTGGTGAGCGACGGGCGGCTGGTGAGCAGCTCCGGGGGGCTGCAGAACGCGCAGTTCGGGATCCGCCGCGACGGGACCCTGGTCACTGGGTGAGGAGGCGGGGAGCCCCGTGGCTGTCAAGGGCAGAGGGGTTGAGATCTGGTGTTCAGATCACTTCACCAAGCTAAGCCTCCGTGTCATTATCTGCAGAATGGGCATAGTAATACCTTCCTTGCAGAGTGTATTCATCATCTTGTATCCTTTAGCGCTTGCTTTGTGTCCTGGGAGGATAGCAGTGAACACACACAGCCTTTGCCTTAACGGACTCCCGCCCCCTTTCTAGGAAAAATAAATAAAAGCCAGGTAGATAATTAGATGAACTCAGTTTGCATATGTGCAGCAAAGCAATGAACAGGGTAAACAGACTGTAAATACAATGTTGACTTTAGGGAGGGTGATCAGGAACAGGCCCTTCTGAGAAGGTGACCTTTGAGTTGAGACTTGTCAGCCAAGATCAGAACTGGGGAAAGAGCCTTCCTTCCAGCCAGAAGGAACAGCAAGTGAAAAAGCTCGGAGGTGCAGGGGGGCTTGATGTGTGTGAGCAGGGTGTCAGAGGACAACAAGACTGATGATTTGGGTTATTTTAAGTTATTTGACTATTTAGAAGCTTGCCCTAATCCTGCCTGAGTATTAGGTTGAGGAGACTAGAGTAGAAGCAAGGAGGCCAATTAAGGGGCTGTTACAGGCATTAGGGTGTTGTTAGGCTGGGGCGCCGGCCTGGAGGTGAGGGCCACAGATGGATGTGAGATCTGTTAGGAATGGTTGTAGGCTGTTTACAAAGCTGTCTGGTGGGTATTGTCAGAGCGCTGTCTGGCGAGATTCCAGGAGCTGCAGAGCCCCATAGCCATACTCAGGTCCAGGAGGAGAATCGAGCAGTGGGCTGAGGGGTTGAGGGGACAGGGAGCCCCACTGCCCATAGCCGCTCCTGCTGGTGAGTGAGCCTCGCACCTTCCCTGGGCCCAGGTACCTGTCCGAGGAGGAGGTGCTGGACACTGAGAATCCATTTGTGCAGCTGCTGAGTGGGGTCGTGTGGCTGATCCGCAATGGAAGCGTCTACATCAACGAGAGCCAGGCCACCGAGTGCGATGAGACGCAGGAGACAGGTGTGGGGCCGGGGAGGCCAGTGGCAAGAGCCCTCATGAGAACCAGAAACAGTGTGTCGGGGGTTGCTAGTCTTAAGTCTTTGGACAAGTATTCATTGAGCAGCTACTTTGTACCCAGCATGATTCCGGGTATACTGGGGATTAAGACAGTCTTACATGGAATAAGAAAATAGCTATATGACATGCTGAGAAGAATTGGTAAGCACTAAGAAAGAAAAAGAAGTTGGGGGAAAGGGGCCAGATGGGGGCAGGAGCGGTGGGCGTGGGAATAGAGAAGTGCCTCTAGGGTGTCCCTGCACCAGCATCACCCAGGAGCTTGTTATGAATGCCCCGCCTGCCTCAGACCCATGGAATCTGAACCCCGGGAGGCAAGGCCCAGGAGCCCTCTGTGTGATGCTGACGGATGCTCCGAGTTGAGGGCCACTGGGATGCTGAATACTGAGGCAAGGAAGGGACGCCGAGGCCCTGATGTGGCACTGGCTGTTTTCGAGCAGGCGATCGGGAGGCCTCATGGAGAAGGAGATCTTAGATCAAAGGACAAGCCGTGGAAAGTGCTAGGGAGGAGACAGCTCCCAGCCAGAGGGAACAGAAAGTGCAAAGGCCCTACGGCAGAAAGTGGCTGCAGAGGCTGGGTGGGGGGGGGAGTGGGGTGAGACAGGAGGAGCAGCTGGGAGCTCATGCTGGGCCTTTGGATCTTGTTCTGAGAATACTGGAAGCCCCTGGAGGCTTCTCACCTGGAGGCTGACGTCATGGTCACTAGGTCTACGTGTAAGCAGCGTCCTGGCTGGGGCCGGCACAGGGGCAGGCAGGGAGACGCAGTGGGACTGGGTGGAGACTGGCGTTTGCCATGTGGGAGGAGGAGCCAGGAGGCCTCGAGACCGTGGTCAGCCAGGCCGCCTCCCCTGCAGGTTCCTTTAGCAAGTTTGTGAACGTGATATCGGCCAGGACGGCCGTGGGCCATGACCGGAAGGGGCAGCTGGTGCTTTTCCACGCGGACGGCCAGACGGAACAGCGCGGGTGAGTCCTGGGAGTCGGGCGACAGTGCGTGTTAGTTGGCTGTCACTGCAAAACCAGTTCGCACAAACTTAGCAGCTTCAAACCAGTTTGTTAGATCACAGTTCTGTAGGCTACAGTTCCAGGCGCACTCGATTGGGAGTGCTCCATGTTCAGGGCATCCCAGGGACGAGATCCAGACGTTAGGCGGGGCTCTTATCTGGAGTGTCTTGGGAAGAGGCCTCTCCCGAGCTCGTTGAGCTGTTGGCAGAATCCGGTTCCCTCCTTGTGGGGCTCAGGTCTTCGTCTCCCTGCTGGCTGCCAGTGGGGTGTGTCGGATCCGCCTCACTTCCTTTTCTGCCACCAGCCAGAGAAGTCCCCACCTTTAAGGGCTCCTTGGTTCTGATGGGCCCACCTGGATGTTCCAGGCCACTTTCCCTCCCTTAAGGGCACGCGTGCTGCATGACGGCACAGTTGGGCGAGATCGTGCATATTCACGGGTGGTGGGGATTAGGACAGGGCACGTTTGGGGGCCACTTAGAAATTTGCCTGGCACAGTGGGCAGTTCACTGTCCGCTGTTGGAATCAAGACGAGGTAGACCGGAAACGGTGGCGGACGCTGAGCAGCGCCACCGCTGTGTCGCAGCATCAACCTGTGGGAGATGGCTGAGTTCCTGCTGAAACAGGACGTGGTCAACGCCATCAACCTGGATGGAGGCGGCTCTGCCACCTTCGTGCTCAACGGGACCTTGGCCAGTTACCCATCGGATCACTGGTAAGCGCATCAGAGCCCACCTCCTAAAGGGCCGCCGTCCAGGCCTGCCCCGCCTGTCCTGCTCAGCCAGTAATGAATGCCAACCATGTGCCAGGGCCTGGGGTTCGAGAGGGGGCAGGAAGGGCCGGGATCCCTTCCTGTCAGAATGCCAGGAGCGCCTGGGCACGGTGGCTCATGCCTGTAATCCCAGCACTCTGGGAGGCCGAGGTGGGCAGATTGCTCAAGGTCAGGAGTTCGAGACCAGCCTGAGCAAGACCTCGTCTCTACTATAAATAGAAAGAAATTAATTGGCCAACTAACATATAGAGAAAAAATTAGCCAGGCATGGTGGCGCATGCCTGTAGTCCCAGCTACTCGGGAGGCTGAGGCAGCAGGATTGCTTGAGCCCAGGAGTTTGAGGTTGCTGTGAGCCAGGCTGACCCCACGGCACTCACTCTAGCCTGGGCAACAGAGCAAGTCTCTGTCTCAAAGAAAAAAAAGAATGCCAGGAGCACCCACGCCTAGGAACGGGGTTGGTTGGTGAGGTAGACCTCCCCTAGGATAAGGCGGGTGGCAGAGGGCGCCATGTGCCCAAAGGCCGAGGAGTGGGAGGGATGGGGGCGGGGGAGCCCATAAAAGGCTGGAGAGGTAGGACGGGGGGAGGCAGTCACGAGGGCCGGCTCCTCACACCCTGCTTCCCCTGCAGCCAGGACAACATGTGGCGCTGTCCCCGCCGCGTGTCCACCGTGGTGTGTGTGCACGAGCCCCGCTGCCAGCCACCGGACTGCCACGGCCACGGGACCTGCGTGGAGGGGCGCTGCCAGTGCACGGGGCGCTTCTGGCGGGGCGCCGGCTGCGGCGAGCTGGACTGCGGCCCCTCCAACTGCAGCGGCCACGGGCTGTGCACGGAGAGTGAGTGGGGCTCGGGGAGGCGGCTCTGACCAGGCCCCTCACCCTGCCTGGGCCTCACCCGGCTGCTGCGTCTTGTCTTGGCAGGCGGCTGCCGCTGCGAAGCTGGATGGATGGGGACCAACTGCAGTGAAGGTGCGGGCGGCCAGGCCGCCCCCAGGGACAGGGAGAGGGTAGTCGTGGCAGTCCCCAGCACCTCCGCTGCCTTGATCCCCAAGTCTGGTTTGGAAGTTGCCTGTGTCCCTCCCTCACCTCATGTGAGAGCCGCCGCGTGTGACCTTCCTGAGGCTGCAGCACATTCCGCACACTGGGTGGCTAAAGCGACGGGATTCACTCTCAAGTTCTGAGGCTGTGTCAGAAATCATGCGGCAGCAGGGCCACGTTCTCAGAAAGGTCTAGAGGAGGACCCTGCCCTGCCTCGCCCAGCTCTTGGTGGCTCTGGTGATCCTTGGCTTGGGGCCGTGTCTCTCCATCTGTGCCTCTTGTCCCGTGGCCCCATCCCTGGGTGTGTCTGGTCTCCCTCTGCCATCTCCTGTAAGGACCCCCAGCATGGCACTGGGGCCTGCCTGAAATCCAGTGTGACCTCATCTTGAGATCCAAACTCAATTACATCTGCAAGGACCCTGTTTCCAAATAAGGTCGCATCAGGGGCTGGCCTGGGTGGAGCTGGGGGGTGCTTCTCCTCTAGCCCCACACTGCGGGCACCCAGGAGCCATGCTGTCCTGCCAGGAAAGGCTCTGACCTCTGTCATCTCGTCTCCCCTCTGCAGAGTGTCCCCTGGGCTGGCATGGGCCAGGCTGCCAGAAGCCTTGCGAGTGTGAGCACCAGTGTCCCTGCGACCCCCAGACTGGCAACTGCAGCGTCTCCCCAGGTAGAGGCCCCTCCCGGTACCTCTGGGGACAGGAGAGGGCAGACCCTTTTCCTCCAACCCCTTCAGCCTCTGTCTGGTGTCTTACAGTGAAGCAGTGTCTGCAGTCATTCGAGCAAGGGGAAGCGTCCTTGTTCACCAGGTATGTGCTTAACGGGAGCTGGGGGCAAACAAAGGTCAGAGGAACCCCTCCCCCTCCCCATGAGGCTTGGCCTCTGCCCAGGCACTGAGCAGGGACACCCAGGTGATGTGTCTCCAGTGTAAGCAGAGGGACAGTCACAGCCGATGCTGGCAGACACGGGACAGTCCAGCTGAATGACGAGAAGAGCCCCCGGCCAGTGCCCGGTGGGCACCGGGGGACGCCGAGGGCTGCTTGTCGCAGCCATGACATCTCGTGCTGTGCTTCCTGGGCTGCTGGGCACAGCGCAGACCTGAGCTGCTGTCCTCATTCTCAGGCACCCCGAGTGTTCGGGCCTTGTGTTGGTGCCTTTCTTCCCGCTTTCTGAGGTGTGGTAGGTCTCAAACTTAGTCCTCCCTAAGGCTTGTTGAAAGAGATCCCTGGGCCCATCCCCAGAGGTTCGGAATCTGCGTTTCCAGCGCCATCCTGGGCGAGGCTGATGCTGCTGGTCCGGGGATCCCACTTTGAGAACCTCTTCCTGATGGTTCTCTGCCCCGACAGCACAGTCCTGGGTGCCTGGGCCCGGCCCGGGCTCTAGTGGGCACTGGTGTGGGTGCAGGGGGAAAGCTCCAGGCATCGTCCCAGAGGGAGCCCCTAGAGCTTGCTCTCAGAAGAGCAAGGCCCAGGCCCCCCAGAGATCGGCCCAGGTGAGTCCGGGCTGAGACCCCGAAGGCTCAGGCCCATCCTGGGGAAAGCACTGTGAAGCACGCAGCTTAAAAACGCGCCGGGGCAGGAACAAAGCGGACATCCGGACCCGCGGCAGTGCCGGCTGGGGAAGGAGAGCTGGGGGGGCGGGGCCGGCGGGCCTGTCCCGGCAGCTGCTTTTGCGCTGGGGGCTTCTGCCCAAGATTCATACAGAAAAAAACAAAAACAGTCATCAAAACACCTGCCAGCTCCCTGTCTGGGATGAAGGGGGACACCCCCCCCTCTGTCATCAACACCCCCTGGAGCTCAGGTGAGGTCCCCAGCTGTGTTTTATTTGGCCAGTGTAATTTTTTGAAATTTAAAATGTATCAGCAACATCTGAGTATCAGTAAGGGTCACAGAGAAAGATGTCTGGCCTCTCTTGAGAAACCCGGAGAGGTGGCAGCACCGGCCTGCACCACGACTGTCCCCGCTGCTCTCTGCACACGTCTCCAGAGTGGCCCCGTCCCCACCCTACCCGTGTTGCTCTTCAGCCGAGGAAGCCCCCAGCTTGGTGCCCCTGCCGAGGGGGAGCCTCCCCGGCGCTCCCCCAGCCCCGAGTCACTGCGACCCCAGCTTGGGCCTCCGTCTGTCCTCAGGACCGCCTGGCTGGCGCTCACCCTGGCCCTGGTGTTCCTCTTGCTGGTGAGCACCGCCGCCAACGTGGCCTTGCTGCTGGGCTCCCGGGCGGAGAGGCTGCGGCACCTGGACGGGGACTACGTGTACCACCCGCTGCGCGAGATGAACGGGGAGCTCCTGGCCGCGGAGAAGGAGCAGCCGGGGGGCTCCTGCAACCCCTTCAAGGACTGACGCCTCAGGCTGCCCGGGACGCCCTGTCCCTAAGGCCCAGCTTCTGCAGGGGGGATTCCGAGGCCACGGTGGGGGCCGTCGGTGGGTGACCTCAGCCCCGGCGCTGCAGCTAAGCCTCCGGTGCAACCGTGCCTCAGCCCGCACCCGGCCCGCCACCCCAGCGGTGCTCCCTGGAGAGACTCTGCCTCCTTCCCTCCTGCCTGCGTCTGCCATTCAGGGGGCCTGGGCCCCCCCCCCAGGGCCTGCTCTGCTGCCAAAGAGCCCCCGGCCTCCTGGGGAAGGGGCCGCTAGCAAACCCAACTCAGTGACCGAATCATGACAAAGTAGCAGGTCCTGGCCAGCCCCCCTGTTTGGGGTGGGTTCAAGGGACGAGTCTCTGCCTTCCCAGCCATGCCCCGGGACCCTCTTTTGACAGACCTCATCACTGGATTTGCCAACGAGAATCGTATTTCCTGCTGTAGGAAGCTCTGTAGGAGAAGGGACGGGGGCGAAACCATGTTTACAGCCCTGATTTGTCATCCTGCTGCCGAGAAGTTTTTTTCTATCACTTGAATAACTTGATATAATAAAAGGAGCCACCAGGTGGTGTCCGGATTCCAAATCGTGCACTTCACGGGTGGGAATTATTAACCGGGGCCAGGTTATAAACAGCCCAGCTCCCAGGTGCGTTCATTTCACGCGGCGCTTCTCAGACCTGCGCGTGCACACGCGTCACTTGGAGACACTCGCGTGCGGCTTTGGGCCGGGGGCAGGGCCAGAGGTCTCCGTTCCTGACAAGCCCCCTGGCTGTGCCAACGCTTCGTGTCCCCAGACCCTACTTGGAAGGGCAGGGTTTACTTAGTCCTCATGGCATTTTTATAGAATGCCGTGGGTAACTTTAAACTTTGGGTAACTGTGGGTGACTTTAAATCAGTTACCCACATTTCAAAGTCAGGAGATTAACAGAATCTCCAGATTTCTGGTTTCTCTAAAGGAGAGAGAGCCGGCAGCCACAGCCGAGTAGTGACGGTCACTGCCAGCAAGCCTGTGAGTATCAGAGTCTGTCACTTGCCCGTGAAGGGTCTTCAGGAAGTGCCTGAAGAGCCCCCATTGCTTAGCGCCTTCCTGGGGAGGAGGGAAGGGAGAGGGGCTGCCACCACCAGCAGGTCCTCAGGCCTGTGTCCCCAACACGTGGTACAACTATTAGCTCTTGCTGCATACACACCACTCTGAAAAGTGGCTGGGGACAAGTAGTTACCGCTTCTCCTGAGAAACACTTCTCGCGATTCTCGGGTCAGCTGGTGCTCTGGGCGTGGGCCATTGGTTTCAGCTGGGCTGCCGCGGCGACGGCAATGCCCCTAATGACGTGTTGCGGCTGCACCTCGTGTCTCGGCCCCCAGGACTCGAGCTCAGGATTAAGGTCAAGACGGAGATGAGTCCCGAGAGGGAAGCATGTGAGGTTTCGGGTTGGGATTAGTGCGAACTCACTTCCAGCACGTTCTATCAGATAAAGCAAGTCACCAGCCCAGGCCCAGGGGGGAGGGAAACAGGCCCTGCCTCTCCAGCAGAGCTGCAAAGCCAGGCACCTGGGGATCACTTTGGGGTATTCCGGGGAGCAGTTCCCAAGCCCGGGTGCAGGTCCGAGTGTGCGCCCCGGGAATGCTCAACAATTGCAGGCTCTGGGCTCCGTCCCAGGCCCACTGAGTCAGAATCTCGGGGGGAGGGGAGGTCCTGGAATCTACAGACAGCACTCCCAGGGGGTCTGAGGCAGCAGCCCCAATGACGGCTGTCCTAAAATGACCCTTGGCCTAAAAGGCTTGGCCTCTGAGGGGACATCTGCGTCCCCTGCTGTGCTGGCAGCTGAGTCAGGAGTGACAGTGCTGTGCGCCAGCGTGGTGGGTTCCAGGCCTGGGGGCGGCACAGCCTCACGGAAGACGGCCCGCCACGGCGTGCTGGGGGCCCCGGTGAGTCACTTCAACACGCTGTGGCCCCGTGGAGTTTCACTGTAACTCGTCACTGCCAGCTGTCACCAGCCCCTTCTAGTCACTGCCCCGTCTTAAGCTGGGTCCCCAGGAGGAGCTGAGGCAAGGCTGTGGGAGCAAGTGGTCTGTGTGGGCGGCGACCGGGACGCGCTGGCAGGGACAGGGAAGGGCAGGCGCGTTAGTGAGCAGGTCGGTGCGGTGGGCACCTGGGCTCAGGGCTGCCGTGGAACAGGCTGGGTGGAACCACTCGAGGGCGGGGAAGCTGGGGTGTCTGCCGGCTGGCACCCTCTCATCAGCGGCAGGGGGCGGCTCCAGGGCTGGGCCCCGGCACGGCCGGGCTGCCCCACGCAGGCCCCAGTGTGCTCCTGCAGCCAGAGGTCGCCGTCGGAGGGCAGGTGGCGGTGTCCTGCATCCAGAAGCCTCCCATGGTGATGAGGGTGCCGGGGAGGCGCCAGGGCATCCGGAGCCCTGGCTGCAGGATCCAGCGCGTGTCCTTCGAGACCCTGCCTCTCCCCCACTCTCCGTCCAGGTGGTGTGGCTGGCACCCCTCCCCCAAGTTCCAGGTGGGCCTCAGAGGTGGGCACCTGTCCCAGGCCCGCCAGTCAGTGCCCACCCCGGAACTTCTGCTGGAATGGGAGGAAGAAACTCTTTGGATGGCACTGCCCAGCTGCCAGGCGGTGGGCCACACAGAGATGAAGATTAACCTGCACCAAGAGGTGCAGAGAGTGAGCCAAATGGGAAGGGCCAAACCTCGGGTGGGATTTGAGCCCCTGGATCCAGCTATACCTGAAGTTCACTCTTGGGCTTCCCAATGACATGGACCCATATAGTCCCATTTTTGTGCGAGGCGGTTTGTATTAGTTTTCTGGCAACCCAAAGAGTGTAACACTCATTAAGCACCGTTACGGGAGAGGCATGGTTTTGGACTCGGGCATTTAGATGTTGGACTGCAGAGCTCAGGTGGGACATGGAGCAGGAGGCAGAACCGTGTCTGAGATTCCAATATCTCCCTTTGGTATTGGTCGGGGGGGCGGTACTCTTGAGACCCAAATATAAAGCCATCGAGTTTCAGGAGAGCTGGTCAGGGATTCATGGGGACTGGTCATGGCAGTGCAAGGATCCCCTCCTCGACCTCCTAGTTGTGGCTGAAGACCTCTCTGCTGACAGACTGGGACCCCTGAGAGTTCTGTGTGCTGGGCGGTTGCCACAGCGACACACCTCTGCTGCGGGGTGCTCTGCCTAGGACCTCAGTATCAGGGAAACCTCCAGAAATCTGCTGACCCTGGCGCAGTGGGCGGGCTCTCAGGGCTCCCTGAAGCCCTGAAATGGAAAGGAAATTCGAGCATGTGTCCACAGCCTTCATCGGCTGTCCTTGTCTCAAGAAAATCATGGCCCCAGAAAGCTAAGTCAGAGGTTTTAAATGGTGCTTTCTGGGGACCCATACCCCTCCAGAATGCCATGGTGGGGTTGGGAGCTGGAGGGAGGGGAGTGGGAGGAGGGCTAGGGAGACATTTGTCGGCCACAGCCACCTCTGACGTCCCTGGGCGGTCCTGGCCCTGCCCCCGCTCCCACGGCAGCAGCTAATGCCCGAGACCCCCCTCCGCAGAGGTCCCAGAGGTCTGCGCCCCGGAGGAAGAGCCGGTCCCAGGGGCAGCCTCTGGGCCACGAGGGGGCCCTAGGCATGTTTTGCCCTCTCTGGGTCCAGGCGCCCAGAAGCCCCTGGGGAGTCACCGTGGCTAAGACAGACGTCAGCAGGGACCGGCAGCTCAGACCTGATCCCAGCTCCCGCCCACCCTCGGGAGCCGTCTTCCTGCCACGAGGCTGTTCTTTCTCACCCGCCGCACCCACGAGTCAGCTGGCTGTTCCTTCAAGAACCCGCCACCCACGTTCCAGAGCAATCCATGGAGAGTCACAGCAGGAGGTGCTGGATCGAGGCGGGGAGGGCTGTCTCCTCCCTTGAGGAGCTGTGCTGGGCAGGGCTGGGGAACAGGAGCTGGGGAGACAGGTGACCCTCAAGCCATCACACAAAGGAACCACACCTCCTCTGCTCTCCCAAGTGACAGCCCCTGGCCCCAGCTCCAAGACAGAAGAACCTTTTCAGAGTCCCACAACCTATGTGGCTGCCAGAACACCTGTTCCAAGCCCCAGGAGAGCTCACAGGAAGGACAGGTGGCACCCTGGGCCACTCACATTCCTTCTGATGTCAGCACTGTGGCTGTCCTGGGATGTGGTGCTCCAGGACACCAGGTCTGGCTCTTTGGTAAAGCCCCATGGGGCATCCACCTGGGTAACCAGCAGGTGGAATCTCAGCAGTGCTGAGTGGGCCCCAAGAGGCCTGCGTTTTAATACCACTGATACGCTATGCATCTCTTTATATACTGTGTGCATGTGCAGTGGGTTGAATGCCATCCCCCAAAGTGCATGTCCACCCAGAACTTTAGAATATGACCTTATTTGTATAAGGTCTTTGCAGATATAATGAGTTAAGGATGTCAAGATGATATTATACTGGATTTAGGATGGGCCCTAAATCCAATGGCTGGTGTCCTTTTAAAAGGAGACACACGGGGAGGAAGGCAGTGATGGGGACAGAGACCGGAGTGGTGGGACCACAAGCCAAGGAACGCCTGGCACCACCAGGACTGGGAGAGGCAAATAGGACCCTCCCCTAGAGCCTTCCACAGGAGCGTGGCCCTGCCAGCACCTTGATTCTGGGCTTCCAGCGTCTGGAACGGTGTGGATAAAGAATCAGTTGCTGTTGTTCTCAGCTACCGAGTTTGTGGTACAGCAACTCGAGGGAACTCATACAGTACCTCTGCACTTTGCACATAAAAAGTGTTATCCTCTCTCCCGCCCCCCAAGAACCAATTTGCAACCCCTTGGGTGATACCAGCCCTGCTGAGATGCTCCAAAGTCTTATAAACAACCGCTGGAACGTTCTTGAACAAGCCCAGGCAAAACCTCCAGGGTTTTAGGAAGCTGACAACAGAAGTATATCCAAGTCTGAAATGTTTACTGCTTCTGGTGGAAGCAAATGACCAGGGGCGAACAAAAGACGTCATGTTTCACGGCCCGAAACAGACCGGTGAAAAGAACGATGCTACTCACATTGAACAAGAAATGTTATGGGTGGGGGCGGAATTCCAGAGAGTGCAGAGTAGAGGGAAAAACACCCTCAAACTCTTCAGCCTCTAGGGAAAGGTCTCTAACTGCTGAGGGAAATACCACACAGATCTTTCAGATAGTGCATCTGCCCAGAAAACAGGTTTTTTTAAAAGGGAAAGTCGGACTGCACGCCTAGGGGAAACAGTATCTCCACGTCTCCTCTTCTCTGGATGCACGTGACACTCCGAGCCCCGCTGCCTCGTGAAAAACAGCGACAGGCGTCCTCAGGAAGGAGCCTGGAGTCTTTGGATAAGAAGCATTAAATAATCAGAATTGTCGCAGGCAGTCAGTGAACGCGTTCTGGGTGCGCCGTGCTGAGAACTTCTCAGCCGCTCTCTCTTCTCATCCCACTGCAGCCCAGGGAGGTAGGCACTGCTGTCCCCACTTTTAAAGAGGAGGAAACTGAGGCACAGAGAGGTTAAGTCACCTGCTTGAGGTTACCCAGCTAGTGGGAGGCAGGCTGGGGTTTGAGCCCTGGTCTAAATGCAAGACCCAGGCTCCCAAACTCCGACAGTCACGTGGAGAGTGGGTGGTTTCTGTCCCAGCCACAATGGATCAATGAACAAGATGGAGCGTCCAGCCTTTGGCGTGGGGGAAATTTAAAAGCCAAAAGCTTGGCAGCCCCTTCCTTGGATTATTTTGAACTGCAGCTTCCCAAAGGCAATACGAATGGCCCATTGACGATGCTTCAGTGGGGGTCCCAGAGAACTCCACTCGGGAGGGGTCTGTAGCAGACACCACTGTGGGCTCTCGCTGGTTCTGTGGACTGGCTCCTCTTGTCCACTGGGGGCCTGGGCCTCCCCAGTCCCACTGTCGCTTGTGGAGGAAATGCCAGTCGTGGGCTCCTTGCCAATATGGTCCACAGCAGTGAGCATGTGACTCAAGATGGGCCAATCAGAGCCTTCCATGAGATTTGAGATGGGAAAGTGTCTCTGTCTTAGAGTTCGTGACCCTGTGGTTATAGGCTTGGGGCCGCTGACAGCCACCTTTCCCAGCAAGTGGAAGAAAGAATGAGGTCAGTATGCAGAGATGTGGGGTCAAGAGGCCTGGGTGCAGTTGAGAGGCCTGAGGACATTGGGCTCCTGGGTCCAGCCATACCTGGAGCAAGACCCACCCTCAGCCACCCCAAATACAGGACCCAGGGAGTTCCCTTTGCTGCTAAGCCAGTTTGAGCTGGGTTTCTCCTGGGGGAGAAAGCACTCAGGAGGGGAACCAAGAGGGTGTGAGGGTCCTCACCCCTGCTGTGGTCGTACACCCACTCCTTGGCCCAGTGACTCTGCCAGAGATGACCCCAACTCTAAGCAAAGCTAAGAGACAAGAGGCGCCTCTCGGGCCCTAGAAAGGAGCCCAGGCTGCAGACGGAGCTAGGTCAGTGAGGTCCCTCACAGGCAGATCGTGAGGGTGTGTGGTATGGGCTGGGCACTAGTCCATAAGGGTGTGGCCCCATATCAGGACACAGAGGTGTTGCCTTCATGCAGCAATAGTGGCCCCATTTTGCCAACACTCCCAAATGCCTAACGGAAGCCAGAAATTCTCATTTCTATGAGAAATGCCCCAATTTTTAAACCACTCTAAAGCCAAAAACCCAACACTAAAGGCAGTTCATATCAGACTTCAGGCTGCCATTTGGTGACCTCTGACCTGCTGCCTTTGGGTGGCCCAGGAAAGGAAAGGAGAAATGTCCTCAGGCCCCTAGAAACCTAGGACTCCCCCGTGTAGCAGCTGGGGAAAGCCGTGGCAGTATGACAGCTGGCTCCAGAGTCAGACCCGCCGAGGGCAGAGACAACAGCTCCAGCCCACAGGGGAGCCCTGATGTCACGCCGAGACGCTGGATCCAGCCTTACCAGGAACTCCTGGACTGGCCAGTTACCTGCGCCCACGTATGGGCATGAATGGTCATCCTTTGTGCCTAAGCACCTGGGAGGTAGGTTTCTGTGGCTTAAACAGGAAAAACTCGTAACTAAACAGCTCCCCGGGAGAGACAGGGACCTCACAGAGGGGCATACAGACAGCCTGAGCCGCCCGGTCTGTGCCTGAAACTTAGCAGAAGCCCACCGGCTCCGAGTCGGGGTGTCAGGGTTAGGGCTCCCCCCGAGTGCTGGGATATGGATTTCAGTCCCCACAGAGAGCAGGGCCTGTAAGTCACATAACCGCCCTCCAAGCACATCTTGGGACAGGGGACATTGTTATGCCATCGAATGCCAGGCCGAAACGCTGTCACTGGTGCCTGCCCGGCATCCTTTCCCGCTTCTTCTTAGGGGGACCCCAATATTCTTGGAGGCACCTCCTTGCCCCTTTCAGGCCACCTGGTTGGCTCCAGAGAGGGGCATGTGATCCAGACTGGCCAATCACTGTACTGCCCCCATTCCAGGTCACAGTGATTGGTCCAGGTTGGACACATGACCAACAAGGCTGGCCAATCACCGTTCTCCGTTCTCCTCAGCAACTGTGATTGGTTCAGGAATTGACCGGGGCCCCCAGCAGCCTAAGCCTCGGTTCTGGGGTGAGGACTGGAACTTTGGGGAGAAGGAAGCTCCCTGATGCAGCCGAGTGGGGGCGGGGGGCGGGGGCGGGGGCGGGGCGAGAACCAGTGACGGGTCCGGGATCCAGGGGGACCTGAGAGTGGTCGGAGCGCTTGGCCTTGGCCTTTCTCGACGCGAAGCCGGAGGAGCTGGTTCTGCCCTCGCGACCCCGGGAGCCCCGGGCTGGCTCCCCGCCGTCCGCCCCGGACACCCCGACGTTGGCAGCGTCCCGGCCCGGGGCTCCGGCCCTCGTGGTCCCAGGCCTCGCGGCAAGCTGGCTTCTCCTCTGGACACTTCCGGACGCGCGGGCTGAGCGGCTGCCCCGGAGCGCCGGCCCGGCTATCTGGAGACCAGGGAGCTGCTGTGGGACTGGCCGGAGGAGGAGGCCGAGGTGGCGGCGCTGAGCTGGGAGAAGCCGCTGGTGCAGGATTCCAGGCTGGACCTGGAGCCCCTGGGGAGGAAGGGCACGGCGCAGGTTACCTTTGGGCCGACACACGCAGTGCAAAAGCTGTTGGTGCCGCAAATGAGGCCCCAGGGCTCCTTCCACAAGGCTGTCAACCGCCCCAGGGCCCCCGGCCAAGGGCCCGGGGAAAAGCAAGTGACGCAATGAGGAGAAATGAAGCGCCACCCATTCCCTGCACCCGGTCTCCCCACACAGAGCCCCAAACCAGCCATAGCCTGCCACAAACCACTCGGGCTGCCCTGACTTGGGGCCCTAGCATGGCCCAGAGGTCCCCACAGGCTGGGGAGTCCCTGGCCCCATGTCCTGAGTCACTTCCCCTCACTCTCTGCTCTCAAACCACACAGGCCCCCTTCCGGCTCCTCCAGCCGCTTTTGCATGTGCTGAGCTGGCTCCAAGCTTCAGAGTAGTGTTGCCCACGATAATTTTGTGACAACAGACATGTCCTATATCTGCACTGTCCAAGGCGGTGGCCACTGGCCCCGTGGGGCTCTCTAGCACTGGAAATGTGGCCAGTGCCACTGAGTAACTGAATGGTTCATTCTGTTTCCTTCTACTTGCTAAGTTAAATTGCTGCAGGTGGCCAGTGCTAGCAAAGTGGACGGTGCAGCGTTAGGGCCCTGCTACTCGAAGTGTGGTCCTGGGCCCAGCAGCACCCAGAGCTTGTGAGAGATGCGGAATCTTGCCCAGCACAGTGGCATGAGCCTGTAGCCGCAGCTATTCAGGAGGCTCAGGTGGGAGGATCGCTTGGGCCAAGGAGTTTGTGGCAAGCCTGGGCAACATAGCAAGACCCCATCTTAAAAAAAAGAGAGAGAGAGAGATGCAGAAATCCCACCCTCCCCAGAGCTGCAGAATCAATGCGCCCCCTGGTGACTTGGGTGTACACCCCTTAGATCTCAACTCCACTGTGGCTCTCCAGGTTCCCCCACCCCCCTTCTCCTACCTAGGCCAGGCTCCTGTCCTGTGCTCTGGGTTAGGTCCCCTAGCACCTCCCGGCTGGGTGACCTTGGGCATGGCATCATTGCTGCCCACACTTATACTCAGGTGTGAGCCTCTGGCCCCCTGCTCCGTGACGGCACACCCTGTCTGTGTGGTCCCCTCAGGACCCAGCCCAGCTCCTGTCCCCTGAGGGTGACCAAGAGCCCTTGAACAGATTTTCTCATGCAGCCATGGAAGGACAGGGCAGCAATGTCCCCATGCTGACCAGCCCAGGCGTGCAATGTCCAGCCCACCCCTCTGGCCTCCGAGGCCCTCCCGGAGGACCGGTGGCCAAAACACGCCGCTTCACAAAAAGTGAAAACTGGTGAACCACCAGTCCCCAACAAGCTCTGGGGTCCCTCTATGGATGGACTCTGGCCCAGTATTCCTCACACTGGGCTGGGATCCCTGGAGCTCTACCTGGGACTCAGGGTCCAGACTGGGCACGCTCCTGGAGCCTCAATTTACCCCAGGTAAAGAATTCAAAACATTAATTTTACATGGGAACTAACACAGGTGTGGCACAAAGCAGGATGCAAAATCACATTCATTTTTAAAAGGTAAAATGCAAGGCTTTGAAGAAGTTGCCTGCTCCTCCTCCAATCTCCCACCCCGGCATTTCTGCCATCCCTGCTGTGTGCGCCCAGGTGGCAGGGGGCCCCCAGCCATTTCATCCTCATGAAAGGCCATGGGGCAGGGGCTCTGGTGGCTCCCATTTAAGGTATGGGGTGCCCGAGGCTCAGAGAAGTGAGGCGACTTGCACAGCTCTCAGCCACTGCACTCCCGTCTCTCTGAAAGCAACAACTTGGGGAGAGTCATCCGTGAGACACCATCCTAGAATATTCTAGAATAATTCTTGACCCTGTGGAATTCTAGGAGTGAGGGGAGGTCTCCGCCCCCACCCCAACTGCTGTGACGTGGTGGGCTGCTGCCTGGGGTTTCATTCCGAGAGTCTGTGACAGTGAGTCGGCCGCCCTTTCTCATGCTGAGGTGCTCTGGAGAGTTCCAGCGATGCTGTGCAGGGAGGGGACGTCTGCGTGCTCAGCGTGCCCCTGAATCCGAGGCCCCAGCCCAAAGGAAGGGGTACTGCATGGGGTGGGGGGCAGCCTGGCCTGCAGAGGGGTCCCAGGTCTCCTACCTGAAGTCCTCAGATGCGAGCACCTCGAAGTAGTACAGCAGCTTGCACTTGGGGCCAGGGCTGTGCAGGGCCGTCAGGACATCATCCACCCCCGGGAGGCTGCAGGCCACGCTGCTGGGGGGGCTGTGCATCTGCCACTGGAGCAGGTAGACCCCAGGCCACCGGGTCACGTGGGAGCCCTGAAACACAGCAGCCACACCTTGAGGCCCTGGTCCCCCTGGGGACTGAGCCTGCATGGGCTCCCCGTCACCAGGCCTGGAGAATGGGGCCCTCCTCCCTCTGTCCTTTTGCCGATCCACCAGCAAACCGTCTCTGAGGGCCTCCCGAGGCCATCCTTGCTGTCCCCTCCCGCCACACCCCGCTGCAGCCCTGGGACCAGAGCCTCTCTCTTAACCTGGGGGAAGGCGAGGCCTGGGTGGGGATGCGGCTGCAGGCCGGCACAGGTGAGAAACACCTGGATTTTGTGGGGCTTTTGTTCTGGGATTTGGAGAGGTATCGGGCGGGGAGCTCACAGGTGTTAGAGTTTGTTGTGGGCAGTGGAGAGCAGGAAAGGGAGGTGTTGGTTGTTTCAAGTGCAACTCTGAGAAGAGTTGAGATGTTCAGTGAGAACCAGGGGTGGCTGGCAAGTGACGTGCAAGATAGCCATCTGCTCTGTCCCCCTTGGAACCTGCCGTGGGAGCTGCGGTGGTCACCAGGGCTTGTGCAGGTGGCTCTGTGTGTGTCCTGTGTGTATCTGGGGGCCAGGGGGTGATGCCCACCTGCAACCCTGGGGCCAGCTGGGGGCTGGCATTCCAGTTCTACATCCAACTTCTGTTCCAGACCTACAGAGCCTGCATCAGACATCTGCCCACTGACCCCAGGACATTGGCACCTTCCCTCCCATGCAACTGGCTGCCTACCGCTTCCCAGCACTTGCCCTGCCCCCACATCATCCCCCACCTTCTCCCTGCTGCCTCTACTTTCTTTTTTTTTTTTTTTTTTTTTTTTGGAGACAGAGTCTCGCTTTGTTGCCCAGGCTAGAGTGAGTGCCGAGGCGTCAGCCTAGCTCACAGCAACCTCAAACTCCTGGGCTCAAGCAATCCTCCTGCCTCAGCCTCCCGAGTAGCTGGGACTACAGGTATGCGCCATCATGCCTGGCTAATTTTTTCTATATATATGAGTTGGCCAATTAATTTCTTTCTATTTATAGTAGAGACGGGGTCTCGCTCTTGCTCAGGCTGGTTTCGAACTCCTGACCTCGAGCAATCCACCCACCTCGGCCTCCCAAAGTGTTAGGATTACAGGTGTGAGCCACCGTGCCCGGCCTCCACTTTGTTCTTTCTGTTCCTTCACCTGGAACCTCATCGCCCCTCCCCACTTCAGGACCCGGCCACTCCTCACGGTCTTCCATGTTGAAGCCCCTTCAAGTCATACAGAGAACTTGGACTTCCAATTCCAACACCCTTGTCCTTCTCTCTGCATGAGCATGAGGAAATGTGGTGGGCTGACTAGTGTCCCCCCAAAGTTCATAACTAACCAGAACCTCAGAGTATGACCCTAGTTGGAAAGAGAGCCTTTGCAGTTAAGGATCTAGAGGGCTGGAGTCCTTACAAGAGAAAGGGCAGGGAGGTTGGAGACACGGAAGAGACAGTGCCGGCCTTTAAGGACAGGAGCAGAGACTGCAGTGCTGGGTCTACAGGCCGAGGAAGGCCCAGCCACTGTGTGCCCTCAGCACCTCTTGATGAGTGAACCCGTGATCCTGAGACGCGAACCTGGATGCTCTCCCCCTCCCGGCAGAGGAGGGGCGCCTCCACGCGGCTGTAGTCCCTGCCGAGCACCCAGCCTCTGTCGACCAGCTGCTCCCGGGGGCCCGGCCTGGGCACGCGCCTGGTGTGGTACAGGCTGAACACCACGTCCCCCCGCAGGATGTCGAAGTCCCAGGTGATGACCGACTCCCCTTCCAGAATCTCCACCGCGACCTGCTCGGACACAGGTGAGACAGGTGTGGTCTGAGGGTCCCAGCTGAGAGGGGTGCGCTGGCTCAGGGACAACGGTAGCAGGGGCTGCTGTGGGCGCCCATGGGGGGTCTCCTCTGCTGGGCCACGTGCTCATTCCCCGCCACAGGGACGGGGGGGGGGCTGCTAAGGCCCCCAGCTGCCCCCTTGTCCGAGAGCTGCCCTGGGCAAATGGACCCGCCTCTCTCTGAACCGCCTGGGCCGTCCCCCCTGGGGCGACCCACAGCCAGGACTGACAGCCCAGGGGGCGTTCCAGAACTCCCTGCTGGGATTCCTTCCCACGCCCACTGCCTCCCCACCCGAGACAAATCGCGATAATCATCGCCTTAGGCCTCATTTCCCGGGAACCTGACCTAAGGCGACACCCCAGCCCACGGCCTGCCCAGGCCAGGCCCAGCACCTCGTGGGGGGCCCCGCGGAGCACGCTGGCCGAGTGGTAGGTCTCACTCCACTGCCGCTGCTGGTCTGCCTGCTCCTGCTCCTCCTCCGTCAGGTAGCACGACTTGGGGACCAGCCCTCCTTCGGGGACGTTGCACTGTGGGTCAGACACAGAGGGTGGCAGGTCGGTGCCTGGCTGGCCTGGCTGGGCTGGCCCACAGAAGGGGGCTCTATGAGCCCCAAAACAACTTGCACAGCCACCCCTTGCTGAGCTGCGTGGGGGGCTTTTGTGACGCCATTTAGGCCCCAGAGCCACCAACCCAGCAGGGACAATTATTTCACAGAGATAGGAAACAGAGGCTCAGAGAAGTCAGGCCACTTGCCTACGATCACACAGCAGCAAGTGGCTGGGCCAGGGCACAAAGTCAGCCCCCTAGGCTCATGTCCCTTACCCCGATGCAGGGCTGACGTCTGGGCCAGGGGACCCTCACACTGCACCCGAGCAGTGCACCTCCCTGTCGGTAGTGGGGAGGGAGCAGTCTCTCAACTGTCCTGATCTGCAGGTTTCCCCAAGTCAAGGTGCCCGGATGGCCCGGCCTTGGGAGACCCTCTGCCGTCACCAAACAATGATCTCTGCCCTCATGTCACCTGCTGAAACACTAGGATCAACAAGTGAGGTCACTGCCAGCGTCCGTCAGTAAGTCACCCTCAGATCGGCAGGCCCATGCACTAAAAATAAATCCTGTGTGTGACGTATTACAACCAGTGGAGGGAACGGGCAAGTCCAGCTAAATTCCTAGGAAAAGACGTTTTTATCCAGAAATGATGCAAGCTCGCTGGTATTTTTGTTACGATAGCTCTGCCCACTGAGGGCCACGTGAGATGACCAAGTTGTGACCTAGGCTCCGCGCTGCCTTTCATTTCACCCCCGGGGCAGGTGGTTAAAGGGGTCTGGATGCTGCCTCCCTTGAAGCGGTGGCCTGACCATCCCAGCTGTGTGGCTGTGGGCCGGTCCCTTTGGGTCTGCCAGCTGCAGGGCCCAGGGCCACCTGGACATGGGTGTCACCTGCATCAGAGGGCACAAAGTGAGCAGGCAAACCCTCACCCCTGCTCAGCAACACCTTTGCTGGAGGTACAGCATGGATGAGCCTTTGACCGGCCTGGTCTTTGGGCTTCCAGAAACTTCTGTCTCACTCACTAGGTTTGAAAGAACCAAGGTAAGGCCCAACCTCAGAGAGGTGTCACCTCTCTTTGAGGCAGCTTCTAAAGCAAGCCCTGTCCGCACTGGGCAGCGCCCCGCCCAGCAGCCCGGCTCCCCGCCCCCGGCCGCCTCACCACGCTCTCCCCGCCGAGGAAGTCGGGGATCACGTCCTTATCCAGGTAGTCCACGAGGCCTCCGGGGCCCTGGTAGTTGCTGCCGCTGTAGATGAGGAACTTCTGCCGCGTGTTCTCGTGGATGAAGGGGCTGATCTGAAACGCAGGAGGGGAGGCAGGGTGGGGCGGGTTCTGCACGGAGAGGTAACTCTTATGACCTGGGCTTAGTCACTTAATCACGGACAGGGACACAGATATGACATGGACTTAATCACCCTAAAGCGCACCGGTCAGTGGCTCGCGATGCGTCCACTACGCTGTGCAGCCACCACCTCCGCCTGGTTCCGAGACACGTGCTTCGCCCCAAAGGGAAGCCCCACACCCACTCGCAGTCACCCCTTTCCCCTCCCCCACCCCGGCAGCCGCTGAGCTGCTGGAAGTGAACCCTGCTTCCAGCTGGGCCCCGGCGGGCTGACTCAGCCCCACCCCGCCCAGTGAGCATCTTCCTAGGAAATCTCCAAGCAGCACATGAACTTGGTTTGCACAGAGATCAGGACAACTCGGGATAAAACGCTTCGCAAGCAGCTCCTGCTCCCCAGCCCCGCCCTACAGAGCCTGGAAGCACCTACAGAGGCCAGAGAACTTTCTGCCCGATAAGCACATCCGCGCCCTCCCCTGCTCACAATCCTCCGTGGCTCCCTACTGCCCCAGGACAAGGGCCCGTCTCCACCACCGGCTGCACTCCTGGCCTTCCCCGGCACTGCGGTCCCCTTTGCTCCTGTCTGCTCGGGCCACCCTGGACTCCCCCAAAGCATCAAGCGGGGTCCCGTCTCCAGGCCTGTGGCCAGGCTGTGCGGTCTGCCTGCCACAGCTTCCTCCTGCTCTTCCTGGGAAGACTCCCACTCCTTCCTCAGGTCTCAGCCTCAGGTCACCTCCTCAGGGGGCCCGCCTCCGTTCCCCAATCGAAATACGCCCCTGCACCGGCCCCCGCCCGACTCGGTCTCTCTGAGAGTCCTGACACCCTCTTGTCCTTGTCACAGAAACTCCCGGTGCTTCTACTTGGGGGTTCATCCTCCTCCCCTACCCTGTGACATGGGGGGTTGGGGACCCAGTGGCTGGCTTGTTCACTCTAAACCCCAGGGCCTGCACAGGAGCCTGGCACATAGTAGGTGCTTAGCAAAACACGGACTGGCTGATTTAGCTTGACCGCCCGGCTCCTTCCCCAACGCCTTCCCCGACCCCAGGCAACGCGCTCACAGCGGATTCGGGATGTGCAGGCCTGGAGGGGCCCGCTCCGCACTGCCCTGCAGCAAGGCCTCGGGGCACAGGCCTCCAACTGCACGTGACAAACTGTCAGCGGGCTGTAAAGTCGATTTTGTGCAGCAAGACTGGCCTATTTTGAACAGAACAGAACCGAAGACAACAGGCAAGACGGTGTCGTCCGTATTAAAGGAGCCGGCACTTTGCGGACCTCTTGTTCAGCAGCGCCTGTGTGCCGGGCTGCATACAACATGCGTGTCACACCGTGGGGCGTGGGCAGAAGGTTGTAAAAGCCCCACGGGACGGGGCCCAAACGCTCCTTGGAACTGGCTCAGGGGAGTCCCAGGGACACGGCCGGATTCCGAGTGTGACTCCCACGCCCGAGAAGGGGAACACGGAAGACACGCGCTGTGGTCGCCCTGCAGTGGGACAGCACTCAGCCACGAGAAGGAACGAGGCCACACAGGCTGCAACCGAGGGCCTCGAGGACCCCCGTTCTCAGTGACAAGAGCCAGACAGAAGAAGCCACACGTCGTACGACCCCACTCTGGCGAAATGTCCACAACAGGGAGACGCACAGACCCGGAAGGAGACTGGTGGCTGCCAGGGGCTGGGGGACGGGGAGGGACTGCCCACGGGCTCGGGGGTTCTTTTGGGGGTGATGGGAATGTTCTGGAATTGGACAGTGGTGGCCACCGCAGAACTGTGGATGTGCCCAAAAGCACAGAGCTCTATGCTTTGAGAGATGTTTACGGCAGAGGAGTCGCGTCTCAATGAAGTGTTGAAAGGAACACAGGACCAGGGAGAACCAGGCGGCTCTGGGAGGGGGCGGGGCTCGCGCCGGCTCTTACCAGCGTCCAGAGCACGGGGAAGACGCGGGGCGCGCGCACGATGAGCAGCCGGCCCAGGGTCTCGGGGTAGTTGTCCTGGACCACCTCGAGCATGCGCAGCAGCGCCTTCACGCCGGGCCGCCACAGGTGCCGCATGTTCAGCCCCTCCAGGTCCAGCAGGCAGGTCCAGGAGCTGCGGCAGAGACGGTCCCCGCTCCACCTGGCGCTGCCACCTCCCAGGGCCCCCGGCACCCTCCCCGGGGACGGGACGGGAGGCTCGGTGAGCCTCGGCTGGGAGCAGACGGGGCCACGGGACGCTCCCGTGGATCAGAGGTTCCGGGCGTGGACTCCAAGGCCCAGCACCTGAACTTGAGTCTCCCCTGCCGCCCCGAGAGCTGCGTGGCAGGGCCACCAACCTGGCCTTCCGCCTCGTGGCAGTGGCGAGGTCAGTGACAGGCCCCGTCTCAGGCAGCTGCTGTTGGGGTTAGGCGAGATGGTGTGTGGAGAGGGCCCCGCAAGCTCGGCGCACAGCCGGCTCCCAGTCAAAGCTGGTTATCGCTGTTAACTGTTGAAACGGTGCTGACCACTAAAGAGAGCACGGCAACTAAGAGCATCTACCCCACAGCCCGATGGCCCAGGTTCGAATCCCAGCCCTGCCACTTGCTGTGTGGCCTTGGCCAAGTTCTTCTCTGTGCCTCCACTGCACTACTACTAATTGATTGGGAAAATGACCGCGTCACTGCAGTGGCTGGTCCCCGGGAGCCTCCGCGTCCCAGATTTGTTCCCTCAAACCTGCACACACCTCTGCAAGGAGTCCCTGTGTGACACCCCCTCATCTGAACCATCTGGGGTGCATTCTTCTTCCAGCCAGGACCTTGATTGATCGATCCCACCCCCACCCCACCCCAACATGTTTCCTTGGGAAATCTCCAGACGGCAAAGGAACTTAAATTTCACCAAGATCAGGACATTCTGGGATAAAACGCTGAAGCATCAGGTCCTGACCGTCCCTGTGTCTCTGGGCTGCTGGGAGGATGAAATGGATCAAGGAGCTTAGAAGAACCTTGCAGCGCACACAGTAAGTGCTATAATGCGTGCTTGCCTTCTTTTTAGTAGTTACTGTTTTTGATCACGAAAAAGCCACTTTACAGACGAAGGAAGCTGTAGCTCAGAGGGGTTCACTGCCTTCGGGGTGATGCCCTGCGAAACTCAGGTCGGGGACAGACACTGGGGGGAGCGAGAAGTGGACAGTGGTTAAAGAACGTGATCCCGCGAGGCCGGTCTGCCCCCGGGATGAGTCAGGGCAGAACTCGGGCGGGAGAGCTGGTCTCAGAGAGCAAAGTCGAGGAGGCTGCTGAGGGCAGGGGTGGGGATGAAGTCCTCAGGCCTGAGCCCGACTCGGGACCTGATTCCGATCCTGCTGCGCCCTGTGCCCCGCCGAGTCTGTCTCCCTGCCCACAAAGCATCACAGGCGGCGACTGCCGGCGAGGACCTAATCAGAGCGCCCGGCACGGAGCACATGCGGGGTGCCCGTCGGCCGTCTGTCATCTAGGGGGGGGTTCTTGCCTGATGGGACGGCCAAACTGCTTTGTGTTCCCCGCACACCTCTTCTGCCCTTCCTCGTTGACGGACAGAACCTGGGAGGGAGACACGGAGCTGCCCAAGGTCCGCCTCGCTGCTCGGCCGGCAGGTGGCCCTCCCCAGGCGCAGCCCGGCCAGGGGTGCGGGCGGCGGCCCCCGACTCACGTGCCGCAGCAGCGCCTCCTCCCCCACGGCCTTCATCAAGCCCTTGGTGTCCATCTGGCCCAGGCGCAGGATGTAGAGGGGGCGGCCGTCTTCTCGGATGGGGCCAAAGAGAAGAGACTGTTATTTAGGGGGGCAGCCGGTGGGGGGACAGGTCAGAGCTAGGGGTGACAGCTTCGCCCCCCAGGCTGTAGCTCAGTAGGGCCCGGCCAGTCCCTGCCGCCGCCCGCCGTCACTCCCGCCCGATGGGGCGCGGCGAGCACAGGTGTTTTCTCCCTAAGTCGCACCCCGCCTTCTCGCACTCAGGCGCACTCGGCGACATTTCAGTGCTATTCTTGGGGCCGTTTTAAACAGTGGAAGCACCCCAAAAAAGGCACAAAGATGTTAAAATGTGGCGCTAAACAGGCCAAGAAAAGGACACCCGTTTGCAGTATGAGAGTTGAAACAAGGAGGCAGAGAGTCTCCGTGCCCAACCCCAGCAGAGAACGTGCACCTCAGGTGACTCGACTTCTTTGCTACTCTGCACATGGCTGGGAAACATCGCCAGAGCCCGTGAATATTGACTCGGGGTGACAAGTAAATTTTAGCAAGCAGGAGGTGGCAAATACAGAATCCATAAGCAACGAGGATCAACCATGTATGAAAAGGACCCACGCCAGCGGAACCTCCAGCGTAGCACTTACCCTAACCAATACATGGGAATTTTTACATAAATGACATTTTAAAAAAATTTGCATTGGCTTCAGTGGTAGTTTAATTTAAAAATCCGGAAGAGATATGTGGAGTGGGTGGAATAGTGCCCCCCAAAAACTCATGGCCACTGGAACTTTAAAATGGGACCCCACTTGGAAACAGCCTGAGCAGATGTAGTTAGTTGAGGATCTCAAGATGAAATCACACTGAGGTTGAGGTTGAGCCCTAAATCCAACGACCCGGGGTCCTTATGAGAAGAGGAGAGGGCACAGAGACATCCAGAGAGAAACACATGACAACAGCCCAAGGCACCCCAGGCTACTGGAAAGTGGGGAACGATTCTCCCCCCAGAGCCTTCGGAGCGAAGCTGACAGCTTGATTTCAGACTTCTGGCCTCCAGGACTACGACAGAATAAATTTCTGTTGTTCTAAGCCACCAAGGTTGTGGCAACTTGTTATGGCAGCTCCAGGAAACACAAAGTACGCGCAGCCCCGCGTACGTGGTTTTTTTTTTTTGAGACAGAGTCTCACTTTGTTGCCCGGACTAGAGTGAGTGCCGTGGCGTCAGCCCAGCTCACAGCAACCTCAATCTCCTGGGCTCAAGCGATCCTCCTGCCTCAGCCTCCCGAGTAGCTGGGACTACAGGAGTGCACCACCATGCCCAGCTAATTTTTTCTATATATATTAGTTGGCCAACCAATTTCTTTCTATTTTTAGTAGAGACGGGGTCTCGCTCTTGCTCAGGCTGGTCTCAAACTCCTGACCTCGAGCAATCCGCCCGCCTCGGCCTCCCAGAGTAATGGGATTACGGGCGTGAGCCACCACGCCCAGCCCTGCGAATTTGACTGCAGTGACCTACTGGTGGGGGCCAACCCACCCGCCCGGCGAACGGACGCGTGTCTCTTCCCCAAGCCCAGAAGCCTGTTCTGGTTCTGCCTCCTCCCAGGTGCCCGGGGAGTCGAAAGGACCGGCAGCAAGGCGCTAGCGTGAAGTGGCCCGCCCGAAGCGTGCTGTGTCTGTGCGTGGCGGAGGGCCGGGCGGCACGCACCTGCGTCCTGGTAGTGCCAGCCCCCGGCGTAGAACTCCTGCAGGAGCGCGGGGGGCCGCCAGGTCTGAAGGAGGAGGTCCACCTGCTGCTGCTTCCGCCAGCTCAGGGACTGGCACAGCATCTCCCGGGCCTTGTCCACGTGGAAGTCGCGGGCCCGCAGGAAGCGCAGGATGTGCTCGTCTTTGGGGATCTGAGGGACGGAGAAGGAAAAGGCCCGCACAGGGGTGTTCCCCAACTCTGCGGACAAACCACAGACGGCGAGCCTCCTGCGCCTCGCCTGCTCTGCAGAGTGTTTCGCTGGGGACAGGGCCACATTCTCCCTCAACCACGAGGCAGAGAGAGAGCCACGGGGTGGACAGTAGAGAGTGTCTGTGCATCGTGGCCGCCTAACCTCCCTCCCTCCTTGTGCCGGGAACGGCGCCTCTCTTCCCGGGGACAGCTGCTCCTCCCTGTGCCCGTCTTGCACGGCCAGCCCCACGAACAGCTGCCCTTTCTTGAGCGCACGCTCGGGCTGGAGGACACAAACTCATTTCCTATCTCACCTTTCCTCCTCCCTGTCCCCCATGCCCCCCACCATACCTGCCACCAACCGGATGTGATCCAGGGGGCCCCACCCCTGCACCCACCTTGCCTCTGTGGGTCTCCTGCAGCCAGCGCCGGAGCTGGACCAGGCAGCTCTCCTGCATGGGCGTGAGGCGGCCCAGGCACCTCTCTATGTAGTCCGCGTCCAGCTTGTCCCCTTGGAGAGGAGCAGGGGTGGCACCAGGACCAGAGGGGACACCGCACACCTCCTAACCGTGCGGCCTGCCCTTTCTGGAGCCCCCACACACACTCACTGGCCGCCCCTGCTCTGAAACACGGTTCCAAGCCAGGCTGTGGCCTCGGACTCTGAAGGCGGTCATTTTTCCAGCACATTTCCGAGGCGGTTCTGAAAACTCATGCTAGGCCAAACCTGGATCTCACTGTGAGATGGGATTTCTCCTCTTTGACCCTCAAAAATGAGGATACTTCCCACCCTCTGGGGCGTGCACAAGGTTAAAACTGGATTCATGGTGTATGTGTGGTTCGTATCCTAGTTTGTTTGTTTTTTCCCCCTTTATATTAGGAACATTTTCCAGGTCAATTAAAATCTGAACTGTGACAAAGGGCTAATTGCCGTAATATACAAAGAGCTCTTACAAAACAATAAGAAATCAATGGGCAAACAGGAAAATGGACAAAGGACAAGAACAGGAGTTCAGCTAACAAAGGAAAACAGAGTCACTAAGCATGAAAAAATAATGCTTGACCTTACTCATAGTGAAAGAACTGATCACTGCTCCACCAGTGATCACTCTTACTGCCTTTCAGAAGTGAAATCTTTACAAAGAGTCTGTGGGAAGCTGGGGTGAAGGCAGGAATAGGCAGTCACACACCTTCAGTGGGAGACTGATCAGCATAACCTCTTTGGAGGTCTAATTGGCAAATCCAACAAAATTTTAGTTGCATATAACCTTCTACTCAGCATTTATGCTATGTATATACTCCTACAAATTTTTAAAAAATCCCTTTACAAAAATGTACCACACTATTTGCATTTTTGAAAAACTGAAGCAACTTAAATTTCCATCAATAGAGGACTCGCCTAATAGACTAGTAATTAAACATAATCAATAAATAAACCACGTGTGGTGGCTCATACCTGTAGTCCCAGATACTCGGGAGACTGAGGCGGGAGGATCGCTTGAGCCCGGGAGTTCAAGTCCAGCCTGGGCAACACAGCAAGACTCAGTCTCTAAATAGTAATAATAAATAAATGTTTATTAATAAGTTGTGGTGCAACCACACATACTATAGAGTAGCAAAAGGAGACATATTCACTTCTACAGAAAGTTGTTCAAGCAACATTAGTGAGTGAAAAAAAGCAATATATGCTAGCACTCTGGGAAGCCGAGGCGAGTGTATTGCTCGAGGTCAGGAGTTCAAAACCAGCCTGAGCAAGAGTGAGACCCCGTCTCTACTATAAATAGAAAGAAATTAATTGGCCAACTAATATATATAGAAAAAAATTAGCCGGGCATGGTGGTGCATGCCTGTAGTCCTAGCTACTCGGGAGGCTGAGGCAGGAGGATCGCTTGAGCCCAGGAGTTTGAGGTTGCTGTGAGCTAGACTGACGCCAGAGCACTCACTCTAGCCTGGGCAACAAAGTGAGACCCTGTCTCAAAAAAAAAAAAAAAAAAAAAGCAAAATATGAAATAGAAAACCTACAATATGTTCTCATTTGTTCAACATAAGGCATACCGTGCAAGTGCGTGTGCACAGCCGTGTGAGTATACATATGTAACGTTACATACGCATATAAGCCTGGATAGCTTCAGAGAACACAAACACACAACTACTGTGGCCTCCAAGGAGAGGAAAGGAATCTTAACTTCTTATGTCACATCTTCCAAGCAGTTTGAATGTTTTTCCTGCCATGACCATGCATTACTCATATAATTAAAAATAGTTGTAAAACCAGAGGAAAAGGCAGTGTCAAGGCACCAGAGATCGATTTCTGATCTAGAAATAAACCAGCCCTGGCTGTTGGACCGGAATGGGGAGAGGGAGAGGCCGCGGGCAGAGGCAGGAGGCTGAGTCACTCCGAGACCCAGCCCCAGCCCCAGGAGGACCGAGGCGGTCCGGCCCCACCCAAGGAGCAAGACAGCCCGCAGCAGGCTCCCAGGGCTGAGCGACCTCGGCCGCAGCGACCTACCGTCCGAGCTGACCGTCTCCCGAGCAGGGCCCGCGGCACTGCTGGGCCCGTCGGCCTCCGGGGAGCCAGCGTCCCGCTGCCCAGCCTGGCCGCGGGCGTCCTCCTCCCGGCCCGGGGCCGGCGTCCAGCGGGGGATGTGAGAGGTGCCCTGGGAGGTGAGCTCGTTCAGGTAATGCTCTATCACCTCCTTCCCCTGAAGCCAGACAGACCAAGGACAGCGGGGTCACCGCAACAGCCGGGAAACCCCCCCCACCTCGCCCTGGTTCCAGCCCCGACTCGTGGCGACTGAGCAGCTAGACGTGGCCCGTCCGAATGGAGAGAGGCTCTGAGCGCCAACACCCACGGATTTCCAAACACAGTGAGAAACGACATACATGACACCGCTCTCTGGTACGTTTATATCGACGACACACTGGATAAAATCCATTGTCAAAATTAATTTTTCCCGTTTCATTACATGAACAGGCCTTTGCTCAGCAATGCATCTGAGGCCTTTAAAACAAACGTGACCATTTTAACCAGGAAAAAGCACCACGGAATGTCCTTCTTCTGTCCAGAGAATTCATTCACATGTCTGGACATCTGGGGGGGGGGGACAATGATGAGGGCACCCTCATTACAGGCCAGTGACTTTCCACCCATTATCTCATGTGATTTGGCTGTTACTAGAATACCCATTTTACAGATGGGAAGACTGAGGCCCCGGCAGGTTCTTGCCGGGTGTCACTCGAGTTGCCAGGTGGCAGAGCAGGTCCTGCCGAGGACTAACGCACCCTCTTGATGTTGGCGGTGTACTGCTTCATGGCGATCTTCTCCAAGGCATTTTCAAAGCCAAAGAAGGAGCGGATGTCCAGGGAGGCAGACTGCTCGAAGCAAGTCCAGTCCTCATTCTCCGGGTGGACCTGAAGGCCAGGCAGGGATGAAGCCGGGGTGTTAGCGTGGGGCCACCATGCCCCCCGAGAGGGCTCTGCCAAGCCTGAGATGGACAGCATGTCACAGCCTGGCAGCACTGTCGGGGACAGCAGTGCCAGGGGCCACCCAGGGAACAGTGCGGGTCTGATACCTGCAGCCCTGCCCCTTAAATACTGTATGTATACGCAGAAAATCACATTCACACACACACATATGCTTAGTATGTCATGCATATAATATATAAATAACTTATATAGCAATACCATACATTTTAGATGTATATTTTAAAACAGTTATTTTTTATATATTTATATTTTTACTGTATAATACATATTCTTATATATCAATAGATATCAGCGAAAAAAAACATCTGTGGGCAGAATCATGCCCAGGAGTCTGCTAAGTATGCAGATTCCTGGGCCCCCTCACCAGCCACTTCTGGCGGAGGGGGCGGGGCGCCGGGGAAGCTGCATTTCACAGCAGCCTCGTGCTGCTGGCGAGCGAGGCGCGGCGGGGCGCAGGCCGAGAGCCCCCACGGGAAGGAGCGTGAAGGCAGCTGCTGCCCACAGCGCCCCACACACGGGAGGGCCCAGAGGCGCTGGAGGCGTGCCGTGCAAACGGGCACCCCCGCCGTTTCTAACAGCCCCCCGCTGCCGTGCCACCGTCCCGTTGTAGCGTGTGAATGGCGTGGCCCAGGGAGGGGAAGCGACTTGCCCCGCGTCACTCAGCAAGACAGGGGCTGCGGAGCAGGGTCCCATCCAGCTCATCGCCCTCAGTCCTCACTCATGCTGTTCCCGCCCCCAGGACTCTGTTCCCAGCCCTTCCAGGGCGGCTCCGCCCAGCCCTGGGCCCGCAGCCTCAGCAGCACCTGCTAAGGAAGCACTCCTCCCACCCGCGCCCGTTCCATCTGCCCGCGCCCTTCCTAGCCCTGCGCACACACAGCCCCGCGGACCTGCTTTTCTCCTCTGGGTCTCCCTGGGGAATGGCAGCTCCATGAGGGCCCCATCATGCAGATGGGGCCGAGCCGCGTGCCCAGCGCTTGGCAGGGTGCCAACACATGATAGGTGCTGACACATGATAGGTGCTCAGTCGTATGTACTGGAGAATCACCATGATCATTAATTATATTAAAAGGTAACACTTACATAGGACTTCGTATGTGCCAGGCCCTGGCCTAAGGGGTTTGGATAGTATATTGCACTTCATTTAATCCTCACCACAACCTATGCCGTAGGCATGGTTATTAACCCCATTTTACAGATGAGGAAACTGAGGCACAGTTTCCTGAAAGAAAGAAGGAAAGGAGAGAGAGAAAAAGGGAAGAGGGGTGCCGGATTTAGCAGATAAAATACAGGAGGTCAGTCACATTTGGATTTCGGATAAACAAGGAATAGTATGTTTCCAAGAAATATTTGAGAAATACTCAGAACAAAGTCTCTGCTGTTTACCGGAGCTGCGCAGGCGCCCGGGCACCCTCCGTGCTCACCCCTGACAAGGCCCTGGGCGGGACAGCGGGGCTGGGTGCGGGGGTCCCGGCGGGGAGGGGCCCGCGGGGAGGGTCCAGCTCACCGTGTAGCTGCAGTTCTCGTGGACCACCACGCGGCTGGCGAAGGTCTCATTGTGCGCCTCGATGAGGAGCGTCCTCTCCTTCCAGTTCAAGACGTTTCTCTGCACGAACACCACGTGCTCGACACCCGCGATCTGCGCGGGAGGGCAGGGGCGAGTCGGGAGGGCCACCCAGACTCCCCCGGCCCGGGGCCACGGATCCCTCCCCGCCGCCCACCCAAGCCGGGCCAAACCCCTGGGACCCTGCGCGGTTCCCCCCAGTCCCCTGGCTGTCGCCCCTCTCGCACCAGGCCGCCCCCACCCCGGAACCTCCATCCGGACCCCCGCGCACCCCCGCCCCACCTCCTGGCCCCGCACCCCGTGCCTGCGCCTCTGCCCACCCCACCTCTGACCTCTGACCTCTGCCCCCTGCCCCCGCCTGCGCACCTTCCGCAGCAGCCGAGGGGCGTCCACGCGCAGCCGGCAGCTCCGCTCCACCACGTGCACCGCCCCGTCGGGGCTGCGGGACTCGCGCAGGACCTCGCTGCCCAGGAAGACGGGGATCTGCGGGCAGGTGGGGAAGCGCTTCTCGTAGGCCTGGGGGGCAGGACGGAGTGAGCGCAGGGCGGGGCGGCCGGAGGGTCGCGCCCAGCACTACCTCCGCCCCTGCAGGACTGTCATCTCATTAGGAGACGGGGTGTCACAGCCGGGAAAAGCGTCCCAGGCCCGTGGAAAGAGCAGGGACCCTGCTGTCACTACCGACAATACCTGCATTCAGCGCCTCTCAGAGCCGTGATCTGAACAACGAAGTGGCAAATAATCACACACACACAAAGTTCACAGCTAACACAAGAGTTTGGCAAAGCTTCAGGATATAAAATCACTATGCAAAAAATCAGTGTTATTTCTATATATTATCAATAAACAAATCAAAAATATTTAAAATGCAATTTACAATAACATCAGAAAGAATAAAATATTAATACTTAGGAATACATTTAACTAAGGAAGTTCAAAACTTTTACTCTGAACACTCTAAAACATTGCTGAAAAAAATTAAAGACCTAAAGGAATGGAAAGGCATCCCATAGTCATGGACCAGAAGACTTAATATTGTTAAGATGGCAGTATTCCCCCAAATTGGTCTACAGATTCAACAAAATCTCTACCCACACCCCAGCTGAATTCTTAACAGACATTGATGGGCTGATCCTAAAATTAATATGGAAATGCAAGAGACCCAAGATGGCCAAAACAATCTGAAAAGAACAAAATTGGAGGACTCGTATTTCCTGAATTGAAAACTTTACTACGTGGCTACAGTAATCAAAACAGTGTAGTACTGGCATAAAGATGTTAATAGATATACAGCTCAATGGAGTAGAATTGAATCCATAAATAAACCTTCACAGTTACCAGCCATTGACCTTTGGCAAAGGTGTCATCAATACAATCCAATGGGGGGAAGAATAATCTTTTCCACAAGTGGTGAGGGCACATCTGGATGCCCACATATAAAAGAATGACGTCTTTGGACCCCTACTGAATACCACACACAAACATTAACACAAAATGGACCAAAGGCCTAAATATAAAAGTTAAAACTATAAAACTCTTAGAAGAAAACAGGAGTAAATCTTTATGCACTTGGATTAGGCAATGGTCTCTTACTTATGACACCAAAACCACAAACAACGAAAGAAAAAATAAACTGGATATCATCAAAATTGAAAACTTTTGTGCTTCAAAGGATATCAGCAAGAAAGTGAAAAGGTAAACCAGATAATGGGAGAAAATTTTTGCAAATTATACATACATAAATATGCGTAAAATGGAAGACTTGTATCTAGAATATATAAAGAAATGTTAGAATTCAATAATAAAGAGAGAATACAATTTACAAATGGGCAGAGGATCTGAATAGACATTTCTACAAGGAAAATATACCAATGGCCAAAAAGCAAATGAAAAAATGCTCGACATCATAGTCACTAGGTAAATGCAAATCAAAACCACAATGACATACCGTTTTGCACACACTAGGATGACTGTAATAACAAAGACAGATAATAGCAAGAAACTGGAACCCCCAGACCCTGCCACGAGGATGTAAAATGGTACAACCACTTTGGAAGATAGTTTGGCAGCTCTTCAAATGGTTAAACGTAGAGTTGCCATATGATCCAGCAATTCCACTGCTAAACATATACCGAAGAGGCATGAAAACATAGGTCCATGCAAAAACTTATACACAGATGTTTACAGCAACAGTATTCATGATAGCCAAAAAGTAGAAATAACCCAAACCTCCATCAACTGATTAGTGGATAAATTAATTGTGGTCTGTCCACACAATGAAATATTATTCAGCCTTAAAAAGGAACAGGTACTGACCCATGCTACAATGTGGATAAGAAACCTCGAAAACATTATGCTAAGTGAAAGAAACCAGACACAGAAGACCACATGTTGTACGATTCCCTCCACTTACGCGAAATGTCCAGACCAGGCAAATACAGAGTGACAGAAAGTAGATTAGTGGTTGCCAAGGGCTGGGGGTGGGAGGAGAGGGCGGCATGAGGGCTAAGGGGTACAGAGCTTCTCTCTGGGGTGATGAGAATATTCTGAAACTGACTGTCGTGAGGGTTGCACAGTGCTGTGAATATACTGAAAGCCATTGGACTATATACTTTTATTTTATTTTATTTTTTGAGACAGAGTTTTGCTCTGTCACCCCGACTAAAGTGCAGTGCCGTTGTCAAAGTGCAGTGCCGTCGTCGTAGCTCACAGCAACCTCAGACTCCTGGGCTCAAGTGATCTTGCTGCCTCAACCTCCCAGGTAACTGGGATTACAGGCATGCGCCACCACGGTGGGCTAATTTTTCTATTTTTAGTAGAGATGGGGGTCTCACTCTTGCTCAGGCCGGTCCTGAATTTCTGAGCTCAAGCGATCCTCCCGCCTCGGCCTCCCAGAGTACTAGGATTACAGGCGTGAGCCACCGCGCCCAGCAAATATGTGTGCTCTGTGAGCCACAGCAGGTCTCGCCCCGCCTGACAGCACAGACTCCAGCCCCCACCTGGGTGCTGGTCCCGGCTCCACCGCTTATGGGCTGGGTGACCTTGGGCAGGTTACGTAACCTCTCAGTGCCCTACTGCACAGGGCGGCGGTGAGAACTGAGCAAGCTGACGTGGCTGCAGGACTATTTCCTCGGCAGCTTCGCGGTCTCACGCGTGGCGGTGAACGCAAGCGGGAGTTAAGTCAGGCTCCCCCGAGACCCTGTGCCCTTCAGAGGGGAGGCGCCTCGGCCCAGTGCAGAGTCCCCTGCCGGCGGGGATGGCTCCCTGAGCCTTGCTGTCCTCAGAGCCACTTGGGCCAGCCCCAGGCTGCGAGCTGGGGATGTGTCCTTCTGCGGGGGGAGGGGGTCCTCCCAGGCAGGGGTGGGGCTGGGTGAAGGTAGCCCAGGGGTCCCCAAGCCCAGGAGCGCACTCAGGGAGGGGAGAGGCTGTACCCAGTTCTCCAAGTGCCAGGGTCCACGCTGGTGGGGGCGTGTCCTGCCATCTGGCTTGACCTTCTCTGTTATTCCAGCGGGTCCCCGCTCGCTGCCTGTCACGGCCCGTGTGCCCCGAAATCGGGATCGTTGCAAGCTCCAGAAATAGTGCCTAGTGCTGGCATCTGAGGACAGACACCTCCTCCCCTTCCCTCCCGGCTCCTAGGAAAAGAGGTAGGGGGAGGGGAGCCAAGGAAGAAATGGAAACAGGCCCAGGTGGCCTTGGTGTCACCCCAGGCCGTGGGAGGCCAGCCAGCCCTCCCTCCGCCAGGGTCCCGGGAGGACAGAGCTGCCTCCGGCCATGGTTCGGGGTTGGTCGCTTTGACAAAACACAGCATGGTTAGAATGGGGACCCCCACATCTCCCCAGCGTGCGCCCGCCATGGGGCTCCCAGGGTCTGCGCTTGGAGAGCTGGCAAGGCAGGCCCCCGACAGGGTGCGCTGCATGTCTCCGGCCGCCTGGGACCCTCTCTGGAAGGGTGGCGGTCCCGAGGAAGAGGGAGCTGCGGGGAGAGGCAGGAGGGGTGGGGGCCTGGGTGGGAGCTCAGCTGCCCCTTCCCGCTGCTCATCACCTGGAAAGCGGGCCTCTGCCTCGCACGTGCCAGTCTCTGAGTGTCCCACAGAGCAGAGTAAGAGGCTAGAATTTGTATTCTCCAGGAGGCAGGACTGAAATGGTGGCACAGGGCACACACGCCCGCCAGGACCGCAGCTCCCTCCTGGCCCCATCTGAGCCCGGGCGGGCCGCGTCCCGCTGGCGTGGGAGGAAAGGTGTGCCCCTTTCGGACGTGGCCAGGCTCAGTCCCAGCCTCTGCCACTTTCTAAATGGGTGTCCTTGGGCAAGTCACTTGCCCTCTCTGAGCCTCTGTCTGGTCATCTGTGAAATGGGATGGCAGCGAGGATGTCGCCAGAGTCCCAAAGCGGTGAGCGCCCGCAGTCCTGACGGGCTCCCTCCAGCTGTGTGCGTCCTCCCGCTCAGTCCCATGATGGTGTCCTCATTTGACAAATGTTGAGCCCAGAGCCCAGAGAGATTCAGTATGTTACCCAAGGTCACACAGCACGGAAGGGTGCACCTGGATTTGGATCCTAGCTGGGCCCAGCACCCGCTCCCTCCGGGAGCCCCGGCTCAGCAGCTGGGCTTGTCCTCGTGAGCGGCTCAGAAACAGAGCTGGCATTGTCCCCAAGGCACTGCAGTGACATCTTCTCCTTTTTCCCCCCTCAGTCCTTCAGCTTCTGCCAGGCAGCGGCCACACCACTCCTGACCCTCTCCCCTTCCTCCCGACAGTTCAGTCTCCCGTACCCCCGATGACAAGCGTTGAGGGAGGGATGTACTCGGAACAGGCCTTGATGTCCAGCATAAAGCCCACGCTCCTCACTGTGGCCCCCGGCCCAGCTCTCCCCCGCCCCCCAGCCTGCACCAGCCACAGGGCCTTTGCACTTGCTGTTCCCAATGCTTGGGCCGCTGATGGAGTCCCTTGACAGTGAAGGGTGCGGGAGGTGCGAGTCACTGGGGCTTCCTGGAGAGGTAGGACCTGGATTGGGACTAAGGAGATGCTTGGGCTTCAGGGCCTCATCCACGCCGGTCCCTCTTCCCGGGACACCCTCCCCGCCCCTCCTCTGCACGACGGCCCTGTTCTCCACCCTGTAGCCCGTCCGTTTCCTTGGCAGCGCCCAGCATGCCTGTGACCACAGACGCGCCCGCACGTGGCGTGCGCCAGGCCTGGCCAGCGAAGGAGGACCGCCTGCCCTCCCAAGCACAGCCTCACGCCTGCCGGCTCCCGTCCCGGCACGCCCTGGGGGCTAACAGAGACACGCCGGCCAAGGAGGAAGGAAACAGTATGCCCTTGCCGCCGGCCCGGACGGCCCCAAGTCCGGCATCCAGGGAGGGCACAGCAGCCAGTCAGGGCCAGGGCTCCCCGGCTCACTTCCTGTCCGAACAAGCCTCGGTCACGGCAGCCCCGTCTGGAGCCCCCGGATAACAGGCGCAGGAGGGACGGTCGGCTTGGGCACAGCTTGCCCTGACTGCAAAAGGGAAGGCACTGCCCTGTCACAGTGACCAGGGGCTGCTCCAGTGACAGAGCCACACGTACTGGGGGCACCCTGGAGCTCAGGTCTTGGGGGACCCTGGTATTGGGGGGCCCCAGAGCTCAAGCTCCATCTCAAAGGTGTCCCTCCCAGAGCCAGAGGTCCAGTGTCAGAGGACTGCCAGGCGTGTCGGGCACCGCGATGCTGGCGTTTATGACGTGCTGCCTGCAGCACCGCGTCCTCACACTCCCGGCTGAGACGGGAACTAGCACGCCCCCATTTCACAGATGAGCAAGTGGAGGCCAGGGACAGCAGAGTGACTTGCCCGGCAGCACACAGCCAGCGTCTGTCTCCCCAGCTTCACTGCGGCACCTCGGAGGGTGCAGGCTTGTCCCTGCTCAGAGAAGCCCCTTCCTCTGCGCCGGCCGAATGAAGTGCAGGTGCCTGCCACGCGGAGAGGGGCTTTACCTAGAAGGGCCTAGGGAGCCCCGGGAGGTTGTAGAGCACCTCCCTCCCCTGGCAGGCCCACGTGAGGCCTTCGCAGGTCCTCGGCCATACCCACAGCCATCACGTCACACGCTTGGCGGACATTCGATTCAACCTGCACTCGTTTTAATTCCGCAGGCTTCCTTTTGTGTTCTGGAGTTGCCGCGTTATTTCCTTTCCCTGTCAGAGGTAGCTGTGACCCTTGGGAAGCTCTGGGCCCCGGCACCCCGCCCTGGGGGAGACCCCACACCCCACCCTGGGGGAGACATCGCACCCCGCCCTGGGGGAGGCCCCACACCCCGCCCTGGGGGAAGCCCCGCACCCCGCCCTGGGGGAGACATCGCACCCCGCCCTGGGGGAGGCCCCGCACCCCGCCCTGGGGGAGACCCCACACCCCGCCCTGGGGGAGACCCCACACCCCGCCCTGAGGGAGGCCTTGCACCCCGCCCTGGGGGAGGCCCCGCACCCCGCCCTGGGGGAGACCCCACACCCCGCCCTGGGGGACACCCTGCACCCCGCCATAGGGGAGACCCCCGCACCCCGCCCTGGGGGAGACCCCCTCACCCCGCCCTGGGGGAGACCCCGAACCCCGCCTTGGGGGAGGCCCCTGCAGAGGTTCTCGGACCAAACAGTCTCGGCCCGCCCACAGGGCCTCACAGAATCAAACGGCTCGTGGGACCCTCCCCGTGTTGTAAACCAGCTCACACTGGTTTCGTCTCTGCCCAGGAGCCCCTGCTGCTGGCTCCTTTCCCCACAGTTGGCCTGACCACCCACGTGTGAGGCCGGAGCCTCTGCCTGCTAAACACACACGCAGTGTGGCCTGGTCAGGGACACACGGCTGCAGAGGGTTTGGTTGCAGCCCTTCTGCCAGGTGGCCGGAGAGGACGTCCAAGCCTGCCCACTCAGAAAAGGAGCCGGTCCAAGGCCCGGGACCCACCCTGCAGGGCCGGGGTGGGGCAGGCGGGGACCAGCTGGCCACCTCCTATGGGGTCCCCATCCTGCAAAATCCACACTGGCACATTTGGCACGTGGGGATGGGAGCCTGGACCCCCACCCAGACTCACCCACCCTGAGGCCGGGTGACCTTGGGTGTGACACATCCCCTAAAGCAGAATAGTCACAAAACCCCCCAAGCAGCACTCAGCTGTGCCTGTTCCCTTCCCTCGTGCATCACGACTGCTGAGCAGGGTCACCGGCCCCTGACACCCATGAATCCCCAGGGCTTTGTAAAACGCCTAGCACATAGTTGACACTCAGTAGACATTCACATGCTGAATGCACGAGTGACAGCCTAGCACAGCCACTAAGAGCGTAGGGGCCCGGTGTGGTGGCTCACGCCTGTAATCCCAGCACTTTGGGAGGTGGAGGCAGGAGGATTGCCCGAGACCAGGAGCTCGAGACCAGCCTGAGCAACATAGCAAGACCCTGTCTCTACCCCAAAAACAAAAATATTAGCCAGACGTGGTGGTGTGAGCCTGTAGTCCCAGCTACTCGGGGGCTGAGGCAGGAGGATCGCTTGAGCCCAGGCAATGGAGGTTGCTGTGAGCTAGGCTGACACCACGGCACTCTAGCCTGGGTAACAGAGTGAGACTCTGTCTCAAAAAAAAAAGAGCATAGGCTCTGGGACCTGGATTCGAATCTCTGCTCTGCCTCTCACCAGCGGTGTGGCCTTGAGCAAGCCATCAAGCTCTCAGTTCCTCACTTCACTCAGTTGTAAAAAGGGGAACAAGAAAGGTGTCGCGATTACTGCGTTGTCGGAGGAGAAAAGGAGTCCGTTTTGGAAAATGCTTAGAGCAGTGCCTGGTGCATGGTTCGTTCTCCATAAACGTTTGTTAAATAAATTTAAATTTTAAAAACGCATGAGATTCTATAAAGTACAGACAAGCTATTTCTGCTGATGGCTTGACAGCGGAACCCTCCTCCCCTCCTTCCTTCCTTCCTGCTCTTCCTCGTCCAAATGCAAAGGAAGCTGGGACACGGCTCTTAACCCAAACTCCCACCAGGAGCGCAGAAAGAACATGCAAACGGCACCAGTGTGTTCTAGCCCAGCGCGCCACCTTCCCTGTTCTGCAGGCTGCGCTCGGGGCAGCCACGGCTCGAGGGCCCCTCCTCCCCGTCCCACTCCTCGGGAGCCTTCCTTGTCAACCCCCGCCCTCCCCCTTGCAAGCCGGGGAGACCCCAGGACAGATGAGATACCCATCCTCACCTCCCCCAGCTTTTAAAAAATTGAAATATAATTCCCAGATCGTAGAATTGACCCTTTTAAAGTATACAGTTTAATGTGTTTTATTTAGTACATTCACAAAGTCACAACCGTCACCACTATCTAATTCCAGAACACTTCCATCACCTTCAGAAGAAACCTCGTACCCTCAGAAGTCACCCCCCTTTCCCTCCTCCCGCACCCCAGCCCTAGATGACCGCTCGTCTACTTTCTGTCTCTAAGGACTTCTCTTTTCTGGATATTTCATAGAAATGGGATCACACCGGACATGGTCCCCTGTGACTGGCTTCTGTCCCTCGGCACGCTGTTTGTAGGTCCGTGCATGTTGCGGCGTGTGTCAGTGCCGCGTGCCTGTGGCCGACTGCTACGCCGTTGGGTCCAGCCCCCACCACCCTTTTTTGGAGGTGCTCAGCCGGAGCTTGCTGAGTGAGTCATTGGATGCCCCGATGGCAGCCGTGTCATCCCAGCTGACGAAGGGAAGCGGGCACGGTACAACCAGGGTGACATTATTCCGGAAGCCCTTTGAGATGACTGACGGCTGCAGAGGACCTGCAAAGGCAGCTACACCCAGATGGCCCGGAGCCCAGGACCCGCCGCTGTCCTAGGCAAAGCCAGCTGGGGAGTCACAAGGGGTGGAGACGCGAGTCAGACCAGCCTCTGCAGGCCGGGCACCTGGGCCTGGTGAGAGGACAGGGCTGCGTGGGGGGCAGCAGAGACAGAGCCCAGGGGCAGAGCCCCCTCTGCCACTTGTCAGCTGGGTGTCCTCGGCCCAACCTCCCTGAGGCTCAGTTTCCCCAGAAAGAAGAGGAGAATAACCATGATGACACCTGATCCGTGACACACCCTTTGCTGCAAAGATGAAAGGGTGTGCCCGCGTAAGGCAGTGGCACCGTGCCACATACCCACCATCGCTTTTCTTAATAGACGAGAGTAAATCAGCAGGGACTTGAACTGATATCTGTACACGAATGTTCATGGCAGCGCTACTCACAACAGCGAAAACATGGAAACAACACACATGTCCACCAACCGGTGGATGGAAAAACAAAAGGTTTCCTACCCATGCAATGGAATATTACTGAGCGATAGAAATGAGTGAAGCCCTGACACACGCTACAGCACGTATGAATCGTAAAAATGTTATGTGAGTGAAAGAAGCGAGTCACAGAAGGACAAATATAGTATGATTCTTCTTATATGTGGTCCCTAGAGTGGTCAAGTTCATATAGAGAAAGCAGAACAGAGGTTCCCAGGGTCCGGGCCGGGGGAACGGGGCTTGGTGTTTGATGGGTGCAGAGTTTCAGTTCGGGTGAGGAAGGAGGGGGTGGATGATGGCGATGGTCGCACAGGGTGAACGTACTTAATGCCCCTGAACTGTGCACTGAAAACGGTTAAAATGATAAATTTTAGCGCATTAAAGAAAATAGAAGGTCTATGGCCCTATCGGAAGCATTTGCCATGATTGGGGGCAGGATATTATGTCTGTGTTTGTTTGTATTTTCAACATCGCTGTCGCTATGTCTTTTGCTCACCACTGAATTCCCTGGTGCCTTGTGCCACACCTGGGACCTTGTAGACATTCAGCCACTATTTGTTGAATGAAGGAAGGAAGGAAGAAATGAGTGAATGGCCAGGTGCCAGGGAAATAAAACAGGAAAAGAGAACCACCTTCGTATGTAGCCCTGGAGGAGTAGCCGAGGAAGTACGGGTCTCCCGGTGTCGGGGCGGGCAGGCCTGTGTCTACACCCACAGGGAGTGTTGGCAGGTGCACGGCTCAAAGAGTGTCTGTGCCTGTCTGTTGCTGTTCATGCCCCACCCTCAGAGAGCTAAGTTCTGGAAGGCACTTATTGGGCAGCTGAGTAAATGCCCGAGGGACTCCCCCTGGGTTTGTCACGGGGGCGGCCAGGGAGCCAGCGGTGAACCAGGTGGGGGCAATAGCTTTGCCTGCTGTTAGCAGGTCCCCAGCCCGTGGCTGCAGCAGGCGGCAAAGTCATCGGGCCCGGTGACTCGTTCCTGCTTCTTGCACGTGGGGACGCACCCTCAGAGCGGAGGAGGCGGAGGCCCACGCACCCAGCACGGGCGCTCGCAGTGGCTAGGAGTCACCCATGGTCGGGAGCAGGGCCCGGGACTTCCGGGACCAGGTAGGTGGCGTTCCTGATGGTTCAGGGAGGGCAGCCCAGAGCGGCTTGGCATTTCTGTGCTACGACGGGAACTTGCTCAGAGGGGAAACGCTATTTTAGGTTTTCCAAGCGTCTCAGGAATGCCCCAGACCTCTGTCACCTCTGCTTCCTGGCTGCTCTCCCGACTTCCTGGCTGGAAACCCTCCTTCCATCCCCTTTCCAACCTCAGATCTGGTCACGTCACTCCCTCCCTCGGCAACTCTCTGCCTAGCTGACTCAAACGACCCTCGAGTGGCCTCCAGCAGGCCCTTCTCTGTGTTCCCACAATGCCCTGTTCTTCATTGCCAACAGTTCTGCAAGGTGTTTACCACACCACACACACACACACACGTGCGCGCACACACACACGTGTGCACGCGCTCACACGCACATACACCCACACGCACACACACTGGGAGCTCTATGAAGGCAGGAGCCACATCAAGAGAACCAGATGAACAAGACAGACGCAGCCCTGCCTTCCTGGACCTTCCCTTAATGAAAAGACCAGTTTAAACAAGCAAATTAATAGAGTAATGATGCATTTCAAAAAGTGCTAGGAATCAACTCATTTGCAGCCCTGCACCTAGCACAGCACCTGGCACACAGTAGAAACTCAAATATCTGGGGAATGCACACACACACACACACACGCACATCATGAATTAATGCACGCAGAAAACAGCGACTGAAGGCCTTAGTGTATCTCCGGGCGTTCCGAAGTCGGAAGATCACCTCACTGGGCAACAGATCCACTCTGTTCTCCCAGCCCAAATCAGAGACACGTTAAAGGTAGAAAACATTGCTTCCCCTTAATCTGTTAGCAACCAGATCAGATGACAGGGCTCTGGGGAACTAATTTAAACTCATTTAAATAAGGCCCCTGCTGCTTTATTAAAACTACGACCATAACAACGCTTCCAACTATAACTGCTTTTGGCCTGGGCCACGAGAATTCGAGAATTCACCTTCACCGGCTGCTCCTTATTAACAATCCATTTGCTAAATTACAAGCTGTTTGTCAATACAGCAAGGCCAAGCCTTTAAATATTTTAACACTTAATTGCTGAACCACAGAACCTCACCTCCATAACCCTCCCTCCGCATGAAAAGCCTATTGATCGGGAAACTCTACTCCGAGCCACCTTCCTTCTTTGCATTTGCAGGATCGGAGAGGACCTGAAGCCACGAGCACCTGGAGCTTGCATCCCACAGGGAGACCTGGGCAGTGGCTGGACAAGAGGGGACCAGGTCATTGCTGAAGCCACGGTACCCACAGATGCTTATGGAACCGCAGAGCCAGAATCCGGAGGCTCGGGCTGCGGGCTCAGATTCCCGACGTTCGAATCCCAGCTCTGCCGTTTACTGAGCGTGTGGGCTGAAGTGTGTCCCCTAAAATAAGCATGTCACAGCCCTCACCCTGGGTGCCTGGGAGTGTGACCTTATTTGGAGACAGGGTCTTCACAGAGGGGATCAAGTTAAAATGAGGTCGTTGGAGTGTCCTTATACATCCAACATGACTGGTGCTTTATAAGAGAGGGAAATTTGGACACAGAACGCCATGCGAAGACTGGAGTTACGGGGCCACGGCCCGGGAAACCCCAGGGAGGCCTGCAGCAGACCCTCCCCTGAGCCTTCAGAGGGCCTGTGACCCTGCTGACACCTTAATTGCAAGCTCCCGAGAGGCAATCAATTCCTGTTGTCCTAAGCCACCAGTTTATGGCACTTTGTTACAGCAGCTAATACACTAAGGAGGGGCTTCCCAGCCTTGCTGAGCCTCGGTTTCCTCTGTGGCTACATAGAGACCAGGCTGCTGCGGTAGACCTGCCTCTGAGCCGGCAGACAGGCTGGAGCGCGTGGTGTTTAATAATCAGCATCCTCTGCCCTCCAGGAACCAGGGTCTGGGATCGGGCCGTGCTCCCCTCCCCAGGGTCCCAAGGGGGCACAGGCGTCTGGGACAACATCGTGAGGGCGACTGCACCAGCAGGAACAGCCGCTCGGCCCAGACGCCACCCCAGGAACTTCACATCCTCAATCCAGCGACGAGAAACACCAAGCTTGAGGCTGGGAATGTACATTCTGGATCCATATGTCCCCACCTGCCGCATGTTTGACTGGGGCTGCCCGCAGAGCTCCTCCCACGTGTGGGTGTGGGGAGTACGGGAGTCAGCATTTGGAAGGCAGCTGTGCCCAACACTATACCACCAGCTCGGGAGTCAGTATTTGAATGGGCTCAGAACAGTGTCTGGAGCTTAATAAGTGCCAGGTATGAGTTTGTTAAACAAAATCTAAATTAGAATCTGCTTAGCCCCATCGAATAACCACCACTCCTCATTCACAGCAGAGAATATGTTCATCCAAAAACTTGTGCAGAAATGTTTATAGCAGCATTATTCATAATAGCCCAAAATTGAAAACAACTTACATGTCCATCAATTGATAAATGAATGAATAAAATGTGATATGTTCATACACAAGGAACTGTTATTTGGCCCCCAAAAGGAATGAAGAGTCTATACACGACATGGATACACCTTGGAAACATCACACTCGGGGGGTGTGCTTCTCCCAAACTCGCTGAGACGTACAGCTCTTTATATGTCCATCGCACCTCCATAAAGGGGTTTCTAAAAAACGTATCGTAGTGAGAGAAGCCAGACACTGAAGGCCACAAACTGTATGAGTCGTCTATGCGAAACTTCCAGAATAGGTAAATCCATAGAAACAGAGAGCAGGTTAGTGGTTGCCCGGGGTGGGGGGCAGGTCAGGGGAACACAGTGAGATTAGGGGGTCATGGCTCACGGGTATGATATGGGGTTTCTTTTTGGGGGTGATAAAAATGTTCTGGAATTGGCTGGGCTGATGGTTGCACAGCTCCGTAACTATATTAGAACGAAACCCACTGCCTGGTGTCCTTTCAATGGATGAAGTACCTGATAAGTGAGAAACGTCTCGGTAAAGCAATCACCCCCTCCAACCTTGGATACGGCTACTGAAGCTGCCTGAATCGTCTTAGTTGTTCCTCTGTTTGCCACGGCGATGCAAGCGCATTGTTCGGAATCAAATTACACAGAATGCTGTCCAGAAAGAAGAGAACGCAAAAATGCCCTGGGATCCCACCCTTTGGAAGCAGAATTCACACCAAGGGATTTGGAGAGAGATGCCCACTCATTTGATTAGATAAATTTTCTAAGTGGAAAATTAATTTCAAAAAAATTTCTTTATGTTGGGTCTAACAAGGTTGCCTCTAAGTGCTATTTTATAATCAACTCCACGAGCCCAATTTCAGCCATTTGTGTCATCGCTGGTGGACTTCTAAAGAGGCAAGGGGCACTTTGACTCTCAAGGCGGTTTTGTTAAACAGAAAAACCAAAAGGCCAGCTCCTCCCGGTCACTCGGATGCAGTGAAAATAGCTGAGTTCATCCGAAACTTCCCCGGCATCTGACCCAAACTGAGGGCAAGTGTTTAGCTGAGAAACAAAGACGGACATTAAGTACAGAAAACCCCTTTTGTGCCTACACAGCGCGCAAGTTATGTTGAGTTATGCAGCTATTTTGGGGACAATAATGTTTTGTAAACAGTCAGCAAAGTAGCTTTGTCTGCGGCCATGTGGCTTGGGACCATTTTACACACAAGGGCTGTATGGAAGATAAGGACATGGTCATGGCAGTCCCTTTGAAAAATATGAATGACTTAAATTAACAGATAAATATTTGAAAAAAAAAATTTTTTTTACTCCACCCACAAGCGTCTGTATGTCAACACCTAGAGACTGTTAACAGCTAAGGCAACAAACAAGCCTGCCTTCCTCTACACAACAGGAAGCTTACAAAATGTATTTAACACATCCCAATAAAGGCAATGCAAGTAAGTTACCAGTTCTATTCACACAGCCATGTAGCCCTAAGTACTACATTAATGGGCATGGTTTTTTTTTGGTGGGGTGGTTGTTTGTTTGTTTTGAGACAGAGTCTCACTCTGTAGCCCTGAGTAGAGTGCAGTGGCAGCTAATTTTTCTATTTTTAGTAGAGATGGGGTTTCACTCTTGCTCAAGCTGGTCTTGAACCCCTGAGCTCAAGCGATCCTCCTGCCTTGGCCTCTTAGTGTGCTAAGATTACAGGCATGAGCCACTGTGCCCAGACTGGGCATGATTTATTTTAAAATGCAAAAATTGCAAATATTTTTGAGAACCCTAAAACTGCTAAATTAAGTTGACATTTATTGAGCCCATGCAATCGTTGGTTTTCCATTTTATAGTTATGTGTCTCAGCTTCATGGCAGAGAACCAGGGGTCCCTAGATTATTCCAGAAGAGTGGAGACAGCTTCTCTCTTCTATTGAATGAATGAACAAGCCCTTGAGTCTTAGAATATGTGAGCTGCTGGGAGCCTTAAACATAGGATGATTATTTATATTTATCTACCACTTATTGTCTGCTTGGTATGGATACACACACATACACACACACAATCACTTTTCATACTCATGGCAACCTTGTGAGCTACATATAATCATCCCTGTTTAACAAATGAAGAAACAAAGGCTCAGAGAAGTTCAGCAACTTTCCAAAGACACACAGCCAGAGCATGGCAGAGCAGCAGGAGGGACCCAGACCCAGAGTCTTTTCATCACCCCATAGCGTCACACCCCCATTACAAAGGAGTCAAGTCGCACAGGCAAAACAATAACAGTTACAGCTAGACCTCATCGAGCACCTGATCTGCTTTACATATATTGATTCATTTCATCCACAGCACGACACCAGGATTTTAGAAACCAGGTGACTCTCATTTTAGAGATGGGCGTGGAGGCTCACAGAGGTCAAATGACTTGCCCCAAAGTGCCCCAGTTGTGGAGCAGGGAATGACCCCAGACTAGCTCCTGCCTCTCTGTTCTCCTGGGACCATCTGCACACAACAGCACAACGTGTAACGATGACTTCGGTGATGCTTTTTAACTCTTTATGCGACTATAAACACATATGCGTGCGGATTCATAGAAGAAGGCAGGACACACACATGCAGAGCCATCAAAGGATATGCTAGTCCTTGGGTAGAAGGCTGGGGTTAAGCATCCAGGGGTGGGGCAGGAGGGTTGGGTGAATTCTGGGACACCCACATTTTGTGAGTTCCTACTGTGTGCCCAGCACACAGCCAGGACACCATGAATTATCGCATTTACTCCTCACTGCAACCCCACAGCATTGCCCTGCCATGACTGAAGCTCAGAAAGCCAGAGTGATGGGGCCAGGCTGGGATCCCACATGTGCCTGGCTCCAGCACCTGCCCTTGATGCATAGACCACAGACCCAGGAGGCCAAGAACCTGGGAGCCAATTCTAGCCTCAAACTACTTTCTGCACAACCTAAGTATGCCACATAGCTACTCTGAGCACCCAGACCCCTTACCACTCACCCCCTCTCTCCTCCTGGTCTCAGCTTCCTTGAAGGGGAGAAAAGGTCTTTGCACAGGAGGATCCTGGGGGGTTGCAATTAGAATCAAGGCTCTGGAGTCCCCTCTGCACAGATCTGAGCCTGACTCCACCTCTTCCTAGCTACAGAACTTGGTGTCATTCCTCTACCTTTCCAAGTCTCAGTTTAGTGGAAGAGAAATGGGAATAATGACAGCTATTGGAGGGAACTTCATACATAAGGACCTAGCACTTTAAATATGCAATGAGTGGCTGCTGTCATCGTCATCGTTGTCATATTTACCATGATCATTATGATCATTACACAAAAGGACAGCAGTGGGTGGCCCAGATCTTTGTTTTCTGTCAGGGGAGTCTAAGGTGGGAGGAGAGGCAAACTTCAACAAGGAGAAGAAAGAAAAACCTTGTGTTTTGGTCGCTGGGCAGGGGCTCCAGAGGTTCTGGTGGAAGGCGGAAGGGGATGGCTGGGCCGAGGTGTCACTGGTTAGATGTCTGACCCACGAGATCAGCCAAGCAGCTCAAAAGCTCCTTGTGATCTGGAGGTCCGAGCTGATTCCTCTTTCTCCTGTTATAGCTAACCTCCTGAGTCCCTCCAACTGTCACTTGAGGGGCCCAAGAGTCAGGGGTCACTCACCGCCATGACCAGCTCAAATGGGTACTTGTAGACACGAACAGGAGATTGGTACTTCTGCACCATGTTCACACCGGAGCGCCAGCGGAAGTCACCAGGCAGGGGCGAGCACGGAGCCTGGGTGAAGGGTGACTGGTGAGGTGGCAGCTCCCTCCACATGAGGCAGGGACACTGCCCACTACTGGGAAGGGTAGGCCCAGCCCCCCAGCCCCACCCACACGTCTCCCAAGCCCTCTAAGTGAGAAGGCCAAGATGATCCCCAAATTACTCGGGTCAGGCCCCAGACACCTGTCCTGCCCCAGACCATGCTCACTCTCCCAAGGACTGTCAGCACCCCAAATTTTCCTCCATCCCCATCCCTTCACACTGAAGGCCCCAGAAGTCTCTGCCACCCCCAGGAACACATGCATATTTGCAATTCCTACACTCCCACTACTCCCTTCGCGCCTGCACCCACAGCTTGCCACGCACGTCCTGACCGGTAGTCTCCCCAAGTGTCCCTGCACTTTTCCTCCCACTTTCCTCCAAGACACCCTGACATACACACACAGCCTCCACCAAATTTCATAGGCACTGTCTCTGTCGCACACACGCGCACATGCAGGCTCCCCTCCCTCATGGGACCTCCCTTGCACACGCCCACAACTTTTCACACACGCCCAGCTCCCGGGAGCACACACCTGCCCAACTCCACACACACACGGTTCCCTTGGTGCGCACAGACGTCCACACATGCACACACGGCCATGCGCACATGCACATACACACACGTACACACACATAAAGGCACTCACACACGTACACACACATAAAGGCACTCACACACACATGCACGCATCTGCCCCTGTAGCCCCGCTCACTCACCCTCGCCTCCGGGGACGCAGCCTGGGGGCCTCGCTCTGGGTGTTCAACCGGCTCAGGAGCTGAGCTCGCCGCCTGGCCCGGAGCGCAGAGTCTGGGGCGGGGGCCGATCGTGGCGGCTCAGCCCTAGGAGTCCCGCCCTGCACACCCTGCGGCGGGCCAGGCCAGCCGGGGAGACGCGGGAGGGGCGGGGGCGAGACCTGCGTGGCCCGGAGCGCTCCAGGACCCGGGACAGCGGAGATCCCGGCATGGCCCCGCCCCCAGAATGGCCCCGCCCCCCGGACATGGCCCCGCCCACGTCGCTTGACTTGGCCCGCCCACATTTGCCCCGCCCCTGATTGATCCCGCCCCGGAATGGCCCCGCCCCGCTCTGGCTCCGCCCTAGTTCTAGCCCCTCCCCTTATCTTACGCGTACCTTGCTTGGACCACGCCCTCGGCCCGGCCCTTCCTCCAGATTGGCCACGCCTCGGGCAGCCCCCGCCCCCGTGCTGGCCCCGCCCCGAGCCCCGCCCGTGCGTGGTCCGCGCCCTGGGCGCACGTTCGCCAGCGCCCGCCAGGTGCCAGGCCCTCCCAGGCGCCGCCGCCGGCGGTGAGCACGCACGAAAGTCCCTGCCTTCGTGGAGTTCGCGTTCCGGTGGGCGCGACAGGCGCTGAACAACGAGGCAAGCACGGCATGCGGGATGGCGAAAATGCCAAGCAGAGGGGCAGGAGCGGGGCTGTGCGGAGCCGGGAGGCCGGGCTCCCCGGGGCCTCGGCTCACGCCCACCCCTCCAGCCCCCGGTGCCGGGCAGCTCGCTCCCGCGCCGCGTCTGTGTGGCCGGCGAGAAGCTGCTCTGCGCAGCGTCATCCGCGTGTCCGTTCGACCGACCCTTCCTGAGCACCTGCTGTATACCAGCGCTGGGCGAATTCGCCCTTCGCGCGCGGGAGCCAGACGGCGCCCGTCCCCACAGGTGCGCGCGGGGAGACGACGGCCCCGGTCTGGGTCGGACACGTGGCCGCACGTGCCTGTGACCACCTGTCCCGCTCCCTCCCTCGCTGCGTCCCGTTCTGATCCTTGCGCTTATCCTTTTGCTTACTCGTGCGTTGCTGACGCTCTCCCGGGAGGCTGGGGCTCCCGAGGGCGGGGGCCGGGGCTGCGCGCGTGCCCGCGAGGGCCTCGCTGGGGTCCCGGCAGGCGGGGACGCTCCCCGCGCGCTGGGTGAAGGGTGGCGCGGACGGAAACGGGACGCGAAGTTCCCGTCCCTGCCACAAGGTGACAGCAAAGGCCAGCCCATGGCTCCTGGAGCGCGCGCACCGGGAGTTGTTGGGGGACAGGCGGTTCAGGGGCGTCCCCCCAACCTGGGCCCGTCCGGGAGAAGCCCGGTTCCGCCTGAGCGCCAGCGGGGCGCAAAGGGAGCGACAACACTGTCAGCTGTTGTTACCCGCGCCTCCCCTGCCCCCCAACCTTGAGGGAGGACGTGGGGGGGGGGAGGGGCGTGGCAGCCCTGTGGGTGCAGGGAGCTCGAAGTGGGAACCCGGGCCCAGAGTGAGGTGAGGTTCTCCAGCAGCCCAAGGAAAGGGAATTAATAATAACCACCTCCACCCACCCGGGGTTACCTATTATTAACACTGTTCTACTAATTATTCCTACCGCTTCTGGAGCGCCCAGCTGGCACTCACTGGGCCTGGCACCATTCTAAAGCTTTACAGTACTAACCCTCAGAACAACACCTGCAGTGATGAAAACTGTTTTGGAACTCGATAGAGGTCATAGTTGCACAACATCAGGAATGTGCTAGGAATAACCACTGAACGGTACACATTGAAATGGTTAGTTTTATACTATGTGAATTTCATCTCAGTTAAAAACTTTATGAGGTCAAAATCCTCATTTTATAGATAAGGAAACTATGGCACAGAGAGGTTGAGTAACTTGCCCGAGGTCACATAGCTAGTAAGGAAGTCGAACCCAGGACTCTGGCTGTCCAATGCCTCCTTCCCCAAAGGCTGCAGCCGAAGTGCCAGGGAGATGTGACTTCCGGGCCTGAGCTGCAGGGCAGCCAGGCACCTGGCCCCCAGTGAGAAGGCGCATGCTGGGGCGTGAAGTCAGTCCCAGCGTAGGGTCTGAATTTCTCTCCTCGGCTTCCTGCCTGCTCTGCGGAAGGACCCAGGCAAAGCTGCCTTGTGAGGAGGTGGGTTTGGGGAACCCCATGGGAACTGCCCCATGTCTCTGAATACCTTCCCGGCAGACAGGCCACTGCTGTAGGAAACTCAGCCGTTAGTAATGCGCTTATTTGAGGGACACACAAGGCCCAGGCCCAGCACAGATGCCCCCGGAAGGCATAGTGCAGGGCAGCGTCCTCGGCTGGATGGGTCCGTGTGACACCAGGAACAGGTGGGGGAAGGTGGGGGTCGGGAGTGGGAGCACCCAGGCACCAGGCCCTTGAGGGGACAGGAAGGGCCCTTGATCTGGGCTGTGGGATGTCCCTGAAGCTGGAGGGAGAGAGGCAAACAGGGTGAAGCCCCCCGTTTTTCTTGTGCCAGAATACACTTAACACAGAAGCTACCATATAAACCATTTCTTAGTGTATAGTTCAGTGGCTTTTAGTACATTCACAGGGTTGTGCAACCGCCACCACTAGTTTCGGAACATTTTCATCACCCAGAAAGGAAACTATTCCCATTAAGCCATCACTCCTCCTTCCTTCCCTCAGTGCCTGCAACCACTGATCTGCTTATCTGCTTCCTGGAGGACATCTCACTTGTCCTGGGGCTGCCTCTCATTCCTGTTCTTTCTTCCCTCTTCTCAGAGCACAGCCCAAGGCCTCCTGGATTTGGGAGCCTTGAGGGTTATCGTGGTGGATTGGCGGGCTGTGGCGTACAGGTGTGCGGGTTGCAAACTGCACAGCTCTGTGCAGCGGCCCTGGTCCTGGGGGCAGCTGTGAGCAGAGCATGAGTCTGGGGGAATCTGACCCGGGGTGCTGCACAGACAGGTACCACCACCTTGACCTGCAGCCTGGCCCCCAAGTCCATTCGCTTCCACCAGGTGCTGCGCGTGGTCCAAAGCTGCAGGGTCCCTCAGTGCAGAGAGATGGGGACAGGGGTGGGGCATGGTGGCCCAGGGAGGCTGGTGTGTCACTGTGGGTGGGGCTGGTGGCAGAGCAGTCAGCAGCGGGTGCTGGAGACCAACCTCAATGTGAGTTCTGGCCCTGCCACCTCCCAGCTGTGTGGCTGCAGGGTCCCCTCCTTTAAAATGGGGTGACATGGAACGTCATTCAGCCTCAAAAGGGAACGAAGCCCTGACACGTGCTTCAACACGGGTGAGCCTGGGGGACATTGTGCTCAGTGAAAGAAGCCAGACACGGAAAAGCAAGTACTGTGTGATTCCACTTGTGTGAGTCACCTTAGAGGACTCAAATTCATGGGGACAGAAAGTGAACTGGTGGTTGCCAGGGGCTGGGAGGGAGAGGGGACGGGGAGTCATTTAATGGACACAGAGTTTCAGTTTCGTGGGATGGAAAGGGTCTGGAGGTGGGTGGTGTGATGGTTGCACAACATTGCGAATGCACTTAATGCCACCGAACTGTATACTTAAAGTGGTCAAAATGGTCAATGGTTAAAACGGTCAATCTTGTGTGCATTCTACTGCGATTTTCAAAACCCCATGAGCTGGTGTGCGTGCAGCGGTGTTTATAACTAACTGATGACAGCCAGTTGCAAATTCTTTTGTTGCTTCTCCACTCCCACTGCTTCATTTGACCAGCCTAAAAAGAAAAAGAATCACACTGGAAACGTTTTTTGGTAATGGGGGCAGCAGCGGTGCTGTGCTGAGGGAAGTCACCCCCGGGGCCCCAGGGAACTGTGGTGAATGTTCACAGTGTCATGGCGCCTGGGAGGCGGCGCCTCTAAGGGACTTCGTTGGGACTGGGGCGTGGCACTGGCGTTTCAGGGAGTGGCCGGCACAGTATAGGGAAGTGACAACTCTGGTTTTTGGAGCTGTGATTCGCCCAGTTAAAGTGTGCAGCTCAGTGGTTCCCGCAGACTTCCAGAGTGACACAGCCGTCCCCACAATCAATTTGAGAGCATTGTCACCACCCGACCCTTTGGCACCGCTCCCTGCCCCCTCCCCAGCCCTGGCAACCACACTCTGCTTCCCGTCTCCGTGGATTTGCCTATCCTGGACATTGCACATGAACGGCATCATGCAGTCTGTGTCCTTTTGTGTCTGGCTTCTGTCACTCTGCATGTTTTCAAGGTTCATCTGTGTTGTGGCGTGTGTCAGAGCTTCGTGCCTTCCCATGGCTGGATGATGTCCTGTTACAGGGACGGACCACGTTTAGAGTCTGGCCCTGACAGGCATGTGGCTGGATAACCGTTTTAATGGCTGGATACAGCGTATGTGGATAACGGGGAGGGCGGGCCAGGCAGAGGGACCTCCCAGGGAAGAGCCCAGAGGCGGGAAGGTGACGCCGTGTGTGAGCAGAGCCGTGGCTCTCACGGGGACTCTCCCACCTGTGTCCCCGGTCACATCCTAACCCTGGAACCCCCCAGCTTCTCCTGGGTTTTGAAGACACCCAGGAGGCACGGAGGCAGGGGCATCCCGTACGGACGTGGGTGGGAGCAGGCCCGCCCGCCAGCACGCCGCCCACCCTGGGTGCCTGGTGGGGGTGCGCAGGGTGGGGTGGCAGGAGAGGGGCAGAGGCTGGAAGGAGGGACCCACCCCAGCCCCTGCTGCCCTTGCACCCGTGGCCTTCCTCGGGCCCCGGGCACCTGCAGGGTGGAGAGAGAGCTCCCGTGTCAGTGCCCTGTGGCTGCTGTTCCAAAGCTCCGCAAACGGAGTGGCTGGTCCTCTTACGATTCTGGAGGCTGGAAATCTGAGATGGGTCTCGCTGGGCCCCACAGGTGTGGGCCCGGCTGGCCCCTTCGGGAGGCCCAAGGGAGACTCCGTGTCCTGGCCTCATCCAGCTCTGGGGGCCGCCTGCAGAGGAGGGGACGGTCACCGCAGCCCCTGCCCCGGGAGTGCACACTGAGGAGGCCTGCAGGGCTGTCCCCAGCTGGGCCACAGTCACTGGCAGGAGAGGGGACGTAGGACCCTCAGAGAGGGCTCAGCTCAGCTGTGGGCCACCAGCAGCCAACACCCCCGGCCACCGGGGAATGGGTGCCTGGACCCAGAGGGGGACCCGGGCTCACACCACAGCAGCCTCTGCACCCCGAAATGCGGGGCTGGTGAGGACTGGACGCCCGTCCTGCAGAGGAGCCACAGCGCCAACACTAGGGTGGGAAATGGACCCTCTGCATGGCGGTCACCCAGGGAGAGGCCCTGGACAGGGCGGGGGAGGTTTGCTCTCTCTCACAAGCGCGTGGGGGCAGGGCTGTGTCACGTGCACCTGCCCCATGGGGAGATCCGCACTCCAGTGCTAAGTGCGGGCTGAGGCTGGGCCGTGTACTGGGCACCGTGACTGCTGGAGTGAGAAAAACACGGGCAGAACCTTGCCCCGGCGGAGCCCCACTCTGGAGGAGAGGCAGACACGCGGGACCCGTGAGTGCGTTCGGTGTGGGTCAGGCTTGTGGGTCAGGTTGTGCAAGGGCTGGTAGGGAGGACGAGAAGGGACGTGGGGTGGGTATCACAAGGCACAGAGGGACTGGCTGGGCTCAGCGAGAAGATGACGTGAGCAGCAGAGATTGCGGAGAAGAGCAGGTGAGCCTGGCAGAGACTGGGCCCAGGGGCAGCCGTGCAAAGGCCCTGGGGCAGGAGTGTGCTTGGCGACTTAAGGGACAGGGAGGTGACTGTGCTGCAGAGCAAGCAAGAGGGACGTGGCAGGGGAGAGGAGCCGGCTGGGGGCCCCCAAGGGAGGGGGTGGCAGGGGTGGTCTGTTTGACTTTGCCGCTTACGGCCTCAGAGCAGCGGGAGGTGTGGGATGGGGGCGGGGGCGGGTGCTGACTCCCACCTTAACCCTCCTGCTGTTGCTGTATTGAGAACAGACTGTAGTGACAAATGGGGGCAGGGGACGGGCAGCTCCTGCAGCGATCGGGAGGTGAGGGGTGAGCTCTACTGCCCAGGTAGACGCTGCCTGTGGAGGTGGGAGCCGAGGTGACCCAGCCGGGAGAGGAAGAGCAGGGGAGGGCCGGAAAGGAGAAGCCCTGTACCCGTAGAGGCCACCAGGGAGCAGGTGCAGAGAGGGGAGCCTGGGGACAATGGCCTCTTGTCACTGTAGCCTGACACTCCAGCCTGAAGGTCAGCTCAGGTCGTGGTCTCTCAATACGTGCTCTGCCCACCAACTGGGCCGGGCCCGGGGACAGGGCGGGGAGGGGGTGCCACAGGCACCAAAGGCCCGAGCCCCGACAACAGGGCAGACTCCAGTGACCCCCAAGCTCAGTGCCTGTGACCCCGGCCGCCCACCCAGCCCCTCGGAGCTGTCCCTGCCTGGGACGGCCAGGGCCCCGGCTGTCCACTTCTCCACGCCGGCCTAAGGCCATAGCCCCCGGACACATGCGGCTGCTTCAGTTTGTTTTAGTGAAACACTGTAAATATTGATGTGTTATATATTCATATAAATAACAATAAACATAAACACTAAAATGAGTGATTCGGTTCCTCGGTTACACTGGCCACATTTCAGGTGCTGGGTGGCCACGAGTGGCTGTGGCTTCCACACACACAGAATACTCCCTCCCGGCACACGGTCGTGTCGCATGAGGCTGCCCTGGGGTCACCCTGAGACCAGCAGAGCCTGGGCCCTTTGGGGGGACAGGACGGACCAGGTGGGAGGGCGGGGCGGGGACCCCGGGCTGGGAGGAGGGTGTCTGCCCAGAGCCGGCTGGCGTTGACTCATCCGTCCCCGAGGCCGGGGCCTTTGCGGGGATTAAGCTGAGCCTGTGACCAGAGAATGGCCGGGGCGGGCGGCGCTGGGGGCCTGGCCACGGGTACGGGCAGGAATGTTTGAGCTCAGCAGAGAGAGGGGACAGAGCCGGGCAAAGCACGCGGGGCAGGCAGGTGGGGCGTGAGCCCGAGGGAGATGCTGGCTGCGCTGTCGTTTTCAGTCACTCATGGCAGACGCCACACCTTCCTCGGGAGCCGCAGAACTCCCGCACTCCTCCATGCCGGGCGGCTTGGCACGCCGTCGCCACTCCCGACTGCCTGCCCGGCACTTAGCTCATTTTGTGTTTTAGAAATGAGGTTGTCTGTCTGCTTTTCAGCCCCTTGTCCCTGCCCGGAGAGGAGGCCCCTCAATGCGGAGGCCGCACCGCACCTGCGCGGTGTCGCCAGGGCCGGGCACGCCTGGGCACTGTGTGCGCGCTTCACACCTGGACCCGCGGATTGTAGGAGGCTCCGAGGAGGGGAGAGGTCAGGGCCCTCCCCCAGGGGCAGAGGACATGGGGTGGGGGCCTGGGCCCTGGCAGCGAGGGTCCCCTCCTCACCGGGGCCCTGACCATCTCGGCCTCCCCCACCCGGGGCCCCACCTGACGGAGTCTCCATGCCAACCAGATTTTGTCAGCCCGGTGCGCCCCACCATCGGGGACACAGGAGAGGCACCATCGCCCACCTGAAGTGGCCTCGAACTTCCTCCAACTGTCCCCGCCCTGGTCCTCCCCAGCAAGCTCCCCGAGGGCAGGAACCTGCGTCCGTTGTACGGGATCCTGGATCCTGAGTGGCCAGAACCGACTCGTACCTGTGCAATAAACATTTGACGAATGAATGGATGAATAAATGGATCAGTGAATGAACAAATGAATGTATCCCTTCTCTTCCACCATAGTTCTGACTAGGGACCCATTAACTCTTTCCTGGTCCTCCGGGGACCTTCTCTGGGACCTCCGCAGTGCCCTGGCCCGCCCGTGTTCTCATTCGGGGGCGACATTGAGCACCTGCTGTGAGCCAGGCACCCTGCTAACCGGCAAGCTATGGACCATGGCGCTGGCTCAGATCGAGGGATTAAACCCTGAGCGTCCCACTGACCTCCTCCAGCAGGCATTCCGTGGCTCGGGAGTTCAGTTTCCACGTCTGAAAAATGGGGAGAGGAAGGGACAAGCCAGGCTGCCATCTTCACCACGGTGATGGCTTCGTGGCCGGGTGCCTACGTCGGATCTCAGCGGACGCTGCGCCTCCACCGCACACGCGTCGCGTCTCCACAATGCGGAAAGCGACGGGCCGGCCTCGGAGCCACGCACTGGGCACAGGGCCGGGCACGTGGCGCACGCTCAAGAAAAGTTGTTACTTGCCGTTGTCACACGTGTCACTTCACTGAATCTTTCCAAGACCCTATGGAGCAGGTGTCAGAGCGTCCCCATTTTGTAGATGGGGAAACTGAGGTTGAGAGCAGTGAAGACGTTTGACCAGGGTCACACAGCTAGGGATGTGGCATCCCAGCTCACTGGGTCTCCGTTTTACAGAGAGGTTAAGCCACCAACTCAAGGTGGCACAGTGGTGGGGTGCACAGCAGAGCCAGGACTCAAACCCAGATTGGCTTCACGCTAAAACCTATTCACCTTGTGTTCTGCCCATCCCAGCCTGGCCTGTCCATCACCCAGGCTTCCGGCCCTGGAGGGAACGGGGTCCTGACCTCCTGACCTGGGCTGTTCCTAGTCACACCCGACACTGTCCCCAGAAATGCAGCCCCACCGGTCTGGGCAGGGGCTGGGCAGCGTGAGCCCTGGCTGGCCCGGAGGTGGGGCAGGGAGGAAGCCGGCTTGGGCGTTGCAAGGAGCACGGAGTTTTGGGGCTGGGTAGGGCGGCCTGTCCCGCAGAGATCCGGAGCCTGGCAGAGCCTGTCTGGTCCCACCCCACCCAGCTCCACTCTCTGCCCTGACAGTGTGACCTCCCTGCTGGTGGCCGTCACGTCCTGGCCTGAGAGGCCCAGAGCCGGGCTTGCAAAGACGTGTCCAGGGAGATGGAGCAGGTCGCATCAGAAGTGGCCCAAGGTCCCAGATGAGGAGTCTGGAAGCCTGGAAGGCACAGTCTGCAAGCCGGGCTGCGTGGCTGGTCAGAGTGGACTCTGGCTCCGGCTCCAGAGGAGGCAGCATCCAGGAGGCCCCAGCTGAGCCGAGGGTTAACCCCTCAGCGGCTGGCCCGGGGAAAGGCCAGGGTGGCTGGGGGCTCAGGGCAGCCGCTACTCAACCACCGGTCAGGAGCCATTTCAATGTTTTGACAGCAGACACCGCTGCACGGTGCGCACCTGCACCTGGGGAGGGCCCATCGCAGCAGCAGCTCCCTGGGTGGGGCCGCTGGCAGGCAGGGAAGGTGGCAGGCGGCCAGGGGGCCTGTGAGCAGGGGCCTGAGGCACATTCTCAGGGGGTGACTCAGGGGCAGGCAGAGCGTGACTCACAGGGGACCCTCTCCTGCTCTTGCGCCAGCGCCCGCCTCCCCTCTGGCCCTGGGGGGGGGTGGAACTCATGGGCCCCCCGCCCAGGCCAGGCGGAGCGTGAGTCAGCCCATGTGGGCCACAGGGCCAGCACGATTTTTCCACCCCTCGCATTGTCCTGCGAGAAAAGTAAATACATGTTACAAAACACGGGGGAAGCTGGGCCAGCCCCTCCTGTCCCCTCGGGGGGTGGGCAGGAGCCAGGCCTCCACACCAGGAGCTCTGCGCACATCACTGTGCACTGGCTCTTCCCCGTTTTGCAGAAGGGGAAACTGAGGTCCAGAGAGGTGAAGCCACCTGCCCAAGCTCACACAGCGGGGTGTGAGGTGGAGGCAGGATTCAAACCCAGGTTGGCCTCAAGCCGAAGCCGGTGGGTTTTCCCAGCTGTGCTGACCAGGACGAGCCCAGCTTCGTCCGTCTCTGTTGGCAGCTCTGTTTCTCAGGGTGGCCCCAGACCACCTGCTCCAGCATCCGGGGGACGAGTGTTTGTTAAAATGCACATTCCTGGGCCCTGCCAGGTCCCACCCAACCACAATCTCTGGGGCAGATCCTGGAATCTGCATTTTTAAATGCAGCCCAGGTTGGGGTGAGGCCAGCAGTCAGAGACGGGAGAATGGCCGTCTACACCCAGGCTCTGGCTGCCGGAGTCGTCCTGCAGAACCCTCTCTCCTGGGCTAGGGGAATGCTGCCCTTCTTGTTTCAAACTGGTTCACAGGCAACAGCCCAAGCGCCTCTCCAGCTGCTGAGGAAACAGTGATGGCAAACAAGGAGGGTGTGGGGGACCCTTCAGAAAGCGGCCGGCCTCCCGTGAGCTGGCAGCCCCGTCTGGCTGCAGGAAGGGGGCAGGTTTCAGGGTGGCCGATGGTGGCCTGGTTGCCAGGGAACAAATGGCCCTTAAAGGCGCTGTCTCCATGGGGTCAGCCATCAGGCAAACCCAAGGAAAGCAAACACCCTCCCCGGCCCCAGCAGCCCCTGGCAGCAGGGGGGATGAGTCACTTGGCACGGGAGGGCGCCACGGATCCAAACAAATCCCATCTGCCCAGAGGAGGATGCACGGGCTGAGAACGGATCCCCCCGCATCCGGCCTGCCCACAGCCGTGTGTGGCGCACACGCGAGCACACACGTGCACACACCAGCGCCCAGCCCAGTGTTTAGAGCACAGAGAGGGGAGGGGTGGTGAGGCACCACTCGGATTCCTCCTAAATCTGCTAATTCTCCCCCGCCCCCAGCTGAGTCAGCGGGAGCCAGGCCCAGCCGCCCCAGCCAGAGCCGGAGTGAGAGCTCCGGAGGGTGGGGGGGGGGCGGGGGTCCGAGGGCTCAGGCGCTGGCAGCAGCCCAGCTGCGCGCTGCGCCTCTCAGGGCCGGAAAATAAGACAAGAGAGCAGCCACCTCCCAGGCAGGAAGCACGGCCTGCTTCACCCCGTGGGGGCTGCTGGGCAGAGTCAATCAGCCAAGGCGTGTTGGGCACTGGCTATGGTGCCTGGCACCCCAGTCACCCTCAGTCCATAAGATCCGGCATTTCTATTATTCATGCCCTCATTGTTGCTCAGAAGCTGAGCTGCAAGCCTGCCTGACCTGGGGGTCTCTGGTCCAGGTCCCTCCCCAAACTGACTTTCACTAGGAATTGTGGATCTGGAACCCATCGAAAGGGGATTTGGTAGTTTGGAGAAGTCCAGCATTTGAACACCATTTGGAGCTCCCATGATCTTGGGACTTGTACCCCTCAGACCCACAAACATACAGCCTCCAGCTACCAACATAAGCCCCTCCTATCTGTTAAGCCTTCACTGACTACCAGAGGACATGTCAAGTGCTTAACACGCAGGATCTCACCCTGTGAAGTTGATGCTATGCTTGCACCCATTCCACAGATGAGGGAAACTGAGGCTCAGAGAGACGCTATCCCTCCTCCCTGAGAGGATGCAGCAGACACTTTCTCATGTATCCTTCCAGAAGCTTTCTGTGCATATACAGGCATGTTACCCACACGTATTTCTCTCTCTCCCCAACACAAGCGGAGTGTCCTATGCCCTGCCTTTCGCACTTTGCCTCTGGAGCTCCCCTGGGTGTGTGTCTATGTATGGCCTTCCACATCTGCCTCTTTCCCAGCTGCGGGGTCTTCCCCAGTAGGGATGCGCCCTGAGATATTTAACCAACTCCCTCCCGGCGGGCAACAGGTTGTTTCCTTGTTAGCCACACTGTTGCGGTGAACTGAGAGTCCCTGCAGGGAGAGGTAACTGGGAAGGAGTGGGACAGGGTGTTCAGGCAGAGCTAGCGCAGGGGCGAGAGCCGGGAACCAACAAGAGTGCCAGGGAGCCCCTCTCTGTGTGCCACCTGGGCCGTGTGCAAGGGTCTGTGCAGGTGAGCCCGCTCAGCGGAGAATTCCGGCTTCTGCAGGTCCCAGGTGCCCCGCCACACACACCTGTGTTCTGACACCCTGGCTGCTCTCTGACACCTGCTCCCAACGTCACCTGGCTGGAGGGAGCATCCCTTCGGTGCCCTGAGACATAGGAAGGGAAGTCGCTGCAGGAAGAGGGAACTGCCAGAGCCCTTACCTGCTGCCAGGGGGCCGTGCTGAGAGAGGACCCCGGCAGGACCCGCGGGGACTAGGCTTGGTGGGAAGCTCTGTGCAGGGCTCCCACCCGCCTGAGCAGTGGGGGGCCACTCGCGGTGAGGTCTCACTCCACCAGGGCGACTTGTCCGAAGTTCAGATCCCTGGCCCACCCTCCAGCCGCCCCAGCCAAGACTTCAAAGGTCCCAGGGGCCCAGAATCTGCATTTTACAAACTCATGCATAACCTCAGAGCCTCTGCCTCTCACGGGGTCTTTGTTCTGTACGGGTCTCCGGACCCCTTTGAAAAGGTAACAACTTGAGTGTTTGGGTTTTGTTTTTTTTGTGTGTGTGAGAGACAGAGTCTCACTCCGTTGCCCGGGCTAGAGTGCTGTGGCATCAGCCTAGCTCACAGCAGCCTCAAACTCCTGGGCTCAAGCGATCCTCCTGCCTCAGCCTCCCGAGCAGCTGGGATTACAGGCATGCGCCACCATGCCTGGCTAATTTTTTTTCTATATATTTTTAATTGGCCAATTAATTTCTTTCTATTTTTAGTAGAGACGGCGTCTCACTCTTGCTCAGGCTGGTTTTGATCTCCTGACTTTGAGCTATCCTCCCGCCTCAGCCTCCCAGAGTGCTAGGATTACAGGCGTGAGCCACTGTGCCCGACCATGGATTTTTATTAATGTGTGTTCCCTCCCCTGCCCTCCACAAGGCTGAAAGCTCCCCCAGAGAAAGGCCTTTTTTGGTTTCTTGCTTTTTCCTTCTTTGTCCCACAGCAAAGCCTGGACATGAGGCTGGGGAAGGGGTGGGACCCTCTGGTGACTGAGTGACCCTTTGAGCAAAGCCCCTCCCTGGAACAAGGCGCCTGTGGACGAGGCGCGTCCCAAAGCAGCTGTGGGGAGAGTCACACCCTTCCGCCCGTCCACAGATGCCCTGTTGAGAATAGGGTTTTCCCAGAGTGCCCCTGACGCTCGGAAACTGCAGGCCTTTGGTGGCAGGGTGGCCCCAGATGCTCTGGCACCTTGGGCAGCAACAGCTCTTGAAGATCAATTCCTCACTAAACTCCTTATTTTATAAATAAAAAAGCAAATGGGGAGGCCACTGGCCTGAAGGCTCAGGCAGCTGAACTTGAATCCAGAACTCTGGAGGCCCAGCGGGAGGCTGCTGTCCTGCCCGCCTTCCTGCAGACCTGATCACTCCCTGGGTCCTGATAGCCCTCTGACCATAAAGCATCTCGCTCGCCGCCTTCCCCAGACTGTGGGCTCCTCCCCCGCTGGGCTCGGGCCCCGCCCCCGCCCCCGCCCCCGAGAGTGGCTGCGACCGCGCCCCGCCGTGGGCCCCACGCGGGCTCTCCGCCAACCTCAGTTTCTCTGTCCAACCGCAGCCTCCTCCCCGGCACACGGTCCAACGGGACATGCTGGCAGAGTTGTGCAATGCGGCTATTCTGAACGGGAATCCAGCAACTTTTATGACCGGCTACGAAGTGTCTCTCGTGTGCCAGGGCTGGGGGCGATTAAAGTTTCAAAGGGTTTTTGTCTACCCCAGATCGCGGGCCGACAGCAGCAGCGAGCTTCCTGCGTTTGCGCAGGGGCACCGCGGCGCAGCGCCGTGAGTTGACTGCAGGAATCGCCGCCGCGCAACCCTTTGGGACCCGGTGGGGGCAGTTGTTGTCACCGTTTGACAAAGAAGAAAACAGGCCCAAAAACACCTTGCCGAGGAGCCTCCGCTGCCCGGTGGGGGCGGTGGGGTTTGAACTCGGGCAGGAGCACTCCGAAGCCTATTCTCAATCGCTGTGCACACAGCTCCCACCTGAGTGTAATTCACCAGCCGCGCAAGGCGCAGGGACCCATAGGGCGCACCTGGCTGGGGCCCACCTGGTGTCCGCTGAGCAGGCGGCCGAGAGCAGCGCGAACCAGGTGAAGGCCGAGCGGGAGGCGTGCCAGGTGGCGGGGAGGTGGGGCTGCGTGCGCTCCCGTAGGTGGCCTTCGCTCCCCCGCGCCCGCCCAGCGCCCAGCCTCAGGAGTCCGCAGGCCGCGGGGGCGGTGTCGGGCCCAGATCCCTGTCCCCCAACCCCCGCGCCCGCCCCGCCCCGGCCCGGCCCGAAGGCGCCCGACGCGCCCGAAGCCCCGCCCGCGCGGTGGCCCCTCCTCGGAAAGGTAAGCGCCACCTTCCCGGGAGCGGCCGTGGAGCCAGTGGCCGACTGGCGCCCCGCCCCCCGCCAGTAGTGACCGGGCGCCGCGGCCGCGCCGCACTCGGGGTCCCCGCGCCACCGCTCGCTCACCTGCGCCGCCGCCCCTGCCCGCACCCCCGAGCGCCACCATGAACTCGCTCTTCAAGAAGAGAAACAAAGGCAAATACAGCCCCTCGGTGCAGACCCGGAGGTGAGGAAGCGCCGCACGGCCCGCTCCGGACGCCCCCGGGAAGCCCTGGCGCGGGGGAAGACCGCCCGGGGCCGCCCGGGGCCGGGCGCCGGGTACTGAGACCCGAGCGCGACGCGCGGGAACGCCCGACCAAGGCCACCCTGGAGCTGGGAAGCGCCGCCTGCCCGGGTGGGGAAGGGACTGGTTGTGGCGCCGAGGGGGCACGATGTGCGGCCTCGGGGACTCCCGGAGCCCAGGGAGCACTGCCCTGGGGGCCTAGGGCATGGGCAACTCAGCTGGGGTACGGGGCTCCTCTGTGTCCCAGGGTCGCTCCTGCGCCAGGAATCGCCACCGGGATGCCGGGGCGGAGTGTCCGGAGGAAACTACACCCAAGGCGGGGGCGCTGCGGGGGCCCAGGGCGCGCGGGGCAGGGAAATGGAGCTGGGCGTGGGGGGCTCCCAGCGCGTCCGAGAGCGCGCAGGTGCTCCTGCGTCTGGAGGCCAGAGGCGGGGGCGGGGGGCGGCCACCTGCCACAGCTCCTCCCGGCACCTGCCACCCTGCGCCCCAGAGCGGCGCCCAGAGGCCCTGGCGGGTGCGGGCTCGCTGGGGGCACAGGCTGAGGTCCCCTGTGGCCCCCAGGGCGCAGCCACGCTGGTTCAGAGCGAGGCTGGGCGGTGTCGGGGCCGCCGCCTCGCAGGACGATTTCTCAGGGGTGTGGCTACCTCCCCCACCCCAGCCCCGAAACTGGCGCGTCTGGCCGCGGGTTCCCAGGGTTCCCAGGGCGGCCTGGGAAGGGAATGACATGTCTCGATGTGTTTGCGTTGAGGCAGCCCACGTCCGTTTTGATAAGCCTAATGTATTCACTTAATAACCGGTTTGGGGGAGCCTGTCGGAGATGCTGAGATTGAGGGAGGGGGCAGGACTTTGGCCCCTTCCTTCCCCCCCCCAAGGGAAAATAGAATGGGGGCCCTCAGCAGGGGGTGGAGGAGCATTTCGCCTGCTTCTCCCTACAAGAGGCTTCAGGCAGGTGGGGGGACCTGGCACTTCGCACAGCCTGGCTGGGGGTTTTGCCCCAAGCCCCTCTCACTGGGAGCCCCGTGCCCTTGAGCAGCTGCTCATGCCCTCCCCAGGCCCCCGTGGAGCCCATAGAGGACTCGCCCAGGCCCCCAACCGACCCCTGCCATCCACCCAGGCCCACCTGTCGGGCAGGTGCAGGCGGCCGGTCAGGGCACCAGCAGCTGCAGCAGGCGCTGCGTCCCCTGCGCCTGCCCTTTTGGAACTCACTGCCCTGCGCTCCCACCCACCCACATCTCCCTGCCGGCAGGCTGCTGCAAGCTCTGAGGCCATCCCCGCCCCTTGGAGAGTCCTCCAACCCACCCCTCCCGTCTCCCACAGCCCCAGAGGCTGGGCAGGGCCCTGCGTTCCGCTCCTCCGCGGCTGTCCAGCTGGCTCTCAGACCCGGCCGGGGTCCCGTCCAGTCCCTGCCCTGTTCCCTCAGGCATTGCACAATCAGATGCTCTGTGCCAGCCACAGACGACTGTTCGTCCTCCCCCACCGAGGCTCAGACCCATCCAGCCCTGCACACACCAGGAGATGGCCAGGCCTCGCCCTGCCCTCCGCGGCCCCCCACCAGCTCCCACCCCCACGGCCAGGGCTCCGGCCTAACAAAAGCGGGTAATGAACCCAGACAAGCTGGCGGAGGGCGGAGGGAAGGCTACCGTCCTTTACAGCTGCAGGACTCCGAAGGCCTGGGGGTGCAGAGACACGGCTCCTGCCCCCTCCTGGCCCTCTCTGGACTCCTGGCCCAAGGCAGCCACCCTCTGTCGTTGGCTGACAGCCGTGGGCCCAGGTCTGAGCTTAGAGGGCTCTTTCTCTAGGAAGCCTCCCTGGTTCTCATCCCAGGATGGGTGAAAGACCCTTCCTTTGGCCCTTTTCACCCCAGCACTAAGAATGAGCACAGTCACAGCCCTGAGTAGGTGGCAGGTGTGTCCCTGCGTGGTCGCCCTCTGCCCCTTCCTCTCAGTTGGAACTCGTGCCTAGTTGGAACTAGGGTGGGATCTTGGGGAGGGGGAGCCCTGTGCCCGTCCTCCCAGCGAGCGTCCCGTGAGCACCGCCTGATGCCCAACTGGGGGTACTCGAGGCTCTGAGTGGGGTTGCTGGTCACAAGAAACTGGCCCCCGTGTTCTTCCTGCACCCTGAGTTGTCTGGGGGCTGCCGTCGTGGTGGGCAGGCCCTCCAGCCTGAGAGCAGGACGCCTGGCTTCCGGTCCTGGCTGGCCACATGCGTGGAACCTCCTGCAACCTCACTGTCCTTGTCTGCAAAGCGGGGGTGGTGACGATAAGTGTCCCGTGTTGGGGGCTGCTGGCAGGAGCAGGGCCTCAGCACACAGGAGGTGCCAGATGAGGGTGAGCACCACGGTCCCAAGCCCATCCAGGGGACCCGGGAGCCGGAGATGTGACCTTCACACCCAGGCGGGCCAAGGCTTTGGACCGAGAAGTGTGGACCAGGGGTTGGAGAGGCCGCCCCTCCCAGTCTGTAAGCCTTTTAGGAGCTGAAACTCGGGAGGGCTGGGACGGGCCCTCGCTGGGCTCCTAATGACAGGCGTGGGAGCCGGTGTTCACACCTAAACTAATGACAGAGTGAGGCCTGGTGGTGCAGGTCACCAAGGACAGGTCCAGCCCAGCAGAGAGGCCCTGGAGGAGACTCGCTCCCACCCTCCCGGCTGTGCAACCTTGGAGGGGCAGCTTGGCGGCTCTGAGCCTGTTTTCTCACTTGTAGAGTGGGGTAAGCACCGTGCCTGCCTGGCGATGTTGGCTGAGGATTAAATGAAACAACCCAGGGACAGGGTGAAGAACAACAGGGGCCCCAGCGTCCCAGCAGCTGTGATGATGACGGGCACTGAGCTTGTGTGGATAAGGCGTGTGCTGTGCGCTGGGATTGAGCTGGGTGTCGGGACGGACAGGCTGTGCACTGCACAACTGCAGGGCCGCCACTCCCGGGGTATGTAGGCGGATCCCTACATCCTTCCTGCACTCGAGTCGCTGTCCGTCACATCAGAGAGACAAGATGGACTTAAGCTTAAATACATGTGTGGTTACAGGACTGCCAGGGTGGTGGGGCCAGGCAGAGCAGTGTAACATAGATTGGGTCCCTAGCCTGACCGCTCAGGTGCTCTGTGACTGGCCGGAGGTGACAGCTCCCAGAAGAGGTCCTGGGAGGCGAGAGGGACTTCCCAGGGGAGGCATCTGATCCGTCGTGGGGTGGTTAAGATCCAGCTCTGGAGTCAGACTGAATTTCACCTGTTTGGTTTTGGGAAAGAAACTTGGCCTTGCCGAGCCTCAGCTTCCCCATCTGCAAAATGGGACTAATCTCGCCCCTCCACCCAGACCCGGGTCCCAGTCCATACTCAGCAGCCCGGCCTCACCCAGGCAGGGTCTTGAAAGACTGGCCCAGCACTAATGCGGGACTCCTGCGTGGGAGGCAGGGCCAGGCCTCGGGGGGCGGTGCTGCTGGAGGGGAGCATGCCCTGCCCGGAGCCTCCTGGGCACAGTGCGTGACGTCAGCCAGGCGGGCGTTCAGGCCCCGGCTCTGCCTCTCCTGTGCTGCGTGACTTTGGGCAGGTCTCTGAGCCTCAGTTTCTTCATCTGTGAGATGGGGTGGTGACAGCAACCCCAGCTGGCGGGGCTGCGGGTGGGTGGAGTGGGGTAAGGCACGGGCAGGGCCCAGCCCAGGGCCCGGCTGAGAGCGAGCGCTGGGGAAATCTAGCAGCCCCTGGGAGTGCCGCGCAGCTGTTAGGGGCAACGAGCGCTAAGCGCACTGCTGAGCAGGCAGCTGACTCAAGCAGACTCTCACGCGCCCGCCGAGCTGACCAGGGGCAGCTGGAAAGCTGGAGCGTTGGGAGGGGCCCTGTCAGCACAGCCCATCCAGCCCCGGCCGTGTGGGTGACTCGGCCTGGGGTGAGCCACCGGCCATCTCTGCAGCCCCTGCGTGCTGTGCCCAGCAGGGCCGCGGACGTTACAGCCGCCCGTCCGACAGTGCGAGCCAGGCAGGCGGTGGTGGCCCCTTTCACCGAGGCCAACCCTGAGGCCCAGAGTGGAGTCGTTCATTCACCTTGTGCTCACGGCCCACAGAGGCCGACGGTGGGGTCCGGGGCCCCTGGGGTGGGAAACAGGCGTCCCCATCCCTACCTGGGGCTGGCGGCAGCTGTGTCCAGGGACTGCCCCAGGCCAGACCGTGTTGGCTTTTGTGTGCCCCGCCTCTGCCCGCAACCCTCCTGCCCGGCTTCCCCGCCCCCTCGCCTGGTTCTCTTGGCAGCGGAATGAGACCTAATGAATGAGATTCAGGACGGAGCTGATGGCAGCATTTCAGGGGTGATCTCCGGGGAGAGGGAGCTGGGGAGAGGCATAGCTCAGTTCACACCTCTCGGGCAACACCCTAAGGTGCGGGAGACATCAGGAGGGACGTGGGGGTGGGGGAGGCTCCTTGCAAGGGAGGAGGACCCGGCCTTCCCGCACGTAGCTGCCAGGCAGGGCCGTGCAAGGTGCTGCTGGCACCACCCGCCACCTCCCAGCCGGCCTGCCCCGGCCTGTCTCGGGAGCCCCAAGAGGGAAATGGGCTCCGGTCTTTGTTCTCTCCGCCACCGTTGCTGTGCCGGAGGCCGCCTGGGGCCCCTTTCTGCCTCTCTTCAGGTCCCAGCCCCACCTCTTCCACTTTAAATGGACCCCCCCTTCTCTCTGCCTCCAGAGCTAGCAGCCCTGCGGGCCACCAGCCCCTCTCACCTGGACACCTGCAGCAGCCTCTTCATGGTTCCTGCTTTCCCCCTTATACCACCCTTCTCCCCATGGCAGCCAGGGAGCTCCTTACAACATGCAAACCTGACCACACCCCCAGCTGCCTAACCCCCACCCCAGACCTCCCTTTGCTCTGAGGCCCTGAGAGCCGCTGCCCTGCACAACCTGGAGACATGACTGTCACCCTCCGGTCTCCAGGCTGCATCTGGCTGCCCAGCCTTTGCCCATCCCCCCCTCCTGCCAGGATGTTCTTGCCACCCCGCTTCCAGGCTGGCCTGTGCATACCCCCAGGGCCAGTGGAGCCCAGCAGGTGGGGGTGGACAGGTAGAAAGGAATGCAAGGCCCGAGCAGGTTGCCCTCTGCCCCCTGTCCCCATTCAGTCACCTTCTGTGTGCAGGACAGTGAGTGGCCAGCAGGCTGAGTAAACAGCTGGGGACAATGCAGGGTGGCGAGTGCTGAGATAGAGGCAGAGGGCTTGGGGAATGCCGAGCATGGCCCTGACCCTCGACCCCGGATGGGGCTCAGGAAGGGGGGAGGGTGGTCTTAGCCAGCCCAGGACCACCAGGAGGTGGCTGGACAGACAGCGCAGGGCAGGAGTGAGACGGGGACGTGCACACACACATGCACAGACACACGCGTGTAGACACACCCTGAGAAAGCTTCGCGTCGAGTGGATAAAGCAAGCTGACGAAGGTGGCCAAGAGGCTGTCCGTTCAGACACACTTTAGGGAACACGGCAGAGCCGTTCCACGCGCCGTGCACGGACGCAGATGCGCGCGCACTGAGAGTACAAGACAGGCTTGGGGAAACCCGCGAGTCTAAAACTGTGTAAGTGAGGAAGGGGCTGAAGGCATCGTGCACGGTCACACTTGATCCCTGTTGCAGGGAAACCTGCAGCAAACGTGGCACCGTGAGAACGTCAACTAAATCCTGGTGGTTGGCACAGGGGTGGCTGATTTTTTTTTTTTTTTTTTTTTGAGACAGAGTCTTGCTCTGTTGCCCAGGCTGGAGTGCAGTGACCTCATCACAGCTCACTGTAGCCTCCAACTCCTGGGCTCAAGTGATCCTCCTGCCCCAGCCTTCCAAGTAGCTAGGACTACAGGTGCCACCACACCCAACTTATTTATTTACTTACTTACTTACAGAGATGGTGTCTTGATATTGCCCAGGCTCAAGCAATCCTCCCGCCTCGGCCTCCCAAATGCTGGGATTACAGGCGTGAGCCACAGCGCCCGGCCTAATTCTTGTCACTGCATTTCTGTGTGTTTGAGCAGATCATGTCTTTCCAAGTTCTGCTAAGTGAGGGGGACGGAGGAGGAGGATTGGGAGAGAGTGTGGCGTGGGCGAGAGCCAGCAGGAAGCCCAGAGTCCTGGCCTCAGAGTGCAGCCCACGGTGCGCGAGAGGGTCTGGGGAGGAAGCGGAGGGGGCCCTGGCCTGGGCGGAGAGAATGGAGGGCAGCCGGAAGGTTCCGGAGGGGAAACTGCACCAAGTTGGGAGGGGAGCAGGGAAGGCGTGAGCACAGGAGGGCCTGAGCTCGGGCCCCAGCTTGGAACAGTCCCCGTGACTTGTGATTGCGGAGTCCGTCTGAGACAGACTCGACCTCACCTTTCTTTCCCAGCGAGCTCAGAGAGTCCCCCCTGCTGTCACCCAGGGTGTCGCGAGGCTGGCTGCCCCGCCCGTCCCTGCCCAGCCAGCGGGGCCTGCATGTCCTGTAGGTAAGACAGACACACACCGCACTGCTGCTCAGCCCTTGGCGGCCGCTCCCCACTGCCTGAGCCCGGAAGGCCGCGGGGCTGCAGGAGAGACAGAATGCAGAGTCCTTTGCCGCCCGGCCGCCGGGGCCTGGGTTTCAGGCTCATACCTTTTAGGGTTTCCATGTCTCCGCCTTGGCCGTGGGGGCTTTCTGTTTCCAGCTGAGGGCTGAGGAAGGATTCTGAGTTTGTGCCACCAAGACCAGAGGGGGCCTCAGCCCTGCCACCCCAGGTAGGAGCTTGACTCCTCCCGACCGTAAAGTGGGCAAGCGGACCTCACGGTGCTGAGTGGGAGGCTGAAGCCCAGGGGCAGGAACCGAGGGCCCAGGGGGAGGGACAGAGGGCCTGGGCTTCAAGACCCAGACCCACCTGCCAGAGCCGGCTGTGCCACTTGTCAGCTGGGATGTTGGCCACGTTTCTGCCCCGCTCTGGGCTTCTTTCCTTATCACTGGCAGGGAAACTCCCGTTCCTCCAAGAACGGTGCCTCGCACTTAGTAGGTGCTCAATAAAAAGTGGCAGAAGGTCTGTTTTGAATCTGCACATTGGAGGTGTGCAGGATTGTTGATGAGAGGACGTGTGTAACACATTAAGTAGGTGCTTAAATGATGGAGGCTGGTATTGCTTGTCCACTTGAACCCAGAGTGACATCCTAATCCCCAGGGATGGGGGCACCAAGGTTGGCTTGAGCTCTGTTTAAATCTTGCAGAAATCTTCAAGACTGCCTTGGTGTTCCCTGTAGTGGCCTGGACCCCTGTGTGTCCGTCACAAGACCCCCGAAGCACTCACCTGACACAGAGACCTAGGGCCCCGCCAGAGGCCCGGAGGTAGGGTGGCCTCCCCTGGGCGGAAGCGGATCAGGCCCCAGACCTGGAATTACTACCCCAGCAACCCTCTCATCTCAGGATCTGTTTCCCCGAGATTAATGGCTGGGTGTGGGGGAATTTACTGTCTAATTACCACAGAAGTTTCCAGCAGGGAGAGTATCAGTCAATTGACCAATCAATCTGGTATTTATTGGGCACCTCCTGTGTACTGCTTTCTCATAAGACTTCCTTCCTGGAGAGATCTAGGGGTTCTTCCTCATGCTGCTCCCCTTTAGCCCTGGCTGTGGCTCAGTTCCTCGTTCTCAGCCCTGGCTGCACATCTGAGTCACCCGGGGAAGCTTTCAACCTGCTGCCCGAGCCCTAAGACCAATGAAGTGAAAATCTCCGGGCGTGGGGGCCAGACGTCGGTCCTCTGGGAACCGCATAGTTACACTGGCTGTTTCACTCCGTCTTGTCGTGGAGATACATGGACCGTGCTGTCCATCTTCCGTGCCAGTTGCCGGGTGGGCCCTTTATGCTCAACCTTCCTGTGTCATTCAGTTTCAGGTGTGTGTCCTGTAAATGGCACACAGCTGGGGGTTGGAGCTGTTATTTATTGTATTCTCACCTGACAGTCTTTTATCTTTTAACAGACAAGATTAGCTCATTCACATTTATTGTAGCGTTGACGTGTTTGGGTCTACCCTACCACATTGTCCTGTGTGTCGCGCTTTCCCTCCGTGTCTCCTTTTCTCTTTTCCTGCTTTTTATTGGTTTCAGTGACGTTTTCACAGTCGGAGTTAGGTTATAAGTCCTGAATGGGAAAGAGTGGGTGAGAATACCCTGACCTAGGTGATCTGGAATCTTTGTAATTATAGTCATTGGGGTGTTTTCCTTCACCCTACCTGTTAGCCTATAAACGTTTGGACAATAGGGGTTTACTCATCTTTGGGTGGTGGGGGGGGAGGCTTCTGTTGCCTGTAATTCCAGGCCTTGCATAAGCTTGGGGCTCCGTGTTAAACTGAGCAGACGTTTATAGCACGTCAACAATTTGTATCTCTAGGGGCTTGTTCCTGGAGAAGGGCTTGTCGCCAGGGTCTATAAGAGGGGCCGAGAAATGATGGGGAGTTGGGAGCTGGGGCTGAAAATTGATCTGGCAGTTGTTGACTGTCTAGAAGGCGCCTGGCCGGGCTGCAGCAGTCCCCAGCACAGACCTTTCCTGAGCCAGTGACTCGGAGCAAGTTGCCGCTCGTCCCCGAGGCTCGGCCTCCCGGTCCTCCCGCGACAGCACCTGGCCGACGGGTGGTTACGAGGACCAGGGACGGAAACCCTGTCAGGCGCTGGGGGCGGGTGTGGCCAGGAAGGTGCTCAGTCCTTGCTGGTTCCTGCCACCTGAAAGGCCTGTTCAGAGGGACAGGCTGGGAGTCCCCTGTGGTGGCACCTCAGGAGAATGACTCAGCCTCAGTTTCCCACCACTGGTTGTTACCCAACCCCTGGGATTAACCGTACTGACGAAGGTGCCAGCAAGATGTGGATGGCTCTGCCTCCCCTGGGCGGTGGAAGCCTCTCCCCATCGCCCTGTCTCCCCGACGTCTCTCGCCCCTTTCTCCGTGGTGGGGTGGGCCTAGACTGGTACTGACGTTCCTCTTATACTGAGGAGGCGGCTTTGAAGCCTGGCTGCTTGGGTTCGAATCCTGGCACCACCACTTCCCAGTTCTGTGACCTCGGACGGGTTTCTTAACCTTGTGACCTCGGACGGGTTTCTTAACCTCTCTGAGCCTCAGTTATCTTCACCTGGAACATGGGGGCAATGGAGTTTCTTAGATAGGATTAAGAAAAGAGCCCCAATAATGGTAAGGGCGCCTACCTGCCACCTTAGAGCTATGAGATTTCAATGGATGATGCACAAAAGGGCCCAGCAGGCAGTGGGCACCCAGTAGTGCTCTCAGTGCCGTTACTATTCAGTGATTTTTGCTGAGTGCCTACTGTGTGCAGCCTTTGTGTCAGGGCCAGGACAGACACCTGTGTCCAGGTGCCAGGCAGTGTTTAAAGAAGGCAGGGGCTACATGTCACCTGAGATGTGCCTCCCACCAGACCTGGAGGTCTCCAGGGAGCCGCTGAGGCCCAGGCCAGCCCTGCAGCCAGGCAGGACAGCAGAAGAGGATGCCCGTGGCTGGCAGGAGGCCAGGCCCCCGTGCTGGGCTCTGGGAGAGGTGAGGCCAGTTCCTGGGGAGAGGTGTGCACTCCCGTGCATTCCAGACATTCCAGCGCGATGCACCCCCACGTACACACCCACGGAGACGGAATTAACCCCGAAAGGGAGCAACCGCAGACAGTCGAGGGCTGGTGGCCCTGTCCGGGCAGGGAGCACCGAGGCTGCTGGGTCCCCTCTGTACGCACAGAGAGAGTGTGCAGGCTGGGCTGCGACCCAGCACGGGGGCAGAGCAGTTCTGGACAGCAGGGACAGCAGGTGGAGGCGATGGCAGGCATGTGGCCTCTCTGATGTGGCTGAGCTGTGCTCCGTTCCCGGGTTGGCCGCTCAGGGGAGAGGCTGTCCCCCCAGCCTGGAGGAAGGGGCGGCTGGGAGCAAGCCAGGTGCCCCAGCTCTGCCCACGGGCCCGTGGGAACGGCCGCCACGGCCCTGGGGGCCCAGGGAGGGGCGAGCGGGCTGTGGCTTCTCGCTGGGCGCCCCACACCCAGGCACCATGCTCCACTGGGCACCGCCGGGAGCCTGGGAGAGTTTTGCAGCTGGGCAGCCAGGGAGGCCCCTGGGGCAGGCGTCTGGCCAGGTGTGGCCGGTGGGGGAGCGGCAGGGAGAGGGGAGCGAGCATTTCTTAAGCGTCCCCAGGAGCCAGGCGCTGAGCGGGGCAGCAAGATGCTCCAAGAGCCGATCGGCTTTGTCACAGCACAACCGACGAGCTGCGGGCACTGCAGCCCTAGAGTGAAGCGGGACCGGGGGCCCCAGACCGCCTAGAGCCACGCCGTCCTGTGTCATCAGCACTGGCCACGGCATTTGTGCCCAGAACAACCGAGCTGTGGCGCAGGTGGCGGGTTCTGAAGACTTCCTACGAAGAGAGCATAAAATAGCTCGTTCATGATGTTCTATTAACCGCCTGTCACGCTGATAATATTTTGGGTATGTCAGGTTAAGTAAAATACAAACACTAAGTTCACCTGTTTCTTTTTACGCTTTCCATGAGGCTGCTAGAAAAATTTAGGTTACACCTGTGGCCCCCGAGCTGTGTTTCCATGGGGTAACGCTGGCCTTGCCCGCAAAGCAGCGTGGCGCCCCCGCCCCTCGGGGACATTTCCCGCCTATCGAATGCGTCGTTCTGTTTGTTCCACGGCCAGCAGACGCCGGGGGACCCCGTCCGTGGACGAGGAAGTTGAGGCTGAGACGGGTGAAGTAGTGTGCGCCGTACGCCGCGCAGCCGTTCGTTCCGCTGTCGGTGGGGCGAGCTCCGTGCTGGGTGCCACGGACGTGGCCGTGGACGGCAGGCAAGGACCCCCACCCTGGCACAGCCCCTGCACTCCAGTGATGAGAAGCATAAAACCCAGCTGTCCTAATCCTCGTGGCGTGACTGCCACACCCAAAGTGCTTTAATTCACAGGGTCATCTTAAATCATCTCAACCATGTGCAGTGGAATCAGTTCTTATCCGTGCCTCACGGATGAGGAAACTGAGGCACAGAGGCCCACACCTACGTTGGAGTGACAACACAGTCTTGTTCTCAGCTCTGTGCCAGGCTGCCTCAGCTTCCCCCCTGTAAGCAAGACAGGAGAATGGGCCAGGTGGTGCCATGTGAATTGACAGGTAGAGTGGAAAGGCGGCTCTCGAGGCCACGCCCACACAGGCGGCCACGCCCACACAGGCGGGCTCGAGCGTCACTGCTGGCTGGAGGGCTGGGTGTCCGTGGTGTGGTGTCCCGGGAGGCTCTGGGTGCCTCCTCAGGGGCGGAGGCCAGGCAGCAGGTCTCCCCGACTCTTAGACCCTTCTGCAGTGCGACCTGCTGGCCCCGTTGCCCAGCCCCAAATGCACCTGTGCTCTCAGAATAGAGAGCGGCCAGGCGGGCGGTGGGTGCCTTGGTCCAGGTGAGCGGGGGTGACCTTGGCCAAGGTAGAGGCCGTAGGGCCAGTTGGAGGGGGACACACAGGGCGCCTGTCCCCGGGTGGAACCAGCGCAGGGCAGGCCGGGATCTGGGACGGCTCTCGGGTTCTGCTGGATGGACCGGGTAGGCGAGTCCTCCGGCCCTCCCCTTCTGCGGCTTCCCTCCTGCCCACGGACGGACGGAGCAGCGGAAACACCCCGTGCCCTGCAAAGCCCCAAACCTCCCGAGCCCAAACCCAGGACGGCTGAAGCGGGCCGTGCCTTGCTCCCCACCCAGGCCGGGGACCCGCGTCCTCCGGGCAGGCTGGCGGCCCGAGCCTCTCCCTGCAGACGCTGGAGGACACTTCCAAATGCCGAGGTTGCTGCGAGTTCCCTGCATCTGGGCGAGGCTGCGCCCGGGAGGCGGGACGAGGGCGTGCCCCGGCTCGCGCCAGCCTCGGCAGGAATGGTGTGGGTGGCCCAGGGCCTTTCTTTAGCTCCCTGGTACCAGCGGATTCTGACTTCAGGCCTCAGTTGCTGGCTTCTATCAGCTCCTTAAAAGGAGCCCAAATCCTTGGAGGGCGCACCCAGGTGGAGGCGGAGCCCGGCCCCCTCGTGTCTGGATGGCCCCTCGTACCCGCGCTCTCAACTAAGCCCGCCCCAGCCCTGCGGCGTGCGTGCTGCGGTGACTCCCATTTCACAGCTGGGGAAACCGAGGCTCGGAGAGGCTAAGTGATGTATAGCTTGGTAGGAGCAGAGCCGGGGTTTGACCCCAAAGCCGGGTGACTTTGGTCTGGGCCCTTAATCCTGGGGCCATGCTGCCCCCGTGGCTGCAGGGGGGGACCGTGGCACCCACACAATTGAAGCAGGAAGAGTGACCAGCGGGGTGGGGGGCGAGGGTCCCCGAGACACCCGTGCTGTCCTCCTCTGCCGACATGACGCATCGATGGCGTGTGGGTGAGCGGGTGTCAGGTCTGTCCCCGGCTCCTCTGATGGGCATCCCTGCTCGCCCTCTGACGGGTCCGTGGGCTGTCCTGGGCCACGCCTGGGCACCACACAGCTGTGGGTTCAAATCCCAGCTCTGCACTTTGCAGCTGCGTCTTGGAGCCCTCGGTTCTCAGCCGTGAGTCGCCCCCTCCGAAGCGGGTGGGCTGTGGACGCTCTAGCTCCCGGAGACAGAGCAGGGCACCCGCTGCCGTCTGGGGCTCCCAGGCCCCCACCTGGCGGTCCCTCGCTCTGGGTACGTCCTAGGCTCCAGCCTGTGGGCTCAGACCCAGGAAGCCCTTGTCTGTTCCGGGAGAGTGTCCCCAAACCCAGCCCCGGAGCGCCGGGGAGGTGCCGGGCAGCCCCCAGCCGGCCCCGGAGTTTCCCTCCTCGCATGGGGGAGGGGAGGGGGAGGCAAGGGCTGGTTCTGGGGGAAACGGCCTCAGTCTGCTTGAGGTGACCCCGCCCAGCTTGCAAACCCGCCTTGCAGGCAGCCCCCGACCCGCAGCCTGGCCTGGGCTCCCGCCACCGTTTCTGGGTCCCCACCCAGGCCCTGCCCCATCAGCAGGAGGGGGCTCTTGGGCCAGGGTAGGGGCTTCTCTCAGGCCCCAGCACCCCGCCTTGTCCCGGCTGCCCACGGCGGGCGTCCTGAATGCGACCCACCACCAAAAGGCATCAGCTCCTGTCGGTGTTTGCTGGAAAACCCAGGATCCTGGAAGGAAATCCCTCCAATCCCCTGCTTGTTTTTTAAATAAACCTTTTTCTCATCTCTCCAGTTTCCCCCTAAGGTCCCTTTTCTGTCCCCGGGTCCCGCCCAGGATCCCTCGTTGCATTTAGTTCTCACGCCTCATCAGTTTGCTCCGGTCCCCGGCAGTTCCTCGGTCCCTGCGGTCCGTGCTTGTCTTTCGAGACCCTGCCGCGTCTGCGGAGCTCCCGCCGCCTGGCCTTGCCTGCGGGCGTCTGCTGGCGCAGCGGGCTTGGCGTTACTGGGACGGCCCCACGGACAGAACCCGTGTCCTCTGGCGCAGGCACGTGGCAGTCCTCGACGCTGACGCCTCTCAGCCCTGGGGTGTTAGCCTGGGTCTCTTCTCCACTGTGCAGTGCCTGCTTTCTAGAAGGAACCTATTTTATAGGACCTAGTGCCACAGGCAAGCGGGGGTTCCCTCGGAGAGAAAGGGGGCCCACGACAGAGCTCTGTGCTGGTCCGCAGCAGCGTGAAGGCCCAGCTTCCTGGCTAAAGCCACGCCCCCGGGGAGTGAAAGCGTGGCGAGCCTGCACTGCACGGCCCAGTGGTCGTGGTTACAGGTGAGGGGCCCCTGCTGGGTGCTAGGCCACTCACACGCCTGCCTTTAATGGGTGTGTGTCGAGCGCCTCCCCTGTGCCAGGCGGTTTTAGGCGCCGGGGAAATAGCCGTGGATGCCCCACTCTTACCCAGAGCAGAAATTATCTTGAATCTGCTTCGGGGGTCCCGGATGCTGCTCTAAACCCCCAGCTCGGTCTTCGAACCCCAGAGCGGTCTCTGAAACTTGATTCAGGTGTTTACAGACATGACCCGGATTCTACCTGCCCCCTGCCCAACTCACTTAACTAGGTAGGACTTATTACTCCCATTTTACAGATGGTGAAACTGAGGCTCAGAAACGTAAAGTAGCTCCTCAAGATCTCGCTGCTCAAGTCAGGATTTGAACCCTGGCTGGCTGGGGACACTGAAGTCCTTCTCTTACTCGGGCTGTCCCCCGAGTGACCTTGGGGTGGTGCCTTCCCTTCGCCAGGTGTGCTCATCGGGTGACAAGCAGGTGGGGCCGGATGGCCACTGCCCTCGGCACACGCATCCGTGTTGCCTTCTGAGGAAGAGAGCGAGATCTGGGTGTGTCCTCTCAGTGGCACCCGGCCGCCTTCCCTTCACTGGGGTGGGTGGCTGGGGGTGCACGGTGCTCCTGGCTCCGTGGGCAGGCCAGGGCTGGGCGAGGGTGGCGGGGAAGGACTGTATCTCGGCCCCATCAGCAGGGCCCGGGCCCTGGGGTGCCACGTCTGGCCGCCCCCAGTGCGGCTCATTAGCGAGATGAGAAGCTGGACCAGCCCGGCCGGTTCCCCGCGCGCCTGGGATGCGTCCCCCTCCCTGCATGCTCCCGCCCCACCTGCATTCCTGCACCCCTGGCATGGGGCTCTGTGGCTCTCCTGGGGACACGTGGTCAGCTCCAGCTGGACGGCAGGGGGGGGGGGCCCTCTTGTGGAACCCCAGGCGCAAAGGGTGAGGTTCTGGCACTGCCTCCAGAGGTCGGATTCGAATCTCAGCTCTGCCCTGCTTTCTGGCAGTGGGACTGCGGCCGAGTTATCCGATCGCTTTGTACCTCAGTTTCCCCATCTGTAAAATGGGGAGAACAATGCCACTGACTTTAGAGGGTGGTAGGATTTATGGGCTAATGTATACGAGACTTGCTCAGCACTGGGCTGGACCCACGGTCCGCCCTCTCTGAGCGTCCACCAGCGTCTTCCCGGCGGCTGGGGGCTACCTGGAGGCCGCCCAGCCTGCTCGGACAACAGGACAAAAAAAAGGCAGGACCGACTTGAGGCTGAGGGAGGAAGAAACAAACCCCTACCAATTACAAGTGGCATTTGCCATTTTTTTTTTTTTGGTAACAGCTTTATCGCAGTATAATTCTCGTACTGTGCAATTCTTATATCTAAAGTGTACAGTTACTTGGGTTTTAGCATTAATATATTCACAGAGCCGTGCATCCGTCACCATGATCAGTTTTAGAACATTCTCTCGCCCCCCACGTCCCTCCCCCAGCCCTGGCCGCCATGCGTCCACTTAGTGCTTATGTGGACGGTTCTCGTACGTGGAGCGATCCACGTAACGTGGCCTTCCGTGTCCGGCCTCGCCTTCAGCACGGTGTTCCCAGGGCTCATCCGTGCCGTAGTGCGTGTCGGTGCTGTGTTGCTGCTTTTGGTAGAATGATCCAGACAGACCACGTTTTGTGTATTCATCGGTTGATGGACATCCGGGTGGTTTCCGCTTTGGGGCTACCACGGGCGGCGCTGCCGTGAACGCGCGCGTCTAGTCCTAGGGGCGGGATTGCTGGGCTGCCTGGTAAGTGCTCGACCCTCTGGGGACCTGCCAGACCGTTTCCCGCAGCCAGGCGCAAGCGTTCCCATTGCCCCACGTCCTTGTCAGCAATTGTTATTTGCCTCTTTTGTCATGGCCGTCGTGATAGGTGGAAAGGGGCATCCTGCGGTGGTTTGGGGCACTTGGCGTTTTAAATCAATCTGTTAAGTATCTACTTTGTGCCAAGAACCCCGCAAGATTGTCACGTGGAGTTGTTGAGGGCCTGGACTCCAGGGCCTGCCAGGGTTGGAGACCTGGCTCTGCCATCTGATAAGTTACTTAACCTCTCTGGTCCTCGGTTTCCACATCTGTAAAGTGGGGATAATAGTACAATTACCCGCCACGCTAACGCCTACCTCACAGGGTTGTAATGAAGGTTGTCAGGAATGAGGGAGATGCCAGGCATGTTGAAAGTAAACATTAGCTCATACTGCCACCATGGTGGTGGTTGTCATTGTACGTTGGCTCACGTGATTTTCCTGGCACCTCTAGCACCAGGATCTGCCTCTCTCATGGCCTCTCCTCACTGGAGACTTTTGCCCAGGGAACCCCAAACTCCTCCTCGTCTTGCAGAACCAAGCTGCTGCCACCTCCTCCAGGAAGCCCTCACTGACCACCACAGTTCCGTCCAGCGGTCAGGAGGTGTCTCTGGGCAACCGCAGCCCGCACGCCTGCCTCCGTCCTGTGACTGTTTCTATAAATGCTGATTTCCTCTCGGTCCGGGGGGTGAACTCTCGGAGGGTGAGGCTGCGTCTGTGTGAGGTGCTGGGCCTGGCACACAGCAGGTGCTTAATGAGTGCAGGTGGAGTGAAACTCCTGGGTGCTTAGCTGCTCTGGCCCCGCTGTGGAGGGTCTTCAGTGGAGGCGAGGGGGACGAGGAACTAATCTGGATCGTCGCTGGCTGGCTGGGTAGCCTTGGCCAAGTGGCTTTCCCTCTCTGGTCTCTGCTTCTTCCTCAAAGACAGCCGGGCGGGGCCGGGGCCGGGTCTCCAGGGCACCTTGACAGCTGTCCTCACGCACCTTTGTGGAGCGCTCTGCGCGCTGCGGCTCTGCGGGCCTCGCTCCCATTTGCAGCCCGCCCCGCCCCGGGAAAGGCGCTGGGCGGCGCCACACAGCCAGCAGGTGGCCGGTTAGAGTCCAGACTTGAGCCCACGGCCGATCGCAGAGTCGAAGTCCCAGCCACCATGATAGGGACGCCCGGCGTGTCTGTGACGTGATTCTGGGGCGCGGGCGGTGGCAGACAGGTGTGACAGAAGGGAAGACAGAAAGCCCGAGGGGGAGCTGCTCTGGCCTAACCCCGAGACCCTGGGGCGAGGGGCTCCGCCTGGCGCCAGCGTGGCTCCCGCAGCTCCCTGCCACCAAGCGCCCTGCTGCCACCCAAGCCGCCGTTCCTCTCCCCGGAGTGTGTCGGGCGGCTGCGTGTGTGGACGGGGCTTCCGGTTTCCCGGGCACGGTGGGGGCAGCACGTTGCCTTTCCGGGCACGTTTACTTAGCGGTAAAAAGGGAGGGGGCTGAAAGAGAAATACCAGGCCGTTAAGAATAAGGGGGCTGGAGCCAGAGCCGGTTCACGCATGTCCCACAAAGGCGCGGACGTGCTCCCGCTGTGGGGCGGGTGAGTGACACGCGGCCATCTGCACGAGGGAACAGTACTCGGCCAGGAAAAGGAAGGGAGTTGCGACAGATGCCACGACACAGATGGACCTTGATAGCACCATGACGAGTGACAGGGGCTGGACGCCAAGGCCATGTACGCGTGATTCTGTTTCCGCAGAACGTCCAGAACGGGCAGGTCGTGGGGACAGAAAGCAGACTGGCGTTGTCGGGGGCTGAGCAGGGGCGGGGCATAGAGAGCGACTGCCCTTGGGCGTCGGGTGTGGGGACAGCAAAATGTCTGGAGCTGTTTGCAGACAGAAGCGTGATGGGGAAGAAATTAAAGAAAAGAAAAAAGTCTGGAACTGGATAGTGGTGATGTTCGCCCGGCTCCGTGTGCACTTTAAGTGGGTGAATTCCGCGGTGCGTGAATTGCATCTGAGTTTTAAAGACACGCTGTGTTAGGCCGGGCGCGGTGGCTCACGCCTGTAATCCTAGCACTCTGGGAGGCTGAGGCGGGGGCATTGCTCGAGGTCAGGAGCAAGAGTGAGACCCCGTCTCTACTATAAATAGAAAGAAATTAATTGGCCAACTAATATATATAGAAAAAATTAGCCGGGCATGGTGGCGCATGCCTGTAGTCCCAGCACTGAGGCAGAAGGATCACTCGAGCCCAGGAGTTTGAGGTTGCTGTGAGCTAGGCTGACGCTACGGCACTCACTCTAGCCTGGGCAACAAAGCGAGACTCTGTCTCAAAAAAAAAAAAAAAAAAGATACGCTGTGCTTTGCCAGCGTCGCAAAACAGACATGTTCTTTAGAGCGAACGGCCCAAGTTGGGGCTGACCCCCCCCACCCCTCCCGGGGTGCTGTCTCCTCTCTGTGGCTTTATCGAGGTTGCCCTGTGGGGTCACTGAGCGTCCTGGAAGGCTCTGCGGGCAGCTCCCACCCAGAGCCGGGGCCGGGCAGGGCCCGGGAAGACGGGGCACGGCGGGGTCGCAGCCCCCAGGCCCCCGCCCACCTGCCCCGGCTTCCGCCCACAGCATCTCCAACAAGGAGCTGTCGGAGCTGATCGAGCAGCTGCAGAAGAATGCCGACCAGGTGGAGAAGAACATCGTGGACACGGAGGCCAAGATGCAGAGCGTGAGTGCCCCCCACCCCAGGGCGCCCCTGTGCCGCCAGCCCCACCCAGAACGAGGGTCACGACAGTCGGGGCCAGAGATGGTCCCAGGAGCAGCCTGGAGGTGGGGTTGTCAGAGTCGGCGAGTCCCGCGCAGGGTGTCCAGCCCGTCTGTGTCTCAGGACACAAATAGCCTTTGAGAGCCAGAGCGTCTCGAGTGCTATCCGGGATGTTCTTAGGCTTTGTCGTTTATCTGAAGCTCAAAGGTAACTGGGCCGTCTGTGTGTTCTCTGGCATCCCTGCCCTGGGAGCGGGGGCAGAGAAGTGGGGGGCTGAGGTGGAGAGGTCACGAGGGGGTCAAGGTCTGCCCACCCTCCTGCTGTCCCCAGGCCCAGCTCAGGCTGCTCTTCCCTCCTGGCCACCTCTGCCGGCCCAGGTGCCCACCCCCAGGGCCTGTCCCCACAGCCCAGAGACCCTGGGGGGAGGGCTGGGGTGGGCCCAGCCGGGGGTGGGAGATGCAGTGGGGGGGCAAGTGGGACGTCTGTTCCCATCACCAGCTGCCCCCGGGGGCCCCTTCCTCCTGCCCAGAACCGCCCCTGTCCCTTCCTCCTCAGCATCTCTTGTCACTTGTCATCATTCTCCTCTCTGGGGGGGGGGGCGGGCCTGGGGCAGTGTTTTCCTCTTTCCTAAATGAAAGGGGGCGTGTCTCTTTTTTCCTTCTAACAAAAGTAATGTGTGTTCAGTACAAACATTTCAGGCCAGATAAACAAGTATAACAAAGTGGAATCATGGAGAATCCGTCAGCAGGGGTGTCCGTGTCAGCTGTTAGCGTTTTGGGGGGTGTGTGAGAGAGAGAGAGAGAGAGAGAGAGCGTGCTAGCGGGAAGGAGGGGACAGATCTGACTCTCGGTTTCATTTGCCTGGAGCAAACACTCAGAGTAACAAGGATGTGTCCGGCAGACGCTTTTGAGCTGTCTTTAAACTTCAGCTGGAAAGACCTTAAAAGAGAAGCCATGTTCTGAACACTGCACGGACTAGACAGTCTTTCTCTTGTCTTCTTTTTGCAGAAGACGTCATTATTTATTAACTCCATGACCCAGAGATTCTCCTGAATGCTTCTCTTCTTTCTTTCTTTTTTTTTTTTTAATTGAGGGGCGGTTCCCATCACACAGAATTAACCATTAAAGTGAACGACTCTGGCCGGGCGCGGTGGCTCACCCCTGTAATCCTAGCACTCCGCGAGGCCGAGGGGGCGGATTGCTCGAGGTCAGGAGTTCGAAACCAGTCTGAGCAAGAGCGAGACCCCGTCTCTACTATAAATAGAAAGAAATTAATTGGCCAACTAATATATATATATAGAAAAAATTAGCCGGGCATGGTGGCACATGCCTGTAGTCCCAGCTACTCGGGAGGCTGAGGCAGGAGGATTGCTTGAGCCCAGGAGTCTGAGGTTGCTGTGAGCTAGGCTGACGCCACGGCACTCTAGCCTGGGCAACAAAGCGAGACTCTGTCTCCAACAAAAATAAAATAAAGTGAATGATTCAGCGGCATTGAGTATACTCACGGCGTGGCGTAAGCACTTCCTCCCTCTAGTTTCCAGATGTTTCCATCGCTCAGAAGGGAAACCCACACCCGCCAAGCCGTCACCCTGTCCCTCCCCCCCAGCCTCCGCCGCCACCCATCTCTCTGTCTCTGTGGGTTTACCGATTCTGGGTATTTCGTATCCGTTGGCCTCTTACGCCCCGTGACCTCTTCCGTCTGGATGAGCGTTCGACCTGCAGAACAGTTGGAAGCGCCGCACGGCGACCGCGGTACCCCGCGCTCGGACTCTGCCGGGGACGCCGCTGTGCCTGCTCACTCACCGCCCGGCAGGGTGTGCGGGTGGCGTGGCAGATATGCCAGTCCCTGGGATTTTGGAAAACCTTTTCATTGAGGTGTAACTGATAGAAAGTTTTTGGAGGCGTCCGCATTTCAAGAGTTCACCCGAGCACAGTTCTGCGTGGGTCGGGACCCGAGTATCCGCTGTCCCGGGAAAGGGAGAGGCCACTTGCCAGACAGCTGCCGGGACCTTCCCCGCCAGTCGCCCCCGGGCCTCTGCAGCAGCCATCCGTCCTGCCGGACTGGGAACCCTGGCGCTCCAGCCTCCCTGGTCTAGATGCCCTCTTCCCCGGCTCAGCCGGCGTGCCGAGAGAGCCCGCGTTCCCACCCAGCCCCTGCGTGAGTTAGACAGCGATTAATCGGCTTCTCCCTTTTGCAAAATTAACCTTTGACCTGCGACTCAGATGCTCTGGTGACGATGGAGCGGATGAAATTCTCCCTGAGCCCAGAGGCGTGATGTTTCACCGTGATCGCCTGACCGGCCAACCCGGGCTGGGGGAGCCCGGCCCCACAGGCCTTTTTTTTTTTTTTTTTTTTTTTTTTGAGAGAGAGTCTCACTTTGTTGCCCAGGCTAGAGTGAGTGCCGTGGCGTCAGCCTAGCTCACAGCAACCTCAAACTCCTGGGCTCAAGTGATCCTCCTGCCTCAGCCTCCCGAGTAGCTGGGACTACAGGCATGCGCCACCATGCCCCGCTAATTTTTTCTATATGTATTGGCCAATTAATTTCTTTCTATTTATAGTAGAGACAGGGTCTTGCTCTTGCTCAGGCTGGTTTCGAACTCCTGACCTCGAGCAATCCGCCCGCCTCGGCCTCCCAGAGTGCTAGGATTACAGGCGTGAGCCACCGCGCCCGGCCCCACTGGCCTTTTGACGGTTCCGGGTTGGCCTCACCTCCAGCGCCCTGGGGAGCCGGCCCCGCCCACCCAGGGACAGGTGGCCCCATAGGAAGCCAAGTGTCCATACTGGGAACCACATCACCTCTGTGCATTTCTGGTTTCTTTTGCCATTTTCCCCCCTTTTCCCTTCTTTCTGTTTGTTTGTTTGTTTGGAGACAGACTCTTGCTCTGTCTCCCAGGCTGCAGTGCAGTGGTGCGATCACAGCTCACTGCAGCCTCCAGCTCCTGGGCTCAAGCGATCCTCCCGCCTCAGCCTCCCAAAGTCCTGGGATGACAGGCGTGAGCTATCACACCAGCCTCTTTTTTCCCTTTTTTTTTTTTTTTTTTTGTTTGAGACAGAATCTCGCTTTGTTGCCCAGGCTAGAGTGAGTGCCGTGGCGTCAGCCTAGCTCACAGCAACCTCAAACTCCTGGGCTCAAGCAATCCTCCTGCCTCAGCCACCCGAGTAGCTGGGACTACAGGCATGCGCCACCATGCCCGGCTAGTTTTTTCTATATATATTAGTTGGCCAATTAATTTCTTTCTATTTATAGTAGAGACGGGGTCTCGCTCTTGCTCAGGCTGGTTTCGAACTCCTGACCTCGAGCAATCCGCCCACCTCGGCCTCCCAAAGTGCTGGGATTACAGGCGTGAGCTATCACGCCAGCCTCTTTTTTCCCTTTTTAACAACTCTATCGAGGCATATCTCACATGTCACAAAATGCTCCCATTGCAGATGTACAATTCGGCGATTTTTAGTGACTCGAACAAGTGAATCCGTTTCAGGGCGTTCTCCCCCCACCTGCCGTCCCACCTACTGTCAATGCCGTTCCCAGCCCTGAGCCAGGCGGCCACTGACCCACTTTCTGCTCTGGATTCGCCTGTGGGGACATTGGACACACACGGGCCCTGCCCGCCAGGCCTCTGGCTCCTCCCACTTTGCGGGCGCGCAGAGGCGGTCCGCGGGCGCCTGCGTCTCGGTTGCCCATGCGTGTTTCTCAGTCCCCCCGCCTCTTCCTCCTCATTCCCACTGGAGAGGAGGGGACACTGAGACCCGGCAAGGGGAGGGACTGGCTGCCTCTGCGTGCCCCGGGTTAGCCCCGACCTGCCCTGTCCTCTCACCGGCGGGTCATCACCAGTGAGACGGGGTCACAGGTGCGCGGCGTGAGTTGACCGGCTGTGTTTAGCAACCGCTCTCCTGGTTGACCCCGTCCCTCTTCCCTAAGCAAACAGAGACCTGGACTCTCAGCAGCCTATCAACGGCACCTCCCGATATCTCCCCACCCCGTTCATTCTCGCCACGTCCACGGGGCCACCTTTGCTCTCCCCCAGGTGCTGTCACGGACAGCTGACTGCCCTCCGGCTCGCAGGCTGGCTGCCTGCAGCCTCTGCCTCTGTGGAGCCCCACCCACCCACAGGTCCCGGGGCCCTGGCCCTGCCCACCTCTCTCCACCCCTTTCCTCTCCCTCCCCTGCCTTCCAGCCTCAGCAGCCTTCTCACTGTGCCTCAGGCATGGCTTGCTCCGTCCTGCCCCAGGACCTTTGCACAGGCTGTTCCCTCTGCCTAAAACTCTCTTCCCTTTCATCCTTCATGCTTAGCTTGTGTCACCGTCTCAGAAGGGTCTCCCTGACCACCTCAGTGGACATAGGTTCCCTCGTTCCCTCCCTGGTGTGTTTCCTTCATAAACACAGGGTTGCAGGAACTTGCAGTGGCGTGAGTGGTTTAGGTGCTGTGGCCTTCCTGGCGGGCTCCCAGACTGGACCCCCGCTGGGCGGGGCCGTGCTTCTTGCGCTCACGGCCCTGTCCCGACACCCAGCTCGCAGTAGGCATTTGAGCTTTGTCTGCCACCTGGCCAGAGGAAAGGCCGGACGGGGCCCAGGGAGCCCCGCAGGGGCCCCCTTCCTCCCGCCCTCCCGAGGCCACAGTGCCCACCCTGAGTCCCCGCCCCTTGTCCCCTCTCTCTCGTGACCCTCGCAGGACCTGGCCCGGCTGCAGGAGGGCCGGCAGCCTGAGCACCGGGGCGTGGCGCTGCAGAAGGTGTCGGACTCGGAGAAGCTGCTGTATGTGCTGGAGGCGGACGCGGCCATCGCCAAGCACATGAAGCACCCCCAGGGGGACATGATCGCCGAGGAGTAGGTCCCTTCCGCTCCGGGCCGCGGGCCAGGGCAGGAGGTCTGCGGCGACCAGCGCTGGGGAGCCCAGTCCACTGGGGTTGGTGGAGGGCTGATGAGGTGCCAGATGCTCCATGTTCACGGCAGTGCTGTTTTGCAGCTGGGGAGACCGAGGCTCGGGGAGTTGATGTCCCTTGTTCTGGTCACAGTATGACCGCAGCTCCCTGTGCCGCCCTGCTGTCTGAGCTCCGAGCGTTTGCACGCACCCCCGCGCTGCTCAGGCCCCATCCCCCACCTCCCGGGCTCAGGGCTCAGGGCTGGCGCCGCAGCGTAGCACGGAGGCGCGTCCCCGGGGCGTGGGCAGTGCCCGTGCCGACGAGCGCCACTGAACGGGCGGCCTGTCTCCCCACTCAGCATCCGCCAGCTGAGGGAGCGCGTGACCAACCTGCGCGGGAAGCACAAGCAGATCTACAACCTGGCAGTGAAGGAGGTGGACCCACAGGTCAACTGGGCGGCGCTGGTGGAGGAGAAGCTGGTACGGCCCGGGCGGGGCCGCCGGCTGTGGCGGGGAGGGGCCGTGTGTGCAGGGAGAGCCCCACGGAGTCTTGGGCACCACGGTCCTGCTGGGGAGGGGTCATGGTCCCAGGGTTTCCTGATGTGCCGATGAGGAAAGTGAGGCTCAGAGAGGTGCGGCACCAAGTCCAGCATCACACAGCAGAAGTGGAGGTTTGGCTCTGGGCCCCATCAGCCACCCACGAGGCTGCCCTTGGGCCACTCCCTCTGATCCGGGCTCATCGGGGTCCTGGCAGGGCTCTCTGGGCAGGCAGCAGGGAGAGGCCAGGCTTCTGGCCTGCCACCGCGTTTCCGGTGCCTTCCACGGCACATGGCTGAGAAACGTGTGGCTGCTGCAGCCAGCTTTCCAGGGTTCAACTCTCAGCTCCCCCACTTGTGGTGGTGTGACCCCGGTTCAGGCGACTTCCCCCTCGCCCAGCCTCAGTTTCCTCAGCTGGGAAACGGAAGCAGTAACTGTGTGGGCCGCGGAGGTTGCGGGGAGAGGAAGGGAGCTGGGGGTGTAAACGCTCAGGGAGGGGAACTCACGGCGCCCCCGCCTCGTGCTGTCCCCGCCCGCCTTCCCGCCTGCCAGGACAAGCTGAGCAGTCAGAGCTTCGGGACGGACCTGCCGCTGGTGGACCACCAGGTGGAGCAGCACAACATCTTCCACAACGAGGTCAAGGCCATCGGGCCCCACCTGGCCAAGGACGGGGATAAGGTGGGCCGCGTGGCGGTCACGGTGGGGCCCAGGGAGGGAGGGCCGGCCCTGAGTCCTGGCCCTAACCGGCGCTCTGTCTGCAGGAGCAGAACAGCGAACTCCGGGCCAAGTACCAGAAACTGCTGGTGAGACGAGAATGGATGCGCTTAGAGTGACGCGGGCGGGCCGTGGACGCTTGGGTCAGGACGCAGGGGGGTTTGCCGGGAAGAGATGCGCCCCCGCCCCTTCCCAAGCAGCACCCCAAGTTTGCCCTCTGTGCTCACGACAACCCTGGTAGACCCCAGGGTATAGCCTGTCCTGCCATGTGCGGCTTATTTCCTTACTAAGCACCTGCTGTGTGCCAAGTACGAGGCTACGTGCTCTCTATACAAAAGTGTTTACTTCCCTTTCCCAAACCTTTAAGGAGTGCGTTCTTTTTAAAATCGCACAAGGGATACAAAAGTGCTTCCTTGTGCAAATGTTTCGAGCACCTCAGATGTGAGAACACAGAGGCAGCAGCATGTAGAGTTAGGAGCCGAATTCCCTCCACCCCCGGCTGGTTGGGCGTAATCGACCTTGAGCGATTACTTAGCCTCGAGGAGCCTCAGTTTCCTTGTCTGTGAAATGGGGCTCCTATGAGTCCCTGTCTCGTAGGGTTGCTTTTAGGATTAAATTAGTTGGTATTGGAGAAGTCCTTAGCACAGTCCTGGCACGTGGAGGCTGTTAGCAGTGGCGGGGGGGGGTCCTGGCTGGAAGTGGGCGAGCCCGGCCGAGCCCCGTCGTGCCCGCACCCCTGCAGGCGGCGTCCCAGGCGCGGCAGCAGCACCTGAGCTCGCTGCAGGACTACATGCAGCGCTGCACCAACGAGCTGTACTGGCTGGACCAGCAGGCCAAGGGCCGCATGCAGTACGACTGGAGCGACCACAACCTCGACTACCCCAGCCGCCGGCGCCAGTACGAGGTGGGCGCTGGGGCCTGGGGACAGGGCAGGGGGAGCTGGGGGGAGCACGGGGCTGCCAGGCTGGGCGCTGAGTCCCCTCCACCTCCCGCCCCCACCCTGCAGAATTTCATCAACCGGAACCTGGAGGCCAAGGAGGAGCGAATCAACAAGCTGCACAGTGAGGGTGACCAGCTGCTAGCGGCCGAGCACCCGGGGAGGAACTCCATCGAGGTGTGTGCTCCCGGGGCAGCCTCTGCCTGTGGGTGGGGCCCCCGGAGCTCGGGCAGCCCCGGAGGTGGGGGCCCGAAAGCTGCGTCCTGCATCCGTCTGTCTCCCTGTGTCTGTCTCCCCGTCTCCATCTCGCTCTGACTCTGCCACTGCCTGCCCTCAGCCCCTGGACTCCAAGCCCACGCGAGGCTACAGTAGTTTCCTGGGGCTGCCGCAACAAGTTTCCACAAGCTTGGTGGCTTCCAACAACAGGGACTCACTCTCACGCGGTTCTGGAGGCGTAGTCTGAATCAAGGTGTCCTGGGGCCTCGTCCCCTCTGCGACATCCAGGGGAGAACCCTTCCCTGCCAATCTCACTCCTGGTGGACACCAGCGGTCCCCGGCCTGTAGCTGCATCGCTCCAATCTCCTCCTCCCTCTGCATGCGGCGTTCTCCTCCCCCCACGTGTCTCTGTGTCCTGCCCTCCTCTTATAAGGACACCAGTTGGATTTAGGGCCCATGCCCGTGCCAGGATGATTTCACCTTGAGATCCTTAACTAATTGTATCTACAAAGACCCTGCTTCCAAATAAGGTCACATTCTAAATTCTGGGTGGACACGAATGTGGGGGAGGGGAGACACTGTTCAACCCCCTACAGTGCCTTTGTGAGAATTTTTTAGAGGTGCCACTTTGGTTGGACACAGACTCCACTTGCCCCTTGTGCATCGCACAACCTGAGGACCTGTACATGGCAGACCTGCCTGGCTTGACAGACCCCCTCTCTCCTGCTCCCACTCCTGAGCAAGAGCTGGCCACCCCTGTGGGAGCCACACCCAGGCAGATGCCAAGTGCCTCCCTCCCCGCCATCCTTGCGCCTGGAATCCTACCAGCCCTGCCCTGTAGTCCCGGGTGCCATCAGCGCCCTGCGCCTCCTTCTCCCGGCAGGCGCACATGGAGGCCGTGCACGCGGACTGGAAGGAGTACCTGAACCTGCTCATCTGTGAGGAGAGCCACCTCAAGTACATGGAGGACTACCACCAGGTACCCAGCTGCCTCCCGGGAGCCCCCAGACCGGGGGGTGCTATCTCATGATGCTCAGTGCCCACTCGGCTCACTCGTGGCCTCTGTCGCTTGGTCAAGGAGCCTTGCAGGGCTGCCACCCCAGGCCCTGGGAGCCCCCGCTTCTGATGGCGTGCACAGGCATGTCACGAGCTTGCTGGGCCCTTGGGCGTCTTCCCTGGGGATAGGGGCCAAGTCTGATGTGCAGGGTCAGCGTGAGGCCCAGGGATGAGTGTGTGGGTTTTGATTTAGGTAAAATACATATAAAATATGAAATGTACTATTCTAGCCTTTTTCTTTCTTTCTTTCTTTCTTTCTTTTTTTTTTTTTTTTTTTTTGGAGACAATGTCTCACTCTGTTGACCTGAGTAGAGTGCCGAGGTGTCAGCCTAGCTCACAGCAACCTCAAACTCCTGGGCTCAAGCAATCCTCCTGCCTCAGCCTCCTGAGTAGCTGGGACTACAGGCATGCGCCACCATGCCCGGCTAATTTTTTCTATATATACTAGTTGGCCAATTAATTTCTTTCTCTTTATAGTAGAGACGGGGTCTCGCTCTCAGGCTGGTTTCGAACTCCTGACCTTGAGCAATCCACCCGCCTCGGCCTCCCAGAGTGCTAGGATTACAGGCGTGAGCCACCACACCTGGCCTATTCTAGCCATTTTTAAATGTACAATTCAGTGACATTCATTACATTCACGACATTGTGAATATACCATCGCAGCTGTTCCACAGCTGAAACTTCTCACCTCCCCAAACAGAAACTCCGTACCCGACGTCAGTCACGCCCCATCCTCCCTTCCCCAGCCCCTGGTCACCTCTCAGCCATGTGCTGTTCCTGATATTTCCTGTCTAGGATGGATATGAGGAGTAAGTGGAGTCACATGACACGTGATCTTTTGTGCCTGGCTTCTCTCTCTGGGCATGTTTTTAAGGTCCACCTGTGTTGAGTGCGTGTCAGTGCCCTGCTCTCTTTCTGTGGCTGAATAATTATTGCATATTGTAGCCACATGTGTCTGTCCATTCGGTGATGGACACGTTTCCAGAAGAATATATGTTTTTAATAAGCTGCAGGTGATCCTTATGCTTGCAGTGTCTGGGGAAAATTGAACGTAGCAGGCAAACTGTGTAACTCCTGGTTCCATGTCTGAGCCACATGTGAGCTTCACGGGGATCCCAAAGTCCCATTCGTGGCCACGATCCAAGTATTCAGCCCTGGGGACAGCTGACAATGGATGACTCAAGAGTTGATGGACCATAGAACGGGCAAGAGAATTTTCGAGAACAGAAAGGGGAGGCATACATCAGGACTTTGAGTTTAAGTACAGTATCGAGTCAGGGTGTTCCTGGCACAGAAGGAGGAATGGGATAATAGGGAGCCCAAAGCTTGCTGGTACATAAGTGAAAATGTAATGGTGTCATGGAGGTGGCATCTCATCAATTGGTGGGAAGGGAACTGTTTCCCCGGATGACCCCAAGGGGCCAGGCTGGGGAGTCCCTGAGCAGAAAAGCCTGAGGCTGAGCACAGGGTCCCATCTTGCCCTCGGAGAGCAGAGCTTGAAGCCACAGCCAGAAGCCCAGGTGCTTCTAGTGGTTGCCTGTCTGTGATAGGCCACCTGGTCCCCTAGTTCCACAGAGATGTGAAGGATGCTCAGGAACTGCTGCGCAAGGTGGACTCGGACCTGGACCAGAAGTACAGCCCCGACTTCAAGGACCAGTACCAGATTGAGCTGCTGCTGCGGGAGCTGGATGTGAGTGATGCCGGGGACCCTGCTGGCCCCGTGGGGGCGTCTCTGCACTCACCGCCTTCAGCCCTGAGCCACCCCCTCCACACTCCCTGCCTGCTCACTGAGGGCCCCACCCCCACGCTCCCCCTTCCCACCAAGGGAGAGCTGTTAGTCTCACCTGGCCCCCACCCACTCTCTTCAGGACCAGGAGAAGGCTCTGGACAAGTATGAGGACGTGGTGCGGGGGCTGCAGAAGCGAGGGCAGCAGGTCGTGCCCCTCAAGTACCGCCGGGAGACGCCGCTCAAACCCATCCCCGTGGAGGCGCTCTGTGACTTTGAGAGCGACCAGGTGAGCCACTGCCCCAGGTGCCCCAGGTAGGCTAGGTCCAGATTTGTCACTAAAAAGTTTTAGGGGTGATATAGCTGGATCCAGGGCCTCATACATTTCAGGAATCTGTGTGTCTCAGTTGCTGTCACTCTCTGCTGACCCTTCCCCTCATGGTGCTGGACTTGTACCTCTCACTGCTCCCACCCCTGCTGCCTTGGCCTTAAGTTCAGACAGCTTAGCAACCCCAGCCATTCCAGCCAAAGTTCCAGGGAATGTTCTCATTAGCCCAGTTTGGTTTAGGGTGGACACATGATTCAATCACTGTGGTTGAGGAATGCCAGTCTCTCATTGGCCAGGCCTGAATCACATGTCCAGCTGGAGACTAGATGTGGACTGGGAATGGGGAGGGGTGGTTCCCCAAAGGGATGAGAAAAATGGAGGTGGGCTGCTGGGCTGGCAGACCCAACACCTGCCCCTTCCTATGGACCCAACCCTATCACTAAACATATTGGGGCAGGGTCTGAGATGGGCTGAGCCTCCCCTGGTCCAAGAGTTGGGCACAGGGGCAAAATGACGACTGGGTTGCCAGGCCACGGCTAAGGCAGCTCTCTCCAAGTCCTGACTGGCTGCCCCTGCCAGGGCCTGATCTCGAGGGGCTACAGCTACACCCTGCAGAAGAACAACGGGGAGAGTTGGGAGCTCGCAGACAGCGCCGGGAACAAGCTGACTGCCCCCGCCGTCTGCTTCATGATCCCACCCACCGACCCCGAGGCCCTGGCTCTGGCTGACAGGTAGTGTGGGCTGGCCCCAATCCCGGGGCTTCTCAGCCATTCTCAGCCCTGGGCATATTCTGACTCAGCCTTGGGGGGTCACTGACACCCCCCACCTGCACCCCCTTGGAGGCTCAAGTAGGAGGGGCAGATCTGTCGGGCTGGCTGACTTGCTGGCCATGTGCTGGCTGCGGGCCTCATCTGGCGAGGGTTTCTCTGCATGAACCTCTGGATTCACACCCTGCCTCCTTACTGCAATGCCCGCTTGTCACCTGGTTAGCTCGGCCCCCGGCTGCAGGCTCCAGCCCCAGGGTGCCCGCCCCTCCACTTGGTGCAGGGTGTGGGCTGCCTCCTCTGCTCTCGGGCACCTTCTCCCGCCACACGCACCGCTGTTTAGGAAGATGATTTGTGTAGACGCCAGTATCGCTGGGCCTCGGCTCCTTGGCTTTAGTGTCTCCAGGACCTAGTTCACTGCCTGGTGCAAAGTAGGCACCCAAGAATGAGTGGATGATTCAAATGCCTTAATTTATTCTTTAACAAATACCTATTGAGCACCTACTGTGTACTGCTCCCGCAAAGGTAACATCTTAGTGGAGAAGGCCAATGGAGAGACAATTTTAGGCAGTAAGACTTGCTACGAAGGAAAAAGGAAGAAAGTCCGGAGGCCGGGGAGGGAGAGAGAGGAAGGCTTCCGGACACAGGGGCAGAGTAGGACTGACATCGTAGCCACTCCTGCCGTCATCTGGGCCCTGCCTTTGTGGGTGGAGGGGTGGGGGCTACCTGGGTCCCCAGCTGCTCACTGGCCTTCACAGCCTGGGCAGCCAGTACCGGAGCGTGCGGCAGAAGGCAGCCGGGAGCAAGCGCGCACTGCAGCAACGGCATGAGGTGCTGAAGACGGAGAACCCTGGAGGTGGGTGTCGGGGCCACCTGCACAGAGCTCTTGGGGGCACCAGGGAGGAGGGGCTGGGCCCACGGAGGTTGCAGCTGGCCTCTGAGGCTCCCTCCCTGGGCCTCACATCCCCTGTGGTCACCCTATGTATCCTCCCTCCCGCAGATACCTCTGACCTGCAGGGGCGGCAGCTGCTGGCTGGCTTGGACAAGGTGGCCAGTGACCTGGACCGGCAGGAGAAGGCCATCACGGGGATCTTGCGGCCACCGCTGGAGCAGGGCCGGGCTGTGCAGGACAGTGCTGAGCGGGCCAAGGACCTCAAGGTACTGCCAGGCTGAAGCTGGGTCTGGGAAGGCCCTGTACTGGCCCCCTGGCTCTCTGGGGCCCTTGCATGATCCCTATAGGGCCTTGGGACTTTCACTGTAGGTGTTCAGCAGGGATGGCCGCAGGTAGCCAGGTCCTGAGTTGTGGAGGTGGCAGGGCTGTTCCCACCCACTCCCCAGGTTCTAGACCAAGGCCTGGGCTTCCAGGGAGGTGCCCAGCCCTGGCACTTCCCAGACACACCCCCAGGAGAGTGAGCTGGCAAAGCTTGTGAGGCTTCTGCATGGCGTGTCAACCGGCTCAGTGCCTGGCACAGAATGGTCACTGTAACCATGACAGTGGCGACTGGCAAGAGGCTGCAGGCAGGGCAGCAAGTGGGCTGTGGAATTCCGCAGGGCCGGGCCACTCGCTGCTTGGCCACAGACACGTCATTCAAGCCCAAGCCTGTCTCTTCCATGGCCGGGCTGCGCCGTGCTCGCAGGCTGGGCGCAGCCCGGAGGGAGGATGGAGTGAGCTGATGTGTGGACACCTGGCAGGCCCACCCTCCGCCGCCTCCCCATGTCCTCGCTGCACCTCTGGGGCAGGGACTGGCTCTCCTGTTTTAGAGGAATCTGGTTCAGAGCAGTGCGGTAGCCCATGATGTGGCTGAGTTAGGGCTTAGGACGCCAGGCGTGGTCCGGTCCCACCTGTGAATGGGTGGGACCCCCTCACAGGGCTGCCCGAAGATTAAAAGGAATCATCCATGTGAAGCGCTTAAAACAGTGCGTTCTGGGGGCTGCCTGTCACTGGAGCTATCCCCGTCTCCCTGCAGCAGAGGTCCTGGGGATGCAGCCTGGAAACGGCCCACTGGGCTGGCACCCAGACCCCCGTCAGACTCCCCAGAGTGGGCTCGGCCTTCCCAGCCACTTCCACTGTCCCTGAAGTATGGAAATCTCTGTGTCCATCCTGGGCATGTCCTTGGGGGTGGGGGCTGCCTGTGGCCAACACAAGGGCTCTGGTCCCCACAGAACATCACCAATGAGCTGCTGCGGATCGAGCCCGAGAAGACCCGGAGCACAGCCGAGTGCGAAGCCTTCATCCAGGCGCTCCCAGGCAGTGGCACTGTGCCCCTGCTGAGGACCCGGGTGGAGGACACCAACCGGAAATACGAGCGCCTGGCACAGCTGCTGGACTCAGCCCAGGAGAAGTGGGTGGCAGGCGGGCAAGCGGGGAGGTCAAGGTGGGGTCAGGGGACCTAGCGGCCACCCACCCACCACTCCTGACTGGTGTCCTCAGGGTGGACGTGGCCAACCGCCTGGAGAAGAGCCTGCAGCAGGCCTGGGAGCTGCTGGCCACACACGAGAACCAGCTGGGCCAGGATGACACGGTGCCCGAGAGTGGCCACGCCCTGGACAGCAAGAGGCAGGAGCTGGCGGTGAGTCTGGGGCCCAAGACTCAGAGACAGGCACAACCGCCCGCCACTTGTAGACAAATGGGGACACCGAGGCCCTAGGAACTGCAAATGGGAGGCCTGTGGCACAGATCCCAGCTGCTCACGGGGCCTATGGAATTTCAGGTGCCAGGATTTTAAAATAAAACGTCTGCATAAAATCCCAGGTTCCCAGGCCCTTGTGATGAACAGAGCTGGCCTCCTGGTCCCACAGCCCACAGGGCTAGTCAGCTGGGGTAATCTGGGTTCAGAGAAGTGCAGCAGCCCGTGATATGGCTGCATTGGGCCAAAAGGACGCCTGCCTCCCGTGATCGGTCTGTGATGCCTAGGCAGGGCCTTTTTCAGGCTCCATCCCGTGACTCGCCTCAGAGCTGACGAAAGGGGCTGGGAGAGCAAAGCCTTCCTAAGGCCTCGTGGCCGGAGTGGACAGACTCTTCCCATCCAGGGCAGGGTTTTTAGAAGTTGGTTTTTCAAGGGGTTGTTCACTGAAACAAAACACAGCAGCAACGGCCCGGCTGAGAGGTGGAGGCAGATCCCTAATCCCGCCCACTCCTGGGAGCTCTGGCCACAGCGCCGCTGTCTCTTCTCCACCCCGGCAGGCCAGGGCCTCCGAGCTGCAGGCCAAGAAGTCCCTCCTGGGCGAGGTGGAGCAAAACCTGCAGGCAGCCAAGCAGTGCTCGAGCACGCTAGCCAGCCGCTTCCAGGAGCACTGCCCTGACTTGGAGCGGCAGGAGGCCGAGGTGCACAAACTGGGCCAGCGCTTCGACAACCTGTGCCAGCAGGTGCAGTGCAGGTGAGGGGGACAGGCAGGGGAGGGCCCAGGCTGGGGTCCTCTGATGCTGTCCAAGACTATTTTCTAAATAGTCTCTTCTTTTTGAAAAGAATAATACGTATATGAAATGTAAAATTTCAAACCATGACTATGACGACTGGCCCTCCTCCCCCAGGGTAAACTGTCACCAGTCTCTCCCATATTCTTCTAAAAATAATCTATACAAGCTGGGGTAAGGAGGTAGGGGACATACGAGTGACGACATCCCATACATACGTTATCTTACTTTTCCTGTCCCATATTTTGCCAGCCCCGTGAATCTGTGAGCATTTTCCTCCTCCTCTTCTGTTTTTGTAGGAGTTTTCATAGAATTGCTATTTCTTCATGAGTGAAGCCATCTGGGCCTGCGGTGTTTGGAGCTTTGTGGGAGGTTTTTAACTACAAATTCAACCTGAATAGATATTGGGCTATTTTGATCATCTACTTTTGTGTCTTTCAAGGAATTTTTCAATTTCATCTAAGTGGTTGAATTTATTGGCATAAAGTCATTCATAGTATCTTCTTGGTAACCTTTATTGTCTATGTGACCTGAGGTGACCCCTCTCTTATTCCTGATGTTGTTGTCATCTTCTTTTGTTGTGTTTGCATCTTCTTTCCTTCCTTCTGAGGGGTCTGAGGTTTACAGATTTATTGACCATTTCAAAGAACTAACTTGTTGGTTCCAATGATTTTTCCTCTCCCATTTTCCTGTTTCCTAGTTCACTGCCTTCTCTTTATGATTTCCTTCCAGCTCTTATGTTAGGTTTACTTTGCTTAGATTGTTGGCTTGAGATCGTTTTTCTTTTCTCTAACATAAGCTTTTAATGCTATGTAGTTCCCTCACAGCACTGCTTTTGCTGCGCTCCACAAATTTTGATGTTTTTAATTTTGGTAAGTTGTAAGACTTCCTGATGGGTTCTCTTTTGACTCGTGGGTTGTTTAGGTCCTATAATCCAAGTCAGTACAGGTGGACCTACCTCATTGTCTATGCTCCAACTTAATGTTCCATAATTAACATTCTACTCTTTCTGGGAAATGTTTAGATTATTTCCAGTTAAGGCACATTTAATTTTCTCCCTTCTAAAAAATGAGGGCTCGGTAAGGCCTCTGCTCTCTGTGGCAGAGGCCTGACCCACGTTGCCTCGGCAGGGCCCAGAGCCTGCACAGTGCCGGGGCCGCCTACGCCGACTACCGCAGCGGCTGCGACCACATGCTCCAGTTCTTGTCCAACATCCCCACTTATGAGCCGCAGGAGACAGACAGCCTGAGCCAGGTGGAGACCAAGCTGAAGAATCAGAAGGTAGGATGGCTGCATCTGCTCTATAGGCATGCAGTGGCAAGGGAGGGCCAGAGGGCCTTTCCACAGAAGGAGCCAAATTTGGGAGACGGAGCAGGGCGAAGACCCTCAGCTCCCAGCACCTGCCTCTGAGAACAAGCACCACGCACGACACACTTACCTCTCCCTCCCCAGTGCCTGGCACGGGGCCTGGCCCAGGTGGACACTCAGTGCGGGCTGGCTGTACAGGGAAGGGCCACAGAAACACAAGAGGTGCCATTGTGGGGAAAGCCCTGTTTCCAACGTCCAGATTCCTGCCTCCTCCATGCCCCGGGCAGCGCCTAGGGGTTAGGGATGAGGAACACGGAATCCAATAGCCAAGACTCAAATCCTGGTTCGACCTGCATCTTGTGACAAATTACTGAACCTCAGTGTGCCTCAGTTTCCTCATTCATAAACCGAGATGATGATGCTTATCGCACAAGATCACTGCACAAGGTTAAAGGAGATAATCTAAGTAAGATACTAGAACAGTGCCTGGCATCTCAAAGCACTCAATAAACATTTGTTTCCTGGCAAAGATAATTATCTTCCTGGCCCTTCTTCAAATGGGCCTAAACGTTGTCTTTTGTCATAAACAAATACACAAGGGAACCATTCACTGTAGTTTGTACTAGAGAAGAAAAGATTACAGCTACTTTATCAATATGTTTTCTTAAAATTAGTTTTGATTTTTAAAATGTTTTACAGAACCTGCTAGATGAGATAGCAGGCAGAGAACAGGAGGTACAGAAGGTCTACGCCAGTTCCCAGCAGTACCAGCAAGCTGTCAAGGTGAGCCCTGAGACTTCCGCCCACGGCACGAACGGCAGGGTGACACCTTCCACCACGTAAACCAAACCAAAGCACCGGCCCTGGCAGGATGGGTGAGGAACTGGCCATCCTCAGACACCGTTGGCTGCTGTGCAAACTGGCGCAGCCCTTCGGGAAGGCAGCATGGTACAAGGCCTCAAATACCAGACAAAGGCTTTATACTCTTTGAAGCCACAAATTCTTTGGGGGAAATTTATTCCAAAGGAAAAAATACAAAAGAGTAATGCAAGATAACAAAATCAGTGCTGTGGCATTATTTATACTAGCAAAACAAATTAGAAACGACCCACACGTCCAATGGCAAAGGAATGGCTATCTGAATTGTCACGCATCCTCTTGATAGATTATAAAGTCATCAGACTAGTAAACATGATGATTAGGTAGGGCAGTGGCAACTAGAGAAAGGGATTATGGTACGAGGTTACCTGAAGCAGCAGAGCGTGAAGTTCTCTGGCATGTCGGAAGGCCTGGAGAGGAACACTCAGTTGATTCTTTGCGGGTGGAGGGGAGTTACAGGGTGGTACTTGCCTCGTATGTTGTTCAGTGTTGTAGCTATGCACTGTTGATGTACGATAATTCTCAAAACTGCCTGCAGTCAGTGCAGGGTGAGGAAGATCCTGTTGATTTCATAACCAGCACGTGGCAAAGGGCAGGTGTGGGCCCGCTGGAAGAGGCACAAGAACATTTTGGTCTCTTCTTGGCTGCTTTTATCTGCCCTCTGCACTGTCTCTCTCACCCCTAGGACTATGAGTTAGAAGCAGAGAAACTAAGGACTCTTCTTGACTTGGAGAATGGAAGGAACAGCCACATGAACAAGAGAGCCAGGCTGCAATCTCCTGCCGCCAAAGTGAAGGAAGAGGTGAGTGCTGTGCCGTACGCAGGCCTCACAAATGCCACAAGATAGGGAAACCAGCTGAGAGCCCTTCTGGGTGCAAACAGGTTTGGTAAGAAGATAAGGAACCTGTTCTGGGACAGTGACATCGATATGCCTAGAAAGACAGCTTGGTGGAGGTTTCTGTGCCAGAGTCATAGATTTGGGAAGTTCTTACTTTGCTTGCCTGAGTACACAGAAGAGGGACAGTAGTATTAGTCCCTTACACACACGAGAACGTTAAGGCTCAGAGAAGTAGAGAGACTTGCTCGAGGTCCCTGGGACCCAGACTGAAACCTGGATCTTCTTCGAAATCCTATTTTCTCACCACCAGTGAGACTGTAGTGTAACTCTAGGTAGGAAGGGGCAAGAAGCTGTCCCTCTATTCCTAAATGCCAGACTTCTCAAAAACCACGTCCAAGCTTCCTGGCTCAGCCTGTTGACTACTATTTGCTGACCATGCTTCTGCAACTCTTCTCTGTAGGAAGCGGCTCTTGCCGCCAAGTTCACTGAAGTTAACGCCATCAACAGACAGAGACTGCAGAATCTGGAGTTTGCTCTGAACCTCCTGCGACAGGTAATCGATCTTAGTAAGAAACTCTACTTAAAACTGTCCAAACAGGTGAGAAACAAAAGACCCACTGTGTCTCAGAGAGATAGCCTGTGAGCAGAGGGGAGTGTCCCTTGCTAACATTTCTGGGCCAGTACAAAGACTGGCCCGAGACAATACTTCTACTGACACGAGAACTTGGATATTCAATTCAATACACTTTTGCTGAGTACCTAGTAAAAGTTATTTTTTAAAGCCCACAATGTTTATGACAGCATTGTCTGTAATACCAAGAAACTGGAAGCAACTCAATATTCATCAGCAATGGTTAAATTGTGGTCTGTCCATACAGTGGAGATCTATGTTGCTGTTGAATAGTGAGGTAGCACTCTCTGCACCAAGCTGGAATTATCTCTCTCTAAACTGCAATGAGCAGCAGGGTGCAGAACAGGAGACTACCATTTGTACAGAAAAAATAAACACATGGTGCACACCAAAAATAGAGATGCTGTGTGAGCACAGAAAATGTCTCCAAGGATGACAGACATCCTCTAGGATCAGGACCAGAGGTGGGAGACTGCAGTTTCATTTTAAACTCTTCTGCAGTTTTAAAATATCTTACCTGATTTAATTTTTAAAACCTACACTAGTTAGACTGTTTTAAAAGCAGCCCCAGGACTCTAGAACGCGGACTGGCACCAAGGGCACCTCTTGGGGTTCCCAGGTGACCTAGATCTACTCTGACTGGGGGACAAGCCTTGCACATGTTGCGAGTCTGGCTTTGACCGTGCGCTGTCTTCTCCGTCACAGCAGCCGGAAGCAGAAGTGGCCCACGAGACCCTGCAAGGGAGCAAGCCAGGCCGTAGAGGGGAGGAGGCATGGAAGATCAGGAAGGAGCTGGAAGAGGAGACTGAGCGGAGGCAGCAGCTGGAGAACGAGGTCCGGAGTGCCCAGGAGGAAATCCGAACCCTGCGCAATCAGAGGCCACAGGAGTCGGTGGTGAGGAAGGAGGTGCTGAAGAAGGTGCCGGACCCCGCGTTGGAGGAGAGCTTCCAACAGCTGCAGCGGACCCTGGCGGAGGAGCAGCATAAGAACCAGCTGCTGCAGGAGGAGCTGGAGGCGCTGCAGCTGCGGCTGCGCGCCCTGGAGCAGGAGACCAGGGACGGAGGGCAGGAGTATGTGGTCAAGGAGGTCCTGCGCATTGAGCCCGACAGAGCCCAGGCGGATGAGGTCCAGCACCTGCGGGAGGAGCTAGAGGCGCTTCGGCGGCAGAAGAGCGCCCGAGAGGCAGAGGTGCTCCTCCTGCAGCAGCGTGTGGCCACCCTGGCAGAGGAAAAGAGTCGGGCACAGGAGAAGGTCACTGAGAGGGAGGTGGTGAAACTGCAGAACGACCCCCAGCTGGAGGCAGAGTACCGGCAGTTGCAGGAGGACCACCAGCGCGAGAGCAAGCTCCGGGAGAAGCAGGAAGAGGAGCTAAGCTTCCTCCAGGACAAGCTCAAGAGGCTGGAGAAGGAGAGGGCCATGGCCGAGGGCAAGGTCACTGTCAAGGAGGTGCTCAAGGTGGAGAAGGACGTGGCTGCTGAGAGGGAGGTCAGCGATCTCACCCGCCAGTACGAGGACGAGGCCGCCAAGGCTCGTGCCAGCCAGAGGGAGAAGACCGAGCTGCTCCGGAAGATATGGGCCTTGGAGGAGGAAAACGCCAAAGTGGTGGTGCAGGAGAAGGTCAGGGAGATCGTGCGGCCGGACCCTAAGGCAGAGAGCGAAGTGGCCAACCTGCGCCTAGAGCTCGTGGAGCAGGAGCGGAAGTACCGGGGCGCTGAGGAACAGCTCAAGAGCTACCAGAGTGAGCTGGAGGACCTTAAGAGGCGGGGTCCTCAGGTGGAGGTCAAAGAAGTGACCAAGGAAGTCATTAAGTACAGGACGGATCCCGAGATGGAGAAAGAGCTGCAGCGGCTCAGGGAGGAGATCGTTGACAAGACCAGACTGATCGAAAGATGTGACCTAGAGATCTACCAGCTGAAGCAGGAAATCCAGTCCCTGAAAGACACCAAACCCCAGGTCCAGACCAAAGAGGTGATCCAGGAGATCCTCCAATTCCAGGAGGACCCCCAGACCAAGGAGGAAGTGGAGTCTCTGAGGGCAAAGCTCACAGAAGAGCAGAAGAAGCAGGTGGACCTGGAAAGGGAGAGGGCTTCCCAGGAAGAGAGGATCGCGCGGAAGGAGGAGGAGCTCTCACATGTGAAGGAAAGGGTGGTGCAGCAGGAGCTGGTCAGGTACGAGGAGGAGCCGGGCCTGCGGGCAGAGGTGACCTCCTTCGGGGAGAGCATCGACATTGAGCTGCGGCAGATTGATAAGCTGCGCGCCGAGCTGCGGCGGCTACAGCGCCGGCGGGCCGAGCTGGAGCGGCAGTTGGAGGACCTGGAGCGCGAGCGGCAGGGGCGCAGGGAGGCCGAGCGCGAGGTGCAGCGGCTACAGCAGAGGCTGGCTGAGCTGGAGCAGGAGGAGACCGAGGCCCGCGAGAAGGTGACCCGCAAGCAGAAGGTGGTCCTGCAGCAGGACCCTCAGCAGGCCAGGGAGCACGCCCTGCTCAGACTCCAGCTGGAGGAAGAGCAGCACCGGCGACAACTCCTGGAGGGTGAACTTGAGACCCTGAGGCGGAAGCTGGCGGCCCTGGAGAAGGCAGAGGTCAAGGAGAAGGTGGTCTTCTCTGAGAGCGTCCAGGTAGAGAAAGGCGACACCGAGCAGGAGATCCAGAAGCTCAAGCACAGCCTGGAGGAGGAGAGCCGGAGCAAGAGGGAGCTGGATGCCGAGGTGAACCGGCTGGAAGCCAAGTTGTCAGAGCTGGAATTCCATAACTCCAAATCATCCAAGGAACTGGACTTCCTAAGAGAGGAAAACCACAAACTACAGCTGGAGCGGCAAAACCTGCAGCTTGAGACCCGAAGGCTCCAATCAGAAATTGAAATAGCAGCAACAGAAACACGAGACTTGCGGAACATGGCCACGGCAGACTCTGGGACCAACCTTGACTCCAGACTGTGGTCTCTGGAGAGGGAACTGGATGACCTCAAGAAGCTCTCCAAGGACAAAGATCTTGAGATCGACGAGCTGCAGAAGCGCCTGGGCTCCGTGGCGGTCAAGAGGGAACAGAGAGAGAACCACCTGCGGCGCTCCATCGTGGTCATTGACCCAGACACGGGCCGCGAACTGTCCCCGGAGGAAGCCCACCGTGCCGGGCTCATCGACTGGAACATGTTTGTAAAACTCAGAAGCCAGGAATGTGACTGGGAGGAGATATCAGTGAAGGGTCCCAACGGGGAGTCCTCGGTGATACATGACAGGAAGTCTGGCAAGAAGTTCTCCATCGAAGAGGCCCTGCAGAGTGGCAGGCTGACCCCCGCTCAGTATGACCGCTACGTCAACAAAGATATGTCCATTCAGGAGCTGGCGGTCTTAGTGTCTGGACAGAAGTAGGCACAGCCCTTCTATCTCTTCTTAGAGGCAGACACTAGCCCTCTCTACACAGTGACCTCCTGGGTGTCCTCTTCTCCCTGGCGCAGGCCGAGGACGTTACCCACACCCTTGCGGTCAGGCTGTTCAGAGCACAGCCCATGTATAAGATGGGCACTGGCTAAAGACACAACTCTCCTCCCACCATCACTTAGCCTGGGTGAATAACCCGCTTCGTCCTCCAATCATTTGACAGCCACTATGCCCTTTTGTTCTCCCTTTTCCTGTATACTACCATCAACAACAGCCTTGTGCGAAGATTAGAAACAATCTGAAAGCTACTTGAGCACAAGACGACCACAGCAGACAAGCCCACTCAAGGCAGCGTGGGCCTGAGCACACCAGACGGCACATTCTGCCCCAGAAAGGCCTCCTCTCCACCACCTTTTTGTTCATCAAAGGCCGGGCCCATTGGGGCTGCTGGCCTGCGTCACACCCCTTCAGGTTTTTGGCTGGGAACCAACTTTCCATCAGAGAGGCCTCCTCAGTAGTTACCCTGCTCATGAGGCAGATCTGGGATCTATGCCAGAAAGGCACGATAGAAACCAGAAGTGTCTGGCTCTCGGTGCTAGAGTGGATGTTAATTGTTAGCCATATCGTCCCAGGCAAATACACCAATAGAGAATGTTTCATGGTTCTGAAATCAAAATGCTCTAATGGTGGCCTGTGTTGCTTTTAGCCTAAGCTTCAGTGCCTTATAAGTCTTGTTCATTATCTCTTTGGTATGTAGGCATATAAAACAGTTGATTATTCACCAAAAGAATTTCTGGTTCTCGTATCTCATGTATTATGTAAGAAAATGGGAATGGGGAACTTATTTATAGTGTGAAAATAAAACCTGGTGGCTTGATTCTATTTCCCCGGTGAGCACGTCTTCCTCTTCTGCACGTGAGGCTTCCTTCCCCACCTCCACTCGCTTTCAGTCAGAATGGGGATTCCACCTATATCAGCCCCTAAGGGGAGAAGAATTACGTGCTAAAGTAGCAGGAAAAAAAGTGACAAAAAATGTTTTGGAAACCTTGAAACAATTTATTGAGTTGCTTTATACAAGATTAACAATCTCCACACCACCCCCTAAACACCAACATAGTTGCTGCACAAAAGCCACAGCCCCTCTCACACCTAAGAAACGGCCATGTCCGGTAAGTGCTCAGAGACTTTCACCGCGCCAAGGAAACCCCTGCAGCCCTAGATCCTGAGCCCGCTCTGCCCCACACCCTGCTGCAGCCGGGCCTGTAGATCTGCCTTGCCATGGCTGTTTAAGTCATTCACTCTTTCATTACCACAAATAAAGCATAAACAAGAAAAAGAAATCTCAAACTCCCCATCAAAGAAACATTTCCCTGAGGCAAGAGGCATCACTAGATTCCTAAAAATGAGGGTACTCTGCTCCAGCTGTACACTCCATGGCACATGGGGAGGAAGGAGCACCCAAGGGAGGGAGGGGGCTGGGACTGGCACCCGGGTGTTCACGGGCAGAGAAGCCTAGAGAGTTCCCACTGCTCAGCCTTCACTGGCGGCCTCTGCTCGGCTTTGAGCTCAGCAATACAAATCTCTTCTTTGGCTCTTTTGCTACTACCTAAGACTATTCTGTAAACAAACTGGAAATCCAAGTTGCAAAAAATATATATAATAAAGGGATAAGGAATCCACCTAACCCAATGTGAAACAGATTGGTTCTTACATAAAAAAGGAGTCAGAGAAGCCGGGCCGAATAGCTGGCAGAGGTCTCGCTCCCCAGGAAGCCAGGAAGGCTGATAACCTCTACATTAGTTACGAGTTACTGAGAATTGTGCCATGGGAGTGAGGACCCACAAGAGCTGGCTGGTTTTCACACACATACACATGCTATGGATGCTGTTTACTCTCAACATGTCTGAAAATCACTTGGCTGGAACAGTCAGCTAGACTTCACAGGACAGACAAGTGCCCTCAAAACCCTTGTGAAACAGCCACTAGTTGAGTGTGACCAGCTTGGTGACTCGGGAGCTCTGCAGTAACTGTCCCAGTCTCTGACCTACTCTCCAAGCTCTTCTGCACATCACCCTTAAGTCAACGTGTAATCCCACTGCCTGGAGAACCCCAGGGCTCAAGGCCTATTTCTACACAGCAGACACTTCACAGAGGCCTGTTCCTGCAGCTCTGCCTAAGAATGATTTCTAAGAATAAGACAAACTGGAATGTCTACCTGTGACTTGGAATCCCTCATATCCTCGGCCCTCTGAGTGATGAGGGCTCTGGGGCTTCTGCAGGCCACCTGTATGAACTCTGGAAAAACAAAACAGGAGCCCTGGCTAAACCGGGACCTGCAATTTTGGGGCCCAGACGAACTTCAAGTCAGGACAGCACAGATTATGATGTGCAACCATAAAAAACTCAAAACTGGCTATGTCTTAAACACAGACATTATCTTTTAAAAAGGTCTTCATCTCAGATCCACTCAGCGGGCTGAATGGACGTGTGTTGTCGAATTCTGCTCCACCATAAAAGGCACTGGAATTATGTCTTCCTATATATGATGTGTGAAGAACAGTCCCATTCTATCCAATGCATTTAATGGTAATGATGAAAACTGAGATCAAAATAGGTATCTTTAAAAATCCTATCACAATTTTTTAATCTACAAAGGTCTTTTCTCTAAAAGAGCTTCATTGTCATGTTCAGAGGAGAAACTGGCCCCCAGTACATTAGGTGTTCTTAGTATTTTGCAATGAGACAAGGTAGGTCTCCCAGCTGTAGCTTTGACCTGGGTTTTGTCCTCTTGAGCACACAGCCTGGGGATGGGACGGCACCAAGACCATTCAGGAATCTTACTGTGGCCAGGAGCCCCTGACCAGTGGGGCACTCTGAGGTACTCTGATCAAATGCCAGGGGGTCAGGCAGATCTAAAACGTTAGTGTGCCACTGGAGCTCGTCAACACCGTACTTTCCAGCACGGCCCAGCACGCGCCCAGCCCAGAGCTGCCCCTCTGATAACTGTCCAGTGACAGAGCCGCGAGGCCCAGAGCACCAGGTCAGCAAGCGCCTGTGAACAGCACGGGGCCGGCTCCCTTACGTGGAGGCACGTCAGAAGTGCCCAGAAGCTCCACTGAGAACTCACGCTTTCTCCAGAGGAAAACCAGAAAGAGCGCAGTGAATGTCCATTATCTTAGACCTACACGTCCAACTTCCACCCAGACCCGAGTCTGTTGAGCCTTTCCACTGAAGGGGTCACAATTTCCGTGGTACGCCAGGCCCTTTCCCATGAAGCTGAGAAGCATCTGGAAAAGAATAAGAGAAATCAGAACAAGTCTATCAGGGTCTCTGATTCTCTTAAGGCAGTAGTAACCAAACTTCAAGGGGATCACTTAAATCGCAAAAGTCCCCAAACGCTTAGTGTTCGAAGGCTCAGACAAGCCACAAAACACTAAGAGTGGTTATTTGTGTGCACTGCTACTTGCAGCAGCCTACAGCATGCAAGGGCATTAGCACTACAGAGGCAGGAGGCCACTCAGTACATGTTCACAGAATAGCGACTCTGCTATGCAACTCGGGCCACTTCAGGTCTCAGGCTACAACTGCCATCTCATGGCAAGGCTCGATAATCACACAGAGCTCAAGGCAGCAATGGTCATTCTCTTACCATCAAAAGACCCTCAGGTCCTATAAAGACAAGTTCAAAGGCACTAGCATTCTGAGTCCACATAGGAAAGTAAGGAAAGCAATGCAGACACAAGACACACAGCTGAAGTGCGCAGACAGCTGCTCACTTATACCCTCATGTCGTCTCACACCTCAAGTACATCTAAGGAAGAAGAGAAAAGCTCACTTGGATAACCTGTTTTGGCATAGTTGCTTTTCTCATTTTTTCTTAAATTTTTTACTTTTTTATATTTTTAGAGACAGGGTTTACAATGCCGCCCAGGCTGGAGCACAGTGGCTATTCATAGGCGCCATCGCAGCTCACTGCATCCTCAAACTCCTGGGCTCAAGCAATCTTCCCGAGTAGCTGGGACTACAGGCGCAAATCACTGCACCCAGACTCTCTTAGCCCTTTTCGGCCTTCTTTGACACATAGTAACTGTACATTTTATGGAGTATATAGTGACGTTTCACTACATATAATAAATAGTGATCAGATCAAGGGAATTAAGCTATTCATCATCTCAAACATTTACCATTTCTTTGAGTTAGGAAAATTCACTATCCTCTTACTAGCTATATGAGACTATGTATTATGGTTAACTACAGTCACCCTACAGTGTTACAGAACACTAGGACTCCTCCTATTCTGATAGCCATGTTAGTTTCCAGAGGAAAAACAAAAAAGATACTAGAAAGTAATCTTTCTGAAAACAACACAGACCAAACTGCCTGCTTCCAATGGCTCTTCAATTATTTTGTTTTTCTGAAATAGCAATGTTCCTAAAAGCAGGTAGAGGCAGGGCAATATGACATTCAAAGACCACAAGCTCCCACCCAGGTGGCTCTGGAGCCTCCCGCATTATAATGCTGACTCTAGGAGCAGCCACCAGGGTGGAGAGCAAGTCCACTGCCCGCTACTGTTTCTCCAGAGGAAAAAAGGAGCAACTATTGTCATAGGTTTAGTCCCTCGAAGAAACAAAATTTCCATCTTAGAGATTCACAAATCCACTCTTGCCCCCAGATGGCCTCTGCTATACACTATAAGGGGCACAGGCACCAGGGACGCACAGCAAATCAAAAGACAGATGCTGACTGGCAGACATCGGGCTGACGACTTCCACTCCATGCAGTAGGTCACAGCATGTGCTGCCCAGGGGCCCCTGTCTTACCCACCCACCCAGCACCAGCCGCTAGGGTCACCTAGGCTGGGCTTCCTTAAGAACGGTTCTCCTCAGTACAGCCCGTGGTCATGTCTGGAGCAAGTCTACAGTAAGAACAACACTAGGTCAAAACCAAGGTACCACAAGGCATCTTGCCCCAGGATTCCACAAGGTGAACCTAAGAATCAGGGATGCAGCAGGACAGGGTGAAGCAAATCCACTCAATACAAGGGTGCCAGCCCAGGTACCTGCGCCCTCTTCTCAGGTGCTACCAAACGAGCTACAACCCTAGGGTGCTGTGCTACAGGGGAACACCGGCCTCGGGCCCGGTGTGCTCACAATCTCCCTTTTGATGTCATTTCTACCCCTGGCCAGACTGAAAGCTGATCCTTTCTTGGACCCACGCTGCCAGCAGAGGTGAGCTATCCTTCCTGGAGGTCTGTACTGTGGCCTCCCTGCTATTTGGGGTTTCTCTTTTATGGAAACAAAGTTTAGAGTGCCCTCTGCCAACTGACAACACCTGGAAGATGCCGCAGCTTGCACTCAAAGGCCTTGCTGTACCCAAGTAGCATCTGGAAGAGAGAAACCATTACCTTCCTTTTCTTAATTAAAGAGGAAGAGTTAAGAGTTGGGAGCTCTTCTGTCTCACACACGGGCTCCCGTGATTTCCTCTACAATGGTACAGGCTAAAGCTGACCCTGCGGCAGTTCCAAGCAAGACCAGAAGAAACCTCCAAGGGGTAGAAGCCCAAGTCATTCTAAGTGCCCACAAAGCTGGAGCCTCGAAAGACAAGCCAAGACGACAACACAGTGACGAGGTGAAGACACTGGACTCCCGGGCAGCACACAAAGCATCTAAGGGTGGAGGGGAAGGCGCACGTGCGTGTGGCACACTGACGTCTGGCGATTACCTGGCAGGCTCTGCGGGATATGGGTGGACATGGCAGCGTGTGGGAGAGGCGCTGCGTGGGGCGGGCTGGAGTGCAAGCCAGCCAGAAGACCTGGGAGAAAATGGGAGGGGAGAAAAGAACAAAACACACACATTGAAGACAGGAACAGAAAAGCAGCTCTGGCAACCAAACAACCCTGCCGGACCACTCTGGGTACCAAACCCAAGGGGAAGGGGCTCAGCACCATTCCCAGAGATGTTCCCCACAGTCACACACCAGACACAAACACAGGAGCCACAGTACACAACAGGAGGACCCTCGGCCACAGCCCAGAGATTCCCAAAGCGAGGTGAGGCAGGAGAGAAGCACTCACTGTGGCTGAGGCCAGGGTGGAAAGGCCCGGAGGCAGGGCCTGTGACGATGGCATCCTTGGAGACCCCTGCTTTGGCAGAGGCATCAGCGCTGAAGGAAAGCACATGGAGAGGAATCGGGACAGGGGCTATAATTCCCAGTGAGTTCGAGTTCATGGCCCCTGGCAGCTTTGGGCTGCTGGACTTGTAGGGTGGAGACAGCAGGTTTAAGGGAGTGGAGCTGGTCAGCAGCACAGCCCCACTCGTTCCTTTCTAGGAAGGAAACACAGCAAAGTGGTAAGAACTCTAGACCTTGCACAGCTAACTTGCAAACCAATCAGGTAACAAGGGATGAGGGCACACACAGGCCAAATGCCCCTGTGAAAGCACCCTCCTACCCTGCAGCCCCAAAGACAGGATCTTCTCTGAACTGACATGGAATGGTTTCCAGGGTACATAGTTAATTTTAAAAAGCAGGTTCAGCTCTAAGAAACAACGGTGATATAGCACATCTTATATTTTCCTGGTTAGAGCTGGAACCCATATTACTAAGTGAAGTAACCCAAGAATGGAAAAACAAGCACCAGATATATTCACGAGCAAACTGGTATTAACTGAGCAGCACCTAAGTGGACACATAGGTACTACAGTAATAGGGTATTGGGCAGGTGGGAGAGGGTTGGGTATATACATACATAATGAGTGAGATGTGCACCATCTGGGGGACGGTCATGCTGGAAACTCAGACTTGTGGGGGGAGGGGGAGGGCATTTATTGAAACCTTAAAATCTGTATCCCCAGGGTATGAAATAGCAGGGTATGAAATATGCCTTCTTTGTAAAGGAAGAATATCACAATATAGGTATCTATAAATGTATGTATATACACACATATATGTGTGTATGTATTTATATACATAAAACATACACACATATGTATTTGTAATCTTTTGTTTTAAAAAGAAACAGGAAAAATAAACTGGAAACCAAGGAGCACAGTTACCTTACAGGGGTGGCAGGTGCAGGAAGAGGGAAGCAGGACCTCTCTGAACAGACTCCGCTACAGTTTTATTTTTGCAACCACATAGTTGTTTTACATATTAAAATAAGAGAAAAAAGTGCTCTCTCCCATTTCCCCAACCTACATCCGAACTTCTCACAATTACCCATAAGCAGGACTCAGTAATTGTTGGACTCTGTCCTTCAAAGGGAATGATTCTTAGAAGGCACTGCTATTCCTGTGGCATGAACACCTCCACATAACTGTGACCTGACAGGCGATGGCGTTTCTACCCCGTTAGGAGAGATGGATGGGGGAGAGGATAGGCTGTTCCATGCCACGCAGCCTGGCCTCCCTGCGGGCACGGCTCTAACCATCCTTCCGCTCCCTCCACCTTCCTAAGGAGAAGGTTCCGGCTATCTTGGGCTTCTTGCCACCAGAAAAGGGAACACCTGAGGGCAGGAAGCTCAGCCCTTCTTCCAACATCTGAGCTCACTGTTCCTATCCTTCCATTTCAGATCTCATTCTCTGCCCAGGGCAAGGCGAGTGGCCTTATCCCCAAGGCCCCTGCGGGTGGGACAGGGCAGGCTGCTCTGCCGGGATACTCACTGGCAAGGAGGTAGACGATGTCACACTACTAACCGCAGGGGGCTTTAGGGACGAGGTCAGTAACTTTGCTACTCCCTGGGTCCCACCACCGGAATCTCCATTTGGACCACCTGGAGGGGCCACCAGGGTCAGCTTCTGGGAAACAGGCGGTTTTTTCACTGCTGAGCTTGGGACAGGTCTGCTGGCGGACTGTCCTGTGGAGGGAGGCTGTATGCCAGGGAGCAGGTTCCCAGAAGCAGAACTCTGGACTGGTGTTCCTCCAGAGGAAGAGCTGCCAGAAGAAACCGCGTGTTTGGAGATAGAGCCAGCAAAGGGATTATTCTTATAAGACGACCCTGTAGAGCTGGCTGAATGCTGTTTTGCTGGATGGCTCAGGGCGGCAGAGGACGAGGCTGGGGTCTTATGAGAGCTGCTAGAGGCTGGTAAGCCTCCTGAGGCGGCTGGCGTGGAGGGATGGAAGCCCTGGCCTTTGGCTGCTGTCTTCACTATCTGCAGGAAGGAACGATGGCACTGTGGGGAGGAAGCCTTTGGGCTCTGGAGCTTATTGACAAAAGGAGCTGGGGGCGTGAAGTTTTTCTGCTGCTGAGCGCCTGCATGAAAGACTTTGACTTGGGGGCCAGGCACGGGAGCTGCCACCTGGGGTCCGTGAGACGTCCGTGGCAAACCATGGTGCTTTGCTTTGGACTGGTGCACTTCTGGCAAGCCTTTGTTGAGGGGAGCCTGGCAAGGCAGCTCTTTGTAGCCAGAATTCTCTGGTTTTTTCTCCTGAGAGGACTGCCCCAGTGCCAGAGCCTGTTCAGCCAGAAAATTGAGGGGTGACTGCAGAGAGCTAGCTGGTGGGGGAGCAGAAGGGCTGGGCTTGGCAAAGTTCCTTTTCTCTTCTGCACATAACACACCTGCAACTTTTTCTGCAGGTGCTTTTGAGGGGGCAGGCAGTGTGAATTCAGAGCTCCCAGTTGCTCTGCTGTTCAATGCAGCCAGTTCCTTGGACACGGCTTCCACAGAAGAGGCGGGATTGCAGATCAAGTCTTCATCCAACGAGTCCTCCAGGCTGACAGGAGCAGGGTTAGCAAGGTTGTCTGACACCTGGGATGGGAGCTCCCTGCTCGAGACCCCAATGTTCAGGCCTCCTCCCTGGTGTTCTGAGGGCAATGCAATGGGGCCGCTAATCTGTCCTGACTGGACAGAAACCTTTTTATCAGGCTTAGTAGATGATTCCTAAAGGAAAACAGAAATGCTGAAGTTTAAGAAGCCAGTGTTGGCCTGTTGTGGGGACATAAACAAGAGAACAACTTGAGGTGCAAACAACTGGGCCTTCCTGTGTAATTACAAAATAAGGGGTAGCAAAGAGCAAGAGCCATGCCTGCCCTGACTGGAAATGCTGCAACTTACACTCCCTCTGGTGAGTGGCCGGCTGAGTTTATACCTCAGCAAATTTTGTTGCTCAGTACAAATACACTCCCAGGGGAACTTTTCTCTCTGTTTCTGAAAAAGCATAAGACTCAATAAAGAGACACACTGCCTCTTGCCATTCACACTATCTCGGAGTACTCTTAGCTGCAAATTAGACTGACATAGGGCATGAGAGTTGCCTTAAAATACCTATTTTGTCGTCCTTGATTTTTCCCACCACCTGTCTCCTCCAAGACAGTCCTTTTCCCGGAAGCAGAGAAGAGGTCTAAACCTGGCACTCCTGCATACCTGGTGCTTAATGCAGTGGGTCTGAGACATCGTAGGAGCTCAACAGATACACAGGAATAAATGATTTGCACATCTCATTCTCACTGTCTCTTTAGGGTATGGTTAAGGGCACCACACCAAGCCTCAAGAACTAGTAAAATGGCTAGGCATGGTGGCTCACGCCTGTAATTCTAGCACTTTGGGAGGCCGAGGAGGGAGGATCACTTAAGCCCAGGAGTCAGAGACCAGCCTAGGCAACATAGCAAGACCCTGTTCTCTACAAAAAATTAAAAAAATTAGCCAGGCATGGTGGCACATGTCTGTAGTCCCAGCTACTCAGGAGTTGAGCCAGGAGGATTGCTTGAGCCTGGGAGTTGGAGGTTGCAGTGAGCTATGATCACGCTACTGCATTCCAGTAGGCATCAGAGCAAGACACTGTCTTAAAACAACAACAACAACAACAACAACAAAAAAGAACCGGTAAAAATTTTAGTAAAAGCAATTTTCACTACATTGAGAGGTTCCTGCAACATCTAAAATAGTTTTCCCAGTTTCTATTCTCCCACCACCATACTGTACCGCCCTCTCTGTTTCTGCCAGCTAACTAACAAAGCCACCTTTCCTTGCTGTTGCTCTAAGGCTAAACTGGAATGGCAGAGTGTGTTTCTTCCATGGAAAGACTACCGTCGTAGTGCCGTACCTCTGCACCTACAGGGGCTCTTCCCTCCTCAGCTGACTGCCAAGAAGACCCCACTCAATCCCACAACAACCCCGGGATGTGGGCCAGGTGGGTATTGTTTAGTATAACTGAAGCTAGAGGGGGTTAAGAGGCCCAGCTCTGGTCTCTGCCCTGGTATAATTTCAATAGTGCTATCCTGAATAGCTGTCTCCAGACCAGCTAATTTCATTGAGCTGCCATGGTCACTCAAGAGGGTTTTTTTGGAGTGTGGCTGCAAGGAGATGAGGACAGCTGACACATGACCTGAGCAGGCCAACTCACCTTCACCTTGATTTTAGAAGGGGCCATTACTTTCTTCTTGGCCCTGTTCAAAGGAATGAGCACAAAAGAGGTTTAGAGGGTATCCACAGAAGAAGATAAAAATAACAGTAGCCCTGAGAAGTGAAAACACCGCAACACTCACAGGATGGATGTCAGGTGCCCGTGAACTCGTTTGCTCTCCTTTAACAGAATCCTGAAAGACACAGAACACTGGCCTTTGTACATGCCCCTTAAAGCTGGCACTCTGCTTCCAGAGCTGTGTCAACATCCCATGTACTCAGTGGCTATTACTCCTTGAATGTCAGTGGACTGGTGAGCTGAATTCCTGGTGAGAAGACTCTAAAGTGGCCACACCAGCCACCTGAAAGCCAAGAGTCTGGGCTTTACCCAGAAAGAAAAACTATGGCTCTGCCCCGACTTCTCATGGCGATGTTTCCCTTTCCCTAAGGCCACAGCACTTTCCCTACTGCCTACTCCATCCCTTCCAAGAATAAAATATGCAGTGACCCACAGTGTGTCTCTTTTCAGAGAAACCCAACAAAAAATTTCTTCATCTGAACACAGGGTAGCAATTCCAAAAGCTCCAAGATTTGTAACCACAGATGAATCAGGTCCAGTCAAGAGCACTAGCTCCAGCTAACTTCCTGTTTTGCATACCACAGACACGCTCCACTCACAGGACGCAGCATCATACAAAGGAGCCTCTGAGGCTGGGCACTTAGCACAGAGTCAGTCCTGCTACCTGCAAATTAGACTTCTTCATGGTCACTAAGAAGTATCCAAGATGCATCCATTTCTCACCTTCTAGTAAAGCCATTATGTTTAAATAGGAAAGTACATATTTATATGAGAGCATGCAGCCAATCCTGAACTGAGTGGGACAAAGAATGACAAAGACAAAACCCCACAGGTACCTTCCCTTCTTCTAGGGAAGATGAAGAAGCCCCTTTCCTTGCTACTAGTATGTCCCCCCAATTACTCTGGTGAGATAAGAGTTGAGTCAACGAGGTAGTGGCCAGGCCCAAAAGCAGCGCTCAATTATTCCTCGACCGCACAAATGCCCCATCTTGCCACCCCAGCCCTCACCTGGTCTGCATCCAGCCCTTGGGCCAGAGAGGCTTGACCTCGGCGTCCAAGAAGGCCTTCAAGCAGTCCTCCCAGGACTGGGCCTTGTTGTTCCTCTCCAGGTCATGGCTCTCCAGCTTGGTCTTCACCACCTGGCACAGCAGGTCCCTGAGGAGGAGGCAGAAATCATAATCTTCAAACCGTCCCAAATGCTTCTGCAAGGTTTCAACCATGTGCTTCCAGCAGCCCTGATGAAAGGAAACAATCCTAACTTTCAACAGCAAGACAGGGACATGCTCAGACACTGGCCCCACAAACCCTCCCATGGGGACAGTCACAGTATGGGCACACCTGATTTCATCATTCCACTGGAATTTCTTCCGGGGTCCCATTATCCTCCTGCCCCCCTTTTCCTCATCTTCTTCCTCCTCAGAACAAATCCGCTCTCTTTGCTCCTTGTCTTTCTCCTCTTCCAGCATCCTACAGGATGAACAGAATTAAAAGGGACCCTAAGGACCTCCTGTCACTACCTGCCCACCTCCTTGCAGGACGGGGACTTCTCAGATAAGGGGAAACACTCAAGAGAGTCCTTTGGAAATGGAGTAAACACCAAGAAAAATGGCAAGAAGGGGCAGGAGGGTCACACCACATGTGAGCGCTGGGCCATACTTACTTAGCAACCTTGGCCTGCGTGTGAGCCTGGCATTCATCCTGGTACTTGGCCATCTGTTCTGGCATCGCCCTGCCAATGGCTTCCTTGAGCTTCTGGAGAGGCTCCTTCAGACGCCCCCCCTGCAGAGAGTAGGACACAAGACAAGACTGGATCACACATCACTCTTACTAGGGACACACAATGGGGAAACTGAAGGCAGTGCAGCAGCAGATGCAGCCTTTGTGAAGACTCGGTCACCCCTCAACTGGGCCCCAAAGCCACAGGGTTCCACTCCAAAGTCACCCACCTGGTCGTAGTGGTGAAGTTTTCGAGCACGTTTGACCAGAGCATCCTTGCTGCAGGGCAGGAATGAGGCGAGATAGGCATAGACCCCAGAACGGATTTGGCTACTCAGCTCCCGAGCCTGCACTTCTATGCTGCAGAACAGAACAGAGTCATCTATGGCTGCGGCTTCTCTCCCCATGAGCTCACCCGATGTGGAGAGCACAGCCAGGAGCCAAAAGCAGGCCAAACCTTATCTTACTGGCCACACAATATAGCTGAGCGGCCAAGACAACAGATCTTTAACAATCAGCAAACAACAACTCCCAAACCTGATGCACTTCAACCAGGTAAAGTGGGTCCAGGCTCTCCAGTCAAAGACAAGGCCAAGTCAAGGGTAGTCATGGAAACAGGGCCCAAGAGAACAAGCTTTAAAGCACTAAATTTCATAAACAAAACATAAAAGCTTTCAAAGTGGAAAGTAACAAGTTACTTGGAGGTAAGAGGAAATACTTTCTGGCAGCATTTCTTTTTTCTTCTACTTCCTAGTTCTTTTTTTCATTGTTGTTCTGGTTCCTAGTTCTACCTACTACCATGAGGTCAGGGAAATCCTCACCCCTCCAGTTTCCTCATCTAAATAAGCAAAAAAAAAAAAAATTCTCCCCAATGCCTTGAGCTTTCCATATTTGGCATGGAAAGGCTGACACAGACCTCTCGCCCACATGGGTGCCCAGGTACTCTGTAGTTCTCCCTCCCAGCACTCTTCCTGACCCAGTTCAGATCCCGCCCAGGCAAGGCCGTTTGCTAGGACACACTCATGTCTTGACAACTTGTTCTTATATATGCAAAGTCCTCTCTTGTTAAGCAACAAGCTTCCCTTGCTACATGGCACAACCCAGAGGAGCTGTAAACGTTGAGGGGCCAGACACAAGGCTCAGATCTTCCTGGTTTGGATGTAGGCATTTGCTTTTTTATCCAACTCACACAGCACAGTGTCTCAGAGTCTTGGTGGTCTAGCAGAAGTGCCATGGCCGAGGTACATGAGCACTAGAAGGAGTAAGCACAAGAGGATGACGACCAGGGACACTGAGGAGCACGCACCTCAATGAGGAGAGCAGGCCCCCGAGGCCACCAAATTGTCTCTCATTCTTCTGGATTCTCAGAGACAGGCAGGCAACACTCTCTCTCTCTCTTCTCATTTCATACATGCCAAGAAATCCTCTTCCAACAGGCCATGACTATCATATATAGTGTTCTAATAATGCCTGCTGCCTAAGATTAGGAAGGTCTATCATTTCTGGGGACAAATATTTAGCATCCCTGTTTGTTTTGTTTTTAAGAGACACACAAGAGTAAAGCCACATTAATCCAATTCTTCTTTTATCTAATTGGTGGTCACCTTTATGGAGTTCAATTGTACTCCTGTTCTCCCCTGGCTGGCTCCCCCCGGGCAGAGTAAAAGCAGATACAAACAAACCAACAATACTCACTCTAATAGGATTCCATTAACATCCTGGGTGAAGAACTTCTGTCTGCTCTCTCCCTCGGCAGCTCTGGCAGCCTGGTTCACAGCAGACAGTAACAGCTGTTAGTGCACTTTCCCCACACATCCCTCACGCTCACCCACAGGCACAAGAGCCGTTACTCCGTGAAGAGCACCTGTCAATAAAATCCTCACGACCACCTTTCCCACTCTGCCCTAATCCCAGATTAAGTTCACCTGTGATCAGTATGCTCTTTTCAAATGCTGCTACATCTGTGGTCTATCCTTCCCAGGACTTAAAACAGCATTTACATAAAAGAAAATCACACGCAAATGTGATGCAGTTGGTCAGAGGCCAATCCAGCCAGCCACCTAACTCCTGTGCCCACATTCTATCATAAACTGCACCATGATTGGGATTTCCACACACTTACACTAGGAAAACAATCAAGAACTTTTACCCAGACATTGGAATAACACACCATACTACCTATTAACACAAGTCTATAGGAGTTTAATACATAGTCTTCTTTTGCTTTCCATGAGAACACAACACCCTGGAGAGCAAGCTTACAGACTCCTGCAGCAGCCAAGACACGGAGACAAGTCTGAAAAGCAAACCCTGAGAGTCTACACCAGTGGTTCTCATACTTGGCTGCACCCTGGAGTTACATGGGCAGCTTTGCCTATCCCAGACCTATCATATCACAATCTCTGGGGACGAGGGCAGGAACGTGCACTCTCTACATGTGGCCCAAGCACCAGTACTTCTTTGAAGTAACCCTGGTGAGGCTGATGTGCAGAGAGGGCTGGGAACCACTGATCTCAACCCAAGAGCTGCTGGTCTGAAGGCTTTAGGTGAAATAAAATTTTTGAAATCAGACTTGATGTATAATAATGACAGCAAACAAAGGTGACAAGGTGATTAGAACAAAGGGCTAAATCTTGATCAACCCCTCTGCAACCTGATGGAGGTTACAGACTGCTAACCTCCATCAACCCCTACTTGCCTTCCTCTCCTTGCATCCTCTGGGGTCCCTTTCAACCTCTCTGACTGCTCCACCTAAGCTCTTGACCAGAACTTACAATCATCTCTAAGTAATTTCCAGTCACAGTCACCCCTTGGTATACTCACGGGATTGGTGCTAGGACCCCTACGTATACCAGAATCTGAGCATACTCGAGTCCCACAGTGGCTGCTGCAGAATCCAAGTATACAAAAAGTCAGTCCTCCAGATCTGTGGTGCCCAACCCACTGCGCCCCTCCAACCTCTCCCCCATCTGTGGAAAAACTGTCTTCCATGAAACTTAGGAACTGGGGGGCCGCACAGCAGGAGGTGAGCAGCTGCAAGTAAAGATATTTACAGCCACTCCCCACTGCCTGCATCACAGCCTGAGCTCCGCCACCCCCCACTCACACCAGGTTCCATGGAAAAATTGTCTTCCATGAAACCGGTCCCTGGTACCAAAATGGTTGGGGACCACTGCTCCAGATTATGCCAAATCTGCGTATAAGTGGACCCATGGAGTTCAAACCCTTGTTGTCCAAGGGTCAGCTGTACTTCTGTGAATGGATGAACCCCTAGTACGCAAACTCAGCCTAAACCTCTCCCTCCTATGTTCTCCAATTCTAAAAATCACACTCCAACCTCCTTAAATCCATCCACTCCCTTCTTTAGAACCCATCAGTGGCTCTTTCCAGGCCTAGAATCAAACCCAAACTCTTTCACGTGGTTTTAAGGGTCCTTCTAGGATCTGGCCCAGCCATCCACCAACTCACCCACCCTCAGCTCTGCTACCTGCCTTGTTGTGAGGCCATCTTTCCCAGGGGGCTGGCCAAGCCTGCTGCCTCCAGGCCAATTCTTACAGGCTCCCAGAGAGCTTCTTTTACCTCAAGTCTGGCTGTCCACCTGACCATCCACTTAGCTCTCCAAACATCACAGAGCTTATATCATTCTGCTTTGTCCTACCGTCTGCTGTTTCCATCTCTGCTGGTCCACTTCCATAACAAGCTCACGAGGACAAGAACTGAATCTCATTCATCGATATTATTTCCCCAGCTGCCTATCACATGACAGATACTTAGTAAATGCTGAATGAATGAATGGATGAATGGACAAATAAATCAACAGCACTATAAGGCGGCACACCAGAAGAAGAAAAGCTTAATACCAAACAAACAAAAATAACTTGGAGAAGATGCAGAACTCAAGCGTCCAAGATCCTCTCGCTAAAGGACAGCCTGAGATGAAAGGGATGAAGTGGACAGATGGATAATGGAAGAAAGAAAGGGAATGACTTTTAATCCATTCATGGGACAATTTCTTACACTTTCAGAAGCATTCAGAATTCTACCGTGGCACTTGGAAGGTACTGGAATTATATTAGTCTGACAGAAAACAAAATGGAGTCATTATTTTGCTTACACTTATACGGATGGTTATAAGATCCAGAAGCACCTTCATATTGATTCAATCTAATTTTTCTTTTTTTTTTTTTGAGACAGAGTCTCACTTTGTTGCTTAGGCTAGAGTGAGTGCCATGGCATCAGCCTAACTCACAGCAACCTCAAACTCCTGGGCTCAAGCGATCCTCCTGCTTCAGTCTCTGGAGTAGCTGGGACTACAGGCATGCACCACCATGCCCAGCTAATTTTTTCTATATATATTAGTTGGCCAATTAATTTCTTTCTATTTATAGTAGAGATGGGGTCTTGCTCTTGCTCAGGCTGGTTTCGAACTCCTGATCTCAAGCAATCCGCCCACCTCGGCCTCCCAGAGTGCTAGGATTACAGGCGTGAGCCACCGCGCCTGGTCTTAATCTAATTACTTTTAACATGTATTTCAAAAGCCCCATTGTTTGTCGGACCCATCAACAGCTTAAGTGTCCAATCAAATTTTATTTTTGGATAGTCATTTCTCCAATACTTCAGAAGCTTTCTACCTATACAATCTTCAAAAAGATTTTTCTGAAGCCTTTTGAATTGCATAGACAATATCTCTGAGGGTCTGGTTTTATACTGAAGATAATTAGTCGTCTACTATATTTTTAAGTAAATCTAATTAAAAGAGCAATTGGATACATATCTGATAGTCTTCCAGAAATAAGTGAGGTCCCTCACCCATAAGAAGACACTCTTGTTCCAGGAGGTATATAAATTAATCAACCCTAAATTAATTAGGAAATGAAGTCAAACACCCCAATCATGCTGATTTATAATAGTTCCAACAGCCTTTTAATGAGCTGTTTTATTATAAGAAAAGCTATTATTGCCTTTTAGCACCTAGCTAAAAATTGTATATACTGTACCTGTTTTTGCTGAATAGAATGAAATCTGACATGACTTTGTTTTTAAAAAAGATCAAACAAGTTGTTTGCTTTTTCCTACCATCATTCTCTTTGGATCAACCCTCCCTGCATTTCCTGCGATGTATGAGTTCTAACTATACAGAAGGGCAGAGTAGAGGAGAAGGTGGCATAGGGTATCTGCTTCATTTCTGTTCTTAGTATTGTCCCCGTTTTATGCCTGACTGAGAAGACCAAAATAGGCCTGGGTCATCTGTACAGCCCAGGCTGAGTAGCTGCCAGACTACAGTAAGATAATGCCCCGAGAGGGCACTGAAACTGAGCTTTCCCAGCATCCGTACTTCTAACAACTAAGACAAATGATGCAATCAATGCACGTTAACAGAAGACAGGGTAAGACCATCAAATTGCTGGATTCCTAGGGGCCCATAAAAATGTATAGTACAAATGAGTAAGAAATGAAAAACGGGCTAACAGGAGAAGAAAACAGTAAACATAGGCCGAGGGCGGTGGCTCACGCCCGTAATCCTAGCACTCTGGGAGGCCAAGGCGGGAGGGGGGGGGGGATCACTCAAGGTCAGGAGTTCGAAACCAGCTTGAGCAAGAGCAAGACCCCATCTCTACGAAAAAAGAACAAGAAAGAAAAGAAAGAAAGAAAAAGAGAGAAAGAAAAAGAGAGAGGGAGGGAGGGAGGGAGGGAGGAAGGAAGGAAGGAAGGAAGGGAGGAAGGAAAAAAGGGAGGAAGGGAGGGAGGGAAAAAGAGAGAGAGAGAGAGAGAGAGAGAGAGAGAGAGAGAGAGAGAGGGAGAAAGAAAGAAAGAAAGAAAGAAAGAAAGAAAGAAAGAAAGAAAGAGAGAGAGAGAGAGAGAGAGAGAGAGAGAGAGAGAGAAAAGAAAAGAAAAGAAAAGAAAAGAAAAGAAAAGAAAGAAAGAAAGAAAGAAAGAAAGAAAGAAAGAAAGAAAGAAAGAAAGAAAGAAAGAAATGGGCCACCTAAAAATATACCAAAAAAACAAAACAAACAAACAAACAAAAACAGTAAACATAGCATGGGCATCCACCAAGGCATCCCTCTTGGAGGACCTCTTTGACATGAGTAAGTTTTCAAAGATATTTTCTTAAAGTTTGGTAGACTGCAAAATAGGACCATAGTTCCTCTGTGGAGAAATTGCTCCAACCCAGAGAAATACACTCTAGCTCCCCAACCCTTGGATCTGAGCTGCTCCTGTGACTTGCTTTGACCAAGAGTGCTGTAAAGTTACGGGACACACACAACCTCTAAGGCTAGATCTCAAGGGCCCTGTGGCTTCCACCTTTACCCTTCTTGAGATGCTGCTGAGACTGCCATGCCCTGAAGAAGGCCAGGATGACAGACCAGAAAGATGCCCTGCCAGGATCCAGCCAAGCTGCCAGCTGAATGCAGCCACGTAAGAGTGAGCCCGGACAGGATCAGGATAGGATCCACCCAGCCAACCCAGGGAGGAGAAATGAATATTGAGTCAAAGCACCTGGCCCTATTATACCTATTAATGTGATATATTAATATGTATCACATATTAATACATGTAATAAATACATGTATTATATCTAAGGCCAAGATTTAAAATCTAACCAATGTTACTATGAAAATAAAGGAAATAAGAGAAAAACAGAAAAAGAAGGGGAGTAAAAAATAAAGTGAGAAGCACATAACACTGTCAATGTTACAGTTAAATACATAAAGTTTAATTTAAATTTTAAAAACACAATGTCCCTTTTAAGATCTAGGATAGGGCTCCTTACTAAGGATCCAAATATCCAGGTGTGGCTTTTGGAATTATATGCAATTCTTATGTACAAATGCATTCTTTCCCTGGGAAGACTATCTTTCCCAGCAGATTCTCAACAGGATCTGGGGATCCAGAGCACTCATGCACACATGCAGGAGGGCTGCGAGGGCTCCAAGTGCAAGGTGCCCTGGTTGCAACAGAGTACCTAGGGACCCTCTGGGAGAGCATTAAGTAAATTTCTAGAATAAGCCTCCTTTATATTGCAACCATTAAAAGTGATGAGGGCTTTATAATAGTATTAAGTGAAAAAAGCAGGAAACAATTATTCACAACTATAATTACAACTGCATAAAAACATATACACAGAGGCTAGAAAGGAATATGCAAATTGAGATTGTTTTTAGACGTCAGATAATAAATCCCATACACTTTCCACCCCATTTTCCAAACTTTCTTAGTGCTATTATAGGAGAAGGGCAAGGTGAAGACTTAAGTATCAACTTAATACTTGAACATTGTATTTTCAAACCAGAACAGCAGCCTCTCCTGGTCAATCCCCACCAGGACCCAGGCCCACCTTGTCTGTGGGATCCAGAACTCTGCCATTGTCATGCCCAAGAGCTGATACTTGGCAACCACTGAGGAGGGACAACTTGCCAAACAAGGCAATCCAGTGCGGCTTTCTTGCACCACAGCCTAGCACTGTTTCTGGTTATACCATTTCAGTGCCACTAAATTTGCCCGTATCTTTTCCAAGAAAGTGAAACAGTATGTAATCAGACAAAAACACAAGCTATGGTGGGACTTATTCTTAGAGCAAATATAGGAGAGTAGGCTCAAACATGCCAAGTTCAGAGTCAACTCCTTCCACCTCAATGTCATATCAAGATATACTCTGATTCCCTGACATGGCACAATTCATTTAAATCATTACATTCAAATAGAATACTTGTATGTCCAACACTGTGCACAAGCTAACAAAGATAAACTAGGAAATTGAATAAGATGTTTTATTTGCTTTGTATATTGTGTTCAAATATTTTTTGGAAGTGAGAAAATCATTTGTAGCAGTGGCTGACACTTTACCCTACTCTAAAACACAAGGGATATTATATATAACAGTGATTCTGAAATTCTATGAGAATCACTGGTTGAAATCTTACAACTATAAAGTACAAAAGCCACTGGAGCTACATTACAAGTCATGATGCCTAAAGTAAAATGTTATTTTAACTGAAAGGTGAATGTCATCACAACTAATGACTCACGTGTGGCTTATAGTTATAAATACAGCATTCGAAGTCAAGGTCCTTTTCATTTATCACAATTTAGGCATTCCTGTAACCACTGCCTAACACTGATGACACACAATGCAAGGGTGGCGATAAAGTATATACTGCGTGTGTAACTCACATGTTTGCAAACTTTTGTGAATTTTCAAAACCTTAAAAAGAATACCAAGAAAATGAATCTCTGACTCAATCGCCTACTGCCAACATCAGTGTCAGTCTAGCACACAAAAGATACTATGTAGAAAATAAAACCGCCAGGCAAAAAAACAGAAAAATCTCCCTAGAAGAAAGTAAATTTTCCAGAAGTGAAGAAGTCAAGAAAGGCCTAAAAATGATGCCCGACAGACACAGCTTACACTGCTTCCTCGCTCAGGATGAGCAGAGAGCTTGGAAAAAGCTTACACGTTAACGGCCAACTCACTACAGATTTCACACAGTGCAGAACCAACGTCAATCTGCCCGAACCGCTTCCCGGAAAGCCCAGCCACACCGTGTCACCATACCTGAGCCAGTTCCTTAACACGCTTCTCCAGGGGTGCTGGCAGGCCTTCGGGGAGAGAAGAGGGCTGCCTGAATTCCTGGTCCAATCCCGCCCCAAGGGAATCGCTTCCATCATCCATGTTACGGTAGGGGCTGCCTTCTGGAGACTCACTGAGCAGCTGCTCCAAGTCCAAATCAGTCAGCGAGTCCACGGCAGTGGCCGCCTGGAAGATATCGTTGTCAGAAGCGGAGCCAAAGAGCGAGAGCAAGGGGTCGGAGGTGCCCTCCAATTCCTGCAAGCCCTGAGCTTCCACAGACGAGACCGCTATAGGCTTATGCTCCTCCACCCTTTTCTTCTGAGCCTCTTTCTCCTTCTGAAATTTCTTTACCATCTCTTTAATGCATAAAGTCCCAGAATACTTCTTTTTCTTCTTCTCTTTACTGGCATTGAGGGCTGTGAAGCTGCAAGCAAGAGGGAAACTGGTTACTCAAGCTGCAGGACACCTCCAAAGGGAAACTGTCCCAGGGCAATGGTCTCTTGGAGAGCCTCAGTCACAGTCCACCCTGTTATCACTCCTCCCTCCTCTTGGCATATGGAGCTCCTTCTTGCTGAGACCAAAGCTTGAGAGTTAATTCAGGTTAGCAACACAGTGTCACATAATGCTAAATTTCCGATGGCTTTTTAGAAACCACTGCCAGGCTGAAAAAAAGGTTGCAAGGGGTGGGGGAGAGGGGAGCAAGAAAAGTATTTAAAGGGAGAAAGCAGGAGCAGCAGACAACAGCAGCAACTTGAAGAGCAGCTGGGGTGAGACCAAGAGAGGAGAAGGAAGCATGACCACAGAAGACAAAGGAAACGGCAGAGACAGAAGGAGAACTGGGACAGGGAGAGGAGTGCCCAAGAGAACGAGAAACATCAGCAGTCACACAGTGACAGAAATAGCTGCCAACACTGACAGTGGAACTATCTGACACACAGAGAGGTGAGCGTCTATGCCCGGAATGGCACTGCGGGAGGTGTGAGGAGCACAGGAAGGCCAGGCCTGCTGCCTCTTTTGAAGCTGTGGGGAGGAGGTGAGTCAGCTCCCAGGTGTCCTGCCCTAACAGTTCAGACTTTATCCTAGCAAAGAAGCTGCTGCCTCTCACCCGGCTTTGGAAAACTTGGACTTTTTCGATTTCTTCTCCTTGTCATAAGTGTCATCTTTTTTCTTCTTCTTTATCTTCTCACCACCTTCCTTCAACTTCCGCTTCTGAGAATTAAAGACAAGGCACAGTTACACGGCTCCCTAACTCAGGGAGCAAGTGCACTACACAGCACTGGCCTTGCTCCGCCCAGGGCACCTCCTGAGACCTCTCTTACCTCTTTTATGAACAAAAGCTCTCAGAGATCAGTCCCTGGACCACACACCCACAGCATTCCCACTGATAGTGTCTCCTAGAAACACTGAGACAACAGTGGCCATCCTGAAGCCTGAAACCTTTCCAGTTTGAAATAAGCTACATGTAGGCCCTATCTCTTGTTTTAAACACACAGGCAGAGGTAGACAGATTGTAAAACATACTCATCTTAAGGCTGACTTGTTTTCAGAGGGATGACAGCCCTGGGAACTGAAGTCCTCTACATGTCCACAGAAGAGGTCCAGCAAGGGTGGTGCATATTCCCTCACTCCACACCCTTCACTGCTCTCGCCCCACCCTGTGACCACCTAGAGAAACAACCCCTGCTGAGCCTGCTGGGGTGTCACATGACGTGGACACCACGACCAAGAGCTGAACAGAGCCCTCAAGTTCACATCTCCTCGTTACAGCACACGTGGTGCCTTTCCACCAGCCTCCTGAGCCACATCCTAAACCGTCGCATATTCTGGCGAGTCACCTACTGATCTGATAGGGTCACAGCAAAAAGCATTTCTGAAATCCAAAAGCGAGCACGTTCTAACCTTTGGAGATTTTTTCTTCTTTTCTTTAATGAAGTCATCTTCAGATTCTGATGCTTGTCTAAACTGCAGGGTTCCCGAGTTAATGTAAAATCCTCCATACTTTGTAGTCAAAGAAGCAGGAACAAGCTCATCATACTGAAGGAGGGGAAACAAACTGTCAGTTCCAAGTTCTGGTTCTATATAGTCCAAAGGTACAAAGCAGGTCTCAAGAGAGATGTGACTATGTTTCTTTATCATACTTCCAACAGCATGCTAAGCCATCCTTCTGGTCAATCATGAAATGTCCAAGCTACAAGTGTTTTGGACAGATCTGGTTATCATTTTCAGATGAGGAAACTAAAGGCCCGGATCAAGAATGTCACTTCCTCTCTCATCAGTGCTGCTACTGCCTCATGCTAGGAAGAGGGCAAGCCCACTCCGACCCCACCAACTTCCAGCCCATCAAAAATAGGAGCTACAGAGGTGGTTGTGATAGCGTGCATTTTCATTAACTACTTACCGCCTCAGAGTTATCGATGAAGGAATCAGATTCATCATAACCATACCCCATATCAATCAAGTCCTGTATTCGGTCTTTTCTACGTTTCTTTCCACCCTAAAATTTAAAAGCAACAGAACATAGCTTTTTGATAAATACACAGAATTGTTGCCTTGAACTTCATCAGCTAGTGATTAAACCCTATAACACACCGCAACAGTCTCTCTCACACTGTCCCTCCAAATACTCCTTCCCTAAAGACCTTTCAACATAGCACAGATGTTATCTGCATAAAATGGTCTCTCATGCTTCATACCTACACATTCTCTCCAAGGCAGGTAACAGGCCCTTCTTGTTCATTTGCTCAGCACCACACACAGCTCTACCACATGCCTTTTCTGTACCTCAATGCATTTGTTTAACAGCTACATTCTGTTCTAAGCTCTACACTTATTTCCAGGTAAGTGGTGATTACATGATATTCTACTAAAGGAACATGGAAATGTCTAAAAACCTCTCCCACCCAATGAGGTTCTTTTGTTGCCCAAGAGAGAAATCTTACATATTTTTCTTCAAATTTCCGGGCAAGGGCTTCCACTTTATGCCTTTCTTTTTCTTCGTCATTGAAAGGATCTGAGAGATCTTTCTTCTGTAAAGAAACCATTACACAAAAAATAAATCACAAAATAGTCCCGCATTCCTATTCATAGAACATTTGCTGAGTACTCAACACGTATAAACTGCATAATAGAAACTGTTTTTCAGGCCAGGCACAATGGTTCACACATTCTGGGAGGCCGAGGCAGGAGGATCGCTTTAGGTCAGGAGTTCGAGACCAGCCTAAGCATGAGTGAGATCCCGTCTCCACTAAAAAGAGAGAAAATTAGCCAGACAACTGAAAATAGAAAAAAATTAGCTGGGTGTGGTGGTGCACACCTGTAGCCCCAGCTACTCAGGAGGCTGAGGCAAGATGATCACTTGAGCCCAGGAGTTTGAGGTTGCTGAGAGCTAGGCTGATGCCATGGTACTCTAGCCTGGACAATAGAGCGAGACTGTCCAAAAAAAAAAAACAAAAACCCAGCTGTTTTTCAGAAAAAGGTAGGATACATGCTTACATCTAATCAGTGTCTATCTTAATTATTAAAAAAAGTAAAAGTTCCACTCATGTAATTCAGCAAAACTTGATTCAATGCCTACAAACCCCCACCACAGCACAAGGGACTGTAAGGCTTCAAACACAGCAAAGAGCCGTTAGTCAGGGGTGCTCAACCTCTACACAGCTGTGATCAGTATAGCTTTCCTTTGGAACCCTAAAATTTACTTTATGCATTTAAAAACATTCTAAGGCCAGGCGAGGTGGCTCACACCTGTAATCCTAGCACTCTGGGAGGCCGAGGCAGGAAGATTGCTTGAGCTCAGGAGTTGGAGACCAGCCTGAGCAAGAGCGAGACCCCGTCTCTACTAAAAAAATAGAAAAAATTAGCCAGTCAACTAAAAATGAAACAAAAATTAGCTGGGCATGGTGATGCATGCCTGTAGTCCCAGCTACTTGGAGGCTGAGGCAGGAGGATCACTTGAGCCCAGGAGTTTGAGGTTGTTGTGAGCTACGCAGACGCCATGGCACTCTAACCCAGGCAACAAAGGAGACTCTGTCTCAAAAAAAAAAAAAAAAAAAAAAAAACATTCTAAGAAGGGGTTGATAGGATTCACAAGACTTCCCCAATAGCCAATGGCTCAAAATAATTAAGAGGCCACTGAATGTAGTGCAAGTTCTTAAGTGCTGTTCTGCCTTACTGTTTAGAAAAGTGCTCTGAACCTGCATCTCTCTCAGGGCTGCCAAAGTCAAATTCAAGTTCATGGCACTCCCTATCCTTAAAGGTCTATCATCACCCTTTTGTCTTCCCAATATCCATACTCATTCCAAATATTTTCAGTCTTCCAAAGTTTATTTCTATTCTATAAGCTCATTCTTGCATTTTTCTCACCAAGTAAATTTTCTAGAGGTGGGCCTTAGCTTCTTGAGCAAGGAATCTTAATTTTAATATTGTACCAAATATGTTTAAAACTTCAGGACAGACCAAAAACACTAAACATTGAATGTTTTTTGAAAACAAAACTTTCTCATCTCATCCTCCCATATCTGCCTACTGAAATCCCACCCACCTACAAAGTATCAGTTAAATGATTCATGGTATATACATAAAATGGGATATTACAGAACAATATATAATGAACATACAAGTAAGTGGTATTTAAAACATGTGCTTATCTGTACAGATCTTCTAATTTTTCTACAATGATCACATTTAACTTGAGTGGTTAAAATAATTTTAAGAAATTCCAATCTTGGCTGGGTGTGGTGGCTCATGCTTGTAATCCTAGCATTCTGGGAGGCCAAGGCAGGTGGATCATTTGAGCTCAGGAGTTCTAGACCAGCTTGAGCAAGAGCAAGACCCCGTCTCTACCAAAAACAGAAAAAATTACTGGGCAGGGTGGCACATGCCTGTAGTCCCAGCTACTCGGGAGGCTGAGGCAGAAGGATCGCTTGAGCCCAGGAGTTTGAGGTGGCTGTGAGCTAGACTGACACCACGGCACTCTAGACAGGGCAACAGAGTGAGACTCTGTCTGGAAAAAAAAAAAAAATCCCAATCTTGAGCACCACTGGATTCAATGTGTAATCATTAATGCCCTGCAAAACAGTAGTCTTCCAACAACTAATATTTCCTGACTGTATGAAGATCCAGCTCTGTCCAAACATGGCATCCAGGATGTAAGCTCTCTTCTGTCCAAGCCCACTAGGGCTTGTATTTGTTCCAGACTTAAACGATGACCACACCACAACTTCTGTTACCTGTGTTGGTACAAGTCTCCTAAAACATCTACACTACAAGTTGCTTTGGGACTGGTACAGTGTCTTCTCCACCTTTGTAGAGTCCTCAGTGTCTAGTACAGTGCCTTCATATTGTAGGGATTACATGACAAGTTAATTTATACACAAATGTGTCAGATTTAACCATACTTTTAACACTGTAGAGTAGATCCACAATTTAGGAGCTCTGAACCTAAGGTCAGGAATGAATCCCCTGAAACTGGATCCAAAGTTCTATGTGCTCCATGCATTTTTCTACAATGGAGAAGGGCATCTGGAGCCCAAAAAAACATAAAATCAGAGCACTGAGGTTCTAATTTCTGAACTAGATTTTCACTAAACATCTTCTGATTTGGTTTGAGCCTATAAATAACCTATCACTGCCACTTTCTCTTCCTCTCAAGGAAGAGGACACTTCCTACTAGAAAAGGGACTGTGAATAGATTTAAAATTCTTTCTTTCTCATCCTGCCCTCCGGCCTTTATGTAACTGGCTGACCCTCGGTACAGATTCATTGGTTTCCATTCCAGCAATCAGATCTCAATCAAGTAAACACATTTTTTTTTTTATTTATTCTTAATTCTTTTCACTTCCCCAAATCATGGCTTGTTGAAAGGTAAACACATTTTTATCTGAGCTAAGAAAAGCGGGTAAATCTTCTAACCAAGCATACTCCCCTTGCTAAACAGCACAACCCCGAATGAGACTGACAGCACCTGGCACTGAAGCACTCTCATAGAAACTTCACTAACATGATCTCATTCTACCCTAAAACACCCCGTGAGCCAGGCATTAGCCTCATCCCCATTTCACTAAGAGCCACTCTAGAGAGCAGAATGTTGTAGTGGGGCCCACTTACCTTTTCCTCAAAGCCTAGCATAGAGCACAGGTATACAGTAGGGGCTTAAAAATGCTCTACACCTAGCTCTTACCCATACTGTATGATTCCTACACATAATATACAAAAACATGCAAAACTGATCTAAGCTGTTAGAAATCAGGATAGTGGCAGCCTGTGAGGTATGGAGTAGTGTTCAGGAAGGGCAGGAGGGTGGTTTCTGGGGTCCTATAAACATATTTTGTGACCCAGGTGCAGGTTACATGGGTGTGCTGTTTGTGAAAACCCATCAAGTTGTGCATTTGTCATAAGTGCAGTCTTATGTACATAATTCAATAAAAAGTTTTAAAGTGTTAATGAATTACCAAAACAACAGTAATAGCTGAAGCTGCATTATGGGCACATGGATGTTGCTTACATTATGTTCTTTACCTCTGTGTATGTTTGAAAGTTCCATACGAAAAAGTAAAGCTAATCTGTCAGGAAAATAGATCATTTAAAAAACATTTTAAAAATCAAACTGATTTTTCAAACATCCTAAGGCTGTAACACAATTCTGGCAAAAAACAAAATTTTTAAAAAATGTTTTTAAAAAGGCAGAAACAGGTTTCTTTTCCATCCAGGTAAAGGAACTACCCAAAATATTACTGCTTAGAAGAAATGAACAGTCTGTGTCTTTTCTTGTCTGTCCTTAGAATCTTAGAATCTTGCAGAGCAAGATTCCCTTGGAAAAAGAAAATGTCTAGCATGGAATTCCAACACTGGAACAGTCAGGGACTAGTTTCACTTACATGTAACATTTATAACCTAGGCATGAAAAATTTATTGTTAATTTATACTAATTAGCCATCATTTAAATTAGCTTTATATGTACCATACATTTTTCTCTGGCATAAATCAGGAGAATGGTTCTAGAAAGAATTCTCTCCCTTCATGCACAGAGGCAAGACCAGCAAATCTCGTGCTTGCCTTGGGTAAGTGATACGATCTTCGGGCAGCCAGAGTGTTGCTAGTCTTGCTTCCCCACTACAGAAGTACCATGTGCGCACACTGACATCTGTACATTAGGTCTGCAGAGTGACTCTGGGGACACTGAAGTGCACATTGAGCAAGTGATATGATCTTGAAGTGGCCAAAGCCTTGCTAGTTTTGCTTCCTCACAATAGAAGTCCATATGCACACAATGACATTAGGCCTGGAAAGTGCCTCTGAGAACACTGAAGTATACCTTGTCTACAGGTGGAAGGCCTTTTACCTTCCCTCGCATATTCTTCACCAGCTCTGGGTAGAAGAACTCTGGGCAGCGTTTGTGATCTGGTTCAAAGAGGGTGAGTGTAATCCGAACAGCTGCTGCAGCCGGCTCACAGTACTGATGCTGTTCTGCTCCCCCAACCTCCTCTTTCCGGGACTTCTTCAAAAACGCAGGATTCAGAGAACCTGGGAGAGAGGTGAACTGGACCCTGTGGGGCTCCGACATGGCTACCAATAAGTCTTAGCAGGTGTCACTGCATGGCTTCTGTTAACATTGAAAAGAAGGGCAAGGTCAAAGATGATAAAAATAATTTTCCTTCTAATTATAAAGAATTTAAGTTTTTTTCCCCTCAGATCCCATTTCACCAAAAAATACAGAAGCTTAAAAGAAAGAACTTCACTGTCAAGAAAAATCCATTGTTGAATTTATTTTAATTATTTTTTGTTTTTCTGCTTAAATAACATCCTGAAATTTTTTAATTTATGAAAACCACCCCAAATACCATCAGAGTTAGTCACTGTTTAGCACACTTCCTTCCAGTCTTTTCTTCTATGCATCTACACTAGATCCTTGACCTCAAAGAACCCATGCTGACAAAGCCTTAAGAAACCTCAAAATTGGCTAGGTATGGTGGCTCACACCTGTAAGCCTAGCACTTTGGGAGGCAAGACAGGAGGATTGCTTGCGGTCAGGAGATTGAGACCAGCCTGAGCAAGAGACCTCATCTACACAAAAATTAGAAAAATTAGTAGTCATGGTGGTATACTTGTAGTCCCAGCTATTCAGGAGAGTGAGGCAGGAGGATCTCTTGAGCACAGGACATTGAGGTTGCAATGAGCTATGATGATGCCACTGCACTCTAGCCCAGGCAACAGAGTGAAACCCTGTCTCAAAAATGAACACATAGGCCGGGCGCTGTGGCTCACGCCTGTAATCCTAGCTCTTGGGAGGCCGAGGCGGGCGGATTGCTCAAGGTCAGGAGTTCAAAACCAGCCTGAGCAAGAGCGAGACCCCGTCTCTACTATAAATAGAAAGAAATTAATTGGCCAACTGATATATATATAAAAAAAAATTAGCCGGGCATGGTGGCGCATGCCTGTAGTCCCAGCTACTCGGGAGGCTGAGGCAGAAGGATCACTCGAGCCCAGGAGTTTGAGGTTGCTGTGAGCTAGGCTGACGCCACGGCACTCACTCTAGCCTGGACAACAAAGCGAGACTCTGTCTCAAAAAAAAAAAAAAAAAAAAAAAAAAAAATGAACACATAAGGCCAGGCCAGGTAGCTCACGCCTATAATCCTAACAGTCTGGGAGGGAGATCGAGACGGGTGGATCATTTGAGCTCAGGAACTCAAGACCAGCCTAAGCAAGAGCGAGACCCAGTGTCCATTAAAAAAAAAAAAAAAAAAAACAGAAATTAGCTGGACAGCTAAAAATATATAGAAAAAATTAGCCAGGCATGGTGGCGCATGCCTGTAGTCCCAGCTCCTTGGGAGGCTGAGGCAGAAGGATCGCTTGAGCCCAGGAGTTTGAGGTTGCTGTGAGCTAGGCTGATGCCACGGCACTCTAGCCTGGGCAACAGAGATTCTGTCTCAATAAATACATACATACATTCATAAATTTTTTTAAAAATAAAAATAAAAAAGAATCCTCAAAATTGCAAAGACCAATAAAAAATTTATTTTCCACTTAATTTATCCAATGCTTTTTTTCCTCTGGCTGAGAATAATCTTTCTTAAAACGTCTTTATTTTCATCACCAGCAGTTTACTTTCACTTGGGGCCAACTTTCACAATGACAAAGCTTTTATCAGCTAACAGAAAGTACTGCCTACCCTGGGATAATAAATAAAGAACCAATAGTTCAGGAGGGGTGTGGCTAGGCTCACTTATGAACAAAGTTACAAGCTCCTGAGCACCCTCCTCCCATCACCAAACACTGGCCTTGGCAAAGTAACAAATTATTACAAGCCAAAGACCTTCAAAGTCACTTGGGAATAGTCAAAGTAGAATTTTAATCCCAGAATTTCAAATATTTACAGAATATAAATATGCGAATACATGCAATATACATATATTTTGTGTATACTTCGTGTATAATTTTGTGTTCTACTTTTTAAAAGTGCATTCTTGTGCGAACTTTCTACCATACCAATAAATAAGGATATTCACTGCAGCCTTGTTTGCAGAAAAAAAAAATGATGGAAGCAATCTGAATGCCTGCAATCAGGGAATGGGTGAATATGTTGTGACTTTCTTATTGACTTGAAAAGGCTGATATATCAATATATAGGTTATAACATTACAAATGTATAATGCCTAACATATCTCTTATAAGTCTTTTCCTTGTTTTGCTATTTATTTTGCTTAGAATGAGGTATGATGAAAGAAATGTTAACTTTTGATGCAGTCAAAATTAGGCTCTTTTCCCTGATTCTTCTCATTTCTTTTATGCCCAGGATGCTCTTCTCCAACCAGATCTTATAAAAGAATTTCCCTATACAGTCTTTTACAGATACATTTTTCATAGTTAACTCTTTAATCCAACTTGAATTTCCTATAAGGTATGAGAAAAGGCTCGAATTTGGTCTCTTCCAGCAATCACTAAATAATCCTTTCACCTGCTGATTTGGCATATATCATATAGTAACACCGTAGATGTCTAAAGTCTATTTCTGAAATCCATCTGTTATATTAATCCAGTATTCAGAGATTCTTCAACTAGTACTGCAGTGGTTCGAAAAGTTTTATGGTGTATTTTAATATCTCAAATTAAAAGTTCACCTTTATTATTCTTTTTAAAATAATACTTGGCTATTCCAGCCTATTTATTATTTTGACAGGTTCCAAAATAAAGTTCATTGTATTTTGATTGTAAATAAATTACAAATATGAATTCAGGAAAATTTGTATATATCATATATATCTATATATATGTAGATGTGTTTGTATATACCCAATATTCATTCTTCCCATTATGACATAAAATTGCAATCTATAAGTTCAAAGAACAAAGTATCTAAATATGAAGAGTTAAAATAATTCTAATCAAGCAGCAAAGTGATTAGCAGTAAAGCAGACTGGCAGTGCAAAAGACCATCTACCATCACATACCAAGATGTTGAGATTTCCCTAAAAGAAACCTCTAAGGCCCTTGGGACACTTGTGATACACTGGGTTGTAAAAATAAATCCTAGCTGGAGGCTTACAGGTGTGCCACTGATGAGCAGGCACGGTCTCACTATAAGAAGGGAATCAGACAAGTTAACCAAAGAAAGTAGGAAGGTCATTCTGGAAGTGGCAACCAGGTCCTAGTGTCCATGTCTAGGCAGTAATTTAAAAACATAACTTTATCTCAGTCCAAGTTTTAGAGACTGCAGCTTCAATCCACCTAAATGGTAAAACAGCTCCTCTCAATTGTGTAAGTGAGGTTGCAACTCTGACGAGGTATAGAAAGAGGACTAGAGGATAAAGTAAATAAACACTTAGAAGTTAGATTTGGGGTTGTTTTGTTATCATCATAATGTGCTGCTGTTACTAAGCTGTCTGAAACATTTAAGACAATCCAATATATTAAAGAATGACACATTAGACTTACAATTTTAATCCGAAATGCTTAAGAAAATGTAATAAGTTCGAAAGTGTTTGCATTTTTAAAAGAACCTTACATTTACATGTTTATTAGACTTATAAGGGTAGCTTAAGTCCTTGGAAAGATTTTACTATTAGGTTTATAAATTCACCTCTTTAGAAGTTTGAAATATTTGAGAGAATCAAAAACATAAAGCTTTAAATGCAGTTCAAAACATTTAAGAAACTTTAATTTGCTTTGTAAAAAGGATCAAGGGAATTTAATCTGTTAAACTGTGCCTTAGGCTGGGCATGGTGGCTCATGCCTGTAATCCTAGCACTCTGGGAGGCTGAGGCTGGAGGACCGCTCAAGGTCAGGAGCTGGAGACCAGCAAGACCCTAGCTCTACTAAAAATAGAAAGAAATTATCTGGACAACTAAAAATATACATATAAAAAGTTAGCGTTTCTTCCACTGGTCATTGACAAAAAATAAAAAAGAAAGAAAAAAAAAAAATAAAAGTTAGCTGGGCATGGTGGCACATGCCTGTAGTCCCAGCTATTCCGGAGGCTGAAACAGTAGGATTGCTTAAGCCCAGGTGTTTGAAGTTGCTGAAAGCTAGGCTGACGCCACAGCACTCTAGCCTGGGCAACAGAGCAAGACTCTGTCTCAAATAGACAAACAAAATTGTGCCTTAATTTGTCAAAGTTCAAGCATTTATGTATTTTTAAATACACATTCTTAGATTTGTAAATAAAACAAGATTTGTGAGTAAAACTTAAAAGACTTAAAAATAACTATTTGATTCCTAGTTTTTGTTTGTTTGGTTGGTTTTTGTGAGACAGAGTTTCACTCTGTTGCCCTGGCTAGAGTGCTGTGGCGTCAGCCTAGTTCACAGCAACCTCAAACTCTTGGGCTCAAATGATCCTCCCGCCTCAGCTTCCCAAGTAGCTACAGGTGTGCACCACCACACAACACCCAGCTAATTTTTTCTATTTTTAGTAGAGACAGGGGTCTCACTCTTGCTCAAGGCTGACCTCGAACTCTAGAGCTCAAGAGATCCTCCTGCCTCAGCCTCCCAGAGTGCTAAGGTTACAGGCTTGAGCTACAGTGCCCAGCCATAGTTAAGTATTTAAAAACGCAACATTAATGAGTTGTGCGTTGTTCTAAGTATAGCATTCTATACACAGAAACATTCCTCAACTGATGTTACTGAGAAAATGCTACCCCTCCTTTGTATTTCAGGTTATTCCCAGAATTGTATATTTTGTCACTGTCAATACATCCTTTTAACCACAGAAAAACTAAATTATGCATGAGTTTGTAATTAGTCCCTTTACCGAAGTCTTTCCTTTTTATCCAGAGAGTGAGTGCCACTTTACTGAATTCTTACATATTAATGGTTTGTTTTTTCCCCCAAAATAGGTAGTCCTATCATCCACAGGAATGAGAATTTTCTCTTCTTTTTTATGAAAAATTACATTTGTTTTTGTTTCATGTCTTATTGCATTGGCTAGACAATATATTCTTCATCATCAAGTTCCTGACTTTAATAGGAATGCCTATAGGTTCAGTGCAATGGTGATTTAAGAGTCATTTTTTAAGTTATTAATAGGTTTTTTTTTTTTTTTTTTTTTTTTGAGACAGAGTCTCACTTTGTTGCCCAGGCTAGAGTGAGTGCCGTGGCATCAGCCTAGCTCACAGCAACCTCAATCTCCAGGGCTCAGCGATCCTACTGCCTCAGCCTCCTGAGTAGCTGGGACTACAGGCATGCGCCACCATGCCCGGCTAATTTTTTGTATATATATTTTTAGTTGGTCAATTAATTTATTTCTATTTTTGGTAGAGACGGGGTCTCGCTCAGGCTGGTTTCGAACTCCTGACCTTGAGCAATCCGCCCGCCTCGGCCTCCCAAAGTGCTAGGATTACAGGCGTGAGCCACCGCGCCGGGCCTGGTTTTTTTTTTTTGAGACAGAGTCTCACTCTGTTGCCCAGGCTAGAGTGAGTGCCATGGCATAAGCCTAGCTCACAGCAACCTCAAACTCCTGGGCTCAAGCGATCCTGCTGCCTCAGCCTCCCGAGTAGCTGGGACTACAGGCATGTGCCACCATGCCCGGCTAATTTTTTCTATATATATTAGTTGGCCAATTAATTTCTTTCTCTTTATAGTAGAGATGGGGTCTCGCTCTTGCTCAGGCTGGTTTCGAACTCCTGACCTCGAGCAATCCCCCCCGCCTCGGCCTCCCAGAGTGCTAGGATTACAGGCGTGAGCCACCGCGCCCGGCCTTTATTAAGTTATTAAAATATCATCCAATTCTTTAACAACTCAGAATTTTAAAATTAGTGACATGTTGAATTTTATCATTTCTCATAGCCTTAAATACACTTTAAAAATCAGTTTGTCTTAAAAACACAAACATGGAGCAAATAACAGTCCCTGCAGCTAATTCGCGGTACTTCAGGGAAAACGGTCTCCAGAGAAAAACCAGGCTGCGTTACAAGCCAGCACGCTTAAAAACAAAAAACTTACAACCAAACGCTTGGTGTGACCCAATGCCTCCAGGAAATGCGTGTGGACCCGCCACCTTTTCAAACAGGCAGTGACTCCCTCAACCTTCGACTCAGACACGTTGGAGTCTGGAACTTGGATTGAGATTTTTGTAAAATTTTGTTTCTACCTGGTCTACTGAAGTTGGGGCAGTGGCTAACAGTGCTCAGCTGCAGTTAGTTCCCAGTTAATGGTTCCGTTTTAAGGTGCCACACACTATGCCTGGCGTCTGTCTTCCTGTTGTCACAACTTCTTCTAAAGTGAAAACCGCAGCAAGGCTAACGAGAGGACCCTGTCCCGACCACGACACGCACCTTTGTCCCGAGCGCCGACGCGGGCCGCAGACGTCCCCCCGCGGCGGTCCTCATGCCGACCCGGGATCCCGGGCTGCGGCACAGCTAGCGGCCAGCTCCCGAGCCATGCCTCCGGGCGGGCGGCCGGCCCGTGCCGCGGCCCATGGCCCGGGGGAGCCTCGTCAGCCGCGCCGCGCGCCGGCCCAGGAGGAAGCGGAGAAATGCCAAGTCGGAGTCCGCGAAGCAACTCGGGGCACAGCGGCGGGGCGGCCACCGGGCGCCCTGGGAGAACTTGCCGCGCGGGACCCGACGCTCGGACGCTGCCTCCGGAAGCCGGCCGTCGAGAAGCGCTCTCCAAAGAACCCAGGCGGCGGGACGGACGAGCGTAAACACCGGGGCCTCCCGGGCTGCGAGCGGCCGAGCAGAGCCCGCCGGGCGCGGGGCCCCAGGCTCGGGAGGACGCTGGCTTCCAGGCCGCGCCGAGGTCCGTCCGGGCAGCTGCCGGGCGCAGCGACGGGGCCAGCCGGCGCCTCGAGCTCGGGAATGGCCCTGGAGCCCGCGCCGGACCAACGGCCGTAACGGAAGCGCCGAGGGGGTGGGGGACTGAGTCCAGGGCCCGGGAGCGGGACGGGCCGCAAGGCCGGCTCCCTCTGGCGCTCGGCTGGCCGCACCGTCGCCGCCGCCGCCTCAGACCGCTGGCGCTTCGTTGTCACGAGCCGGAGGGAGGGGGAAGGAGCCGGGAACCTCAGCTCTCCGGCGCGCGGACACCTCCGCGCCCGCGTCACGTGCCACCCAGCCGGCCAATGATCTCAGCCGAGCGCGGTGACGTCAGGGCATCGGCGTGGCCGATGACAACCGGCCCCCGTCACGTGGCCGGGCGCACTCCAATGGGCGGTGCCGGGGCGACCTGATGTTCCCGGCGGCCAGTGCGTCGGCGGTGGTTGGGTGGTAAGATGGCGGCTGTGAGTCTGCGGCTCGGCGATTTGGTGTGGTGAGTCCAGGCGGCCGGGCTAACAGAGACGCTGTGGGGAGCTGCCCTGCTGGGCGCGGGGCTCGCGGCCAGCCCCGGAGCTGTCTCTACGCGCTCCAGGCCGCGGAAGGAGGGGAACACAAGGTGCCGGCTCTTGCGAGCGACGCCGGGCGGAAGGGGCAGTCCAGCCCCGGGGGACTGAGGCCGAGGGTGGCCACGGCGGGCCCGGGCTATGAGGCCGCCCGAGGGAGGGCTGCACTCGGGGCTCAGACGCCGGTGGCTCCTGCAAAGGGAGCCCCCGTGCAGCCCGGCTTCCGCAGACGCCAGGTCCCGGGTCTTGCTGGCGCTTCCCGGAAAGCAGGAGAGCCGGGGAACCTGCGGGGCCATCTCGCTAGGGCAAGTCCGTCCAAACCTTCGTAAACGATGGAACCGACCCGTGCGGGCGGCTCGGCCGGGGGTGTCGAAACCGGACTGCTGGCGCTGCCCCGTGAAGACACGGAGAGGAGACTTCTCCTTTGCAACTGATGGCTTGGCAGTGACCAGTGCCGCCTTGGGTGCCACTCGTGGTCTGCTTCTGTGTCCCAGACAACCACTGGAACCAAGATTGACTGTCGCCGCCTCCTTCGAGCTGCGTAGCTTGTTTCTCCTCCCAGAGGGAGGCTTGTATTAGCATTTGTCAAAGCCGTGCTGGTCTCCTGTTGAATTATACCAGACTTAGTAAAGGGAAGTCTGTGTTTACAGAAACTCCCCGCCCCTGTCATTGCAAAGCTTTAGACAAATCACTCTTGACCATTTTGTTGTTCTGTATTCCTTGTCAACAGAAGAATGCACATAAGTTATGCACATACGTATACATTTCAAGAAATGGAAATGCATTCTATTTCTTAAGGTCTTGGGCCCAGCTGTGGAAGCCAGATTAAGAACTGTTTGCCAGCCTTTGTTCTGACCCTTGAGGGTGCCAGAAGAGATTTAGGAAAATAAGTTGTGTATTGAGTGGGTTGAAGAAGATGGACTGGCTTTTCCAGGGCAAATGGTGACTTTTTGTGTTTTCTCTAGGGGTAAACTCGGCCGGTATCCTCCTTGGCCAGGAAAGGTGAGTGTCTTGCTACTAAAGGAAGATATCTGAAGTTGAGTTTGAGGAGATGGTGAATATAACATGCAGTCCCCTCTATTTCTAGCACTGAGTTAACCTAGGCCTATTAAAATAATATTTAGAATTTTGTTTTCTCTAGTGTCAGTTATTTTAGAAAAGATAATACACTATAAACCAGATCTTTAATCTGCAGTAAATCCTTACTTCTTGAATCAGAGATTTGCCATTTTTTAACCCCAGAAATCAATTCTAATTTGAATTTGGCTTTATGCTTACATCTAACAAAAGGAGAAGAAAATTAATTCTCCAGGAAGAGAGAAATCTAAATGTAGGTTAGTGAAAAGCCAAAGTATTTTTGTCCCAACTAAGTTTAACTCTTTTTTCCATGTTACCATATGTGCTGCTCCAGTGCATCTTTGCAGAAGTTGGCATTCCAGATTTTGCATGAGGTGAAACCTACCATAGCTTTCCAAATGTTCTGTTTTTATATTGCTAGGAGCCCAGGAAATGTCTTTACACTATTTGCAATATGGTATTTTCCGTGCTCAGTTGTCCTTTATTTTCACTTACCTGTCTCAACTCTTCCTGAACAAGAAGTATTTCGAAGTGTCCTATACATTTCTTCTGTAATGACAGTGTCACACTGTGGAAGAAATGATGTTGATCTTAGTTTTAACTGCTTGTAGAACAGGGCCATTGCAGTAAAAGGGATATTGTGTCTACTGAGTACTGTGCTACCTGTTAAATATAGGGAACTTGTAGAATATTTGCTCATTTCCACACATCTCAGTAGGAAAGTCCTAGGTTTGGACACATACTAGGTCTTGGGTCCTTTTTTGTACATAGTTCTTTTGTTGCATTTTTTTCTTACCAACATAGAGCTATTGAAAATTACTTTCTAGCAGGCTGCTGTGCTACCATCAAACCTTTTTTCCCCCTCTTATTCTCCAGATTGTTAATCCACCTAAGGACTTGAAGAAACCACGTGGAAAGAAATGCTTCTTTGTGAAATTTTTCGGAACAGAAGATCAGTGAGTAGTACTCACCAAGAGTTTCACTTTGCCTTTGTTTGGGTGTTACCTCGAGTCTGAGCTGCTTTGAGAATATTCTAGGGAGCCTCAGTTCAGTCATCTTGTAGTATATAAGAATGGCATACCATTCTGTTTTCTTACCTAAATAAAGCTGCGGTTTCTTTCAAAAGTTGTCCTGGGCAACTGTCCTGGGACCTGAATCAGTCAGGTAAGAACTAGAGTTCATCACCTTCTTAATATAATAATTACATTGCGATAGTTTCTTACATCTTTCTTTACCCAGCTCCATAAGCAGTTCCTTTTTAAAGAGCCATGTTTGATTCTCTTTTAATGCTGTATGTCATTATGGTTCATTAATGAGGTATACAGTGAAAACTAAAATTTTATTTATCTTAATAAAAGTTATTATTCTGTCCTCTTTTGTAAAACTAGATGATTTCCCTCTAGTAGAGCTAGCAATAATAAAGTTTTATTACCAGATCTGTCCTAAAGCTGAGGAAATTAGTACCATTAATCACAAGTGTTTTAAACTGACATAAGGCCATATAAGAAGTCACACTGAGGGGAAGAATGTGTGTGTTTTAACCTGAGTTTCTGGTGATTTGTTTAGCTTTTTCATCAAGTTCATTACCTGGGTCTAGCTAGATTGGTTTCTTTAAGTAGTTGTATTTCTAGGTATGATTCTTATAGGCAAATGTAGCTTTAGGTTTGGAAAAATGTCCGTGACTTTTCTGGTAAATCTAGTACTGATGGTTAAAATATTTGGTTTTAGAAGGCGATATATTATACGCAGTGTTGTTCATCCATTCAGGAGTTTATACATCAGAGTGCTCTTCCTGGGTTAGTGTTTGCATAGCATGTCTACCTTCACAATACAAATACACCCACCTCTGTCACAGGCCAACTTAGCAGCCCCATGGTGGCAATATCTCAGAGGAGTCACTGGCCTGGAGCTTTGAGAGCCAGAGCCCCTGGAAGAGGGAATGTTCTTGTAATGCCATGGATTCCATAAGGAAGATTGTCCTGATGCATAAAACGAGTGTTAATTGCATGTCCACACTCTGCATTGTTGACACTGAAGGGAACTTCCAGGAAAGTGGATGTTGTGGTCCCTGCCTTCCAGATGCTAAGTTAAATGAGAAAATGTAAACATTTCAGAGGGAATTATGTGTGGAATGAATGATGTAGGTAATTATTAAAGGATTCTAGAAGAGGAAGAAGCCAGTGGAAGAACAGTGAGGTCCAAGAAGGCTGATGAAAGAGATGGGATTTTAGTCCAGCTCCGGATTCAGATAGAATAGAATTTGGATGGGCAGAAACAATAAGGGTATTCCAGGCATGAGCGTACTGTGAGCAACAGGCATTCAGCTCTGTGCGTCATGGGAAGAGAGGGGCTCCCTACCTGGGGTAACTTGTGCTTGGGAATAACAGAGGCAATATGGTTGGCCCAAACTTGGTTGGCTAAATAAAGAATTACACAACTCTGAAACAAAAATGGGAACTCTGGTTACTATGGGCCGGAAAGCCATTGTTTCCTTATAATTTTATTTTAAATGCTGAAAGGCTAGATGAATAAACTGTCATCCTTGTGTATAAGTACTAGAAATAAGACACACAAAATTGGAGTAAGTGAATTTCAGTGCTCAACCCAGGCAAACAAGTGAAGCCAATGATGATGTACTGACTGAACACAAAAATAACCTAATGCTGTTGGTGGTGGTGGTAATAAGATTTCTAACTGACTGACTAAAGTTCTTTAGGGGATCATAAGCAAGTGGATGCAAGGAAACTGCTAGATAGAATAACTTTTTAAACTCACTTGATGGAGTTTCACATGAAAAAATATTTAAAAATTAAGTCTCTATGGGACTAATATGTTGGCTTTTTGTGGGTAGGTAGTTAACTTAGAGAAAGGAAATAAAGGTTCAGGATCTATTGCAGTTCTCTACAGGAGGAACACTTCCTTAGTGATTAGGGCTAAGGCAGATTTTATTTAGTATCTTTCTGTTATCTAAAGTAAGGTCTCCAGATTGGCTTGTGGCAGCAGATTACTTCAAGGAAAGAGTTCCAGATTGGTTACTGGCCTAATGTGCATCAGATACTGGTTCTACCTGCTCTATGATCTGGGCAAGCTGTTTCACCTCTAAGCCCCCATGTCCTCCTCCACATGTAGGGATAATGCTCCCTACCTCATAGTTATTAAGGAAAAGTAGCATCACTGAAGTAGAATGTGGTTGGGCATACAGCACATGTTCAAACATGTGGTCAGGGTATAGATGTTATAAGAGAGAGAAAGAGCTGGTAAGAAGCAGGTGCCTTTAAGAAAAGGAAATCCAAGAGACAGATACAGACTCTGCCCATAAAAGAGGGAGAGCAAGTAGGTGTGCTTGTGTTTGAAAAGAAAGAAATCTGAGAGTTGGAGATTTCAAGGATGTCAGCCAGGTTTACTCTTTTTACCAAAAAGGCTTTGAACACAAAGCAATACATAATTCCACTTTTTTTTTTTTTTTTAGATATAGGGGTCTCTATTGCCTGAGCTAGAGGGCAGTGGCACGATCATAGCTCACTGCAGCCTCAAACTCCTAGGCTCAAGTGACCCTCCTGCCTCAGCCTCTATGCCTGGCTAGTTTTTTTGTTTGTTTGTTCTTAAGAGATGGGGTGTCACTACATTGTCCAGGCTAGTCTTCAAGTTCTGGCCTCAAGTGATCCTCCCTTTTCAGCCTCCTGAGTTCTTAGGATTACAGGTATTACAGGATTACAGTGTGCCCAGCTCATTCCATCTTTAAGTAAAACTGCACTGTGCCTTGGTAGTTATACTGTGAGCAGTTCAGTTCATGCCATCAAAGAGATCCAATAGAGCTAGTCAAGATTCACAAAAGGGAACCAAGTCAGACAGAAGAGTAGGAGTCTTTAATATGGAAAAGCAAATACCAAAAAGAGAGCACAATCCGAATTTATGAAACAGTGAATGGGGCTTGAGTTCAATGAGGAGTGTTGTATGACTGTGTTGAGGACAAATACAAGAAGCACTATATAAAATGGGCATTTAAGAGGTGATATGGACAGGGATTGCAAGTGGATTTTTTTCAGGGGTGAGAACTTATTTGTGAAGGGCAAGGCCATAGTGGCTATAGTAGAATCCAGACTCTGCCTCATCTTAACACTTGACATAATGGGGGGTGGATGGTCCTGGCATATCTTAGGGAAAGGGCTCCATTGGTTACTGGACCCTGACCTAGGTGGATAGGTCTGCCCCAGTGGGGCTATTCCTATACTCCTGAGGAATATAGAATTTGATCAGAGATGTTCAGTTTCAAAACTGACACACTTAGGGAAAACATATACATAGTTATGGTATTTTTATATTAGCAAGACCTTTATTAAAGAGTAAAAAGGGTAACTCCCTATGACAAGATACACGGTGAGTCTAACCTTTTAGAAAACTAATTTTTCTCTCTCTCTTCCTCTGCCAAAACATCTAACAAATTGTGTTGACATCCTACTCTTAGGAAGAGACGGCCAAACCTTCCTAATCAGGCATCCCTGGTGAGAGAAGAACTTAATAAAATGGCTGCATCCAGCTCTCCAAGCCAGATGGCCAAGACAGAACTGCCCACAATTGGGTTAGGAACTATTTTCATGAAAGTGCAAAGGGAAAAATAACTTCAGCATAACTTTGCTGGCTCCCCCAGGTGACCACACCAAAGATTAGGTATCAAATGTATGAGAGTTCTTCTTGGGCAGGTCTGATCAGTGGTGCTTGCCCATCAAGGTAGAGACAGAGCTTAGGGTGTAGAAGTTTCATCAGTGGCTGTGGATGGCAGAATGGAGGGAACATTCATTTAGTTTGCATGTGCTCAGAAGCCAACAGAAACAGACCAATCTGGAGAATACTGTGGGCAATGGGTAGATTTCAAATGACCACCTAAGCGTTTCCATAGCAGTCTTCACATCTGACCCTCACAGCAGCCCTTTCAGAGAATGGATAGGTTCATCCTGGTTCTTATTTTTCACAAATGAAGAAACTGAGAAGCCAGGGGTTTATGGATTTAAGTGGTAAGATGTCCAGGATCCCCAGCTTGAGGTACTTTTTACATCAAGCCAGTGTAAGGTGGGACAGCTCTGGTTGGGTGTGAGGTATCTGAGTCAGCACTAAAAGTAACTGTTCTAGAAAAATCAACTGTGATTGATAATTAGAAGCATAGCAGGTTGGAATCCCGGGAACAGCATCCCTTTTTCTTTTCACCTGGCACCTGACTGACCCACTTTCCTACATCCAGTGCCATGTAATAGAGAGTTGAGCCAAGTGGACGGTGAGGGCCACTGTTGGGATGTTTGCCTGAGACAGTAGTGTCCCTGTGCCAGGGCTGGGCCGTAGCCCTCCTAGAGAGCGTGGAGCAGTTGTTCCACTCCCAGCAGCAGCTCCTGTCCTACAGGAGACTCCCTTGTAGGCTCCTGAAGCAGGTGTCATGGAGCAGAATTGTGAATCTGGCCCCTGAAGAGTGGCGGGCTGGCCATGTTGACATAGGCAGCACACCCTGAAAGCCTCACCCAGCATCTGGGGATGTTTTTAAGTTTTGGAAACAAAATCTTCTGAATCTGTCTTATCTGCAACTGTTTGTTGATGTCTGTAAGATAATGGTTACTTAAAATTAACTGAGAATTTCTTCATCATTTTCTTTGTCTTTTTTTCTGGTGCCTTTATTTCTGAAGAGCTTAAACTTGGACCTGTAACACCTCAGTAATCTTCAACCTCTTTCGAGGTTTTTTTTTATTTTTTATTATTTTTATTTATTTTTTTATTTTAGCGTATTATGGGGGTACAAGTGTTGAGGTTACGTATATTGTCCATGGGCCCCCCCTATGCCCCCTTGAGTCAGAGCTTCAAGCGTGTCCATCCCCCAAACAATACACATCTTATTTATTGTGTTTGTATATACTCATCCCCTCCTCCCCCTCCCACCTGCCTGACACCTGACAAATGTTATTCCTAAATGTCCACTTAGGTGTTGATCTGTTAATACCAATTTGCTGGTGAGTACATGTGGTGCTTGTTTTTCCATTGTTGAGTACTTAGTAGAATAGGTTCCAGCTCTATCCAGGAATATACAAGAGGTGCTATATCACCACTGTTTCTTAAAGCTGAGTAGTACTCCATGGTATACATATACCACATTTTATTAATCCACTCATGAATTGATGGGCACTTGGGTTGTTTCCACAGCTTTGCAATTGTGAATTGTGCTGCTATAAACATTCGAGTGCAGGTGTCTTTTTCATAAAGTGACTTTTGATATTTTGGGTAGATGCCCAGTAGTGGGATTGCTGGATCAAATGGTAGATCCACTTGTATCGCTTTGAGGTATCTCCATATTGCTTTCCACAGAGGTTGAACTAGTTTGCAGTCCCACCAGCAGTGTAGGAGTGTTCCTCTCTCTCCGCATCCACACCAGCATTTATTGTTTGGGGACTTTTTGATAAAGGCCATTCTCACTGGAGTTAAGTGATAGTTCATTGTGGTTTTGATTTGCATTTCCCTGATGATTAGAGATGTTGAATATTTTTTCATATGTTTGTTGTCCATTATTCTGTCTTTTTTTGAAAAGTTTCTGTTCATGTCGTTTGCCCATTTTTTGATGGGGTTGTTTGATTTTTTTCTGGCAGATTTTCTGAGTTCTAAATAGATTCTAGTTATCAGCCCTTTATAGGATGTGTAGCTTGTGAAAATTTTCTCCCATTTGTGGGTTGTCTGTTTGCTCTCTTGACAGTTTCTGATGTTTTTTTTAAAAAAGGCAGGCAGAGGCCTGGCACGGTGGCTCACGCCTGTAATCCTAGCACTCTGGGAGGCCGAGGCGGGCGGATCTCTTAAGGTCAGGAGTTCGAAACCAGGCTGAGCAAGAGCGAGACCCCGCCTCTACTATAAATAGAAAGAAATTAATTGGCCAACTAATATACATAGAAAAAATTAACTGGGCATGGTGGTGCATGTCTGTAGTCCCAGCTACTCGGGAGGCTGAGGCAGTAGGATTGCTTGAGCCCAGGGGTTTAAGGTTGCTATGAGGTAGGCTGACACCACAGCACTCACTCTAGCCTGGGCAACAAAGTGAGACTCTGTCTCTAATTAATTAATTAATTAAATAAAATTAAAAAGGCAGGCAGAGAAATTGTTTACTAAGCACTCCTCACCAAATAGAGATAGAGAAGCAAACCCACATCTTCTGACCCTTTGTTCCAACTTTGGACTCTGCTTCTGTGTGTTCTCAGTCTCTCTCTCTCCTCCCCCGCCCCTCTTTCCCTCTCCCTCTCCCCACTTTTTCTCCCTCTTTCCCCCTCCTTCAAAGCCTCAGCCCAGATCACTGTGTGCAAAAGGCTAAGACACCTGTGTGAGGATATTTTGAGGTTATTCATAGATGGACATCTTTAATATGATATCTACATGTTTGATTTTCATTTAAGGGGAAAGCAGATTAGAAGTGTGAAAGTTTTTGAAAATACAGGGTTTTTAATTCATTTAGAGTGGAGTAATCTGAGAGTGGCTTAGTGGTAGTTCTGTGTTTGCAAATGAAGAGACTTTGTAGAAAGTGTATCTAGACACCTGGGTAAGTTTGCTGCTCTTGGCTGTTTTATAGGTGCAGTTACATCAGCAGCCAGGCAGGAGCTGCCCACCAGAGCAAACCTGCAAACCAGGAAGTCATGGGGGGAACCCTCTGGCAGTTGGAATAGTCCATGTTCTATGGCAGAAGCCTTCAGTATTGCCTTGTTGGGGTTTTTTTAGTTTTTTTAAGATAATACAGGTTCGTTGTTTCTCTCCCACCCCCCACCAAAAAATTAAGCTCTAATCAGTGAAATTTTATTCATCTGCTTCCCTTAGTCACTCAGTGAGACTAGTTTCTTACAGTGTGTCCTTTCAGAGGTGGCAGTGCATAGTCAGGAAGTTACATACTTCCTTTTTCTTGTCCTTGCACGAGTGCTAGCACCCTGCACACTCTGCTCTTCCTCTTGGTTTCCACTCAGCCAAAAATATCTTATGGGACCATTTCCTTTGTGATGACCTGGGTGATTGCCACTTAGCTTGTTTTCATGCATTTACTACCATAAACAATGTGTAATTAACTACCCTGTACATAAAAGCAAAGCCTTGTACTTTAAACACAACTTGAGTAAGTTTGGTTTCTCTGACTTCCCAGGCCACAGCAAATTGGGCTGAAAAGGTACAGCTTTCTCTGGGCCTTGGGAGGGTGGTATGCGGAAAGCCACAAGTTACAGCTTATATCAAGGAAAGAAGCAGAACGGTCACTATAAAAACCAACAATAACAACAACCCCAAAACAAACACCAAGGCCTTACAAAACAGAGCATTCTTTTAACCCACTTGTCAGCAGTCCAACCCCCTGAACTTGCCTGGAAGGCGTCTTTTACCCAGTGATTATTTATTGAGCACCAGTTGCATGCCTGGCCTGGCTGGTGTGTCTCAGCATTATTGCAGCTCCAGCTGAAAAGCATACCCTCTTTAAGAAGACAGAGGGGAGGCCGGGCGTGGTGGCTCACGCCTGTAATCCTAGCACTCTGGGAGGCTGAGGCGGGCAGATTGCTCGAGGTCAGGAGTTCGAAACCAGCCTGAGCAAGAGCGAGACCCCATCTCTACTATAAATAGAAAGAAATTAATTGGCCAACTAATATATATAGAAAAAATTAGTCGAGCACGGTGCATGCCTGTAGTCCCAGCTACTTGGGAGGCTGAGGCAGCAGGATTGCTTGAGCCCAGGAGTTTGAGGTTGCTGTGAGCTAGGCTTATGCCACGGCACTCACTCTAGTCTGGGCAACAAAGCGAGACTCTGTCTCACAAAAAAAAAAAAAAGAAGACGGAGGGTTTTGCAATATAGCCTTTTGGAGAAAACAGTTTATTCAGATGGCCAAAGTGATTTAAGTTTGGTTTGCTTTCAAGATGTAATCCTCCTCAGGCTCTGGCGAGCTGTTTTTTTATTGACTGTTTTTCTGATGTATCAGAATGCTTCTCTACCAATAAGTTTATTTCTTTAAATAGATTAACATTTCTTGCATTTACCATCTTAAAGTCCTATTTATACTGACAGTTCGCTTACAGACCATTTTAACATTTCAAAATTTCATTTTAGTATCCCAAATGCCTGTCTTTAGGGTGAGTGGAGTTTTGACTGTATTGTTCCTTCTGGCGAAAATCAGCAATCCATTTAAAATGCTTCAACCAAAAAAGTCAGTGTTGATTTCTTGGGGCTTCTACCACAGATATCCTCGCATTTCCATTCACTCTGAATCAGGGTTAATGTGAGGCTAGGGGTGGGAGGCAGGCATGGCCACAGCAGGATGGGGGGATGGGATTAGTGATTAGTGGAGTTAGTTGTCCCATCTCAAAGGGCTCTGTAAAAACCTCCCCATTGGTCTTATACTGTGAACTTATGTGAGTCTCAGCTTCTGACCTGAAGATGCTAGAAGGAAGAGGCCAGTCCTAAGTGTCATTTATCTTTAAGCTTCATCCTCGACACTGGCTGTGGTCTCATAGCCACCAGTTACACGGCACTTCACCAGCTTAGCGGGCGGGCTGGCTTTGCCTCTGATTGCTCTGGTCTGTCCTTAGAGTCCCTGTAAATGTGAGGAGGGACAGGGGAATCAGTTCACTGATACACTTGCCAGACACATGGGGTTGAAATTTCATACTACTTTTCTTCCCTATAGATGGACTCATTGGCTCTCTCATGTTGAATTTCTAACTTTTAAGATGAGTTGGTCTCTGGAAAGCTATCTGTTTAACTCCTCTGGTTGAAGCTCTGTGCCAGAGACCAGCTCCTGTGCCCACCCCCTTCCTATTCATCATTGCCTTTAGCCATAGATGAACATGCCTGATCCTGGTTTGCTGCCTGGCATTTGTGGGGTGAGGGTCCCAGGGCCATCATGTTTGTTTAGACCATCATCATACTGCTAGCCCAACACTCAAAGTACAGGTAACTTGTAGTTTGGTAGCATTATTCTTATGTACAAAGGTTAGCACTTTGTCTTTTTATATAAGAAAGTATTCTCTGGCTTTCTCTAAAGGAAACAACCTTAAGTTAGTGAGATAGCTCGGTGTCTATATCCTTAACCTGACCCACTTTTTGTAAAGGTTATACTATGAAATCTGTGCGTATCACAGGGTAAAACATGTATATTAACTGATAACTTGCCAAGCCTATAAAATTCTCTTTTATACTTGGATTCTGTAAGCTGAATGTCATTTAAGAAAGCCACAGAAAGCTGGCTGCATCAGATTCATTTAGGATAGTGTGATGGGCTAGATAGTCCAAAATTGACAACTGACTGCTTTGTCATTTTCATGTGTTATACATTGATGATGTAGAAGTTAAAAATTAAATATCAGAGGAGTATATTCTTCTGCCTTTAATCTCAAGAAGAATCTTGTTTTTAAAGGCTTCTTTCTGTGACTGCTGCCCTCATTCCAAACCCATGTTTTGTGTGGTTTGGTAGCCATGGTTACCATCATTTATGAACAAATATAGGCTCAGTAGCTGCAAATATCTATAAGAGCAGCAAATTTTAGAAGGTGTTGCATTTCTTTAGTCCGGGTAACATCCCTCTTGGTTGATTGACAGATCATAAATCTAATTCAGATTGTCAACAGGCTGCAGGTGTTTGCTTGCACAGTAATGCTGCTGTCATTTATAATGCTTCCAGGTGCCCTGGTTCCCAGGGATCCACGTGTGGCCATTTGTGCCATGTGGTCAGAATGGGAGCGTCTGTCCAGATTTCTTTTACCCTCAGCATGTGGCAGGGTGCATGTGCTTGGACACTGGAGGCTGGTGAGCCAGAGTGGAAATAAATAGTCTACAACACAGTGATTTCACTTGAGGAATGTTCTGATTTGTGGAGGTTGTTGTTCTGCCTGACTTGTTTCAAGAAAATATTCTTTAGGCTCAAGAGTTTTGGGTGGTTGCTAGCATGCTTTGAAAAAATGTCAGGCCTGTTGCAAAGTCCAGTTAAACCAAATTGATATTTGCATTCTACTCTGATGAGGTCTTTGATACTTTGTGGCACATGGGAAATGGATCATACCCTTTCTGTGTGTGTTTTCTGCTAGTGCCTGGATCAAAGTGGAACAGCTAAAGCCATATCATGCTCACAAAGAAGAAATGATAAAGATTAACAAAGGTAAACGATTCCAGCAAGCTGTGGATGCCGTGGAAGAGTTCCTCAGGAGAGCCAAAGGGAAAGACCAGGTAAGAGACTGCAGTTTCAATTTGTGCTGACACTAAACCTGTTATTTTTTGCATAGTAACTAACAGATTAAATGTCACCCAAACCCAAAACTCTATTCTTACGAAATGCCAATGGAGAGAGCTACTTCAATTCTAAGGTATCAGTGTTTTGCTAATCACCTTGAAGCTCCGTGCATGCGGCTAACCTTTCTGGAATAGGTTGTTGCTTTTAGGAAGGTTGCTTGGACTCGGGAGAAGTATCTCTGCTTTTGAGTACAGCACAGGCCGATTCTCCCTAAGCACAGAGATTAGGAGCACCGCCTCTGGGACATAGACACTGCCTGGGTTTAAATCCCATTTCCTAGCTTGGGGACCCTGGACAAGTACTTTTTTTTTTTAATCTGCTTCCCCAAATGTCAGTAGGGACGACGGCAGAACCTATTTCATAGGGTTATTGTGAGGATAATACTCACAGAGTACCTGTGGCAGTGTGCAGGGCACATACATGGTGGTGTGCTGGCAGCAGCAGCTGTTGTGGTGGTTATCATTATTATTATTAAACTTTCAGACATCATCCCACAATTCTGCTGATGACAAGAATCGGCGTAATTCCAGTGAGGAGAGAAGTAGGCCAAACTCAGGTGATGAGAAGCGCAAGCTTAGCCTGTCTGAAGGGAAGGTGAAGAAGAACGTGGGAGAAGGAAAGAAGAGGGTGTCTTCAGGCTCTTCAGAGAGAGGCTCCAAATCCCCTCTGAAAAGAGCCCAAGAGCAGAGTCCCCGGAAGCGGGGTCGGCCCCCAAAGGATGAGAAGGTTTGTTTTATCTCTGCAGCTTCCGGGATTAGTGACTCCCTTTTGTATAAGATAGAGTTGAGCTCTGCAGTATGCTTCCGCCTGTGGAGTAGGAGTAGAGTCCTGTGCCAAGTGCTGTCTTAAAGAATCCTGCAGACCAGGTGAGAGACGCGCCCTAGGTGCACGGGTGTGATGTGGGAGTGTGAGGCAGGGGAGTGGTCTGCCTGAGCCAGCGTGCAGCGGCTGGCCTGGAAAGGGCTTAGCCAAAGAGAAGGGAAGGCGTTCCGGAGATGGAGGGCAGAGCTCACATGAGGCTTGGTGTCAGCATAGATGTTCTCAGTACAGATCAAGGACAGTGAAGAGAACAGAGAGAGAAAGGCAGCTCGTGCCTGGATTGTGGAGGGCCTTGAGGTCTTCTTCAGCAGTGTGGTACCATCTAGGAGTCTGGGGGTTCGAGATGGGTGTCAGGGTGGCATTGTGCTCCAGTCTGCCTCAGTTGTCGTGGAGTGCATAGGAGAGAGGAAAGCCAGGTCCGTTCATAAGGATGATAATGAATATCGAAAGGAAATACGTGAGAGGATCTTCAAAGGAAGAGTTCTGAGGGTTTGCAACTGATTATGTAGAGAATGAACGAGAATAAGGAAAAGATGATTTCAAACTTTATTCTGGAAAAACAGTGGTCACATTCTTAAAAGTAGAGGAGTAGGGAAGTGGAGCTGGCTAATGGGGAGCAATGCCTGCTTCTGCTTTTGAGTCTGAAGCTCTTGAGGCAAGGCCCAGACAGACCTCAAGACTGGAGATGGAGCTTTGGGGGCAAGTATGTAGAAAGGGTGCCTGAATCCATGAGACAAGGTGGGATTTATCTCAGGAAAGGGAGGAGGGAAAAGAGTGAGGAGCGGAAGCCTGCAGTGCAGAGAACTACAGGTGGCATGGGAAGGAGTCAGGAGAGCTGGCGAGACGAAATAAAGTGGAAATGGTGCATCTCTTGACTCCTTGCTAACAAGATTTGAGACCAGTCTTAAGCCCATGGAGAGAATTTCAAGATGAGGGGCTGGTCTAGTTGGGAACACGGGAAGATTGTCAGTAGCAGGATAAAGGGAACATAAGGCAGACGGCTGGCGGAAACAGCTGGGTGACGAGCCCATGATGAAACACTAGACATCAGATCAGGGTTCAAAATGCAGATACCTGCAAGGCCAGGGAGGTAACGCAAGCAGGTGAGCTGATGGGATGTGAGAAGCAGCAGCTGAGGCGTGAGCTGCTGCAGCCTCACCTGCCTCCATGCTAAGAGCAGGAAGGCTGCCAAGTTGAGGGTCGGAGGGTCATGCTTTGTCTACAGGGTTCCAGCCAGTTGTTGCCAGATTGGTTTTTCTTAAGAGAAGCTAGAAATACAAACTTTTATGTGAAATTCCCAATTTTAAATGTTAGAAGCTAATTCAAGTTTTAAAAACACTTAATGGGTCCAAAGTAACTTCTCTGGGCTAGATTCATCCTGTGGGCTGCCAGCGTATGGCCTCTGGGTTAGAGGAGAAAGGTCCTCTCACTGTGCAGTGCCCTAAGACAAAGGGAGTAGATGAGAACAGTTGTGGTAGTGACTGACGTTCCTAGATGACCAGGAGCCCAGAGCAGAGGTGTCGAAAAACTGCTAGCTGAGTGCACAAAGAACTTTGTGATCCAATTCAATCCTCAAAAAAAATGTAATATGGGCTGGTCGCGGTGGCTCACGCTTGTAATCCTAGCACTCTGGGAGGCCGAGGCGGGCGGATTGCTCAAGGTCAGGAGTTCAAAACCAGCCTGAGCGAGACCCCGTCTCTACTATAAAAAATAGAAAGAAATTAATTGGCCAACTAATATATATATAAAAATTAGCCGGGCATGGTGGCACGTGCCTGTAGTCCCAGCTACTCGGGAGGCTGAGGCAGGAGGATCGCTTGAGCCCAGGAGTTTGAGGTTGCTGTGAGCTAGGCTGACACCACGGCACTCACTCTAGCCTGAGCAACAAAACAAGACTCTGTCTCAAAAAAAAAAAAAAAAAAAAAGTAATATGACCTTTGAATTTATTTCCTGGGATCCGAAGGGTATCTGGGCTGTCAGGTTTTATAGTATTTCCCAAATCCATATTGCCTGGTATCTGAAGCCATGCCTCTCCCCAGCTCCTGTGTCACCCTGGAGAGAAGCAACTTCTTTTTAAATAAAGGGAAGTACAAAGGAGGTTAGGATGAAGCCCTGAGTTTGAATTGCAATTATGTCACCTTGGCAGAGCACCTTGGCCTCAGTTTCCTAACCTGATCCTTAGGAATAATGACTAAACATGCCTCATAGAACCATTGTGAGAACTTTATCAGTGTCCTTAACATTTCTTTCACAAGCAATAGCCAGTTGTGCTGTAAGAGCCTAGAGGTTGGTTCAGTGCAGCCCCGGGGGCTGCTGCCTACGACTAGAGGCTCACAAGCTCCCAATAAAAAGCAGTTTGCACTTGAGTTTGAATTGTTGAATTTGAATTGTTGTTGAATTGGGGAGATAGTACACCTTGGAGATATTCTAAGTTGGTTCCAAACCACCACAATAAAGTAAATATTGCAATAAAGTAAGTCACACAAATTTTTTGGTTTCCCAGTACATATAAAAGTTGTATTTACACTATACTGTAGTCCTTTACGTGTGCAATAGCATGATGTCTAAAGAAAGTAGATACCTTCATTAAAAATGCTTTATTGCGAAACAGTGCTTACACAGAGACAAGGGCGCGTGCTGTTGGAAAAATGGCACCGATAGACTCACTCGACACAGGATTGCCACAGCAATCGCAGTGTCTATGAAGCACAGTAAAACAAGATACTCCTGTAATGTTTAGCCAGGTTTCGATCCAGGAGCTCTGCCTGCTACTGACCCTCGGAGGCGTCCCTTCTGAGTGGTCTTTGTGCTTAGCCTGGCCTATAGTGGTAGGATCTGTCAGCAGGAAAAGACAGACAGCTATTTCAGTTCAGCACCTCCATGAGCTTTGACATTTTGGTGCATCTTACAATCTGACACATCCTATAGTCTCCAAAGAGTGTGTGTGTTGCTGTAGTCATTGTCACCTGGCTGTTGAGCTCTCCTCAGAAACAGTGAGCAGCCGTATAGGCTGAGGACTGGGGAAAACCCCAGATGAGTGCCATCTGGGGTATGATCTCCTGTCACATGAGGATTAATGGGAAAGGCTGACCCCCATGGTGGAGGTGTCAGTTACACGCAGGCAGGCGAAGACTGGGTTCATGTCTGGACTTCCCTATGAGAGCTACATCCAGCTCCTTTACAAAGAGCAGCAATTTGAAACTGTGCAAGCTGTGTTCACCTTGCTGCTGTTCTGTCATTGTGGCCGTAGGCAAGTAATGGCCATTTAAATTTAAATACAGGTTAAAATTCATTTCTTGGACTCAGAAGTATGTGATGTAATTAAAGAAATTATTGGATAACCTCTACAAATAAAGATAGGGGAACTCTGAAAGAGAAAGTAAAAAAAAAAATTCGTCTCTCCATCACACGATCTTTGTTTCGGGTGCTCCATAGTGACTTGAGACTAGCAGCTACTGTGTCAGCACAGATGAAAAACACACCATTGTTGCAGAAAACTCTTTGGGGCAGCACTGCACTGGACATTTTTTTCTCCAAACCTCTGCATTCAGCAGATGTTTATTGAGCAGCTGCACCATAGGCCAAGTGTCTGGAGTCAAAGCAGTGTAAAGGTCAGATAAGGCCCCTCTCAGGTAGACACATACTCATTTTTTCTACGAATGCTGAACCCTGACTGCGTTTCAGGCATGGTTTCCAGTGTTGGGTACAGAGTGGGCAAAATTGGCAAAGTTCTCATTTTCCTAGAGCATACTTCTAACAGCACAGACCCTGAAGTCAAATTCCTTGAGTTTAAAATGTATCAGGCTGGGCGCAGTGTCTCATGCCTGTAATCCTAGCTCTCTGGTAGGCCAAGGCAGGCAATAAAGTAAGTTCAAGGTCAGGAGTTCGAAACCAGCCTGAGCAAGAGCGAGACCCCGTCTCTACTATAAATAGAAATTAATTGGCCAACTAATATATATATAGAAAAAATTAGCTGGGCATGGTGGCGCATGCCTGTAGTCCCAGCTACTTGGGAGGCTGAGGCAGGAGGATTGCTTGAGCCCAGGAGTTTGAGGTTGTTGTGAGCTAGGCTGACACCACGGCACTCACTCTAGCCTGGGCAACAAAGCGAGACTCTGTCTCAAAAAAAAAATGTATCTACCACACCAAGGACTAGCTCTATGACCTTAAGCAAAGCTACGTAAGCTCTCCATGCTTTGTTTTTTTTTCTCTTCTATAAATCATAGGTGATGATAGTTCTGTATTATTGGGTGGTGAGGATTATGTGAGAATGCACATAGAAAATAGCACTTTCAGTAGTGTCTGGCACATAGTAAGCCCTGTAAAAGCATTTGCTATCATTGTAATCAACATGAGCATCACGTTCTACTGATGATACTGATGATGAAGATAGAGGTCAGGTAAAGCCACTCTGGTAAGGTGACATTGCAACAGAGATCTCAAGCCTGTGAGCCAAGGAGATAACTTGGAATAATGTTCCTGGCAGTGCAAAGGCATTGTGGCAGGTGCATGCTTGGTGTGTCTGGGCACAGGGTGGAGGGCCAACAGGGTGCTAGTGAGTAGGAGAGAGGGGCCAGGAAGAAACAGGGCGTGAGATTGGAGCCTCATGTTGGATGGGGGTTACAGAACATGTAGGACCCTCCCCTCTCTACAGACCATGATAATAAAGCCGTTAGCTCTACTGCCTGAGTCTGGAAGCTGGTTTTCTGCAGAGGAGTGACATGGTCTGACTTGAAGTTTTAGAAGATCACTCTGTGTGCTGTGTAAAGCCTAGACTGTGGGTGGAAGCAGGGAGGTTTATTTTTGCAACTGTCCAAGTGACAGGTGATAGTGGCCTGGGGTTCGGTATTAGTATCGGGGGTGTTGAGAAGGTATTGGCTAGATCCCCAGTGGTAAAGCCACAGTCTTTGCCCTTGGATTGGGGAAGGGATGTCAGAAAAGACTAAAGATCTCGACCTGGTAGAATGGAGTGGCTATTTTCTATGATTGGAAAACTTCGGGAGGAACAGCTTGGGCAGGGGCGTATCAGGAGGGCCTCTGTGGCTGGGAGGGCGTGGGAAAGGGGAGTAGTACAAGGTAACATCAGAACGGTAGAGGGACCAGACCGGTTTTAAAGCTGGAAAGGTGACCCTTTGCCCAGGAAGCGCGTGGGCCAGGCCGCTGGGGAGGAGTAGCTGCTCCTTCCACTAGGTCTTCTCCCTGCATCAGTCTCAGGAGAGCTCTAGGCTCTTGAGTTCCCACTGCCCGGGGGTCTAATTCTGGCTTCGTCACATAGTAGCTGTGAGATTTGGGCAGATCTCATCAGCATCATGTGGCTGATGAGATAGGGTGAAAAAATTCATTTTTTGAGATAGGGTGGTTTCCTTCTGAAGCCACTACTGTTTTCTTAATGTTCATTATTCGCCATAAGGAATTTTCTTGGCGACTTGGCTAACAGCACTACAGACTGTAGTTGGGCTTTCTAATTATCTCCATCCTTGTGAAATTTAGACATAAGAACACGTTTTGTTATTTCAAGAATGCAGAAGAAATACTCACTTCGTGTTGGTGGGAAGAACTTGTTCTCCTGAGGAGTAGTCACAGAACCTTTCCTGGGTGGCTGAACTTACAGGCAGACCGTGGGGCTTGCTAGGGCTTTGGTTCAGGGTTGAATGCGATGGAAAGGAAGCAAAGCATGTTGGTGCTCTGCCTCTCCCTCTGTAGGATCTCACCATCCCTGAGTCCAGTACCGTCAAGGGGATGATGGCTGGACCGATGGCGGCGTTTAAATGGCAGCCGACTGCCAGTGAGGTAGGAGCTTTCCTGTGGGTTCCTGGTGTTACTGTTGTGATTCTCTTTTCCTTTTTTCCCCCTTTTCTTATATATGAGGCTTTTTTTAAATTGCAAAACAGAACAAAAGTCCATGAGATAAAAAGTAAAAATCTTCACCCTTTGTGGTGAGCACTGTTAAGTTTGAGATAACTGATTCCAGACCTTTGGTTATACCCACTCAGCATTCATGTATGTGATTATATACCTATGTATGAGTCATTTTGGTTGTTGGGGATAGGGTTGCTTTTCACAAAAATGGGATTATTCCACAAATTATTTTTACTTACTATTTTATAAACACCCTCTCATCCATAAATACAACTTTGATGTTTAGTTATGTTATTCTTGGTGTGGCTGCACCTGTTGCTGGACATAATTGTGAAAAGCCCTTGCTGCTCTATTTCTCTGCTAATATTGATCACTGGTAAGGCAAGACCCTCAAGGGTCTGGTACTAGATACAAGTAGGCCAAAAACCTAAAATGGAAAGTGTCCTGCAAATTGATGTGGCTTAATCTTGCTAAGTTATCTGAAATGCCTGGCGAAATACTAGTATGCTTTTGAACATTTTTCCCACAGTATTATTGGAATAGTTTGCATACCAACCTGGCAGAAGCATCCATTCTTTTCCACTTTGAAGGCAGTCCAAAAATGGGAAAAGAGTTTCTAGACAGCTAAAAAAAAAAAAAAGATCAAAACCCAGAGATGTTTTAGCCAGAGGAGAATCCAGTTACAGGCAGAAGGAAGTGGCCTTTGGTGGAAGATAATTTGTTTGATTTAATTGTTTTCTGGTTTCAGCCTGTTAAAGATGCAGATCCTCATTTCCATCATTTCCTGCTGAGTCAAACAGAGAAGGTAAGTTGCTCTTTGAGGCTTGTAGTCCTTGATCAGGGCTGGCCTGAGGGGATAATGCCCTCCACTGAGACCCCTCCCTGCTAGTGGGAAAAGTTAGGCTCTGCCTATACCCTGCCCAGAGCAGCTAGACAAAAAGTCACAGAATAGGCCCACTAGTGAATCAGGCAATTATTTTTCTTTCTTACGCTACAGGATAAGTAGTCAAAATCAGGCATTTTTGAGACTAAAAATATACCCCCATAAAACTTTTAAAACTGAGCTAGCTATGTGATTGCAACATTTGCGGTTACCTGTAGAGTCTAGGGCAGAAATGAAACATCATAAACTTTGGCCCCCATGAAGTAGCCCATATTACTTCCTGGCCACATCATGAGGGTCACTGGTTAAGACAGTCTTCAAGTCCTACGGATGCAGAGGGAAATTTTCCTGAAGTCTACAGTGTCGTGGGCTAGGCTGAGCCCTGCTAGTATCTGATGATAGTTTGTGGCTTTGAAATTGAACAGATCTGGGTTCCAAGCTCTGTAACTCTGGGTATGTAACTTAACGCCTCTGATTGTGTCAACGTCACGGTCAGCAAAAGAACTTTGTAGAGTTGCATGGAGAATTGAATGAGGTAATAAGCTTTGTAGTGTATCATCTGGAGTTCAGTAAAAGTATACAACAAATAAATATTCAGTGTTAACTTCTGACTTTAGGCCTAACCCTTTAGAGGAATTATAATGAAGACTGGTTAAGTCTTCATTTTATTGAGTGTTTTTTTCTCCCTCTTTATTAGCCAGCTGTCTGTTACCAGGCAATCACAAAGAAATTGAAAATATGTGAAGAGGTATGTAGGTTCCACGCCTCTTCATTTTTATTTTCATGTGGGGCCTTAAACTGTGGACAGACTGACTTAGTGATTTGTGCTTCCTGTCCCTAGGAGACTGGTTCCACCTCCATCCAGGCAGCTGACAGCACAGCCGTGAATGGCAGCATCACACCCACAGACAAAAAGTAGGACCTTTGATGAAAAGGCCTCTTGTGGCTCTGGTTCTGCTGTGGGTGGGGGAGGTGACCCCAAGGGGTCTCTTTATATATTGTGTCCAAGCCATCACTGTGATTGAATGGAAAGATGGGAAGTTGTAATTCTTATTAATAATGATTTGCCTGGGAGCAATTTGACTTGTAAGAGAAATTGTCATATAAATCTTCAGTTGTGTCTCCCTTGGGCGTAGCCGAGGGATTGGTTCCATGACGCAAGCAGCACAGGGAGCTCTTGGTGCAGTGGTTCTCAGACTGGCGTCTGCCTCAGAGTCTCCTGGAAGGCAGCTTGTCACGCTCTGATTGCTGGGCACCACCCCTGGGGCTTCTCAGTCTGGGGTGGAGCCCAAGAATTTGTATGTGTGTGGTTTTTAGAGACAGGGTTTCTCTCTGCCACCCAGACTGGAGTGCAGTGGGGAGTTAACAGCTCACTGTAACCTCAAATTCCTGGGCTCAAGCGCTTTAGGGGAGGCTAAGGCAGGAGGATTGCCTGAGGCCAGGAATTCGAGACCAGCCTGGGCAACCCAGTAAGACCCCATCTCTACAAAAAGTAAAAAATAGCCAGGTGTGGTGGCACACACCCATAGGTCCAGCTACTTGGAGACTGAGGCAAGAGGATCACTTGAGCTCAGGAGTTCAAGGCTTCAGTGAGCTATGATCAATCAGACCACTGCACTCCAGTCCAGGTGACAGAGAGAGATCTTGTCTCTAGGAAAAAAGTACTAATTGTTTTTGTGTGTAAAAATATAAAATCACACGAGAATGCTGCTTTACCCATATAGCCATGAGTGACAAAATACCTGCTTGTTTTTAAGCCTTGGCTTGAAACTTAGTGGGCAGGGGGTCTAAGTTGGTGAGGAGGGTGGTGAGTTCCCTCTTCAGCATTTGATTCAAACAACTTAGTACAGACTGGAACAGGGAGAATGTGAGCAGTGGGTATTCCAGCAGGTGTGAGGGGAGCCTCTGAGTGGAGGAGCCCGTTTGCAAAGGTGACTGCAGCAGTGATTCCAAAAGACCAAAAATGCAGGAGGACAGCAGGTTCCAGGTGGAGGAGCTACGGAGGATGGCCAGAGCTAGAAAGGGCTGGATTGAAAACATGTACATGGTGTGGTCAGAAGTGAGGAAAGAGGCATCTTTAGCTATTATCACATTCAAAGAGAAGTAAAGATGTGCAAGAACCAACAAAAGATGTTTGGGCAAGATAAAAATCATGTGTCGGAGGGTGTGGAGGTAGCAGTAGTGCCAACCAGGGCCCAGTTCTAGTTGCAGGAGGGAGCAGGCTGCGGACATTAAGGTGAGCAGAGCAGCTTGTCCGCCGAGCATTGCCCTCTCAGAGGGTTGGGACACACCTATAGGTAGAGGGGCTGCGGAGAGGCAGGGGGTTTTGGGAGAAGGCAGACATGGGAAGGAGGACTTGGGCACTGGGAAGGACCGGGTCCAATGCTCTGGCGAAGGACTTAGCTTGGAGAACAGGGACAAGGCCCATCTCTGCTGACAGCAGGTAGACCGGAGAGGTACGAATGTCTGCCTTCTCCCTGTGATGGCATTGTAAGCTCAGACCTTCTATCAGAACAGCAAGGGGACTTGCCCTGGCAGACTTGCTCTGTACCCATGTCACTTTCCTGTGGCAGTCGAGGGTTTAGCAATGCCCGTTTACATCTGGGAACACCTTTAGACCATGGCATGGTAGCCCCTGGCTCTGCAGACAGAGTGTCAGCACACCGGGCACAGTTTCTGGCAGTCTGAGGTCCCCCTACCCCCAGCTTTATGAGGGAGCCACCGTATGCTGCATGAAGGACACATTTTCACCCTGTCCCTGCCCCTCCACCCTGACCAGTCTCTGTCTGTTTCAGGATAGGATTTCTGGGCCTTGGCCTCATGGGAAGTGGCATCGTCTCCAACTTGCTAAAAATGGGTCACACGGTCACCGTCTGGAACCGCACTGCAGAGAAAGTAAGCATTCAAGGGGGGTGCTTGTCAGGTTGGGGAGTGTGAGGGTCACCCTAAGGGTAGGAATCCCTCCTGTTGTTTCTGCAGCCTGTGCAGTAACACAGAAGCCAAGCTTTTAGTCCAGACAGGTAGAGATGGAGATGTATTATACAAAGTTAGGATGTTATTATAAAAACTAAATATTTAAAAATAGGCCAGGTGTGGTGGCTCACGCCTGTAACCCTAGCACTCTGGGAGGCCAAGGCCAGAGGATCACTCAAGGTCAGGAGTTCAAAACCAGCCTGAGCAAGAGCAAGACCCCGTCTCTACTATAAATAGAAAGAAATTAATTGGCCAACTAAAATATATATAGAAAAAAAAATTAGCCAGGCATGGTGGTGCATGCCTGTAGTCCCAGCTACTCAGGAGGCTGAGGACAGGAGGATCGCTTGAGTCCAGGAGTTTGAGGTTGCTGTGAGCTAGGCTGACGCCATGGCACTCTAGCCCAGGCAACAGAGTGAGACTCTGTCTCAAAAATAAATAAATAAAAATAAAAATACTCAGGGGTCTCTGCCATTACCCAAGGTAGCTCATGTTAGGTTTTTGTATCCTTTTTACCATGCATATGCAAATATATTCCTCTACATATAGTGAGTATCATTCGTATGGAGCATATGGATAGGTCTGCTTTGTTTTTCGTGGCTGCGTTGTACGCTGCTGTTGGGGCTGTGCTGAGCAGTGTGCTGCGACGGACCGTGCTGCGTGATGGTGATGTTCCTGTCTGTGCTGTCCAGTGCAGTGGCCGCTAGCCACGTCTGGCGGGTGAACATCTGAAGTGTGGCTAGTACAACTGAAAATTGGATTTTTAGTTTTATTTCGCTTAAATTTAAATAGCGCCATGTGGCTAGTGGCTGCCATTTGCACAGCATGAGTTTAAAAGTTCTCACCTTAAGGTGGTGAGCCCCTTTTGTAACAGGGTGAGGCCATGGTGCCCATCAAGTTCTCATCCAAGGAAAGGAGAGAACCATACTCTGAGGACCAGAAAACTAAAGCACCATACCTCTTACATGGAGCGAAGGAAGAAGGACTAGAAAAGTACCAGGCTGTTAAGGAGCATGTGTGACTGAACACAGGTCAGTGACAGGCGAGTGTGCCTGCGTGTGCACGGGAGGTGCTGCTGGGCCCTGCAAGCAGTCTAGCTGCAGTGCGAGCTGAGATGAGGTGTGGTTGCTGAGGAAAGAGCTCATAATCTATAATTAAAACTGTTTCAGGCACAGTAAAACTTCACTTTGCTGGAATAATGTCCTTTTCGAGAATAATAGAGAAGTGGTTGGAGCATTGGAAAGAACTGGGGAAAGCAGGCACCAAGGCCACACTCAGGTCTGGGATGCAGGTGCTGGGCACTGGGCAGGCACTTTGATGACCTGAGTCAGGAATGAGACCTCAAGGGCCCCTTGGCAGGAATCATGCTGTGATTCAGACATTTTTCTAAGGCCCTGCTGCTGCCGAATGCTAGGGTAACCAGGAAATCTAGGCGTACGTACTTAGTAAATATCATCATTCAAAAGCCATTTAATCCTATGACAATCATCGTGGAATTTTTTAAAAGGTCTTGATAAAAATTATTCTAGTCTGGGTGCAGTGGCTCATACCTGTAATCCCAGCACTTTGAGAGGCTGAAGTAGGAGGATCTCTTGAGGCCGGGAGTTCGAGGCCAGGCTGAGCAACATAGTGAAACTCCATCTCCATAAAAAAATTTAAAAATTGCCTGGCTGTGGTGGTGCACATCTGTAGTCCCACTCGACAGGCTGAGGCAAGAGTACCACTGGAGCCCAGAAGTTTGAGCCTGTAGTGAGCTATGATGATGCCACTCACTGCACTCTAACCAAGGCAACAGAGTGAGACACTGTGGGGGAAAAAAAAAAAATATATATATATATGTGTGTGTGTGTGTGTATATATATATATATATTTTTTTTTTTTTTCATTCTCTGGTTCTTTGGGAATAATAGGAAACAGTTTTAATTTCAGAAAAAGAAGAGTAATGAGGAGGACCCTCCCCGAACAGGTGAAAATATGATACAAAGCTACTTTACTGCCAGGCTACAACTGAGACCCAGACACTGCAGGTAGACCAGGCAGCCTCCGCCATCCCCCTGGCAAGCACAGCTCATTTCTAGTCAGTGAGGCAGAGTGAAGGGTTGGTCAGTAAATTATGTTCAGGACAGCTGCTTAGAAATTTGGGGAAATGCATGCTAATCTCACTTCCTACCTACAAAAATATATGCCAATTCAATTACTGAATTAATTTATTTAAAGGAGAAAAACCAGAAGAAAATAAAATTAAATATTAACATAGATCTTTCTAAACCTAGATGCAGTAAAAAAAAATCACTGCAGAAAAAGATCAGTAGATTTTTTGATAATGTTCCCCAAGAAAAAATAAAATTGAAAGGTATACCAACTAGAAGTATTTGTGGCAAATATGATAGGAAAAGGGTAATATATTGATTTTATCAAACACATAACTAAGACAAAAGAATAGGTCACAAAAGAAAGCAAAGGTATGAAAAGTTTCAGTAATCAAGAGTAATCAAAATGTATCCAACAAAAAGTAGCCTTTTTTTTTTTTGAGACAGTGTCTCGCTTTGTTGCCCAGGCTAGAGTGAGTGCCATGGCATCAGCCTAGCTCACAGCAGCCTCAAACTCTGGGCTCAAGCAATCTTCCTGCCTCAGCCTCCTGAGTAGCTGGGACTACAGACATGCGCCACCATGCCCAGCTAATTTTTTCTATATATATTAGTTAGCCAATTAATTTCTTTCTATTTATAGTAGAGATGGGGTCTCGCTCTTGCTCAGGCTGGTTTCGAACTCCTGACCTCGAGCAGTCTGCCCACCTTGGCCTCCCAGAGTGCTAGGATTATAGGCGTGAGCCACCACACCTGGCCATAAAGTATCCATTTTTGACTGGTTAAATTGTCAAGTAGGAAAATTTTTAAATGTGTTTATGGATGCTTGTTTGTTGTTTTTGAATTATAGACTCAATGCTTGTAATCTGAGACCTTGCCGATAGTTGTTATAAAGTGACACAGTTCCATTGAAAAGTAATTTGTCTATCTTTGTAAAGAACTTTAAAACCACTTAGAAGGCCAAGTGTGGTGGCTCACACCTATAATCCTAGCACTCTGGGAGACTGAGGCAGGAGGATCACTTGAGCCCAGAAGTTTGAGGTTCCTGTGAGCTATGATGATGCCACTGCACTCTAGCCCAGGTGACAGAGCAAGACTCTGTTTCAAAAAAAAATGAAAACCGCTTTGAAACTTATTTTATGGAGACCTAAATTCAAAAAGAGAGGTTTTGTATGTGAAGATGTTTGTTGTTGTCACTTTGAGATTGAACAAAGGCTAGATGTTAAACTTAAGGGGAGCCGTTAGGTAAATTAGAGTATATCTCTTCATGAAATACTCTGCAGTCATCCATTATAAACAATAATGATGAAAGACTACAATATGGATAAATGGAATCATACAAAATGCAAAAAAATTGGAAACAAAATAGTAGGCCCCCATTATTACTTTTTCAAATGCTTATGGAAAAAGGAAATACACGAAAATATTAAAGAGGTGTTTTGTTATGGCATTGTCTTGGTGATTTTACTTATCAGGAAAGTTAGTACTTTTAGGCCCCCCAGAAGTTTTACCCTGTGGCAGTGTGGAGAGAGCCCAGAGAGGAATGGCAGCTCAGTGTTGGCCTCCCTACCCAGCCCCGTTTCTTCAGCAGAGTGCTGATGGTGTGGATTTTGCCACAGCCAGGATAGCCCAGGGGGGCTGGGGCTGGGTACTGGGTACTGGCTACTGCTCACATCCTGTTCTTACACAACAGACCTCCAGCAGACACTTGTCTTATGCTTCCTGTAAAGCAGCACACCATTCTGGGCACCCAGTCAGGGTGTTCCATAAGAGACCCTGTCCACTTTATCAAGAAGGCAGATGTCCGGTCTTGTGACCCAGGCTCCTGGCCTCAGCCTCCTGCCTTGCAATGCCGGCCAGGAGGTCTGGTCAGCGCTTCTCTGGCCTAGCTGGCATGTTTATGGTGCACTGCCTGCAGCTCACGTTGGGATCTGTGACTTTTGCAGTGTGATTTGTTCATCCAGGAGGGGGCCCGCCTAGGAAGAACCCCCGCTGAAGTTGTTTCAACTTGTGACATCACTTTCGCCTGTGTGTCGGATCCCAAAGCAGCCAAGGACGTAAGGATCCCCTCCCTTCCCTCAGCGACTCAGGTCACAGCCAGAAGTGGCTGGCCGCCTCCCCTTCTCCCCTACACACTGAGTGAGTGTCTGCATGTCGGGGATTGAATTTTCCTTCTGAGGACCATCTCCCACTGTGAGGGGTGTTGGCATACATTGAATGCAGACTTCCTTTAAAAGTTCAGAATAAGGAATGAAAACTACAGGGGCGCTGATGTCTGTGCTGACTTGGTTCTTGCGCAGGCTCCATGTATTCTTGTCGAGCTAGAAGCTTTGGGGTTGAGTGTGCCTTTGGTCCAAGTGCCAAGTTTCTGTTTAGCTATCACTGTACTTGTATACTTTAAAAGTTCAAGTGCAGTAGGTCATCTTGCTAAACCGGCAACTAGTCTAATCCAAAGAAGCCCTCAAAAATAAATACTGAGGTTCAGTCTTAAATGGGGGAGGGGGTTAATAAAATGAAATGCACACTCACACATTGTTTTTAAAGATAAATGGGAGCATCCTGGGGTGCTCTCCTGACCCTTGCTTATTTAATTGTTCTCCCTTTTGGGCCTTAATGGTTAACTTCTAATAGGAAATGAACCAAAAAGACGACAGGATTCTCATCCGGGGTCTGTGGGGGCTCCTGAGCATCTGTCTTGGAGCCTGGGCTATTGCTTCTCCCTTGTGTCCCCACAGCTGGTGCTGGGCCCCAGTGGTGTGCTGCAAGGGATCCGCCCTGGAAAGTGCTATGTGGACATGTCAACGGTGGACGCTGACACAGTCACCGAGCTTGCCCAGGTAGCCTTGTTGGGGCTGGCTCTCCAGCATCCTTTCTGCTGGAGCCCAAGACCCTGGCTGACGGTGCGCGAGTGTGGGCAATTTGGTTACTCTGGCACCAAAGCCAGAGAGAAGAGATACCTTGGGACTAGCCTGTCTTCACGCTCTACCTTCAAGGTCGCAGCTGGTCTCAACAGCCAATAAGAAGTTGCTGCACGGCTGGGATGGGCATTGGGTCCTGAAACTGCCAGCCTTATAGTGAGAAGCAGTGCAGGCCACCAGCTTGGCATTTGTAGTTTAAGCAGCTATCTACAGTTGATACTAGCAAATATCCTGCCTCCCTGAGCATCTGGCCCAGGGAGTAGTGACTTTGGACCCATTATATTCTGAGGGTGGTCAGAGAAGGGGTGTGTCCATAGGCAATGTGTTCAACAGAGCCTTTAGCATGGCCGTGTTTGGTTCTAGTTTTGGTCTTGTAAGAAATTCAGAGTCAGTGGGAGCTTGTGTGGAGACCCCAGTGTCTCTCTTATTACTGTTCTGTGACTTGTGCTTCTATTGGAGGACCCTCTGTCTGACCCTCTACCCCATTAGTCCCTGGGTCCAGCTGTTGGCTTTGGGACCTCCACGTGGTGGCCACCTGCTCCCACCCTCTAACTCTGGAAGGTGTGATGAAAAGCCAGAGCCACCCAACGACATTCCTTGCTCCCTGTCTAGAGAGCCCTGTGAGAGGCAAGGCCTCTAGAAGCTGTAACTTTCCTTTCCAGGTGATTGTGTCCAGGGGGGGCCGCTTTTTGGAAGCACCAGTCTCAGGGAATCAGCAGCTATCTAATGACGGGATGTTGGTGATCTTAGCAGCTGGAGATAGGGGCTTATACGAGGACTGCAGCAGCTGCTTCCAGGCAATGGGGAAGACCTCCTTCTTTCTAGGTAACATGCCTGCCCACCCATCAGGCCACAGCAGGCCTGGAGGCTGGGTTGGGGGGGTGGGGGGGAGGGGACATCCCTCTATATCACACTGATTACAGCATCAATCCCATACGGCCTCTCTGCCAGGGGCCCCAGGGGCAGGTTTCCTCTGACTCGCATAGTCAGTGCCTGGAAGGAGGAAGAGCCGGTCTGTCAGGGGCAGGTGAATGGGGCTTCCCCGGGGTGCAGAGATGGTGCAGGAGTGAGGGTGGGCAGAGAGGCCCTGGCTGCAGATTCTTGGGATGTGACCATGACTCTTTGCCCTGAGCAGGTGAAGTTGGCAACGCAGCCAAGATGATGCTGATTGTGAACATGGTCCAAGGGAGCTTCATGGCCACCATTGCTGAGGGGCTGACCCTGGCCCAGGTGACAGGCCAGTCCCAGCAGACACTCTTGGACATCCTCAATCAGGGACAGTTGGCCAGCATCTTTCTGGACCAGAAGTGCCAAAGTAAGTTGCCTTTGGTCCCTCTTCTGGCATTTGATTTTTTATTAGAGCTGGGCCATGGGGTCAGGCAACTGTCACAGAACATTTCTTCTTCAGGAGTTCATTGGGTTTGAAAAATGCATCTCTCCAGTCAGTCTATGTCCCTAGTCAGAGGGGCTCCAGAGAGACAGTGGGTGGGATTTGGGGGCACAACCTGGCAGCTCCAGCTCTTGGGTGTCTAAGGGTGAAGGAGAGGCCAGGAGGGTTGTGCTACTTAGCATTGCTGGGTATTGAACCCTGATGTACTGCAGATAAGTTTTTATCTAGGGTCCTTGGATGTCTTCTGGTAAGTGGCTTTTTCTCCTCAGATATCCTGCAAGGAAACTTTAAGCCTGATTTCTACCTGAAATACATTCAGAAGGATCTGCGCTTGGCCATTGCGCTGGGCGACGCCGTCAACCATCCAACTCCTATGGCAGCTGCAGCCAATGAGGTAACTTGGCAGAGGGAGTGTGAGCCAAGTGCCAGGGTCCTTCAGTTTCCTTTTTTTCTTATTTCCTTCCATCTTCTTAGTTTAGCTTTTCTTTGCTCTTTTTCTAACCCCTTAAGATAGAATCTTAAGTCGTTGATTTTAGACCTTGGTTGTTTATAACATGAGTATTTAAAGCTATAAATTTTCTCTGAGCCATGTTTCCCTTGTGATTTCTTCTTTGACCTGTATCTAAAAGTTTGTCCAATAGTTGGGGCTTTCCTAGATACCTAGTGGTTATTTGTTTTTAATTTATTTCTGTATGGTCAAAGAACATGCCCTGTATGATTTTTTTTTTTTTGAGACAGAGTCTGACTCTGTCACCATGGGTAGAGTGCAGTGGTGTCATCACAATTCAATGCAACCTCAAACTCCTGGGCTTAAGCGATCCTCCTCTTAACTCATCTGGGGCTACAGGCACACACTATGATGCCCAGCTAATTTTTCTGTTTTTAGTAGAAGTAGAGTCTCGCTGTTGCTCAGGCTGGTCTTGAACTCCTGAGCTCAAGCAGTCCTTCCACCTGGGCCTCTGAGAGTGCTAGGATTAGAGGCGTGTGCTGCCGCACCTGACCCCGTATGATTTTTTAAACTTTACATGTATTCAGACTTGTGGTTTATCCTGGTAGATGCATCACGTGTACTTAAAAAGAATGTGTGCTTTGTGGTGGCGAGGTGGACTGTTCTGCAGATGTCAGTCAGGACAAGACGTTGGTGTTTTTCATATCTTTATGACCTTTTTATCTAGTTTTTCCAATTCTTGAGAGAAGGCTGTTAAAATCTCCAACTATGATTGTGGGATTATCTGTTTCTCCCTTTAATTCTGCCCATTTTTGCTTAGTCTTTGAAGCTCTTGTTGTTAGGCTCCAGCCAGCTGTGACTGTTGTGTCTTCCTGGTGGGTTTCCCCTTTCATCACCATGAAATGGCCCTCTTGAGCTTTGTCTCAAAGTCTGTTGTTTGGCATCGACACAGCTGCTACGGCCTTCTCAGGCCTACTGTTTTCGTGGTGCATCTTTTTCTCTCCATTCCTACCTGTGTCTTGTGTAGACGGTCTGTAGCATTTTCACTCCTTCTGAAAGTATCTGCCTTTTGATCAGAATGTTTAGCATTTTTTTCAAATGACATATTTATTAAGCAGCTACACAGGTACTTTTGAAAACAGTTTTTTAGGGTAGAAGCTCAGCTTTCTTAGCTCATCTTGATAGAAGTTTAATCTTAAAAACCAGCTGAGCAATATTTGTCTTTACCATACGATTACAATAAAAAGGACATTTTGTAAAACTCACATGTAATGTATTTATGTTAGAAGCTGTCTCTCAAGTGCTATCAACCAAGGCTCATTTTGACTGACATTATATATTTATAGGTCTCAAGTGGTTTGTTCCATCAAAGAAAAAGTAAAAATACAAACAAAAAACAATACTATTCTTTTCAGACCTATCTTTTCATAGTTTAAAATCTTCTGTTTCTGAATTCTGTGTCACATTTGTCCTGTTTGTTCTACTTGTAGATTCTCCTTGGCAGTGGACTTCCTTGTGGATTTTATAATTTTTGGCCAATAAGACCTCATTTTCAGTTATTTCTGAATGGTTTCGTGTCTGGCGTGGGCTAGGAAAGCTGCTCTTTGAGGAGGTTCCCAAGTTGCCTCCACCCTGAGTCTACAGAATTCACTGGCTTGGAAACGGAGTTTTGGTTTATTTCTCAGTGGAGCAGAGTGCTTTCAGGCCATTTGGATACTGTGTGTGTAGGCTCTACACTGTTAGGAGCTAGAAATCAGGAACTTAAGGTTAAATAGTAGTTCAACATTTAGTGGCTGTAGTGATATGTGGTTGGATTTGGAGCTACCATTTTATCATTTAATTTCTGTTTGTTGCCTTTGTTTTTTGTTTTTCTGTTCCTCTCTGATTGCCTTCTTTTGGATTTAAATACTTATTAAAATTCCATTTTTATTTAGCTGTTGGCTTTTTGACTTGGCCTCTGCATTATTCTTTTTTTTTTTTTTTTTTATTTTTTTTTTTTTTTTTTTTGTAGAGACGGGGTCTCGCTCTTGCTCAGGCTGGTTTCGAACTCCTGACCTTGAGCAATCCGCCCGCCTCGGCCTCCCAAGAGCTAGGATTACAGGCGTGAGCCACAGCGCCCGGCCCTGCATTATTCTTTTAGTGGTCATTCTAGAGATTGCAGTTCAATCTTGTACCACTTCCCATAAAACATATTGCAGAAACCTTGCAACCACATAGATCCATTTACTGCCTCCTGTCTCATCCTTTAAGGTGGGTTTCTCGGCTCTGCTGATACTCTAGGGCAGGCGTCCTCAAACTACAGCCCACAGGCCACATGTGGCCCGCCAAAGACATTTATCCAGCCCACCGGGTGTTTTTGCCGCCACTGCCTGTCCTGCTTAGCAGCCGACTCATCCTGGGCCCACAGTGCGCATGTGTGGAATGTGCACCGCACTCCCCAACAGTCCTCCAACGGTCTGAGGGACAGTGAACTGGCCCCTGCTCTAGTGGGTCAGGGGGTGCTCCCCTGTGCACTTAGCAGCATCCCTGGCCTCCACCTGCTAGATGCCAGTAACACCCCTTTAGTAGATAGAAAATGTCTCCAGACCTTACCAAGTGTCCCCTGGGGGCAGAATTGCCACAGGTTGAAAGCCCCGTCGGTGAGAACCCCCTCTTTGAGATATAGATGTTGTGTGTATTACATCTGCCTTTGTTTTAAACCCACTAGACAATGTTGAGATTTTTTGCTTTAAGCAGTCATGTGTATTTTAAAGAAATTTAGAGGAAAAAACAATTTTTTTTTCTTTATCTGCCAGCTTGGGCAAGAGAAAAAATTAATGTGTCTCTACATTTTCCATTTCCAGTGATTTCTATTCCTTCCTAAAAATAAGGGTGTTTTTTTTTTTTTTTATGTTATTTACTTTCCACTGAAAAAACTATCTTTGGATTTTTTTTTTTTTTTTTTTTTTTGAGACAGAGTCTCACTTTGTTGCCCAGGCTAGAGTGAGTGCCGTGGCGTCAGCCTAGCTCACAGCAACCTCAAACTCCTGGGCTCGAGCGATCCTTCTGCCTCAGCCTCCCGAGTAGCTGGGACTACAGGCATGCGCCACCATGGCCGGCTAATTTTTTTTATATATATATCAGTTGGCCAATTAGTTTCTTTCTATTTATAGTAGAGACGGGGTCTCGCTCTTGCTCAGCCTGGTTTTGTTTTTTTTTTTTTTGACATTAACTGGACCTGGGGACCAGCCTGGTTTTGAACTCCTGACCTTGAGCAATCCGCCCGCCTCGGCCTCCCAGAGAGCTAGGATTACAGGCGTGAGCCACCGCGCCCGGCCTGGATTTTTTTTTATAATGCAGTTCTACTGGTGACAATTTTCTTCTATCTTTAAATGTCTCTTTTTTTTTTTTTTTTTTTTTGAGACTGAGTCTCACTCTGTTGCCCTGGCTAGAGTACCATGGCATCAGCCTAGCTCACAGCAACCTCAAACTTCTGGGCTCAAATGATCCTCCTGCCTCAGCCTCCTGAGTAGCTGGGACTACAGGTGTGCGCCACCATGCCCGGCTAAAATTTCATATATTTTTTTAGTTGTCCAGCTAATTTCTTTCTATTTTTTTTTTTTTTTTTTTTTTAGTGGAGACAGGGTCTCGCTCTTGCTCAGGCTGGTCTCGAACTCCTGAGCTAAAATGATCCCCCTGCTTTGTCCTCCCAGAGTGCTAGGATTACAGGTGTGAACCGCCACACCCAGCCTAAATGTCTTTATTTACCCTTCATTCTGAGTTGACAGACCTGAGCTGTTAATTGCCAGGCACTGTTCTAGGCTCTAGAGACAAATCGGTGTGCAACCTAGCTCTTTCTCTTCTTGTGGCACTTAGATTTTAATGGAAAAAGGCACAGAATAAGCACATAAGTATTTCAGAGCATAAGACATACAAATAAAGCAGAGAGAGAGGAGAGGAGGAAGTGGTGGGCTACTTTAGGTGGGGAGGTCAGGGCAAGCCTTTGAGAGACTGGATAGGAGCCACTTACACTGAGAGAAAAGTATTCTATGCAGAGGGAACAGTAAGGACAATGGCCTAGAGGATAACATGGGAAGTCCTTGGAGGGTCATCTGCAGGAAGGGACATTATTAAATTACTAATAACACTGAGCATTTTCCATCCTGAAGTACATTTCATCCTCCCAATCCAGTGAAGGTTGGTGCTGTTTCTTTCCCCAGATCAAGAAGCAGTGGCTGAGGCATGGAGAAACTGAGGTGCTTTGCCCAAGGTCAAGGCAGGATTCATACCCAGACAGCCTCAGCTCTAGGACGTGCCTGCCAGGCACATCTAGAACTGCCTCCAGGAGTCAGTTCTGGGTCTTTACATAGCTCTGCAGCCAGAAACTGACCCTCACCTCTTTTTCCCCCAGGTGTACAAAAGAGCCAAGGCACTGGACCAGTCTGACAACGATATGTCTGCCGTGTACCGAGCCTATATACACTAAGCTGTCAACACCCCACCCCCCACCTCTCCAGTCTACCCTCTGACCCCCTCTTCCTCACATGGGGTCGGGGTCCTGGGACTTAACTCTGGACCAGCCCACCTGTCTCCATTTCCTTTTATACAGACTTTGAGACTTGCCATCAGCACAGCACACAGCAGCACCCTCCCCCTGAGGCCTGGGGAGAGGAGGGGTGTCAGCAGGATTGGCTTGTGGGAAAGCTCTTGAGCTGGGCACTGGCGCCTGGACTAGGTGGCTGTGTGTTCTCATACACACACACACACACACACAACACACACACACACAACACACACAGGCTCTCACCCCAGGATAGAAGCTGCCCAGACACTGCTGCCTGGCTTTTTTTTCTTCCAAGTTTATCTTATCTCAAACCCCTTCTAGACAAGGAACTAGAATCCGCAGTGAGAGTTGGAAGCCTTCCCACGGCTTCCCCCAGAGTGAAGAGGCTGTAGTCATGTCCACATCCCCTATTGGATTCCCTGCAGGGAGAGGCTCTCGGCCAGGATGAGCCAGTATAGACTCCAGACGGAGGGTCCTGTGGGACCTCCAACCTCAGGTGACCAGCTGAGAAGGATCTTCATGTCTAAGCGACCCGTGTGCAACTAACTCTCCATAACGCCTTTGTGAACTGTAAAGAGACTGGCAAAGTCCTGTGTCATGGGGCTCTGGCTTTCCAGGAAGAGCAGCAAGTGCTGGCCTGCAGGTGCGCATGGAGGCCTGGCCCTCACTGCTCCTCAGCACCACCCAGAGCCGAAGGAGCTCTGGGCACCCCAGACCCTTGCAGCTGGGGGTGGGAGCTCGGGCCTCACCAGGCTCTTAGTGTTTGGATTTGCATTCCAGCCCTTGGGAGGGGGCTCCTCAGGGCCACCAATGAGGATTGAGACTTGGGGGGGGGGGGGCTGCTTCCTGTTTCCGTTATGCCACAGATTTTACCTGGTTCTGAGGAGCCCCTCTGACCTCGTCCCCTCAAGGCAGTCCCACCTTCTCTAGCCTGCCCCTGTGTGTGCCCCACCTCTCTGCATTCTCCCTTCTCTCTTATCCTCCCATGGAGACAGTATTTCTCTCTGTCCCTTCTTTGGCCCAGACTCAGCCTGACCAACGGTGAGCATTTCTTAGGCTCAGGTCTTGATACGGGAACGAGTGTCTTCACTCCAGCCAGCATCATGGTCTTCCTGGGCCCGGGGTCTGTCAGGAGGGAAGAGAACTGGGCCTTACCTACCTGAACTTGACTGACCCTCAGAGGTGGGTCTGGGACATCCTTGAGGCCCTAGCATTTCTCCTTGGATTGGGGACCAGAAGGGGCTTGGAATGTTGCATAAGAACAAGGAGAAGTCACCCAAGGGATGTCAGTTGTTTCTCCCTCTGCATGGGTTGGATTTTCCAAAGTCACAGTTTGCAGAAGGCCAGCATTTATAGTGAGATATATAATTAAATATATTTAAAAGGTGGCCACACTGGGAGGGGAGTCCTCCCCCTCACAGCTTTGGCCCCTTTTCACTGATTAGAACCTAGGTTAGAGGATCTCAGAAGACTTGGGGGGAGGGCAGGGACGATGCCTGTTGGGTTTTTAGCACAGTTGTTCATTTCACTGGGATTTTGGACTCATTTCTGTCTGAACACAAAGCCTGTTCTAGTCCTGGCAGGACACACTGGGGTGGGGGTGGGGAAGATGCTGTAATGAAACCGGTTAGTCAATGTTGTCTTAATATTGTTGACAATTCTGTAAAGTTCCTTTTTATGACTATTTCTGTTTAAGCTATTTCACCTTTGTTTTGAAATCCTTCCCTTTTAAGGAGAAAATGTGACACGTGAAAAAGCTTGTAAGAAAGCCCCTCCCCCTTATTTTCCTTTAAACCTTTAAATGACAAATCTTCTAGATAATTAAGGTTGTGAATTTTTATTTTTGCTTTGTTTTTAATGAACATTTGTCTTTCAGAATAGGATTGTGTGATAATGTTTAAATGGCAAAAACAAAACATGATTTTGTGCAATTAACAAAGCTACTGCAAGAAAAATAAAACATTTCTTGGTAACACAGCTGTGTCGCGTGAGTCTGTAGAGTCCCTCGCCCGGCGAGATTCGCGTGTGGGAAGGGCGGGAGGGCGAGTGCGGCTGGGGGCGGGGCCTGCGGGGACGGGCCTCCCTGCTGGCCAGTCAGCGGGCGCGGGTGGGGCGGAGCGCCTATCAGCGCCGGGGAGGGGCGGGGCTGGCGGCAGCGCTCCAGGCCGGGCGCGGTGGCGCTGCGCGGCGCCCGAGGCTGCAGCCGACGGCGTCCCGGGCGGGCCGGCGCGGGCCGGATTCGCTCAGCCGCCAGCCTCGATCGGGGCGCCTGCTGGTCTCTGGGCCGGGCGAGTCCGGCGCCCGTCAGCCAATCGGCGACGAGGGCAGCGGGCCGGGCGGGCCAGCGGGGACGGGCGCTCGGCGACCGGCTCGGCGATGGCGACCGCGATGGCAGCGACGGCGGCGGAGCGGGCGGTGCTGGTGAGGCGCGCGGCCGGCGGGGCGGGGGCGGGGGCCGGGCCGGGCCGGGCCGGGCGCTGACCGCGGCGCTGTGCCGGCAGGAGGAGGAGTTCCGCTGGCTGCTGCACGACGAGGTGCACGCCGTGCTGAGGCAGCTGCAGGACATCCTCAAGGTAACGCGCCCGGCGCCGCGCGCACCTGCGGCCCTGCCGGGCCTCCGCAGGCGCCGGGCTCCTCCGGTCGTCCAGGGGCTGCTTCTCGAGCGCCCGCTGAGTGCGGGACGCGGCGGCGGCAGACGAGCCCCCACCTCGGCGACTCCGCGAGTCTGCTGGGGCCACAGCAGGTCTGACCTAATTGCACAAGCATCTACGCGAGTGCAGGGGGTGCCGAGTCCCGGCGGCGAGAGGACCAGCAAGGGCCTGCATGTAGCCCTGGGGCTCGGATCGCGAGAGCCTGCCTTGAAGCAGTGACGTTAATCCGAGAGCTGCAGGATCTCTGCCTCTCCCCTGCCTTGTGACCTCGGCCAGGTCAACCTCTCTGGGCCTCCCTTTGCAAAAACGAGATAACAGTACCCGCCTCTCAGGGCTGTTGTGCAGATGCGTAAGCCGTTCAGCTCAGACGCGTGCAGCGCAGTCCCTGGCGGGGCCTAGAATTTCTGGTTGCCGTGACCACTCTGTTCCCTGACTGCTCCTCTCTGCCCCAGCATGTGGCTGAGCCGGCAGGCCACCGCTCTCTCCCATGGTGGGCGCACAACACGCTGGGCGCTTAGGGGATGTGCAGTGAGCAGGTATCAGGCTTATGGCTCCTGTAGGATTTGAGACTCAGGCTGCCACGGGAAGGTGCCCTGGTGGCTTGGACAGGGCCATATCTCCCAGCTAAGCCCAGGTGCCAGGTGAGGCTGGCTTGCCTTGTTCCTTCCCCAGCTGACCTGGGGCTTCTGGAAGGAGCACCGGGCTAGAGTTGGATGAACATTCTGTAGCTCCCCTGTGTCCGCAGGAGGCCTCTCTCCGCTTCACTCTGCCGGGCTCGGGCACCGAGGGGCCCACGAAGCAGGAGAACTTCATCTTGGGCAGCTGCGGGTGAGCCCGGGCAGAGCAGGAACTGGGGGATGGGCCTCTTGGGTTAGGAGATTCCTGGGGTGCCCTGGGGGCAGGAGGCATTGGCAGCCCTGCCCTGCAGAAGACTGGGTGTGAATGGGACAGCCAGGGGCAGCTTGCCAGAGGGCCAGGGGCAGGCACTGCTCTGACCCCGGCCCCTGCCTGTTACAGCACAGACCAGGTGAAGGGCGTGCTGACTCTGCAAGGGGACGCCCTCAGCCAGGCGGTGAGTCCCCCTCTCCCCCCATCCTTCAGTGGGAAGAGCACAGGGGCCTCCTGCTCATCCCAGCTCTGCTGCCAGCTAACTCTGACTCTGGGCTAGACCCTTGGTCTCTGGGGCCTGTTTCCTCCTTTGTAAGTTGGCAGCAGCCCCGTGCCTCCCCCTGGGACTGGCATGTGATTCAGTGAGAGGTGCGGGGGCTGGGCTGCTTTGCACACATGCCAGCCTGGCGTGGACCCAGCAGAGTGTGGGCATTGCCAGATTAGGCTGTCCCTGGATCAAAATGGAATCGCCAGTCACTGAGCTCTAGTCTGCGCGCAACCCTGTGCCAAGCACCAAGGCGTGGGGGAAGGTCCCTCCTCTGCGCCACCCTCTGTTGGCCTCCGCAGACACGCCCCATCTGCCCACTGCCTCCCTGAGGCCACCTTCCCCCTTCTCATCCTCTTGGGCCTGGGTTCCTGCTTCCTGACCTCCCTGTTCACCTGCTAAGTGGCCAAGGCATTAGGAGACCCTCCTCAGTGGAGCGGCTGGGCCTTGGCCACCCACCTCATGCCCCGTTTATGCCCCTGGCTCAAGGCTCGCAGAGGCCAGAGCAGGAGGCGTCCCTCTGCCTGGCTTATCCCGCTCTTGTCCGTCAGGATGTGAACCTGAAGATGCCCCGTAACAACCAGCTGCTGCACTTTGCCTTCCGGGAGGACAAGCAGTGGAAGCTGCAGCAGGTGACCCAGCCCTTCCCTGGCCAGGGCTCAGACCTCGGGGACAGGCAGGGGCAAGCCCGCTGTGGGGCCGCCGAGGCCTCCCTGGGGCTGGCCTCAGGGGCGAGAGACTGGACCTGGGGATTTGTGGCCACCGCAAGCCTAGGAATGCATTTCCTAGCAGCCAGGCCGGGCAGGTGTTGCCTGCTGCTCCAGACCTGCCGCCTGCGGGGAAGTGGAGGCCCTGTCCTGCCTGCGGGCCCCAGCGGGAACCTCAGGAGTCCCCACTGCAGCAGCTGGATCTGGTGGTTCAGGATCCGCCTGAACAGGGCTGCCCGGGGCTTTCTGGACGCCGTCCCTGCTCCCTGCCAGCTCCCACGCCCTTGGGCCTCGGTTCTTCCCCTGTCCCCTCTGCTCTGGCGCAGTCTCCGGGGCAGGCCCTTGCTCCTGCACGTCCCCTGCAGCTGCCCCACCCACCACCCTGCTTCCTTCCGAGAGTCTCGAAGACAGTTGTCATCTTGGGTATTTACTCTGGTACCAGTCTGTCTTTTAGAAGGGAGTTACACAAGGACAGAGACCAGGCCTGCCCCAGTCTGTGCCGGCCGCCCAGCACCTGGGTCAGGCAGGCAGCACCCACCCTCCCCTCCTAGGGGAAGGACCCCAGAGACACTGGCTGCAGAAGCTGGCATGACCCAGCTCAGTAACCACCCGGGGGGCACTGTTTACAGATCCAGGATGCCAGGAACCACGTGAGCCAAGCCATGTACCTCCTCACCAACCGGGACAACAGCTACCAGTTCAAGACAGGAGCCGAGGTCCTCAAGGTGAGCCACCCACAGAGGCAAAAGCCAGGTTCTCAGCCCTGCCCCCTGCCCTGTGGCCTGGGCCCACGGCCTCAGGCTTGCTGGAGGTGGACCTCTCAGTGTCCCTGCGTCCAGCCCAGGGCTCCAGTCCCAAGGCCTCCACTGTGAGCTGTGCAACCTCAAGTTGCTTACTTAGCCTCTCTGTGCCTCCATTTCCTCCCTGTAAAAGCAGGACAAGCGGTAGAGACTATTAACCATGATAATGCGAGTCAGGTGGCCCGGGGTAGAAGCCTCCCCTTAACCACACTTTGGCATATGCGAAGAGCTGACTTGGCTGCCTGGACTTGTACGTTAGCTCTGCCCCACTTGCTGTGTGTCCTCAGAAAGCTCCCCTACCCTCTCTGGACGTCTGGTTCCTCATACTTGGAACCAGATGGACTGAGGTCCCTTCCAGAGCTGAGACGCCCTGGGGTAGTACAGCCCCCATGCCTCCACTCGACTTTGTCGGCTCACCCTGGTGCCCATGGCAAGAGCTACACAGCTGCAGCAAAGGGAGGGGTGGGCTCTAGGTGGTTCCACGATTCACGGGCTGTGTGTCCTTGGCTTCCCCCTTTGGAGCCTCAGCTTCCTCACCTGTGAAAAAGGGGCTGCCCCTGCCCACCTTAAACCAGCTCAGCCATCCCGCTGCCTCTTCCAAGAAGCCCTCCCTGGCCCCAAGCTACATTAGGGCCCCTTCCTCTGAGCTCCCTCATTGCCAGCACCTCTACCTTGAAAACCTGTGCCCCTGGCACTGACCTCCCAGGACCTGTACCCGGGACCCCTGTTAATAAGCCCCCGTCCCAGCGGTCACCAGGTCAGAGGGCCTGCCCCTGCCCCCGGTTACCTGCATCTTTAGCAGCCCCCGCTGTGGGGGTTCAGGCCCTGAGCAGCGTCACCTGGCGCAGGAGTGGGAGCTGCTATGACCGATGCCGGGGGAGGGGCCCAGGCCCCGCCGCCTGCGCCGCAGCTGTGACCCGTCCTTCCCCCCAGCTGATGGACGCGGTGATGCTGCAGCTGACCAGAGCCCGAAACCGGCTCACCACCCCGGCCACGCTCACCCTGCCCGAGATTGCCGCCAGCGGCCTCACGGTCAGTGCCTCCAGCCACTCCTGCCCCGGAGGGGGGCTCCACGAGGGGCACAGAGGAGTGCCAGCCCCCAGCTTGCAGGCACTCCGAATTCTGTGTCTGTGCAGTTTTCCCCGATGGGGTTCTTGGCTTCCATTCCGTGTCGCCCAAACATGTTAACCCTGTTTGGGGTCCGCGGTTCCCTCGCCAGCGGCCGGGAGGATCCCTGGACACCTGGGGCGAGTCTGGAGGCCCCAGAGCGGCCCGTGGCTGGGGACTGGGGTTCTGGCCGGGTGGTTCTGCAGAGGCTGGGCCCTCTGCGGACTCCTCAGTGACTCCAGGGCCCCAGACCGGGGTGCAGCAGGGCTGCGCTCCTTCCAGCTGGGCCAAGAGGGCTTGGGAGGGACCTCACCCTCCTGCTCCCCCCAGCGGATGTTCGCCCCTGCCCTGCCCTCCGACCTGCTGGTCAACGTCTACATTAACCTCAACAAGCTCTGCCTCACCGTGTACCAGCTGCACGCCCTGCAGCCCAACTCCACCAAGGTGAGCGGGACCCCTTCCCCGGCCCCCCACCACCACCACGCCCTGTGGGGGCTCGGCCTGACAGTCTGGTGTTGCTCTGCCTAGAACTTCCGCCCAGCTGGAGGCGCCGTGCTCCACAGCCCCGGGGCCATGTTGTAAGTAGGCAGGGGAGGGGCCCGGACCACCCACCCTGTCCCTCCCCTCTGCAGCCTGGGGGCCAGGGGCTGGGCGCACCTTCAGGCCCCCTCCCTTGTGCCCTAGCGAGTGGGGCTCCCAGCGTCTGGAGGTGAGCCACGTGCACAAGGTGGAGTGCGTGATCCCCTGGCTCAACGACGCCCTGGTCTACTTCACCGTGTCCCTACAGCTCTGCCAGCAGCTCAAGGACAAGGTGGGGCAGTGCGGCTGCTGGGCCCCTTCGTCTGGGGGGAGGAGGTTCCCAGGGCTCTTGTCACGCCTCCAAAATGCCCCCAAGCGTTGAAGTCCATCGTACCCCCTTGCGCACCAGGCAGCTGGGCCATGGCATTGTGAGGCAACCATACCTCCCCTGACCCACTGCCGTTGGGTGACCCGGACATGTCACCTGGGTCACAGAGGGTGCGGCAGGACCAGGCCCCGCTCTGTGCCCCCAGCCCGCCACAGACTGCACCGCCTCCCTTTGCAGATCTCCGTGTTCTCCAGCTACTGGAGCTACAGACCCTTCTGAGCACGGCGACCGGGAACCTGTCCCCTAGAAGGTGGCCCCGTGCCCCCACGTGCTCCCCCAGAGTGCTGGCCAGAGCTGGGCACAGCCGCTGTTTTCCCCCCTCTTTACCCCATCCTGCCAACACCTTGTACCAATGGCAGCAAACACTGGAGCCCTGGGTGGAGGGGACGCTGCTCTGGCGTGTTTGGGGGTCAGGAGGGCGGGGCCGAGGGCCCACATTCCCAGCCCTGCCCTCCTGGGCGCCGTGGGCACCTTTGGACTCAGGGCAGGGCAGGCCCAGGCTCTCCTTCCTCTGTCCCTTCACTGCCTGCTGGGGGCTGAGGCTGGGCGGGGTACTGAGCTGGGAGTGGGGAGGGATGGGGGAGCGGTGGCCCGACAGGGGCCCTTGGAGAAATAAAGACCATCGCACTTTGCCTGGAGCCCCGTCTGTGTGTCTGAGTAGGGACCCTGGCTGGGATCCTGGTGGCCAGTGGCTCCAGGAGCTGGCGGCCACCCCTCTTCTCGGGGTGCGGCTTCCCGCTCCCACACCTCCTTCGGGAGAGGGGCCTCTGGCTGCCAAGAGGCCCACTGGGTGGTGACAAGAGCCCTGCCAGGGAGTTCAGCTGGGTGACCTGGAGTGACGCCGCTGAAGGCTTAGAGGGACAAGGTGGGCACCTAAATGGAGCAGTGAGTCCCCACGCTGCCCACCCAACGGGACTTGGAGCACAGTCCAGACTCGGCTCTGGGCAGACACAGGACATTGTTTACTGCACCCGGCAGGACACACAGGAAGTGGCTGGTGGGGACTCTCAGGGTTAAGGTTCCAGGGCCAAGTTGTCCACTCCCTTGTGTCTTTCCTGCAAGAGAGGCACAGAGGGGCCCAGGGTTCACTCCTCCGTTCCCTCTCTTTGGCCTCCCTCCTCCACCGGGGAAGGTTCCGGGCGGAGGGCCTCACCTTCCCAGCGCTTCTCCTCTGGGGTCCGGGGGAGCCGCAGCAGCAGCCGCAGCAGCAGTGGGCAAGGACCAGCAGCAGCAGGAACAGCACAGTGCCTGGGGACAGGACGGGCGTCCGGATGTGGCCCCTGACAACAGGCCTGGGGCGGGAGGCTGATGGGCCACGGGCCGAGGCCATACTCACCGATAAAGGTGAGGAAGACGACGAAGGCAGCGGTGTCCCATGAGGACTGGAACGGCTGGTGGCTCCTCAGTCTGCCCAGCACTTCCTGAGCTGTGGCCTCCAGCTCCTCTAAGGACACACTCATCTCGGCAGGCACGTTGGAAATGCCACCTGTCCTGCCCCCCGCCCCAGGCCACCTCAGAACATGGGGCTCGGCCAGCTGGCCTGTCCTGGTCCCAGCACCAGTTTCTGTCCCCGCCACCTCCCAGGCCCAGCCCTCTGGTCCCTACGTTGACCACCTGGGCAATCCGCTCCCCCGCCACTGTCCTCTTCCCCCTTCTCTCCCCCCAGCAGCCCTGCCCCCAGCCCCACCTGCCTTCTGGGAGCCTCGAGTCCCCCCAGCCAGCAGGTCCAAGGTCCTGGGGAGCACGGACTGCTTCCTGCTTCCTCCCGGATCCTGATCCTGATCGTACTGCCTGAGCCCTTGGCAACCAGCCCCGCCCTCCCCAGGGCCAGCCAGGGCTCAGGGGACAGTGCCCGGGCCTAGCAGGTGTGCTTACTGCCTGCCAACTGCACAGGGGAGGCGTTGGCACTGCAGGGAGCCAGGGAGGAGGACACAGGCCTGGGGGCTTCTGCATTCCTGGGATTTCTTACCTTTTCTCAATGTATTAACACCAGCCTGCAGCCTGTCACACGTGGGCACTGTTTACTTCCTGAATGAAAGAGACAAGAGAGGGAAGGTGGAAGAAAAACCTGCCTACGAACGTTCCACAGCCCTGGGCAGCGGATAGATGAGCCTGGCATCCGTGAGGGGGTTGGTTCCAGGGCACTCCCACCCCCCCAACTCGCCCCCTGCAGATACCCAAATCCGCAGATGCTCAAGTCCCCAAAACAGGATTGGTTATAAGTATTTGCTTATAACCTGTGCACGTGCTCAGGCGTACGTTAAATCGTGACTCCTTATGATACCTAATGCTACGTACATGCCGCGTAAGTAGTTGTTCTACTGTATTGTTTAGGGAATAACGACAAGGAGCAGAAGTCTGCACGTGTGTTCGGCACAGACACAATTTTTATACCAGATACTTTCTTTCCGCGGTTGGTTGAATCCAGGCTTGCAGAGCCCGTGGGTACAGAGGGCGGCTACACTGGGAGTCTTCACAGTTCTTGTTTTCTCTGTCTTAATCCTCAAAATCCCCCTTGCAAGGTAGTGGTTACTGTCTCTCAAATAAGCTGTTCCCCAGAACATGGGGCCTGGGGCCTCCTTCGTGCGCAGATGTGCCGAGGCCCGGGGGCCGGAGTCTGTGCTCAGCCCAGAGGTGGGCTGTAAACCGGGTGGACATGACTGCTTGTTCTTGTGGTGCTTGCGGTCCAGCAGGGGAGAAAATACCAGCTAACGCTGGGCTCTGCATCTGGCATTGCACATACATCACCTAACATATAGCCTCGTGGCAATCCTAACGCGGGGTTGCTTGCTCTTCCCATTTCACAGATGAGAAAACTGAGCCCTAGAGAAGTTAAGCACCTAGCCCAAGTCACATACCTGCTGTGTTCATTTCCCATTGCTGCTGTAACAGACTGCCGCAAACTCAGTGGCTTCCAACAACACGAAGTTACTATCTTACGGTTCTGGAGGTCACAGCCTAAAAGGGTCGTTCTGAAGGTTCTGGGGAGAATCCATTGCTTGCCTTTTTCGACTACTGGGCATCTAGCTGCCAGCCACACCTGCAGCAGGGAAGCCAGAATTCTAGCCCCCCAACCCCCTACTGAGGTCTGAGATTCCTGTTCCCCAGGGAGGGTGGTTATGAAATGACTGAGGTGTCCTGCTGCAAAAATGAGAGGAGGGTGCACAGCCACTGTGGAAAACAGCCCGCAGTTCCTCGAACAACTGAACATTGAGTTACCCTAAGACCCAGAGGCTCTGCTGCTCTGTGACCTGGGAAAGCTCTCTAAGAGAATGGAAAACAGGGACTCAGAGACTTACGTGCGGATTTTCATCACAGAACCGTTCACAACCGCCACACGGGAAGCCCAGCGTCCATGGGTGGACGTGTGATGAACAGGATGTGGCCTGGCCACACGGGAATATTATTCAGCCACAAAAAGGAAGGAGGCTCTGACACATGCCATGTCGGTGAACCTGGGAAGTGTTAGGCTCGGTGACAGAAGCCAGACACAAAAGGCAAATCCGTAGGGACAGGAAGCGGACTGGTGGCTTCTGGGGCAGGGAATGGGCAGTGATGGCTGACAGGTGGGGGTCCTTGTAGCACAACAGACATGTCTTAGAACCAGAGGTGGTGACGCAGGTACTAAACGCCACTGAATCAGTCACTTTTTTTTTTTTGAGACAGAGTCTCGCTCTGTCACCTGGGCTAAAGTGCAGTGGCGTCAGCCTAGCTCGCAGCAACCTCAAACTCCTGGGCTCAAGCAATCCTTCTGCCTCAGCCTCCCGAGTAGCTGGGACTACAGGCATGTGCCACCATGCCCGGCTAATTTTTTCTATTTTTAGTTGCCCAGCTAATTCCTTTCTATTTTTTATAGAGATAGGGTCTCGCTCTTGCTCAGGCTGGTCTCCAACCCTTGACCTCAAGTGATCCTCCCACCTCACCCTCCCAGAGTGCTAGGATTATAGGTGTGAGCCACCATGCCCAGCCTGAATCAGTCACTTTAAAATGGTTAACAGATAATTTTATGTTATGTGAATTTTACTCCAATTTTAAAAGGTAGAGGGGTGCAACTGTGGCCCCCACCCCACTTGGCCTGGCTGGGTGGAGAGGAGGCCTCCTCAGTCTTCCTGTCCAGACTCCTGGGCTCCTTGTTTCTAACATTTCTGACGTTTGTCCTCCCCATTTTGAAGGTAAGACCTACTCATTAAAATCTGGGAAACACCGAGTCATCAGAAGACAAAAGTCACTCACAGACCCCACCCAGACCCAAGCAGAGCAGTACTGGGCGGGGCTGCAGGGAGTGGTGCGGTGGTCCCACTCCTGGACTCAGACCCCAGCTGCAGCCCTCCAGCCCTCCCAGCACTCAGGCCTGGGCTCCTTCCCTGGCCTCTCTCTGCCTTTGTTTCCTCATTTGTCAAACGGGTGTGTTAATAGTGTCCCCCTCCTCAGGTGGTTGTGAGGATTAAATGGAATAACGATCTTGGAGCTTTCTTAGTGCACAGTCGCTCACAGGAAACCTGCACCGAGTGGCCTCGCGTTACCGTCCCTCACCTCTCGGGCCTGCGCCCCTCTGTCTCTCGTTCTTTGCGTGCAGGTGGCCCCATCTGCCGCGGTCACGCCGTTCCGGTCATCCTACCCTGGGCTTTTCCCAGCCAGCGCCTCCAGATGACAGCGGGCTCCCTGCAGACTTTTGCCAAAGTTGCTTCCGATCGATCCTTTGACCACGCCAGCGCCGTGCAGCTCCTGTTGGCCCTGAGGCTCCCCCCACCCCGCTTTCCAGAATTATGCATCCCTCACGGGGGACGGTTTTTCTGGAGAAAGTGTTTTCTCCGCACAGTGGCGACGTTCCCAGAGGTGCAACCTGCTTCTGTTCAGACTCAGCCCACACGCCACCGGAACCATCCGGTCGTCCTCGGACCACGTTCTCGGTTGGATTTGGGAGGAGCCGCCTTGCCGAACCCTCCAAGGGCTGTGGTGCTGCAGCTCCATGTCGCTGTTGGGGCTGAGCTGGCCTCGCTCCCCCCTCTAAGCCTTAAACCGAGCGCAGAGGGGGTGGAGGGCCCAGGAGGAAGGATGGGAGGAAGCGGAGGATAGAGGCTCAGGGCCGCTGAGGGGAGCAGGCCAGGGCGGAGCAGGTGGCCCCAGGGCTAGAGCAGGTGGCCCCAGGGCTAGAGCAGGTGGCACCGCAGCCCAGCCAAGTAGTGTGAGTGCGGTCTTCCTGGGACGCAGCCACACCCGTCCGTTGTCCGCTTACCTAGCGTCTGAGGCTCCGTGGCACTGCAGCGGGGACGCTGAAGAGCAGTTGCAACAGAGACCTTACGACCAGTAAAGCCTAAAAACTGGACTGTCCAGCCCTTGTCAGAAAGCACTTCCCAGCGCCCTGGACGGAGGGCAGCTTAGGGCTCGCCAAGTCCGGTGCCAGGAAACAGGTGAGAAAGCGCTGAGGAGCCCACGGGGGGGGGGGGGGTCACTGTTGCTCCCCCCACGGAAAGCCGGTTACTGAGACAACGGACGAGGCTGCCAGGGAAGAAAGGATTTATTTCAGTGACGCCTCAGCCGGGAGGAGGGAGGTGTGGGCTGCCTCAAACCCGCCTCCCTGACCGACAGGGTCAGGGGTTTTCCTGGAGGCGAAATGGGTAACGCACGAGGGCGTGAGCGTCACCGCGTGTCGAGGCGGAGTGCGGGGCACGGGGCGCGGTGAGAAATCACGCGAGTACCTACGTCCCACGATCAAAATATCTATCACAGTGAGCTCACTGTAATATTACAGTATTACAGTGAGCCAGGGGGTAACACTGGTCCTTCCTTCAGCCCCGGGCGCAGGCTCCGTGGGTCCTTGGGCACAGTCTGCGCTGGGTGTCGCGAGTCTTGTCACACAGGTGGCGTGAGGCTGTGTAGTCATCTCGCGGCTGCAAGGAGGCTCCGCCGTTCCTGGGAAAGAAACGCAGGAGGGAATGCCTCGGTGCAACAGAAAGTTGCAAAGTGCCGGTCAGCAAGCCACCCTGGCCTGGGGACTTGAGACATAAAAGAACTACAAAAAAAACCCATTAAAGTGCTTCCTTGCTAATGGAGACCCCTACCAAAGAACCGGCAGAGACGGACTTGGCGTGAGAAACAGCTCACAGAAGAGAGTCGGGAGGGCCGAGGCTCTGGCAGCGTGGGGCGCGGCCCGTCTAAGGGGGCGTCCCGGGCCAGAGCTGGAATCTCTCAGATGCACCGGAAACCTAGATGTGTCTGTGAACAAGAAAGGAGGCCGCAGGGGTGAGCGCATGGACTCAGAGCGCCGGGTGTGAGTCCCAGCTCTGCCACTTCTCACCGTGGGGCCTTGAGCCGGTCATTGGCCCGAAGGCTCCCTCGCCTACAAACTGGGAACAGGGACAGCACTCATCCGTAGGGCCGGGCGGAGCATTAAGCGAGTCCACATTCTTGGGCTGCTAGAACAGCGCCGTGTGCGGCGTCCGTACTGGGTCAGTATTAGCTCAGTCGTCTCCTGGTGTCTGGCGATGAAAACCCGGCAGCAGGGAGGATGGACAGAGCAAAGGAAACATGCTGACATCCCACTTGCGGGCGAGGGGACCCCGCTGTGCTGTCCCCACCCCCGGCAGAGTGGTTGAGGGGCAGGAACCTGGACTCGGAGCCCAGCTCTGCCGGGGGTCTCGCCTAGGGGGGTCCTCGGGCTGCTGGGCGGGGAGCCGTGAGGGTCACGGGGTAAAGGGCCTGGAGGGTCGGCTCACCCCCTTCCGTCCCACCCCAGCGGCAGGGGAGCCCCCCATGGGGTCAGGGCAGGGGGTGGGGCTCAGATTCTTCGGTTAACTGCCACCCTCCTCTCCCCCTTGCCGCACACGCCAAGGCCTGCAGGGACAGGGCAGCTCCTCACAGCTCCACAGGGACACACCCCTGACCACCAGGTGCCACACGAGGCCGCTTCTCTCTGTCTCTGTCCCCTGGGTCACGCCCCTGCCCTGCCTCCTCCCAGGCTGTCTTCCCTGCCGGCCAGCCTGTTCCTCGGTCTCTCTCTATATCTCTGTCCCTATCACGCTGGTGGCGTCTCTCTCACTCTCATTCATTGTCAACTTGCTCCTGTGTCCCCCAGGGGAAAGTGAGGGCACCTCCTCCTGAGCCCCCCAAGTTCCCTGCTGGGATGTCCTCTGCTTCCCCACCTGCCACTGCCTGTGGCCCCTCTAGGACTCCAGTCCAGCCGGCCACGCTCTGTGGGTGGGGGGAAGGGCCTGAGCAGGGAGGCCCTGCCCCGAGTGTCCCCTGTCTGGGCCATGGCGGGGGTGGGGTGCAGGCAGGGCAGCGCTCTGGGGCTGCAGCATCTCAGGAGGGGCTCAGTCTCCCCAGAGAGGCAGCTCCCCCCAGGCACCCCCACCAAACGCTTTGGACATGGCACCTGGGCTAGACCGGGGGTGTAAAGTGTGAGGGCAGCTGGCAGCCAGGCTCGGAGTCAGGGTTCAGACAGGAGAAGTTGGGGTGGTCCCCTCCAAGCCCCAGCGACACGGCTCTTCTTCCCCCACCCTCAGTGACAGGTGTTGTGTGCCCCCGGCCACATGGACCCCCTGAGGCGGTCGCCTTCCCCTTGCCCATCCTCGCGGCCCTCCAGCCCCAGGACCCCGCCCTGTGAGATGTTGGGTCACGTGGGCATTGATGCCGTGCTGGACCAGCTGAAGATCAAGGCCATGAAGATGGGCTTTGAGTTCAACATCATGGTGGTGGGTGAGTGAGAGGCGGGGTCCTCGGGGGACAGGCCGACGGGCGCCACACAGGCCTGGGCACGTTCCCCACCCGTCACTGCCTTGGCCTCCCCTTCGGTTAAGTGGGCCTGACAGCAGCACCTCATGGGGCTGTCTTAAGGGAAAATCATTAAAAGACAAAAATCAGGCAGGTGCGGTGGCTCACGCCTGTAATCCTAGCACTCTGGGAGGCCAAGGCGGGCAGATTGCTCGAGGTCAGGAGTTCGAAACCAGCCTGAGCAAGAGCGAGACCCCGTCTCTACTAAAATTAGAAAGAAATTAATTGACCAACTAAAAATACATATACAAAAAATTAGCCGGGCATGGTGGCGCATGCCTGTAGTCCCAGCTACCCGGGAGGCTGAGGCTGCCGGATTGCTTGAGCCCAGAAGATTGAGGTTGCTGTGAGCTAGGCTAATGCCATGGCACTCACTCTACCCTAGGCAACAAAGTGAGACTCTCTCTCAAAAAAAAAGACAAAACCAGGCAAGGCACGGTGGCTCATACCTGTAATCCCAGCACTCTGGGAGGCCAAGGGGGGAGGATCCCTTGAGGCCAGGAGTTTGAGACCAGCCCGGGCAGGATCGAGACCTCGTGACTAAAAAAATAGAAAAACTAGGCCAGGCACGGTGGCTCACGCCTGTAATCCTAGCTCTCTGGGAGGCCGAGGCGGGCAGATTGCTCAAGGTCAGGAGTTCAAAACCAGCCTGAGCAAGAGCGAGACCCCGTCTCTACTATAAACAGAAATTAATTGGCCAACTAATATATATAGAAAAAATTAGCCAGGCATGGTGGCACATGCCTGTAGTCCCAGCTACTTGGGAGGCTGAGGCAGGAGGATCGCTTGAGCCCAGGAGTTTGAGGTTGCTGTGAGCTAGGCTGACGCCACGGCACTCACTTCTAGCCTGGGCAACAAAGTGAGACTCTGTCTTGAAAAAAAAAATAGAAAAACTAGCCAGGCATGGTGGTGCATGCCTGTAGTCCCAGCTACTCGGGAGGCTGAGGCAGGAGGATTGCTTGAGCCCAGGAGCCCGAGTCTGCAGGGAGCCACTGCAGTCTAGCCAGGGCAACAGAGCAAGACTCTGTCTCAAAAAAGAAAAATACAAAATAAAACCGAAAAACCACCCATAAAGCCCCAACCAAACCCACGCACAGCAATAACAGGGGGAGGCACTGGCCATTCAGACCCTTCTACCCACTGTGCCTGACCTTGGGCACATCCCCTGAACTCTCTCTGCCTCGGTTTCCCCATATGGCTTGGCACAGTGCCTGGTGTTTGGAAGGTTCTCCATGGGTCAGTTTAGCCAGAATGGCATTTTATGTATGCGAAATTAATGTAGTGGGTCAAAACCACACTCTCAGCAAAATTAAGCAAAATGGAATATAAAATATCGATGTGTATTATAAGGGTATTATTCTAAGGCATCTCTGGAGAACAGAAATATAATCCGAGCCACACATGCAACTTCAATTTTCCTAGTAACCACCTTTTTTTAAAAAAGTAAAAAGAAGCAGGTAGAAATTAATTTCAATAAATTTCAGTCACATCCTCAAAGGTGTGTGCTGAGTTGTGATGGGGGATGTGGTCCAAAGAATCTGAGAAGCACCTGCTGCCAGGAGAGCGCACAGTGCGCAGTTACACCCAACCAGGGTGAAGCTCCAGGCAGTGTTGGGTGAAAGAAGCCGGACACTAGGGAGTTCATGCCCTGTGGTCCTGGTCATGCCAAAGTTGGGCACAACTGCTCTGTGGTGACACAAGTCAGGCGAGCGGCTGTCTTTGGGGTCTTGGTGGGTCCTTACTGAGAGGGCACTCGTATAATGTACCGTCCTGTTCCTTGATCTGGTGCTGCTGACACAGGTGTGTCTAGTAAAACTGCCTTGAAATGCCCATCAATGGGTGAATGGATATTCCACCCAGGGTCTACCCATGCAGTGGAATACTATGCAGCCATGAAATGGCATGAAGCTGCAGCCTGGATGAGCTTCGGAAACACCATGCTCAGTGAGAGAAGCCAGACACAAAAGGGCACATATTGTATGGTCCCATTTACATGAAATGTCCAGAACTGGCCACTCCGCAGAGACAGAATGCAGACCGGCAGTTACCAGGGGCTGAGACAGGTGCAATGGGGCATGAGTGCTTAATGGGGCGGGTGTCCTTTTGGGGCGATGAAAATGTCTTAGATCTAGACAGAGGCGATGGTTGCCCGACATCATGAACGTACCAAATGCCACTTTATTGTGCACTTTAAAATGGTTAATGGCTAATTTTTCATTGTATGGATTTTGCCTTGGTAAAAAATGTGGACAGGGAAGCGTTGAGCGGCACACTTGTGATAGGATGCGCTCGTCTATATTTGTGTTCTACTTAGAAAACAGTTCCTAAAAAATTGAATTTATTTAAGAGTTTGAGAAACACTGCCTAGAGTGTCCCCTCTGACTGCTGTCACCTGGCTGTCACTCCCAGGGCAGAGCGGGCTGGGCAAGTCCACGATGGTGAACACCCTGTTCAAGTCCAAAGTGTGGAAGACGACCCTGCCGGGCTTGGTGCCGCCCATACCCCAGACGCTGCAGCTGCACTCGGTGACCCACAGTGAGCGAGCCCCCCCAGCCCCCGCCCCGCACCCCACCCCCGCCCCCACCCCACCCGGGTCCGATCCGTCCCCTCCGCTCTCCCTCCACAGTCATCGAGGAGAAGGGCGTGAAGCTGAAGTTGACAGTGACTGACACGCCCGGCTTCGGGGACCAGATCAACAACGACAAGTGGTAGGTCCTCGGAAGGGGGGCCACGCTCCGGCCCCCCGGCGTCCTGGATCCCGCCCCTGTCCCTACCCCTCCGACCTCTGGGAACCGGCCCGGCCCCAGAGAAGCCTGGCAGTGTCATCTTTGACGCTGAGCTTCCCGGGTGTATAATGGGCGTTCTCAACTCTCCCTCCAGGACGGAAGGGCGTTCAGCAGGGACAGGCCTTAGCTTGCCACCGGGCACGCAGTGAATTCTCCGTGAAGGACGCGGTGTAGCTGGGGGTCAGGAGCCCACACGCCGTGGTCAGACCCCTGGGTTAGGCCACTTTCAGGCTGCATAACCGGGCCCAGGTCACAGAAGCTCTCAGAGCCTCGGTTTCCCTCATCTTAACTTGGGGAGGAGGCCACCCCCCTTGCAGAGCCGTTTCCGGCTCTCTCGGTGAGAGCAGCTGGTAAAACACATGCGGACGCACTCAGGATTGGCTGCAGAATGTGTGGGCCCCAGCGCAATGGCATTGCACTTGTTCAGAAGTTACTGAGGCCGGGCGAGGTGGCAGGCACCTGTAAGCCGGGCGCTTTGGGAGGCCGAGGCAGGAAGATGGCTTGAGGTCAAGAATGCATGACCAGCTTGGGCAGCATAGCAAGACCCTAACTCTAAAAAAAAAAAAAATTATTGAAAATTAGCCAGGTGTGGTGGTGTGTGCCCATAGTCCCAGCTACTCGGGAGGCCGGGTCAGGAGGATCTCTTGAGCGCAGGAGTTCAAGGCTACCATGAGCCTTGATGGCACCACTGCACTCCAGCCTGGGCAACAGAGCAAGACTCTGTCTCTGAAACAAACAAGAAACAATACAATAAAAAATAATACAAATAAAAAATATAGTAAAACAACTATTTACATACAATTTACATTGCATTAGGTATCATAGGTACTGTGAACTAGAGAAGATTTAAAGTGCACAGGAGGATGTGTGTGGGTTATACGCAAACAGCACGTCATTGTATATACGGGACTTGAAGATCCTTGGCTTTGGGTACCCTCAGGGGGTCCTGGACCTTATGCCCCTCAGATACAAAAGACGACTGTACTATGTGCCGAGCTCTGTTCTGCACACGGCCGGCAATCGCCCTTTCCCCTGTGGATTTTACATCGGTGGGGGAGGCGGGGGGTGGACTAGGACAAGGCCCATGACTCACAGGCGGGAGAACCCATCAGGGATCATCCAAACAGGACCCTGGTGAGAGTGACAGGGGTGCTGCTGATGACACCGGGGGAGTGCCAGGATGGCCGTAGGCAGACCGAAAGGTCAGGCACCTTGGAACACAGTCTGTTAGAAGGTGCAAAGTGCTGATGGGGAAAAACAGGGCAGGGAGGAGACAACACAGAGTCCCAGGGCTTTGCAACTGTAAATGGGGTGGTGGAGAAAGACTTCACCGAGAAGGTGACACTTGGGCACAGACCTCCAGGAGACGTGGGGATGAGGCACTGGGTGTGTGGGAGCACGGTCCAGGCAGGGCAGCAGCACATGCAAAGGCCCTGGGGTGGGCAGGGAGGAGCAGAGCGGGAGAGGGCAGCGAGGAAGCAGGGTGGGATGGGGTGGGGCCTTGTAGGGCTTTGTAGGGCCAAGGACTGACTTTGGCTGTCCTTCGGCCACTGGAGACTGAGCGGGAGAGAGAAGCGATCTGACATGTGAAAGGGTCTGTTTGGCTGCCGTGTTGACAATAGCCCGTGGGGGAGGGACTCGGGCAGAGGAGTCCCTGCCGCGACCAGGAGAGAGTCAGGGCTGGCTTACCCTCCCTCCGCCCGTACAAACCAGGTGCTCTTACCGCCCCCATTGTACAGACGAGGAAGCTGAGGCCTCTGCTCCAGCCGGCAGGGGGTCTCTCTATGTCTCTCTGATGATTTGTGGAAGTGGGGGCCAAGTGGTCCACAGGCAAACTGGGACGACTGGTCACCCTAAGGCCGACCAGCCTGAGGACCCCGGGAGGCGGGACGTGGCTCCAGGCGTGGTTCTGAGGGGAGGGTCTGTCTCCGCCCCAGCTGGGACCCCATCCTGGGCTACATCAACGAACAGTACGAGCGCTACCTGCAGGAGGAGATCCTCATCACGCGCCAGCGCCACATCCCAGACACCCGCGTGCACTGCTGCGTGTACTTCGTGCCGCCCACCGGGCACTGGTGAGGTGGCTGGACGCACCAGGGGAGGGCCACCTACCTGCACGGGACAGGGAGGAGGAGGGGAAGGGGTGCCCAGTGGGGGCTGTGGGCTGGCCCGCCCGTCACTCCTCACTTGCCCCCACCCGCCCGGGCAGCCTGAGGCCCCTGGACATCGAGTGCCTGCAGCGGCTGTGCCGGACTGTGAACGTGGTGCCCGTCATCGCCCGTGCCGACAGCCTGACCATCGAGGAACGAGATGCCTTCAGGCGCAGGGTGATCTGGGTGCCCGGGGCAGGGCTGGGGGCGGTGTGACAGAGGGCAGAGTGGGCAGGGCCTGCTGAGGCCACCTGTGTGTGATCCCCAGATCCAGCAAAACATGAGGGCTCACTGCATCGACGTGTACCCTCAGAGGTGCTTTGACGAGGACATTAACGACAAGATCCTCAACAGTAAGATACGGGTGAGAGGCCGCGGGGGGCAGGACGCTGGCGGGGCCGGGCCTGGGTGATTTTCTTCCCACTCATGTTTTCCCTCCGAAGATTCATCTCCCTCCACACCGCGGGGGCATGTGCGTGTGATTCTAGCAGGCATGAACCTCCGCCTGTGCGCAGACTCAACGTGTGCACATCACGTCTCCAGTAAGGGGCTTGCACCCTGAATATATAAAGACCTCGTACAACTCAAAGATAAAAGACAACCCAGTTGTAAAGTGGGCAAAAGATCTGAATAGACATATCCCCAAAGAAATCGATATGCAAATATCACGGATATCCAAATGGCCAACAAGCCACATTTGTCATCAGGAATGCAAATCATGACCACACTGAGACACCACGTCTCACCCCCTAGGATGGCCGCAGCCCAAAACACGAGTGTTGCTCAAGGTGTGAGGGAACTGGGCCGCTCGCTCACTGCTGGTGGGCGTGGAAAACGGTGCAGCCACTTTGGAAAACAGCCTGGCAATTTCTTAAATGGTTAAACATCCAGTTTACCATGCGACCCAGCAACTAAACTCCTAGGTATATGCCCAAGAGAAATGAAAACGGACATCCCCATGAAAACTTGCACAAGAATGTGCACAGCAGCATCATTCACGATAGCCAAGAAGTGAAAGCAACTCAGATGTTCGTCACCTGACGAATAGGTAAACACCGGGTGGTCTATCCACACGATGCCTGCTACCCAGCCATCATGAAACGGCACTGAAGCACCGACACAGGCCACAGCCCTGAAAACACTGTGCTGCGTTAGAGAAGTGAGGCACAGAAGGTCACATGTTGTATGACTCCATTTCCGTGAAATACCCAGAACGGGCACATCCAGAGACAGGAAGTGGGTCAGTGGTACAGCGGTGGGTGGCAGGGCGGGCAGAAGTGGGGAGCGATTGCTAAATATGTGTGGGGTTTCTTTTTGGGATGATGAAAATGTGCTGGAATGAGATTGTGAGGATACTTGCATAACCTTGTGATTATACTAAAAACCACAGAAATACACTTTAAAAGGGTGATTTTTTTTTTCAGCATGCCAATTATACCTCCATAAAGATGTTTAAAAGAAAGGGAGAGAAAGGAGGAGCTCACATTTTCATTTTCTCTGAATCAACTGACCTTCTCTAAGCCCCCGACCTGCCATCCATGTGATACAGTCACTGTCAGTCCACCTGGATCCTGCAAAGCACCTGGGCGAGCCTGGGGCTCATCTCCTGCACACCCCAGGCCTCAACCCCCTCGCCCAGGGACTCTGCCGACCCACACAGTGCTTTGCCAGGGTTAGAAAAAGGCAGCTCTCCCTTTACAGACGGGGGCCTGCATGTGATTTCAGCCCCACACAGCCCCATGGCCAGTCGTCTTTGTGCAGTGCACAGACCACACACCTGTTCACAGATGCCCTGCTTCCCATCTAGTACTCAGTACCTCTCTTATCCTCCCTTCTTTCCCCTCCCCACTGGAGCAATGAACATGATTTCTTGTAGAAGACTCAAAGAGCCTTGACCTCCACCAGCTTCTGCTTTCTGTCCCAAGGCAGGCCAAGACAGCAGCCTGGCCACAGCTGGGGCAGAGCTTGGGAAGATACAAGGAGAACATTCTCAAATTAACGTCTCCACAAATCCTCCAGACGTGTGGCATCCATCGAGGGCTGGGCACATAGTTGTCATTGTTAACGTCAGTACCGTTCCCCATCACAAATGAACTCCTAGAAATAAAAACAAACCCATACACAACAATTTAAAGTTTGCAAGTTCGAATTTCCACTTCTGGCCACGAGTGAATAAACAACTAGAGTTCACAATAGGGTTTCGCAAGCTTTTCCGGCAGACGGTAAATGTTTAAGACTCCCTGGGCCATCTGGTCTCTGCTGCAATCGCTCACCTCTGCTATTGTGCTTTGAAAGCGGCTCCAGACGAGAGTGCGCGAATGAGCTAGCCGCGTGCCCATAAAACTTAACACGGGAAAACAGGCAGGGCCGAGCGGGGCCTGTGAGCCACAGGGTTCCAAGCCCCGGTTTATGACGTTATCTCTTTTAACCCCCACGATACCCCCCAGTGGTGATTACTGTTCCGTTTCACCGGCAAGGGATTGGACGTAAACAAGGTGTTACCCATTCGTGTGGTTATTTGTTGGTAATGATACAGTTTGCAAGGATCGCTCCGCTAACCTTGGCCCAGGCTGAGCACTTCCCAGGCCCCCACCAGCCCTGTGGGTCTGTCTGAGTTCCCGCCGCACACGCGAGGCAGGGGGGCGCTGGCTAGACTTTGTGTCCTTGGCCTCATTACAAACCTTGTGCTCCTTCCACTACGTTCCCGCCCAAAAGGGACCGTGCCCCGCCCCTGCCTGGGAGCCTTCTCGCCGGCGCCCCCAGCGGGGCCAATCCTCCGTCCGCTCTCCTCCCGCAGGACCGGATTCCCTTCGCCGTGGTCGGGGCCGACAGGGAGCATGTGGTGGACGGGAGATGCATCCTGGGCCGCAAGACCAAGTGGGGCGTCATCGAAGGTCAGAGCAGGGGCTGTGGGGAAGGTGCGGGCGGGGGCTCGGTGGAAACCAGGGCGGGCTGGCTGCCTTTGGCGTCCTTAGTACCCATCCCAGGGCCCGCAGGCCTGGAAAAGAATCTCTCGTTCCAGCCGGGAGGCCGTGGGCAAGTTGCCAGACTCTCTGGGCCTCAGTTTCCGAGTAGTGAAACGGCATCAAGGTAACATCAGCCTCAAAGGCTGGCTGGAGGGGAGGAGCCGCCGCTGTGGGCGCTAAGGCTGGCTGGCCGGGGCTCACGGTGGGCCACTGGTGTGCCGGACACCACGTGTGCAGCTCCCGGGGGCTCACGGTGGAAGCAGGGCTGACAGGCCCTGTCCCCACAGAGCTGACGGGACAGTGACAGGTGGGAGACACACGGCGAGGGGACAGTGGAGGGGGTCGCTGCCGTAGAGAAGGCCTCGCTAGGGAGGGGGCAGCTGGCCCTGTCCTGCCTGTGTCGCCATAATCATTGGAAATACAGTATAGCATCATCTCGGCCATAACGCACGGTCGTCCCTCGGTACCCCTGTGACGTGCAGGGATAGCAAAATCTGCAGATGCCCAAGCCCTGCAGTATTGAGTACTGGATGGGAAGCAGGGCGTCCATGTACAGATGTGTGGTGTGTGCACTGCACAAAGACAACTGGCCATGGGGCTGCGTGGGGTTGAAATCTGCGCCGCGGAACTGCAACACAGAGGCCAACGGTGTGCGATATGTAATAGGATGCTCGGTGGTTTCTTTGATTAACAACTATTTGGAGGAGCTGCTTGTCCCGGGCCCTGGGGACACAACAATGAATGAATGAATGAATGAATGAATGAATGAATGAATGAACGAACCAACCAACCAACCAGCAAAGGGGAGGTAGGGAAAGACAGTGAGAAACGTGGGAAAAGGGCGAAGGGAAAGTGCTCAGGTGGTGCCATAGCATGCAGCGGGCGCCTACTTGGTGCTCACCCCGTGTCTTGCAGTAGAGAACATGGCGCACTGCGAGTTTCCTCTCCTGAGAGATCTTCTCATCCGGTGAGGGTGTGGGGAGCCTGCGGCTGGGGGCTGGGGCCCAGGGGCGGGGGAGGCTGTGGTTGGGGCTGACCGCCTGCTGCCCCCCAGCTCCCACCTCCAAGACCTGAAGGACATCACCCACAATGTCCACTACGAGAACTACCGTGTCGTCAGGCTCAACGAGAGCCACCTGCTGCCCCGAGGGCCCGGCTGGGTGAACCTGGCCCCAGCCTCCCCTGGGCAGCTGACCACCCCCGGGCAGCTGACCACCGCCGGGCCTTTGAAGGCCTGCAGGCGGGCCCGCGACGACTCGGAGGACGGATTCTGAGCCCCGGCCGCCCCGGGCCTGCAGGGCTCCCCAGACCCCTCCTCACGCACGCCTGTGCACCAGAGCAGCTATTAAAGGTGGACATTGCTTTCTATGAAAAGCCGTGCTTTGCAAAAGGTGTTTTGTAAATGACTTCTTTGAGCTACTGGCAAGTAATAGGTTCTTTTTAAAGTAATAGCATGAGACCCAGGGCCCTAGAGACTCTTTTCTTTTCTTTCTTTTTTTTTTTGAGACAGGGTCTCGCTCTGTCACCCAGGCTGGAGTGCAGTGGTGTAATCACAGCTCACTACAACCTTGAGCTCCTGGGCTCAGGTGATCCTCCTGCCTCGGCCTCCTGAGTAGCTGGGACTACAGGCTCATGCCACCACACCTGGCTACTTTTTTATGTTTTGTTTTTTAAAACTTTCTGTAGAGACAGGGTCTCACTATGTTGCCCAGGCTGCCCTCGGGAGTCTTGAAGGCCTGGGAGGGGCTGCCTTGGACGCCCGGCCCCCTCTGGCCCAGAACCGGAGCCAAGTCCCCAGGCGGGCTCTCCAGTCCATCCCAGTCCCTCACTCTTGGCCCAGGCTAGGCCCATGGGCCCGCCACGAACACTTAGCATCTCCTCATCTTTGCAGCCTGTTCTCTGGCTGCCTTCCCCGAACTCCACGCTGCACTGCGCCCTGCCTTCCTCTCTCCCTGCCCCAGCGGAGCACTACGGTGAGCAAACAGCTCCCACTCTAGAATCCAGCAAATGCTGTGAAAATAAAATCCCAGCAGCAAGTCACTCACTCCTCCTTTGCCTTGACTTCCTCACCCCTAAAATGGGTTTGACGGCATCCCTCTTACGGCACCACTGTTGGAACAACACGCAACGATCCCTAGGACGTGCCTCCCACGACCCGGGAGGTGGCACAAAGACAGAGGCGATGGGGACAGCATGGAGCAGCAGTCCCGGGAGGAGGACCTGCTGCACACGTGTGAGTCCACTCTCCCAGGCTGCTCCAGAACCGCCAAGACAAGCAGACTTCATGGAATCTCACAGGGCGGGGGCCAAAGCTAAGTTAAGTTTGGTAACAAAAGGCAGGGTGATCCCTCTAATCTAGGGAGCCAGGCAGACACCCAGCTCCTGTAAGGATTAAGCACATGGTAAACATTCAACAAATGACAATAGGGAATAGTAGTATTAGCCCAGCTAAAAGTCACCCCCTCCATGAAGGCCTCCTAGACTTCCCCAGGCAATGCCCTCACTGCTGTCTCTGTGTATGCTTCATCTGGTTTGTGTTCTGGTCAGTCTCCCCCGACAGGCCGGGAGCCCCGTGAGGGCAGAGATATGTTAGCTTCGTCCCCTCGCCAAGCACCGGGCAGGTGCTCAGGACACGCCATGACTGAGTGGGCCCTGCATTGCCTGCCGCACAGCCATTTGCTGGCTGAATCACAAACCTGCCTCTCCGCCCCCACCCCAGGCTGACTCCCGGCTCAGGTAGCTCCCAGGGCCCGTGGGGACACATGCCACCCACAGCTAACATGTCAGAGTTGGCACGCTGCTACACGGAGGGTGAGACACTGTGCCACATCACAGCACACTCCCAAGCTTAGCCCTAGGGCTCGGCAATATGGCAATGTCTACAATGTTTCAGAAGCACACGCCCTTTGGCTCAGCAACTGCATTTCTAGGAATGGATCTTACAGATAGACCAGGGTTTCTCAACCTCAGCTGTCAGGATCTTGCTTTGTCACTCAGGCCTATGGAGTATGGCGGCATGATCATAGCTCACTGTAGCCTTGAACTTCTGGGCTCAAGTGATCCCTCGGCCTCAGCCTCCCAAGTAGCTGGGACTACAGGTGCCTGCAACCATGCCCGGCTAATTTAATGTCAGCACTTATTAGCATTTTGGGCTGGATCATTCTTTGTTGTGGGGGGCTGTCCTGTGCACTGTAGGATGTTTAGTAGCATCCTTGGCTTGGCATGGTGGCTCACACCTGTAACCCTAGCACTTTGGGAGGAGGAGGAGGCAGAAGGATCACTTGAGGCCAGGAGTTTGAGACCAGCCTGGGCAACACATCAAGACCCCATCTATTAAAAAAAAAAAAAAAAGAACAGATGCCACATGGACAATCTAGCATAAGCATCATTGTCAAAATTAAGTTTCTGATAAGGTTGGACAGCAGAATCAGTGCAGTGCTTCTAGCATGAGCCTGGCTGCGTCACTGATGAACAAATTCCATTCATTCATTTATTCACCATTTGGCAAACACTTACTGAGCACCTGCTAAGTGCCAAGCAGATCTGCCCCCTGTGTGGGCAGAGGGGGCATTATGCCCAAGTGGATGGCCACTCTAAAGAGGGTCTTGGGACAGAACCAGAGTCTTCCGAGAAAGGGTTCAGATGTCTACTCCAAGGCAGAGCTCTGATTACCTTCCCAGTGTTGAAGCCAGCCTCTTGGGGCGTGGTCAGGGCACAGGCCCAGGAGGGGGCCTGCCTGAGTTGGTCTCAGCTCCTCCTCTTTCCTAGTTGTGTGGCCTTGGGCAAGGCTTTGCACCTCTGAGCTTCCCTCATTCATGTAGATTCTGGGTCATAATGATATCTACTGGAGAAAGTCATCAAGATTAAAGTAGCATAGTAAAAACACAGTCCTGTGTACTCAGGAAGTACTTAAAAAACATTAGCTTTTATTATTAGCTCATGGAAGCCTTAGGAAAAGTGTACTAAGACACTCTTTACTAACCACTTTTTTGGGGCATTGTAGCTCTGTGATGATGCTTGTAGATCATTTAGTCGAATTAGCTGAAGTATTTGACTCGAATTGAATTGTTGGCTCTCAGTCATTTAGATGTTGGGAAATTGCTACTGACACCAGATCCCAGCAGCACACCCACAACTAGAGATCGTTCACTCCAAGACTGCAGCTTTCTTGACCAGCAGCCCCCACATTGTAAGGAGAAACTGAGGCACCCAGGGTCCTTCCTATCTTCGGTTCCCACCACAAGGCTGTAGGGTCCTGGGGCAGTCCCTACATCTAGCATCTGCCTTTAGAAATGCCTCCCACCCGGGGAGGAGCAGTCTCCAGAAATCAGCAGTGGGCAGCCAGTATCTCGTCCAACCTGCCTGGTGTGCTCACAATAAAAACTGTATATTGGTTGCTGGAAAAAAAATGAAACATGAGAAAGAATGAACAGTAGGAGTGGAAGTACAGAAAGGAGCAGAAACCAGAGAAACATGTCCGTGGCAGGAGACTGGTTTGTCCCCAGCCAGCCAGGGTGGTGGTGGTGGGTGGGGAGGAGGTGTTAGGCATTAGATCTCTGGATGGCCAGAGCTAAAGGACCCAAGAGTCCCCTGGTCATTATGTCAATGATCATGTTATGGGTACTCTCAACCACTTTCCCCAGGCTCCACAATGACACCTAGTTCACCTCCTGTTCATGGAGCCTGCTTGTCACAAAGTGAAGCCTACTACGTAGTTGTTGACTAAATTAACAAATGAAAGAAATAAGCAATTGATAACCAAAACAGCCCAAGCAAATAACTTTTGGTTCTCCTTTTCCTAGAGTCTAAAAATTAAGGGATTGGACTAAGACAGTGGCCTGGGAACCAACACCACCCCCAACTCTGCTGCTTACTAGCTGCGCGTGTTCTTGGGGTGTGTCCTAGTTTCCTCGTCTATGAAATAGGGATAACTGTACCTATCAGTTAGGTACAGATAGGTAACCTACCGTATCAGTTAGGATTGTTTCAAAGATGAACCAAGTTAATAATTGCAAAGCGCCTAAAACGGTGCCTAGCAGAAAGTACTATGTACGTAAACAAATAAATTTCTAGGGTCCTCTCCACCGTGGACTTTTTCAGGCCAGGGAAGAACAGATGTGGAAAGGAGTCGGGCAGAGCGGCCCAGAGATTGCAGAGCCTCCTAGCTCTGGCGCGCATGCTCACTGAAGGTGCGGGACTATGTTACCCACAATGCATCCCTTCCAGGGCTACGTTACTTACCCACAGTGCCTACCGAGGGCCCGCCCACACGGCCTTGTTCGCACGCCCGGACAGCCAGCTCAGCCAATGGCGCGAGGACTGCGTTACCCACGATGCCTCGCGCGGCCCCGCCTTCGAACGGCCTCGTTCCCACGCCGGGCTGGGTTCTTCTACCTCCGGATCAGCGTTCCGGGTCGGCCCGCTCGCCGTGCGCCCCGCGCCCACAGCCCAGCTCGGGTCCTGGCCCGCTGCTCCCGTCGTGCCCCGAGCCCCGCACGGCCCGCAGCGCTGCCGGTGAGTGCGGGCGCGGGGGCGCGGGTCCCGGCTTAAGCTCCCATTCGGCCGCCCGTGCCAGCGCGGGAGTTTTCTCTGCGGCTTCCCGCACCGCTCCCGCTCCACCTGAGGGGAGGAGACGCCAGAGCAGCCCGGCCGGGAGTCCCAACCCTCCCAGGCCCCCACAGGGCCGCGGAGGAGCTGCAGGGCCTCGCTAAACTCAGACATGGGGTCAAGTTGGGGCAGACCCTGCATCTTCCTGGGCCCCAGTTTTCATCAGATTTCTAAAGGGACCCTCCATGAAGGGCCAACTGTGATAATAGAAAATAACGTTTCTCAAGCTCTGACCACGTCCCAGCACTGCGCTAAACCCTTCCCAAACATCCCTTTTACTCCAAGCAGCAACCTGTGTGTAGACCATGTTAACATCTCTGTTTTTCAAATGAGGAAACAAGCGCAGAGACCTTAAGTAATTTGCCTGAGAATTAGCGGGGGGTTAGTAGCGGAGATGGGTTTGTTCTTCAACCCTTTTCCTTTTGCCAGTGAAGATGATTTGGCCCTGGAACCAGGGCAGGGGCTTGCAGGTGCAGATGGCTTATCCGGCCCCAGTGCTGCACTCCAAATGATTTCATCGTCTCTCCACAGAGCCCTGGAAAAACATCTTTTCCTGTGTCTGGCCAGAGGTATAGGGAGTGACAAGTTTGACTTCAGGGAGGAGCAAGGCCTGCTGGGAACGATGGCCGCTGCCCCTGGCCTCCAGCCTCCGCCACCCCTGGAGCAGGACCTGGAAGAGCAGGACCTGGAGCAGGATGAGATCCTGATTGTGAAGGTGGAGGAAGACTTATGCTGGGAAGAGGAGCCCTCCCTGGAGGTGGAAGACCCCAGCCCTGAGACTTTTCGCCAGCTTTTCCGGCTCTTCTGCTATCAGGAGGTGGCTGGGCCGCGGGAGGCCCTGAGCCGCCTCTGGGAGCTCTGCTGCCGCTGGCTGCGGCCCGAGCTGCGCACCAAAGAGCAGATCCTGGAACTGCTGGTGCTGGAGCAGTTCCTGATGGTGCTGCCGGGGGAGATCCAGGCCCGGGTGCGTGAGCAGCAGCCGGAGAGCGGTGAGGAGGCCGTGGTCCTGGTGGAAGGGCTGCAGCAGGAGCCCAGGAAACAGAGGCAGCGGGTGAGGTGGGGGGCTTTTTAACTCTGAGGTGAGGAAATGGGGCCCCTGCCGTCCTCAGGGAGGGCTCTGCCACTGAGGTCTCCAACTGGCAGTTCTTTGGGCTTTGGAACCTCAGCCAGCCTTGGCCGTAGGGTGACCGGGGGCTGCCTGGGCGCTGTGAAGTGAAGAAGGCAGGCCGGGCGCGGTGGCTCACGCCTGTAATCCTAGCTCTTAGGAGGCCGAGGCGGGCGGATTGCTCAAGGTCAGGAGTTCAAAACCAGCCTGAGCAAGAGCGAGACCCCGTCTCTACTATAAATAGAAAGAAATTAATTGGCCAACTGATATATATATATATAAAAAAATTAGCCGGGCATGGTGGCGCATGCCTGTAGTCCCAGCTACTCGGGAGGCTGAGGCAGAAGGATCGCTCGAGCCCAGGAGTTTGAGGTTGCTGTGAGCTAGGCTGACGCCACGGCACTCACTCTAGCCTGGACAACAAAGCGAGACTCTGTCTCAAAAAAAAAAAAAAAAAAAAAAGTGAAGAAGGCAACTGTAAAATGTTTCTCAGCCTTGGCCAAGGGTGTCCGCCTCTTAACCACATACAGCCCCACCTGCCCTTTCTGAGCAAGTGTGGGTTTGTTAATGCCATCATGGCACAGACCAACCAAGTTGTGATGGAGGGAGGTCTGGCACCTTCCAAGGCAGGGATTGGGGAGTTGAAGTGACCCCAACAGAGGGAAGAACACCAGGAAGAAAGGCCAGCAGCTGGTTGGGAAGGGGCACCCTGGTTAGACCCCTGAGAGGTTCCCTAGTTTCTCTAGAGACATGCTGCCCAAAATCGTAGCTGCCAGCTACAAGTCGCTCTTTAAATTATAGCTGTGTAAGATTTAAAATGTAAGCTGAGCATGGTAGTTCATGCTTGTCATCCCAGCGCTTTGGGAGGCCGAGGTGGGAGGTCAGGAGTTTGAGACCAGCCTGGGCAACATAGCCAGACCTCATCTCTAAAAAGAAAAAGAAAGATTAGCTGGGCTTGGTGACATGTGCCTGAAGTCGCAGCTACTGGGGAGGCTGAGGCAGGAGGATCACTTGAGTCCAGGAGTTTGAGGCTGCAGTGAGCTATGATGATGCCGCTGCACTATAGCTTGGATGACAGAGCCAGACCCTGTCTCTGAAAAACGTCACACTGGCCTTTCAGGGGCTCGGTTGTCACATGTGGCTAGTGGCAGCACAGGCAGGACACTTCCATCAGTACACTGATGGAAGCACAGGCAGGACACTTCCATCTGTAGACAGCGCCTCTCTAGAGCACACTGCAGCTCCTTCCACTGACATCTGGAGGAGGGTGGGGAGCCTTACACACATTCCTCCAGCTTTAGTTTTAGTCGCTAAACTCCTCGAGATTAAAAATGAAAAGTCCTTTCACTCTAGTCGTGTACCAATTAAAAGAAAAATCCTGCCACCTGTAGTCCCAGTTCATATTTCAGTGCCAGTGCTGACAGGTCCCCTTCCTTTCTGTGGCAGCCCCTGGGCCGCATGCTGTGGTTCTTTTGCAGCCAGCAGGACAGATACACTTGAGCACACCATCAGCCGTCTGTGGTAGCAAATCCTGCCATCGTGGTGGCCCAGGACGCAGGATCCCTTCCCAGCAACCTCTTTCCTTGTGCCTCCAGCTTTGGGGTTTGGGGTCCCTCCCATGGCTTCCTCTGTCACTGTGTGCAGCACCATCTCTGCACAGGTACTGCGTGGCTATTGCTGAGCAGAGGAGGGCAGGCCCCACTCTCTGAGGGGACTGTCCCCTCTTAGAGGTATACAATGCTGGGCGAGAGGGAGCCTGAGGCAGGGGTCCCCAAGGCTGGTTTCGCAGTTCCCTGGGATGTCTCTTGTCCTAAGTACTGTTACAGAGCTCTGTCCTGAGGCCCAGTTTCATCCAAGTCACCTGTTCTGTAATTAGGAAATAGATCATGTCAGTACCTGTAGATGATTTCAGAAAATCTAGCAAATGCAGTAATGTGAAATGAGGGTGGGACTGATTCGGGGCCCTTTGGGCCCAGGGTCTGTTGGGAGCACCAAGGAGCAGAGGGTATGAATGTGACAGTGACAGCAACATGATGTGACAGGGAGAGGCTGTGGAGTTGAGCAGGCTGCCCTTTGCCCAGGCTGGGCACTGGCTAGAGGAAGGACTGCATGAGAGAGCTGGGCACAGGGAACGAGTCTGGAGGCAGCCCCAGGGACGGGGCACTGTCTGGGGTGCCTGAGATAAGGGTTAGGGACCCTGTTGGGGTTTTCCTTCTGCCTTTCTGGGAGCCAGTGAGCAGATCTCTGTCTGCGTGCAGGGCTCAGAGGTGCTTTCTGACGACATGGTGCCCCTCGAGACAGGGGGACAGTCCTCCAAACGCCAGACAGAAGCTGAGACAGAGGAGCTGTCCCTGCAGGAAGAGGCTCAGTGCTCCAGGCAGCAGAACCCAGCCCTGCTGAGCTGTGGGCCGAAGAGGGGTGAGTAGCCGCCCTTGGGTAGGACAAGCGGTACAGGGGAGGGGCCTGCCTGGGTGTGGTGCGCGGGCTCTCCAGCCAGGGCAGGGGGCTGTCTGGGCCTCTGGGGCATGTGCAGGGCTGAGTGGGCGTGCTGTGGGGCTCCGCCCATGACTCTCAGCTCCTCCCCAGGTCCACGAGCCTCCAGGGACCAGGAGATGGGGACGTCGGCCTTGTCCTTCCTTTCGGCCTGGTCAGAGGTGAGCAGCGCAGTCCTGGTCTGCAGCATCCTGGTGTCCGGCCTGACCTCCTGTGTGTCACACCCCCTGGTTAGGAGACACTTCTCTCCCTGTGGCGGGGCTTTGTCAGAGGAGCTCCCCCTGCAGTTTCCCCTGTTCTGCCCCAGTCCTGACCTCCTGGGAGTTCTTGCCTTCTCTCCAGATGCCATCTGAGTATCAGACAGTGCCCTGGAAGGTTCTGGGGTCCAGCAGTGAGGTGGGGCAGTGACCTCCAACCACGCTGGTCCTCTCTTGGGACCCTGGGTAGGATACACTCCACACCTTGGTCTGGAGTGGGAATCTCCTTTGCTTGCTTGATTTTTAAACACCGACTTTATTGGGCTACAATTCACATATACAAGTCACCCATTTAAAGTCTTCAGTTTACTTACAGAGTTCTGCAGCCATCACCACAATTTTAGAATGTTTTCATAACCCCTGAATCGTCCTGGGCCCATTCGCAGTCACTCTCCATTTCTCCCCAACCGCCCCCCCCCAACTAGGTGACCACTAATCTGCTTCCTGGATTCAGGCTTCCTAAAGTCTCCACTTTGCCCTGTTTGGGTGCCAGGGCTGGCTGGAGCCGAGGCAGGGGACGCTAGGTCTTCTCCCCATGGAGTGTGGGCCCCAGTGGCCGAGCACACAGTGGGTCAGCTGCTCTGTGTGGCAAACCTGTCCCTTCCATGGTGGCCTCCCAGCCCTGCAGCCATGATCTGGGCTCAGGGAGGGGAGGCAGATAGCAGTATTTGGAGTGCAAAGTATGGGGCTGGGGGGAGGGGCTGGAAGGTGGCAGGAAGAGTGGAAAGGACGGGTGCCCCGCCAGGCCTGGCCCCAGCCTGGAGGGACAGTGAGGGCTGCAGCACCCCAGGCCACTGACTCAGGGCTGGGACTGATGGGAGTACATCCCAGCAGGCACCGGGGACCTTGGAGGACGTGGCTGTGTACCTGTCCAGAGAGGAGCAGGGATGCCTGGACCCAGCTCAGCAGCACCACAGCTGGGACGTGCTGCCGGAGAATGAGGGTATGCGCAGGGAGACCATGTTTGCTGGGGGTGTGTGGAAGCCCAGCCTGCAGAACCGGGGCTGCCAGCGGCCAGAGTTCCAGCTGCAGGGGCAGTGTGGCCACACACACCCACAATCCAGGCAGTTGCCCAGAGTTGCTTTGGGGTCCTGTTCTTCCACGCCCACTACCTGCGCACTGGTCCTGCTTCTGTCTGCCCTCGTCCCCTGCAGAGCTGCTCTGGCGAGGCCTGCCTGTGTGGCCTGTGCCAGGCGCCGCCCAGCTCTGTCCCTGTACCGGCTATCCTGCTCTTTGTCTGCCCGTTTGTTTCTTCTGCCACTCCCGATGCTGCTGAAACCTTTGCTAAAGGCATCGAGATGCTGCTTTTTATCAGCGACGGCTCTGCGGAGAAGCAGAGCTGGTAGGAGATGTGCGCGCACACACATGCACACACACAGCTTTATTTTGAGGGATTGGCCTTTTCAGTTGCAGAAGCTGATGAGTCTGGAATTTGCAGGGCGGGCCGGCAGGCCGGGTCCGAAGTCAAGGTTTCTGTTAGTCTCAGGGCAGAATTTCTCCTCCTCGAAACGTCTGTTGTCCTCCTAAGGCCTTTGACTTGTGGGATGAGGCCTCCTCACGGTGGTGGGTGACATGCTTGCCTCGGTCAGCTGGGTGTAGGTGTCGGACGCATCCAGAAGACACCGTCATAGCGGCATCTACTCTAGCGTTTGACCAAACAGCTGGCACTATGGCCTGGCCAAGTTGACTCATAAAATTAACCACCAAACACATCCCTTTACACCCCCGTATTTTTCTTGTTTTTTTCACCGTTCTATCGAATGGATGCCAGTGAACGCGTTTCTGCCACCATGTGAAGGCAATGCCAGTTTGCTGTGTTTGCGCTTGCTGGACCTCGGTCTGTGCCGTTGCTCCATATCTGTCGCCCAGAGTGTGGTGACTTGGCCGCTTCATCTCTGTTGTGATGGGGAAACTCCAGGCCCCCTCAGGACCCCCCTGCCAGGGACAGTGGGAGCCCAGGGCCATGTTTCCTTACTTTCTCTCGCTCAGAGGAAACCGGGTCTGCACAAGGCACCTCCCACTTCTCTCTCTCCAAGCAGCCCCTCTTCCTTAGTGTCTCTGGCCTGCTTTGCACTGATGCAGAAAGGCACGCTGAGACCCACGAGTTCTGACCCACCCATGCCTGCGTCCTCTTCTCTTGCCCCATGAGCAAGACTCCTCATGCCCAGACCCCGTGTAGTGGCCCAGCGGGTGAGGGCAAGGCTTGCGGGGCTCGTGCTGCCTCCAGGCCCAGAGAGGTCCTGGCAGGGCTGGCGCTGTGAGCAGGTCAGCAGGAAGGAAGCACAAGCCCCAGATTGGGTTCTCCTATCTCCAGGGAGTTTAGACCTTGGTGGTTGTGTTTGTGAAGTTCAAGTTCAAGGGCTTAGAGCAAGGATTGGCAGACATTTTCTGTAAAAGACCAGATAGTAAATATTTCAAGTTTAACGTGCCATGTGGTCTGTATTCCAATGACTTAGCCCTGCTGTTGTAGAGCAGAAGTAACCGTGGACTGTAGGAACATGGATGGGCACAGCTATGTTCCATTAAAACTCATTCCCAGAAAACAGGCATCAGCCAGCAGGCTGTAGTGTGCTGAGCCCTGGCCTAGAGGAGAGACAGGAGGAGCTAGAAGATCCTAAGAAAGGTTTGAGCCTCCAAAAGAAATGTGTTGACAGAGAAGGAGGGGTGTCGTATGAAATCCAGCTGAAGCTGAGTGTGGTGGCGCACGCCTGTGTCTCAGCTACTCAGGAGGCTGAGGTAGGAAGATCTCTTGAGCCCAGGAGTTCAGGGGCAGCCTGGGCAACACAGTGAGTCCCATCTCTTAAAAAATAATAATAGGCGGGCGCAGTGGCTCACGCCTGTAATCCTAGCTCCCTAGGAGGCTGAGGCGGGCGGATCGTTTTGAGTTCAGGAGTTCGAAACCTTCCAAGTCAATGTCCAAGTTAGAAAAAAAAAAAAAAAAAAAGGAGTTCGAAACCAACCTGAGCAAGAGCGAGACCCCATCTCTACTATAAATAGAAAGAAATTAATTGGCCAACTAAAAATATATAGAAAAAATTAGCCGGGCATGGTGGCGCATGCCTGTAGTCCCGGCTACTCGGGAGGCTGAGGCAGGAGGATTGCTTGAGCCCAGGAGTTGGAGGTTGCTGTGAGCTAGGCTGATGCCACGACACTCATTCTAGCCTGGGCAACAAAGTGAGACTGTCTCAAGAAAAAAATAATAATGATAATAATAATCCAGGTGGGAGAAATGAAGCTGGAAGGAGAAGGGAGGCAGGGAACCTGGGCTGAGCAGAGAACTGTGGAAGCTTGTCCAGGGCCGGAGGAAGGAGTCAAAACACCATATGCAAAATCGCTTCACACCAGCAAAGCAGGGCAGACTGCCTGACGCTCTGCCCCGCCCAGCAAGATCTCATTACCCACACACCTGCCCCGGCGCACCACGGGATGGAGGGAATGTCAGGTCCAATTTGGTGAGAAAGCTAGTTTTGGTTTGTATTAAGTCTTTTTAAAATTGTTAAATTTTTTTTTTTTTAGTTGTCTGTTTTTTTATTTTATAAGTGAGATATAAACTTTTACAGTAACATCTCTATTCTTTCTTTGGGCTCTAATGTCTTATGTTGGGGAGACACTGAAGTTCAAGGATGATGATCACATTTCTTACCTGGTAATGAGAAAAACAACCATTTTCCCAGTCAGGTCAAATATCCTATTTCTTGCCTTTCTGCCCATTCCTAAACATTCACAGCTGTTTGAAAAGACTTTTAAAAAAAAAATGTTAAATTTTTTTATTGTGATAAGATACACAGGAAATTTACCATTTTAACTGTTTGTAAGTATACAATTTAATCTCATAAAGTACATTCACATTGTTGTATAACCACCACCTCCATCTTTTTCCAGAATTTTTCCATCTTCCCAAACTGAAACTTTGTACCCACTAAACACTAACTCCCCATTTCTCCTGCCCCAGCCTCTGGAACCCCCTATTCTTTTTGGCTCTGTGGATGTGGTGGCTCTAGGTACCTCATAGTGGTGGAATCATTCAGTGTTTGCCTTTTGTAGCTGGGTTATTTCACTTAGCGTGTGTCTTCCACCTTCATCCATGCTGTGGATGTGTCAGAATTTCCGTTCCCTTTTTTTCCTAGAAGCAGAGTCTCATTCTTGTCACCTAGACTAGGGTACAGTGATACAATCATAGCTCACTGCAGCCTGGAATTCCTGGGCTGCGATCCTCCTACCTCAGCCTCCCAGGTGCATGGGAATACAGGTGCACATCAAGACGCCTGTAGTCTTTTTTAGAGTAGAGAAGAGGTCTCACCCCTGCTCAGGCTGGTCTTGAACTCCTGGAATCCTCCTGCTTCGGCCTCCCAGAGCCCTAAGATTACAGGTGCGAGCCATGGTGCCCGGCCCCCGTTTTTGAGTTGGATTGTTTTGTTGTCATTGAGTTCTAGGAGTTGTTTATGTAGTCTAGATATTAACTCTTTTTTTTTTTTGAGACAGAGTCTCTCTTTGTGGCTTAGGCTAGAACGAGTGCCATGGCGTCAGCCTAGCTCAAACTCCTGGGCTCAAGCAATCCTGCTGCCACAGCCTCCCGAGTAGCTGGGACTACAGGCATGCGCCACCATTCCCAGCTAATTTTTTCTATAGATTTTTAGTTGGCCAATTAATTTATTTCTATTTACAGTAGAGACGGGGTCTCGCTCTTGCTCAGGCTGGTTTTGAACTCCTGACCTTGAGCAATCCACCTGCCTTGGCCTCCCAGAGTGCTAGGATTATAGGCGTGAGCCACCATGCTGGCCGTAGATATTAACTCTTTAAGACAAGATTTGCAAATATTTTCTTCCATTGTGTTGGTTGCCTTTTCACTCTTTATAGTGTCCTTTGATGCACAAAAGCCTTAATTCTGATGTAGGCTAGTTTATCTGTGTATTTCTTTTGTTGCCTGTGAAAAGGTAGTTTCAGGTGAGGTTGTGTGAAGTTTGGGTTGGTCACTGGCGATGTGCAGCCAGACGAGCAGGTCTCCGCAGGTGCAGGCTTGCCCCAGAGGACATTGGTCTGTGAGTGGAGATGGTTTTGGTTGTCAGGACAGTTGTTACTGACATCCAGGTGTGGCGCACGAGGCAGCCAAACATCCTACGTGCACAGCCCCCACCACAGAGACCCAGCGCGGGCTAGGCCCTGTCATTTGTACCAGGGGAAACCTGGTCTGGAGGTTTCTGAGGAAGGTGCTGTGTGTGGGCTGACTCATTCCTGGAGCAAAAGGGTCTGCAGGAGGCAGAAAGGGAAGAGGCAGAAAATTCGCAGCCTCGTGTATCCACACGGCTCCTCGGGAGGACGGAGGAAAGGACGTGGCTCTGCCCAGCGCTGCCGCCGGCCCCGGAGCCCAGACCTGACTGCCCTCCCGGGCACAGTCGAGTAGTTGGGCTTTCCTCACCATGTGCCACACGACGTGGTTTATGTTCAGTCCTTTTTGGGGGGCTGGGTGGAGGGGTGCCAACAAAAGTTTGATTTATTTGATCTTATTTTTAAACAAACTAGATTGGCACCCCTGGCTGCAGAGTTTTTTAACTTTTAGTTTTTTAATGAAGTGAAATTCACATAACATAAAATTTGCCATTTTTCCATGGACAGTGCAGTGGCGTTTAATACATTGCCATTGTCATACAGTCTTCGTCTCTGTCTAGTTGGAAACATACTTCATTACACCAAAAGGAAGCCCTCTACCTGTTAGCAGTTTCCCCACTTCCCCTTGTCCCAGCCCCAGGCAACCCCAGTCCGCTTCCTGTGCCTGTGGATTTGCCTGTCCTGGACATTTCATATCAGTGGAATCTGCAATATCTGTCCTTTTGTGACTGGCTTCTCTAACTCAGCATGTGTTCATGGTTCACCTGTGCGGTGGCATAAATCAGTGCTTCCTCCCTTTTTATGCCCAGATAGTGTCCCATCCTGTGGACAGACCGTACTTTGTTTATCCATTCTGTTGGTGGACATGGGGTCGTTTCTACTTTTTGGCTATTGTGAATAGTGCTGCTGTGAGCATTCTTTTTTTTTTTTAAAGAGAAGACAAAATTTTATTATTTGCAGATGATGTGATTTTATATCTAGGCTGCTAAGAGAGAATCAAGTGAAATAAACCCCCAACTATTGGATTTTTTTCCTTTTTTAAAAAAATTATTATTTTTTAAAATTTATTTTTATTTTAGCATATTATGGGGGTACAAGTGTTAAGGTTACTTTGCTGTGAGCATTCATGTGTGAGTTTTTGTCTGAGGACATGTTTTCAGTTCTCTTGGGTACGTACATAGGAGTGGAAGTGCTGGGTCACATGATGACTCTGTGTCTAACTTTTTGAGGAACTGCCAGACTCAGTTCTTTTCATAAAGTTCTTACAACACGCCAGTGAGGTGGTTCCATTCCCCATCTCAATTTTATAGAAGTGGCCGGGCACGGTGGCTCATGCCTGTAATCTTAGCACTCTGGCCGAGGCGGGAGGATCGCCTGAGCCCAGGAGTTTGAGGTTGCTGTGAGCTATGATGATGCCACTGCACTCCAGCCACAGAGTGAGACACTGTCTCAAATTGAGGCTTAGTCAGCGCCAGGCCCACACTTGGCTTTCTGGAAGTCTGGGTGGGTAAGAAGGGCCTGCCCGGGAGGTCTGGGCTGGCCCGTGCCTAAAGTGGACTTTCCAAGGGTGACAGAAGCTTCTGCCTCTCCGCTGCTGTGGGCACAGAGCTCCTCTCAGGACTGCTTGGAGGACGTCCCCGGCCCTGGGCACCCCAGTGTGCTTTGTGCCAGGAGGGCCCAGGTAGGATTAGCCTCATGCTGCGGATGAGAGGCAAGGAAGTCGTGTCGTTGCCCCCAGTCACACAGCCTGGAAAGGGCCCGTTGGACCAGTCCAGCATCCTGTCTCTGTGCTCCTGTCACAACTGTGGATCCTGAACCTGGATCTGCACAGGGGTCTCCGACTGAGTTTACAGCAAGCGAGGCTGGGGAGCTGGGACCTTGTGGTCCTGCTGCAGCCAGGGCAGCCTGGAGCAGGGCTGTGCGTCTGAGCGCTGCGGGCATCTGCGCACTGTGGGATGTTCTCAGCGTCCCCAGGCTCCTTCCACTAGAGGCTGGGTACAGCCCCTCTCTAGTCATGACAAAAGTGTTGCTAGACATTGCCCCCCCCCCAGGACCCCACGCTTAGAGGTTACAGCCCAGACTCTAACTTACCAGCCCAGTGACTCTGGGTAAGTTCCTTAATCTCCTGTGCCTCAGTTCCCTCACCTGGAGATGGGGACAGTAACAGCACTGACCCATTGCGAAGATGGTATGAATCCCCGTAAGGTTAGAACAGCGTGTGGCCATGGTTTTAGTATCTTGTGTCAGGGCTCTGTCTAACACTTCCCTGCTAAATGTTTTGAAGGGGAATTTGAAGAGCTCTGCCTGGCCTTTATCCTCCTTTTTAAAAAAAAAAATTTTTAAAGACAAGATCTTGCTCTGTCACCCAGGCTGGAGTGCGTAGGTGCAATTACAGCTCACTGCAGCCTTGAACTCCAGGTTTAAAAGATCCTTCTGCCTCAGCCTCCCACGGAGCTGGGACTACAGGTGTACACTGCCATGCCCAGCTAGTTTTTCTATTTTTTGTAGAGACGAGGTGTTCCTATGTTTCCCAGGCTGGCCTCCAACTCCTGGGCTCAAGCAATCCTCCCGCCTTGGCCTCCCAGGGTGCTGGAATTACAGCTGTGAGCCCCCATGGCCAGGCTCACCTACTTTTTATTAGAAGCGTCTCCCTTTCCTTAGGGACTGTGCCTTCTCTGTCTCAGGACTTGAGATCCAGTCGGAGGATGGTGACACCACCAGGGAGGACATGCCTGTGAGAATGGAATGGTACCGAGTGCTGTCGACACGGTGCCAGGGCCCTGGCCTCGCGCTCCCGGGGCAGGGGCCTGCCGCAGTCAAGGGCGTGGCCAGGCCAGCACAGCCGCCAGGCTGCCCCCCACCAGGGAAAGGGGGGCCACGTGGGCCTGACAAGCCATACACGTGCCCTGAATGCGGCAAAGGCTTCAGCAAAACGTCCCACCTGACCAAGCACCAGCGCACGCACACCGGGGAGCGGCCCTACAAGTGTGCGGTCTGCGGGAAGGGCTTCAGCGACCGCTCCAACTTCAGCACGCACCAGAGGGTCCACACAGGCGAGAAGCCCTACCCGTGCCCCGAGTGCGGGAAGCGCTTCAGCCAGAGCTCCAGCCTGGTCATCCACCGCAGGACGCACACGGGCGAGCGGCCCTACGCGTGCGCGCAGTGCGGGAAGCGCTTCAACAACAGCTCCCACTTCAGCGCGCACCGCAGGACGCACACGGGCGAGAAGCCCTACATGTGCCCGGCCTGCGGCAGGGGCTTCCGCCGGGGCACCGACCTCCACAAGCACCAGCGGACCCACGCGGGGGAGTGTGTCCCCCCTCAGCCCCAGGAGGCCCCAGGGCCAGAGCCTGGCCACCACGCACACAGCTCTGCTCCCAGGACCCTTGTCAGAAGTTCCCACTCACAGAATTCCTGAGGCTGCCAGAGTCGCTTCTGTCCCGGAGCCAGCAGCCCTGATCTGAAGGCATCTGGCGTGGTCTGGGCCAGTGTGGGTGGGGCCGCAGGACGTGTTGGATGCCCAGGCTGAGGGAGGAAGTGGGGCGCAGAGCAGGGGCACGGGCGGGGGTGTACGTCTGTCCTGGGGTGGCCAGACATGCAGCACAGTTGGAGGCTCGGTGAAGGGACGCACGCTCATGGCAGGAGGCCACGCTGCAGGTGTCGGTGGGGCTGCTCCTGGGGCCTCCCCAGCTCTGCCGTCTGTTGGGGGAAAGCGGGCCCAGTCTGGAGTCACCTCGGCAGAGTCACAGCTGCTCGGAAGGTGATGCCAGAGTGAATGCCTCCCTAAACCCCATCTTCCTGTCCTCCCGCCTCAGGGAGGAAGCCCAGAGATTCGACTGGGCCTGACAGCTCTCCCCAGGGCGGGGCCCCGGGCTGCACCTGTTCCTGCCCTCCATGGTTATTTTCCACCGTGGCCCTCCTTGGTGGCCCCCTTTGTCTCTCTAAGGTAAGAATTCCCCACCTTCCAGCTCTTGTCTGGCCTGCGAGCCTCTCAGACCTAGATGCCCAGGTCTGAGTGAGTGGCTGTGGGGAGCAATATGATGGAGTCTTTGGTGGGTTTAGTCATCATGAAAGTCATGGCACAGGTGCTGAAACCTCTGGGTTCCAGAATTTTCCAACCAGGCAGTGTCATTGCTGCTTATGGCTGGGTGGCCTGGGCCCTCATCCCAGCCTGTGATGCTCCATCCCATATTGTTGCCCATTTGCTGTACATATTTTCACCTTTCAGCATAACCCAGGTTCAAGGGTATGAGACCTGTTCTTTCTCCGTTCCCTTAATAAATGACATCAGTTCTTCTCCCAGCCCCTGTGTGCTCTGTGTTTCTGCCGAATGGGGCTGCTGGTTTAGGGACGGCTTTTGCCATCTGGGCCAGCTCTGGAAGCCCTCCTGAGCCCCCAGTCGCATTTCTCTCTAGCCAGGCCAGTGCTAGAGGCGGCTGCCCCCTCCCTGGTCAGGGAGTGTTCCCGCCCTCAGCTGTGCCACACCTTGCGGGCTTCTCTGCGGAGCCCTCTACGTGCTTACCCACCTTGCCAGGGCCCCCCCACTGCCTCCCGCTGGCTCAGTGGGCCCTGCCTGCTGCCCCTCAACCTGCCTTGAGGCCACCAGGTCGGTGCGTGTGCTGTGCAGGTGGGGCAGGGAAGTGAGGCACTGTGAGCATTAAAATCCTGTCCTCGGGCAGAGCCAGCTTTGGACCCAAGTCTGAACTCCCACTGCCCTCTCCTACCCCTGACTTGCTTTGACAGAGGCAGTAATTCACAAACAGAATTGAACTTTGTTTTTTGTTGCTGTTTTTTTGAGAAAGGGTCTTTGCCGTCTGGGGTGGAGTGCAGTGGCTCGATCATAGCTCACTGCAGCCTCAGTCTTGGGCTCAAGCGATCCTCCTGCCTCAGGCTCCAGAGTTTCTGGGAATATAGATGCATACCACCATGCCTAATTTTTTTTTATTTTTTGAAGAGACAGGATCTCACTATGTTGACCATAGTGAGAACTTCTGGCCTCCGTTGAGCTACCACATCTGGCTGAATTATATCTAAGGTAAGAAAAACCACCTTTTGACTGTCCTGTGAGACGTAAGAGCCTCTCTGATCTGCTCATCCATAGAGTTTATTTTTTCTCACTGTAAAACTCTAAGTGAACTGACTGGCGTCAAAAAGGGTGGAGATGGGAGAAAATGTGGTTAAAGAAAAAAACCAGCCTTTGCTATCGATAGCTGGACACTGCATTGGAGGCGTCAGACTGCCATGTGTCTCAGCAGGCCGCACTGCCCAGAGTCAGCCCGGGCCCAGGCCTTGCCGGTGAGGCCTCTCCAGACCTCCTGTGGCCTTCGTGGAAGCCTGCCTTGCCTTTGGCTTCTAATGAAAACGCCCCTTATTGTTGGAAATGGGACCTGGTGGGGCGTCTCCAGTGGCCAGATCAGGTGGGGTCTGGAGAGCAGAAGTCTGTGTCCCTGATCTTAGCTGCCTGTGGCTGAGGCCGGGCAGGGCCGATACAAAGAGACCTTTGCCCATGCTCAGCGGCGTGGCAGCTGGCAGTGATCCCTGAGCTGAGCGCTGGAAGTCTTGCCCGAATGCCAAGGACCCAAGCTGAGATGGTTTCTCTGCACATTGCATGGAGCAGGGGGAGGAAGCATCCTCGAGACAGGCTGTGGGAGAACAAAGGTGCCCAGATCAGGGCTGATGTCAGCAGTTACAAAAGGATGCAAAGACGGGGGCTGGGGGGTCATACTTGCAGAGTGACAGGATGGAGCGGAGACCAGGTGCATCCTGTGGGGGCCAGGCCTTGGCAGGGGCCCGGCCAGCCCCCAGCTCCTGCTTGTTACGACAGGTGTGGCCACTGCTCCATTCCACACTGGACAGTTTGCAGGTGTTGGGACATCCAGTATGCGGTCTGGGTTCGTAAAGGTCAACACCACTGTGGCTTGGAAGGCCCCTAGAACCTGCATGTGCCTTTCTCTTGGGTAATGAAAAGAAAGAGAAAGCAAATTCCAGTTGTTCCCCTTTTTCAAAAAGTCCATTAGGTCTGTATGCGCATGCGTGTGTGGTGCGTTTAATTTACTGCACAAAATAGCAGATATCCAGGGACTCAGAAAATCAGGCTTAAGTCTTTTTCAACCCTGAAATTCTCTAAATATGTTTTATTTTTAAAAAGACCTCATATGATGGAAATAATAGATGCTCTTAAAGAGAAAACATGCAGAAATGGCCAAAGGTGAGAAGCCTGCGGCCCCAAGAGAAGCACTGCTGTCCCTCTGGTCGCACTGAGGTCAGGCCACCGTGTCTCCTGGTGGTGGTGTCCTGCTTTATGTGCAAATCTGCATTTGGATCCTTGCTTGTAAGTGCGAGGCTGAGTTCTGCCAGGGGCTGGGAGTGGCCCACAGTCTGAGGGGCCCTGTCTCTCAATGGCACCGGCCAGTGGACGCAATGGAGACCCAGGGGACCGCCAGGGTCCAGCTTGGATGAAGAGCCAGACCGCTGCAGCTGCTCGCTGAGGCATCTACGGTCTGCCCAGAGGAGGTACCAGGGCCTCCCCGGCTGCTCCTTGCCCGAGAGCATCCGCTAGGGCCTGGGGGCTTCCTCCTGGGAGCCTGGCCTGGCCACTGTGCCCCTCAGCCCAGAGCTTTACGCGCTGCTTCCTCCCGGTTCCTGTGCCAGCCGAGTCTGCCTGGGCCTGAGCCCTCTGGCTGCTGGGGCCCTCGCTGGTGGGCAGTTGGGTCTGGGCCGCCCCCTTCTGAAAGGCCCTCAGCTGCTGAAGCAGCTGACTCTTGCCAGTGCAGCTCCTGTGACACAATAAAACCACACTCAGCCAGAGCCTCAGCTACTGAAACTGAAGAAAGAGGACGTGATTCAGGCAACTGCCAGGTCCGGTGAGAGGCCAATGTGACGACTGACACCTGCAGCTTCCCCTGCTGTGTGTGTGTGGGGGGGGGGGTGAGCAAGACCCCACCACACAGGGTCAGAGCTCTCAGCAAGAGTGACTCCAGGGTCCCCCGAGGCTCCTACCCAACAGGAAAGGCAACTCTAACAACATCACCACCCACCCTTTCTGAGTTCCTTCTCTGAGTTCAGGTTTCAGTTGGTTAAACCCAACTGATGGATAATTCCAGAAAGAAATGAGGCCCAGCGACATTCTTATTACAAGCGCTCTCCAGTGGAGTTGCACTAATTTCCTAGTCAGCATGGGAGGGAAAATTCTAGTCATCTCAAAGCCCAGACCAGTGAAATAGCTGTCACTTCCTGGAGACTCTCTGTACCCAACTTGAATCCTCTGAGGTAGGTACTAAAACTGTCCCCCATTTCCAGATGAAGATGTAGAGCCTTGGCGAGAGTGAGTGATGTGCTGAAGTTCCCTGGGTAGCAAGAGGAGCAGCCTGGATTTGAGCCCAGGGTGTGTGACTGCAGAGCTGGGGGTCACATCGCAGGTGCTCAACTGGCCTGGCCTGGACAGACGTCCTGGTGCCCGGTGTCAAGGAACCAGGAGAGGGAGCTTGCCTAGCTAACACTAACCTCAACTCCACAGCCTTGAGAAAGGCACAGCCTAGCCAAGGGGCATTCCTAAGAGAAGGAAAAGGTCACAAGATGGCCGGACATGGAGAGGAAGGCTAGGGTGCCTCCAGGAGCGGGTGCCCAGGCCCTCGTGACGCTCAGGAAGAGGCGGCAGCCTCCAGCCCTCCCAGAAGCTCTGCACTTGCGCGTCAGCGACCCTTCGCCCCGCTTCTCTGCCATAGGGCCTCATCACATGCCACAGGGAGGGCGAGCTGCATGAGACCCTGCATCCCCAAGTGTAGTTCTGTACTTGCTGACGCTGCCACCGCGCATGACCCACTCGCCCGTGACCACAGCGTAGGGCCTCCCTCACGGCTTGTGCCTGGGCTACCTCCGCATTTGACATTTCCCTCTCATGCACCCAAGCAGTTTGTTTCTGGCTAGCAACCATCACCTACCTCACTCTACCCCTATGCTTTCTCCTCCCTTCTACTGCCATCAGTAGCAGGGAGAAAAATCAATTTGAAGAACTAACTTTCAGAAAGAAAATGTACTGAGCCCTCCTCGAGCGTGAGCTAGCGTGTCCTTGGTGTCCAGGACACAGCCAGCCAGGCTGAGAGAAGGGTGCTGGGCCCAGATTGGCTCCCATGGGCTACCTTCCCCCACCTCCTATGACACCCCCCCTCCCCAAGTATGGGCCCTCAGGGTGCATGACAGAGATCAAAGCCAGTTGTTAAATGTGCGGTCAGGGCTTGCTGAGGAGAGCAGTGTTGGGACACCCTGAGGGGCTCCCCTTCGTTTTTACCGTGGGTCCTGGGAGAAAGGAGCTGCCTGCTCTGCTGGGCCACTCTGGTCTCCCAAAGCTGCTAGCGCCTCCTCCTCCTCCTCCTCACTGTCTGAGGAGCTGGAGCTGGAGCTAGGGAGGAGAGGAAATGGGTTGCTGATGTGCCCTAGTGCCCTGGCCAGGCCTGACTCCCCCCAAGGACCTGGAGTGCTTGGATCTCCCTGGTGACCTGAGGCAGGAGGGTGGCCTCCAGCCAAAGCACAGTGGCAGAAACCAAAGGGCCCTGGACTTCCTGCCAAGTGGTGAGGGAGGGTGAAGGGCGATATGCTCCAGCCTAGACAAAGTTTGCATAGAGCTCAGTCTGAGGAAGTTTGTCCTCTGTCCTTCTTCCCTCCCTGCAGGGGACCAAGTGGGACTGTTGGCTAGGCCCAGTTCTGGGATAAACGCACTTCTCAACTGAGCATTGTTCCAAGCCTTTCAAAGTCCCTGTTTCTCCCCAGTAGGAACTGCCTAGGCCTCATGAGCCACTGTGCAACTTTGCAAAGGGGTAAATCTGCTGGAGGGTTTGTCACTGCTTGTACCTCTCCAGGAAATGGTGGGCTGGTGGCTCCTTCTGCCGCAGATCAATGAAGATGGTGGGAGGCTCCATACGGTGCCTCATTCCCTCGGCCAGCTTCCAGCCCCATTCAGCCTGGGAGCCCGGCTTCCTTGAAGCACATCTGAGATGAGAAGAGCAGGGGCTTGTCAAGTCACTTTTCTGTGGTTTCTTTGTGACCTATGCTGGGCTTGTCCACTCAGAGTGCCTGTGGCTGCCACCCGGTGAGTGCCCACTGTGTGTCGGAAGACACTCATACAGGGTTTGCGCTTTTATTCATTAGAACAGCCCTCAAGATTTAGGCCAGCACTGTCCAACAGAATTTTTTGTGATGATTGAAAAGCTCTTTATCTGTGCTGTCCAGTATGGTTGCCACCTACCACAGGTGGCTATTTAAATTTACATTTAAGCTAATTAAATCGATAAAGTAAATTTAGTTCCTCAGTCACACTAGCCATATTTTAAGTGTTCAGTGGCCACATGTGGCTAATGACTACTGTACTGAACAGTGCAGGTCCAGCCATTTCTATCAGGAGCTTTTGGTTGCCAGGCACAAAACCCACTGCAACTAGCTCAGATGAAAAAGGGAATTCATTGGCTCTCAGATTCCTAAAAAGGGTGGAACAACCAAAGTGTGTTGGGAGCATGGGTCCCTATATCCATCTCTGCCTCCCCAGCTTGCCTTTCTCCATGATGGCAGGACGGGTGGCTGTCAATGACCCTTCCTCCCCTACACAGACAGAGATTGGAAAATCCCTGGGAAAGGCTCTGATTGGCCTGGCTGGGGTCACATGCCCAGGGCTGTACCAATCAACTGTGGCCAGAGGGGCAAGGTCATGTGACAACCTTCCTATACTCCCAGGGAGGCCATGAGGATAGTGAAGGGAGGGTTCCCACAGGGTTTGGGGAGAGAGCGGGTACTTTGGGGCTCAAGTCACAGCTCTGCCATTTATGGCCAGGAAGAGTGAACCTCTCTGTTTTCCCATCTCTAAAATCGTCTTAATAGAAGTAACTGCCTGGTCAGATTCTTGAGATTAAATGAAAAGATGCACATCAAGAGTCCCACCCACAGTAAGCCCAATCAATGCCACATGATCATGAGCCAGTTCTAAAGAGACGGAAGGGGCCGTGACTGCAAGAAATCCCACCTGCTTCCAGCCTGCTGCTCCTTGGTGTCCTGGGGTGTGTCAGCAGGCAAGTTCCGGGAAGGGGCAGGGGCTCTGGGCTGCGTGGCACACAGGAGGGCCAGCTGTTCCATGAGCCTATCCTGGGTGTTCGGCACAGTGTGGTCTGAGGACAGCCAAAGAAGAGAAGGCTGCTCAGTGGGGACTTGGCCCGAGTTTGGCTTATGGCAGCTTGAGCCATGTGTACCGTTGCTCCCAGCCCAACTCTCACTGCCCAGCACTCGCTGAGGACTCAGCAGGGACTGTGGCATGGGAACCTCGTGAAGCGGAAATGAGTTACTATTGAAAGTCTGTCCCACTTCCTCACTCCCCAGTCCCACTTGTCAGAGTAACCATAAGTAACAGTTCTGGGTGCTTTGTTTTAAATACCAATGGGATCATCCTCTATAGATTTTTTCAACTTAAATTTTTTCATTTTATATATTATGTCTTTCCCCGTTAACATAGATCCCTCACTGAGCTACAGAGCATTCTGCAGTAGAACTGATTTAGCTGAATTTGTATTGAACGTAGGCTGTTTCCAATTTTTCACAATTTTAAACAACATTGCAATGAACATCCTTGAAGACACGTTTACCCACTAGGCTGAGTGTGTAGTATGGATTGTCAAAATGGAATAGCTGGATCACAGGGTTACGTAGGGTGTATCAGTTACCTACACACAAGCACACATCCCCTACAGGGGAGTCAGTTTCTCCACATCCTGCCATAAGGGGTGTGAATTGTAAACAAACTAAACTATGTTTAAAGCAGTGCAGGGGCTGTCAGTCACGGCTGAGCCTTTGCTCTGGGATCAGAGGGGGAAACCCCGGACCTGTCCTTGTTCCTGGGCCTCAGGCCTGCCTCCACTCACCTTTGTAGGCCTGACTGAGGGGTGAGGGGGTGGGGAGCAAAGGCACAAGTGTGGTGACAGTGGTGACATCTTTAGCCTTCCTTTTTAAATGGGGTGTCAAGTGGAAGCAGGCGTGTGCCTAGGAGCTGACTGAAGGTACACAAAAGGCAGGACTGACTTCCCCCCAGGAAGAAAGAGGAAGGGGAGGAGGAAGTGTAGGTCACAGGGCAGGGACCAGGTCTAAAGGCCCCTCTGTGTCCCCTGGACCTGGCCCATGCCTGGCGAATAGCAGGCAGTCACATATGTGTTGAGTGAACGAGTGAATGAATGAAGTCTTTCAAGGACTGGCAACATGAGTGTATGCGACAGAGAGGGGCTGAGCAAGCAGAGAGGACACGTGCGGCTTCAGGGCAGACTGTGACCACAGGCCCCTGTTACTGAGAGGCCCAAGAAGGAGCTGCCTGTGGGGGTTCGTTTGGGCTCTGGCCTTCAAGGTCAGACCTTGTGGGATGCCAAGGCGGGCGGATTGCTCGAGGTCAGGAGTTCGAAACCAGCCTGAGCAAGAGCGAGACCCCGTCTCTACTATAAATAGAAAGAAATAAATTGGCTAACTAATATATATAGAAAAAATTAGCCAGGCATGGTGGTGCATGCCTATAGTCCCAGCTATTTGGGAGGCTGAGGCAGCAGGATCGCTTGAGCCCAGCAGTTTGAGGTTGCTGTGAGCTAGGCTGATGCCATGGCACTCACTCTAGCCTGGGCAATAAAGCGAGACTCTGTCTCAAAAAAAAAAAAAAAAAAAGGTCAGACCTTGGACTTGGCAGTGGTCAGCTGCCCAACACTCGGTTCCAGGTGCATGATTTTCCTGGTTGTCTTCTTGTCCCGCCAGACTCTGAAGGATGTAATCCAAATCCCATTCTTCAAGTTGCTGAAATAATTAAACCAGAGGTTATGGGGCTGCTGCAGGCATGAGTGTCTGCCTCTCAGCTGCTGTGACTGGTGGAGAATGTCATGGGATGTGGTGGGGTAGGAACCAGGGCTTAGAGGCATTTGCAAATGGGCTCATCCACCCTTGCCGTTACAGACTGAACGTCTCCACTAAGGTGGGGCCTGCATTTCTTGTCACCTCCTCCCTATGCTTTTTTTGGGTCAATACTTTTGATTTTGGAACAAAGATGTTGTTTGACCTGGAAGAAAGAAACCCTGTGTTGTTTTAAAACTATTTAGGTTCATACAAGCTCAGAATACTTGGAGGTTAAAAAGCTGTGCTCTTTTAAGAAACAGGTTGTTCTAGGCGGATGCTAAAACTGGAGGACTTGGCAGCGAGTGCTCTGGGGGCACAGTGGGTGTGATAAGGAGGAGGGGGGATGTGAGTCAAGGACTCATGTTTATTATATATGACCTTTCAACTTCTGAGGAAAAATAAAAGCTTTTAGGGGTGAGCAGAGAAAGGAAAGAATGGTTTATTTAAGCAGTAAGGAAAATGACTTCTGTGTATACCTTGGTGGCAGATTTCTCTAAGTTGTTAAGAAAAATTATCCAAAATTTGTAAATAAGGCAGAAGGAGAATTTCATGGCCTTTTTCAGCATCGTGCCTGGAGCGTTTTCTACAGTGCACACCTTTTCTGGGGCAAAGTAACTTGGTTTGTGTAATTGACCAGGGCCCGCCTGTTTTCCAACTTTTTAAAACTGAGACTGTGTGATGGTTTCATTTTCTGTCCCACAGACAAGATGACCCCAAAGATAACAGTTTTGTTGCCCTATAGGACACTGACCCGTTTTACACATAATGTAGCAATTTTATCTCTGATATCTTCCTTTCCCCAGTATTTTACACAATTCCAGTTTCTCATAATCTTATTAAACCAGTTCTTCATCCTGCTGGTTCCCTTGTTAACGTCCTAAATCCCCCCATAACAGGAGCTCACTAGTTTATGAGAATGAGGCTTTAATGCTGAGAACTAAGCTTTACAGAGTCTGGTCCTGTGTCTATGTACGGCTGTGTGTGTTTGTATCTGCAGTGCAGCACTGACTGGGATTAGTATTCTTTTTCTGTCTTCTTAAAGAAGGCTGTGTTCTGCTGTTCTTCCAGGGTCTTGTTACCTCTCCCCAAGGATGTGCTCTCTACTGGGACCCCTCCCACTGAGACAGGTGCACCCGTCTGTGGACCTGGCCCCTGCACCTAAGGTCCCCTCGAGCCAGCTGGTTTAGCCCAGGGCACTGGGAGGTGGCTGCGAGGCAGGGTGCAGGCCTCAGGAGGAGCAGGGTGATGGGCGCCGCCTACCTGGAGCGACAGCACCGGTGGTCCCGCACGGGGCTCCTCTGGAGGCTTCCCCGGGCTGGGGGCCGACTGTGCGGTGTGGCAGGGCAGCTCCTTCATCCCGCTGTGGCCACTGCCGGCGGGGTCCTGGGCACCCCACGGCACTCTGTGGAGTATGTCCTTCTCTATCAACTTCCTTCTCTCCCGGCGGAGGGCCCTGCGGTCTACAGCACCTTGTGAGGTGGCACTTGTGGACTCTGCCTTCAGGTCTCCTTGCTGCAGGGAGAGGGTGGCTTCTCCCTGCGGGCCCCAGGGAGGACTCTGGGATCCCCTGATGTTGAAGGACATGTTTCCAAGGTTGCCTTCCAGCCACTTGGGGGTCTCCTCGGCCATCCTGAGAAGAGAGCCAATCTCACCACTGCTCTCAAAAGGCCCAAGGCCCCTTCCTTCCCGAGAGGCTGGATCCTTGGTCCTTGCATCCCATCCGCTCCCAAGTTCTGCGGCAAATTCCACAGGCACCAGAGCTGGCTATCGAGAAAACAGGCGTCCTCAGTTAGCAGCCTAAAAACATACTTCAGGGAATTTTACTTCATAGTACAATTGGCATATAACATAAAATTTTCCATTTTAATTAATTAATTAATTTTTTTAGATAGCGGCTCCCTCTGTTGTGGGGCTGGAGTGCAGTGGCATCATCATAGCTCACGGCAGCCTGCAACTCCTGGGCTCACGTGATCCTCCTGCCTCAGCCTCCTGAGTAGCTGGACCTACAGGCTCGTGCCAGAATGCCTGGCTAAGGTTTTCTTATTTTTTATTCTTTGTACAGATGGGTTCTTCCTATTGCCCACGCTGGTCTCAAACTCCAGGGCTCAAGCAATACTCCTGTCATGGCCTCCCAAAGTGCTAGGATTATATGTGTGAGCTACATTTTAACCATTTTTATTTTTATTTTTATTTTTTTTTCCGTTTAGCTTAACCATTTTTAAATGTTCAGTTCAGGTGAGGGGATTCAAGCCTGTAACCCTGGTACTTTAGGAGGCTGAGGTGGGAGGATCACTTGAGCTCAGGAGTTCAAGACCAGCCTGGGTACCATAGCAAGATACCATCTCTAAAACAAAAAATTAGAAGTGGTGGTGTGCACCTGTAGTCCCAGCTACTTGGGAGGCTGAGGTGGGAGGATCATCTCTTGAGCCCAGGAGTTCAAGATTGCATTGAGCTATGATGGCACCACTCACTACATTCCACCCTGGATGACAAAGCAAGACCCTGTCTCTAAAAAAAGAAAAAGCGTACACTTCAGTGGCATCTGTAACATTCAAAATGTTGTGAAATCATCACCATCTATTTCCAAAAATTATTTCCTTGCCACAGCGAAAACTCTGTACTCATCAGCAGTCACTCCTCATTCCTCTTCTCCCAGTACCTGGTAACCTTTCATCTGCTTGCTGTCTCTGGATTTGCCTATTCCAGGTATTTCATAAGTGGAGTCATATATTTGTCCTTTTGTGATTGGCTTCTTTCACTCAGCATGTTTTCTAGGTTTATCTAATTTTGCAGCACAAATCAATTCTTTGTTCCTTTTTAGAGCTGAATAATATTCCCTTGCATGGATAGACCATGTTTTCCTTACCCATTTATCAGTTGAGGAACAGTTGGGTTGTTTCTACTTTTTGACATTATAAATGGTACTGCTACAAAACATCAGCATACAAGAATTTTTTTCATCTTTTTTCCTTTAGGGAATTTAATTTTGTTTCTCTTAATGCTTTATAATTCTTGGGTGTTACAAGGACAGTGGGGCTGGGAGAGTGTCCTGCCTTTTGACCGCAGGCAGCTGTGTGCATATGCTGTAGAAGCAGGCTGTGACTGTTTCTGAAGCTCTTAAAGCTTGCCTGAAGCAGCTGCAGAGGCAGTGCAGGACAGGGGCATCCGGAGGGGGAGGCCTGGCCCCCATTTTGGAAGTGGGTTAGAGCCTCCAGTGTTTTCACTGGAAACAGGACATTTAACTACAACCACATCAAGAAGAGCTGGACTGGTCTAACCAGTTGGGGCCTGCCGATGAGAGCTGATGGATGGGTTCTATTTATAAAGGCAGCAGTTAATTTTAAGGATCAAGCCATTAACTTTAGGTAGAGTTCTTGGTCTTACCTGGGAAATGGGGAGACAAGGAGATGGAAAATTCAGTCTGACTTTTGGCAGTTACTCCCAGTGCAGCCCTAACTGAAGAGTGTGCTGTTTCCTTTTCTAATTGTTGCCTGAGTTTCCCCCCTCCTCTCCTCCCTGCAGGGTGCCAGCTCTCCCTTTGCTCAGGCCTTTATGGAAAGGAGCTCCTTCTTCCCTCTGACCCTCCACTGCAGCCTTCAGTGATTCAGCAGTGTTTAGGGAGCTGCTGTTTACTTGCCAGGTGCCCAGGATACCAGTGAGGAGCCAGGCCACCTGGGAGCCAGCTGGGTCAAGAGACAGACATTTGTGACAAGCACTTGTGACCTTGACCAGAGCTATTCAGGGTGCCATGATAGAAAATAGGACAGGAGAGATAAGAGGAAGAGCAGGGGCAGAATCAGACAGAAAATCCAGTCCTCACTGGCCCTGCATGTGCTGGGCTCCCTGGGAGAGGGAGGTGTATGGCAGCTAGATGTTGGGCACCCAAATGCCTTGGGTTGTGCTTGGAGAAAGGAGGACTGAGTGTCACAGAAATGCCAGACCAGTGGTTTGAACCATTTTAGAACCACTGTGCTGTTTAGTGTTTACTGAGACATTGACATACATACACACTCTCTTCTGTGTGCCACAGACCTCAGGAGGGGACCCTACAGCTGCAGTGACCCAGGTCCTGGACTCATCGCCCTCAGCAGGGTCTTCAGCCAGCTCCTCCGACAGGTCTGGGATCAGGGCGGTTTGGTTTCGCTGGAAGATGAACAGCTCCTCTTCCCCGCAGTCGGACTGTGGACAAAGGAGAGGGCTCCGGGTTACATGGCAGCAGGCAGAGCCTGAAGGGCCCTGGTGTCCCCTCCCCCCACTTCTGGCCCAGCCTGCCCAGCCCTGTAGCTCAGGAGCATCTGGAGAGAGCCACACAGAGCCTTGCCATTCACCGCTTCCTGTCACTGATTTAGAAACGGACTCGGCAGCACCACCTCGTGGAGGTGTGTTCAGAGCTCCTTGTTCTGAAGTACTTGCCACATCTAAGGCCTCAAATACAGCAGGTGCTCCTTTAATGCCTGGCATGGCACAAACAGGGCAGTGAAGCAGTAGCTGAAAGAGCAGAGTCCAGCCCTCCCCTCCCCCATGATTCAAGCTGTCACTTAATAACACAGATCCTGGGCCTGCCTCTCTAAATGGGGCAGCGGGGCTCCCCCATGATTCAAGCTGTCACTTAATAACACAGATCCTGGGCCTGCCTCTCTAAATGGGGCAGCGGGACTCATACTCGCCTGTCCACCTCAACAATGAGGCTGAAGATGTGAACGTGCTCTGAGCACTATGGCACTGGGGTTGCCTTATGTACTCTTTAGCCTCGCTGGGCACTGGATGGCCCTGAGGTCCCAGAAGTTCTGTTGCAGGTACCCAGGTAGGACCCAAACCTGGCCTGTTACTTCTGAAACTTGTCCTTTCTCTAAACACCCAGGGCCAACCTGTGTGCTAAGCGGCCCCTCCCCCGGTGCATGGTGGGCAGGGTCACTGTCCAGTCTTACACGTGTACATATGACCTGGTGCTGAGTGTCCTTGAGGACCATCTCAGTGACCTCAAGCCATGACCGGAGAATCTCTCAAAGGCCTATCAGGATGCACTGGAAGGGTAACCACTCTGGGTGGTGGTTCTGGCCCCGTCCTGGCCCGAGAGAGCTGAGAACACAACAGAAGATCACAAAGAGCAGGACTGCAGCATCAAGCCAAGCTGACTTCTAAGTCAGGGCCAGAACCACCACCAAAATGGTCCTTGAGGATACTGAGCGCCAACACATGCGTCCAGAGATTATGATAAACGCAGAAGAAAGGATAAAGAAGGAAATAGGAACCCAGAAAACACAGCTGTAAGTCTGGCCAGACGATTTTTGTTTTTTAAGAGACAGGGTCTCTAGGGCTGGGCGCGGTGGCTCACGCCTGTAATCCTAGCACTCTGGGAGGCAGGCGGATTGCTGGAGGTCAGGAGTTCGAAACCACCCTGAGCAAGAGTGAGACCCTGTCTCTACTATAAATAGAAATTAATTGGCCATCTGATATATATAGAAAAAATGAGCAGGGCATGGTGGCACATGCCTGTAGTCCCAGCTACTGGGGAGGCTGAGGCAGGAGGATCGCTTGAGCCCAGGAGTTTGAGGTTGCTGTGAGCAAGGCTGACACCATGGCACTCACTCTAGCCTGGGCAATTAAGCGAGACTCTGTCTCAAAAAAAAAAAAAAAAAAAAAAGAGACAGGGTCTCGCCCTGTTGCACAGGCTGGAGTACAGTAGTGCCATCATAGCTCGCTACGGCCTCAAACAATCCTCCTGCCTCAGCCTCTCAAGTAGTTGGGACTACAGGTTATGCCACCACACCCAGCTGATGCTTAATTTTTTGTAGAGATGGGGTTTCACTATGCTGCCAGGGCTGGTCTTGAACTCTTGGCCTCAACTGATCTTCCCACTTCAGCCTCCCAAAGTGTTGGGATTACTGGCATGAGCCAGCACGCCTAGCCTCAGATCATGTAAAATAAAATGGAAACAAACTCCACAAGTCAGCAAGAGAAGTCTGCAGAGAGGAGTGCTCCAAAGCTGTCCTTGGTTAGCATCATGTTTGTCCCAGGAAGGAAGGACAATTGTACCCAGGAAGAAAACTCCTGCTCACCAAGGAGGAGTCTGAGTCCAGAGACGGGAGCTGGTCTTTGACAGCCTCGAGGATGGCGTCCCAGGGCCCCACCTGGGAGGCCCAGGCAGAGCGAGGTGAGGGTGCTGCATCTTTGTCTTTGGATGCCATGAGGGCCTAGGCTCGCAGATGCCTCCTCAGTGCGCCATCATCCAGGGAGCCCTGCGGAGCACACGGGGTGAGGTAAGGGAGTCCAGGCAGCAAGGGCAGGAGAGCGAGGGCTGCCTTTTCAAAGCCTCCCCCAGCCATAGGAGGCGAAAGACTGGCAGACCTCGACTCCTACCCCAGCTTCCTTCTGGTTCCGCAAGCTCCTGTAACTGAGTGCCAGGCACTCTGTGTGTCTGTGTAGTAGAGCCTGTACAGCATGTATATAATGGCATATGTAATATACAGATACACGTATTGATGTATGACACACACATGATATGTAGAGGATATGTAGAATGATATGTGTAGATGACATATAATGATATATGGATATTATATATCACAATAACATAATCCGATTATCGCCATTTTGTAGGCTTAGGTTAGTAAATGGCAAAGATAGAATCTGAATCAGTTAGGGGGAATTTCAAACCCCATTACCCTTTTCTGCCCCTTACAAAAGAACAGATGAGAGGCATTTTGGAGTCACCACTCACCTTATACCCTTGGCCCCTTATACCCAAGCACTGCGCCAGCCCCCACCTTTGTATCTCAGAGTCTAAAAGCAGATGGTGCTGTTCCTCAGGGGCCAGGGGGCTTGTGGGATGTGGGCTGACTGCATGCAGAGCCAATGTCTGGAGAACCTTTACAGCCTGAGGGCCACGGACCTATAAAATGAGGAAGCAGTGCTGCCCTGCCTTGGCCCAGCCCCCACTGGCACTGGCTTTGCACTCAGCTCCCCTCACTCCAAGTCAGGGCAGCAGCAGGGGCTTTTGGGACCGAGGGCAGATGCTTGGTGCATCCTGAACTGGGAGCAGTGCGGTGGGGACACATCTGGTACACGACCAGCGGATGTTTTTTGTAACTGGGGTTCCCTTCTGCAATTCAGGGCACAGTGTTTGATAGGGCAACAAAATCGCCGGGGTGAAGGGGACCACCAGAGACGCTGATAGTTCTTCAGGAGGACAATGCAATAGGGCAGGGAAAGGCATTACCAGCAGAGGGAAGTGCGTGTACAATGGCTCAAAGGAGTGAAAAATGCCCGACACGTTTGAAGGAAGGTGTCAGTTGCTGGCATCTGCGGTGAAAACGGGCTGGACAATGACGGGTCCTGAAGGCCAAGTTGAGGAGCTCTGCTCATCCAGCAGGCGGGGTCGCGGTCGGCGGTCCAGTCCGAGCTGCGGCCCGTTAGCCCCGCCCCGCCCCGCCCCGCCTGCCAGGAGGCAGCCGGTTGTTATGGCAACCAGACGCCAACGGCTTTCTGGGTCGTGCTTTTAAAACCTAAAGCTGGGAGACAGGAAAGCCTACTGCCCTTCCTCGCCCCCCACGCCCAGTCTCTGTTTTCCTCCGGCCCGTCCGACTCCTGACGTTTGTCTCCACAGCTGCGGCAGGCCCGAGGCCACTCACCGCGGGCCTCCGCCTCCACTCCCCGCGCGGTCCTGCCGGGCTATAAACAGCCTCCAGCGCGTCACTCGGGCCGATTACTGAGGCCGTCACCGCCTGAGACCCCCGTCAGCGGAACATGACGTTACTGGGCCGCCGGCCGCCCTCTCTTCTGCTCCCCTTTCGGGACTTGGCGCGTCCTGCCTCTGTTGCAACAGGATTGGTTCCTCTTGCCAGTGGGGCGGGACAGGGAGAGAAATCCCTGCTTATTGGCTACCGCGGGCATCACTCAGCGAGCTGGGCAAACTGACCGGAAGATCGGGGTGCCAGACGGGCGAATTCCACGGCGCCGGGTTGCTACCCCGGCGTGGACCTGCGAGCGTCCCGGCGTGCCCCGCGCCCTCCCACAACCACTTCCGGGGCGGCAGCCAGGCCGCGGGGGCCGGGCGCTGTGGCCGCGCGGGTGTGCGCGCGGGGCCCGGGGGCGGTGGCCCGGCGAGGGAGCGCGGCAGCGGCTCAAGGGCGGCCCGAGGCCTGAGGCCCAGCGCAGGTAGGCTCCGTGGCGTCCGGGCCCCGCCAGGTGCCAGCACCTGCTGCCCGCCTGGGCCCGGCCCTCGGGCGTCCGACCCTTCGCTTGCTCGCCGCGTGGCTCGATGACTCCGAGCCTCCGCTTCTGTAAGTGTGGAGCGGGGACGGTAACGCCCTGCGCACTGCAGGGTCGGTGTGGGGACGCCTGCGAGGGAGGCGTCGAGAAGCGTCTGTGGCTGTGTGTGCTCGGGCTGTTGGCTGGGGACCCGCCACGGGGCCTGTGAGCAAGCTTTGCGACACCCCAGTCTCTGCTGCAGTTCGGGGTGGCCCTAACTCCCCATGCCCGGGCCAAACTTCCTCCGTGGGCGTGGCAGTGGCCACCAGCATCGCTTTTTTTGTTTGTTTTTTAGTTAAAATTTATTTTAAAGGCAACGTAGCATTTTACAAAATTGATGGAAACAAAAGGTAAAAGTGGAAAGTAAACTATCTCATCCCCAATGCTACTTCCTGAAGATAAATTCTGGAAGTGAAATGCAAAAAGTTTCTACATGTATGCAGATATATGCATGAGTAGAATGGTCATTTCGTTAACGTATTTCCCATCGTTGGGGAGTGTTTGTCATGTGGCAGGATGATAAAGGAAATCATAGTAGCTTTGTAGTTTCCTGGCGTTCGAGTTCTCACTCCATAAGCTCCTGGAGGTTGGGTCTGGTTCTGATTGTTCCTCAGATCTTTGGGGGTGTCAGACATGTGAGTGCCCAATAAATGGAAAGAGAACGTGGGCTCCACCCTGGGGGAGGCCTTGGGAGTAGGAGAGACATGCCCAAGGAAGGCCTGAGGGATGTATTGGAAGGGACCCTGAGCTGACACTCAGCTTATGTGGATTCTTATCAAGGCTCTGTTGGCCAGGACTGTTCAGGGAGAGGGCTGGTTATCTCAGGCTCTACCAGCTGAAGAGGGGGTAGTCCCGGAAGCGGGGCTTTATACCCACCATTACTGCCTGTCAGACCCACACACTCACCAAAGGCCTGCAAAGTCTTTGCCCCCCCCCCCCCAGTTGTGGCTTGTTTCTTTGGCCATCTTGGCTGTCACCTGGGGCTTGGAAGCATTCTTTAGTAGAAAGTGAGGTTCTAATGGCATCTATAAACTATCACAGTACTTTTAGATCATGTGAATGTGACAAGGCCGCCTTTGTTTTCTTATTTGCTCCCTTCTTCTACACTTTTTCCTGTCACTCCTAGACCTTAGGATCCTGCCAGGAAGCTAATGACTTGGCTTTGATTTGGGTAGGATTCCTGGTGTGCCATTACTGGTATTTTCCGCATGGCAAGGAAAGTGTCACCTCACCAATTTACCAGCCTATCCTGCTTCCCCCCTTATCATGTCTCCCACTTTCAAGGAATGCATGGGTAGGTTCCTGTTCAGTTGGCATTTGCTGAGTACCACCAGCCACATCCTGGTGTCTGTGTTGGGGGCTGTCTTTGCATTTTTTTCAAAAACTTTATATAAAATTTATATACAGTGAAATTAATTTTGGTGTCTAGGTCTTTGGGTTTTGATAAATGCATAGAGTCATGTATTACCACCACAGTCAAGATAGAGAACAGGTCCATCACCCCAAAAATTTCCTCTGCTACCCCTTTGGGCTCCCCAACCCTATTCCTTGGAACTGCTGTTGGGACCTCCACCCCTTTAGTTTTGTCTTTTCTAGAATGTCATAAAGGAAATTACACAGCAGGCAGCCTTTTGAATGATCTCTTCCATTTAGCATAATGCGTTTGAAATAGTTTCTTGTTTGGTGTTTATTGCTGTGTAACATTGTATGGATGTACCACCATAGTTATCCATTCTTCCGTGTTTTTTTTTTTTTTTTTTTTTTGAGACAGGGTCTCACTTTGTTGCCCAGGCTAGAGTGAGTGCTGTGCCATGGCATCAGCCTAACTCACAGCAACCTCAAACTCCTGGGCTCAAGCAATCCTACTGCCTCAGCCTCCGGAGTAGCTGGGACTACAGGCATGCGCTACCATGCCCGGCTAATTTTTTCTATATATATTAGTTGGCCAATTAATTTCTATTTATAGTAGAGACGGGGTCTCACTCAGGCTGGTTTCGAACTTTTGACCTCAAGCAATCTGGCTGCCTCAGCCTCCCAGAGTGCTAGGATTACAGGTGTGAGCCACTGCACCTGGCCCTTCCATGTGTTTTAACACCAGCTGTGAGATAACATGGCCAAGTTAGCCAGTGAGGAACTGGGGTTGGAGATGCTAAGTAGCAGAGCTGAATTTTGATCTAACCCTCAGTCTAGGATTCTTTCTCAACAAACCTAGGAGCTGATTTGATCAAATGACCCAGTTGGCATTTCTTTACTGCCCATCTGAGAGGTTTTCAGGCTTCTAGAGTTCCTAGAGAATGCCCTTTTGGAATCCGGGGCCTGTGGATGTAAGAAGGAAAATGGACACTGCAGTTAATGACTCACCACGCATCCTCCTCTTTTTCTGCCTGGTGTCAAGCTCACCAGCCTTAGCATGATGGAGCTACCCAGACCATACACTATTTAACTGAAGAACATTGTCTAAGTCAGTCCCAGGGTTGACTGCATTGCATAGCAATCTGATAGGTTAGTGACGCAGCAGCCCACAGAGGGTTGGAGTATGACTAGCCCGTTCATGCCCTGGAACAACGGGAAGGAAAGACCTAACCCCTGGGCCTCCCTCCGCAGTGATGTCTGAGCTCAGCGATGAGGCCAGCGAGCCGGAACTCCTGAACCGCAGCTTATCCATGTGGCACGGGCTGGGGGCGCAGGTCAGCAAGGAGGAGCTGGACGTGCCCTTGGACCTTCACACAGCCGCGTCCATCGGCCAGTATGAAGTGGTGAAGGAATGTGTGCAGCGGTAAGAGATCCTGGGGAACTTCCTTCTCTCACATTTTAAGTAGCATCTCAGTGGCTTCAGACCCCATGCGATGGGGCTTCGCACACAATTGTACATGTTTCATATACGTGGGGTGGGTTAACCTGCTTACTTCAGGCAGTTGTCAGCAATGATTTGTGCTGGGCACTGACAAGGAAGGCAGTTTTTTGGAAGGCAGTTTTTCTAGGAAGAAAAAAGGTGATTTAAACTTTAATCATAGGCTTATAAACATTAATTTATAGTTTACTTTAACCAGAGTAATTTTATGATTTTCACTGATTGCAGAAATGCTAAAACAAACAAACAAAACAAAAATAATGCTAGAAAGTGATGATCCTGGCCTTCTTTCCCTGGAGGGTTTATTTGATCCCTCTTTTGCCACAAAGGTGGAGAGAGGCCGGCTTTTAGCTCCCCTCTGGGGGTGGCCTCCCAACCTCACTGCCCACTTGCTGTTTTACTAATCTGTATAGGAATAGTAAGTCCCAATACAACGAAAAGCCCATGGCAGGGCCCGTGGCTGCGTCTTGCTCATAGTACAATGTGATACTTAAAGTAATTTTTGGAACAGGGATCCTCTCCTTACCTCCACTCCTTTGTGCACCGCCATATTTTATGCTTTCTCTGTTTCTCATTTCTCATTTGGTAACTTGGGGCAACGATTTCTGTCCATACCGCTGTGTGCCTTCTCCAGTTCCTGGTGAGCCAAAGAAAGCCTCGTTGAAGCCCCAGGTCTCTGGTTCCCAAGTCATAGGCCCTTACTTAGAGATACCTGGCCAGCGGGGTACCAGCGTGCCCTGGGAAAGGGTAATCTGTGGCGCTCCTGGAGGTACGCAGTCAGCACGTCCCTTCACAGGCTCACCAGGACCGCTGTTGTGACTCTGCTCCTTTGGAGTGCTCAGCCTCTCAAAGCTTCGGGTGTCCTGCTGTTAATAAATTACGTAGTCCAGAATGACTCCTCGGAGGAGCAGAGGGGAAGCAAGTGTTTGACGGGGGATTTTGACACTAGCTGAGATGGAGGCTTGCTGACAGTAAGCACAGACCGGGGCCAGAGGGAAGTTGGAAGCATCAAAGGGAGGATTGGGGGTGAAGGGGAGGCAAGAGAGCCTCAGAGAGATGCTTTGCTGTTGTGTAGAGGAAAGCAGTATAGGGATGAACTGGGTCCATTCAGGTTAATTCCAGGAGGCGTCCCCTCATGGCTGCCCTGGCCAGTAGCTGCCACTGCACTCCTGCTAGGATCAGGACCTTCTGGAACGGCTGCCTAGGCATGCATCCCAGAGTCAGTAGAAGATGCTAGTGAATGGAGCAATTGCCCGGTATAGTTTAATGTGTGCATCCTATGAGAGGCACAGATTGCGTGGCTTGGTGGTCAGTTGTTGCTGTCACCAGAGGCAAGGATCATGGAAGAGTTGGCCTGTGAGGCGTTAACTGTGCAATATGCCCCTGGGAGTGGATGTTATTTTAAAATGTAACTCCCTACTCTAATCCCAAAGTCTGGGCTGGGAAGCCCACATTTTTATTTTCTTGTAAGAAAATGTATTTTCAGAATTTTAATGGAAATACAGGATTCTTTGGTAACAAATTTGTTAAGAATATTTCTGTAGGGTGAGGTAACAAAGGAGAAATCAGTGGGACTTGTCCATCGTTGGAGTCCCTTCCTCTCTCCTTGTTCCCCCTCTCCACCCAGCAGTAGACTAGCAGACTTGGGTCACTACGTGGTAGGTGGTCAAGACTCGGGTCAGGGTTCTTAGCCTTAGTTGCTGATGGTCTGGGCTGGAGCATTTTTTTGCCCTTTGCTGTGGGTGGCCATCCTGTGCACTGCAGGATGTTTAGCAGCATCCCTGGCCTCCACCTGCTAAATGCCAGTAGCTCTTCCCTCCCCAGGTAGGATAACCAAACATGTCTCCAGACTTCTCCAAACAGCCCCTGGTTTAGTACCATCTAGCTAGCTGCTGGTATGAAAGAAGAGAGTTGAATTGCTGGTCTTGGGCTAAGAGGAGGGCAGATGAGATCATGAAATCAGGAGGGAGACAAAGGCTAAGGCTTTTGCAAAGGCAGTTATACAAGCAACTGTAAGCATTTGCCTGCCTGCCTGCCCCCCACCCTAGTGACATCCAGGGTGGCAGATAACTTCTGCTTCCTGTCAACTTGTTCAACTGGGCCTGGACTTGCCACCAGCTCTGGTAAACCCTGCGTGTGAGATGGCTGGGCGTGTCTAGCATATCTTGCATTTGTTTAGGAGAGAGTTAGATTTGAATAAGAAGAATGGTGGTGGCTGGACCCCGCTGATGTATGCCTCCTACATTGGACACGATACCATCGTGCACCTGCTGCTCGAGGCAGGGGTGAGTGTGAATGTGCCGACCCCGGAAGGGCAGACTCCACTGATGCTGGCCTCCAGCTGTGGCAACGAGAGCATCGCCTACTTTCTCCTCCAGGTGAGCTACGAGGGGACTCAGGCCCAGAAACCTGAGGGGCTCCCCCAGCCACTCTGACAGACGTGAACCACTGCAGGCCATAGCGTGCGTGTGTGCTCGTGTAATCGCTTCTGATTCTTTCAGCGTCACGGCCTGGAGGGCGCCTGCCCTGCGCAGAGGAGACGAGGCTGTAACACACGTTCTGTGTTCTCTTGAAGCAAGGTGCTGAACTAGAGATGAAGGACATTCAAGGCTGGACTGCCCTCTTCCACTGCACCAGTGCCGGGCACCAGCAGGTGGTCAAGTTCCTTTTGGACAATGGAGCAAATGCCAACGTGAGGTGATCACCACATCTTTTGTGGCCATAGGAGTGGGCCGGTTCTCTTCTAACGCTAAGAAGGGCAGCTCTAGGCAGCTGACCAGAGTTCAGGGCCACCCCTGTGTCAGCATGAGAGCTTCTAGACAAAGGGGTGGAATGGACAGAGTCCCACCCAGGCTCAGAACTTTTCACCTATCTTCCAGGTGACCTTGGGTGCATCTCTTCAGGCCCTCAGAGCTTCATTTTGTTTATCTGACAACCAGGAATAGCTGTGCCCACGTCACAGAGCTATTAAAAGAGTTACATGTGTCATAGGCCAGGAGCAGGCCATAGCACATGGCTTTTAAATGACACAAATTAAGTGCTAATTCCTTCCTTTCTCTTACCTTTTGTATGTATCAGGTGAGGTGATGCTTTGAAAACCATCATGAATTTTATTTATTATTATTATTTATTTATTTATGTTTAATTTTTTGAGAAAAGATCTCACAGTGTTGCCTGGACTGGTCTTGAACTTCTAGGCTCAAGCAACACTCCTGGCCTCAGCCTCCCGAGTAGCTGTGGGTAGCTGGGACTATAGGTGTGCATTACCGTGCTGGGCTCCAACCATGAGTTTTATAAGCTGGAAGTGATATTATTGTCTAAAGCATGTCATGATAATAATCTCCTTTCAACACAGCAGGTACCAACACAGCATCCACCTGATACTGTGCACAGCCCCCTGGCTAATGCTATCTGTTGTACGACACATCATAATTTTTTATGCCACTAGGAAAGAAAGAAAATGCTACTTCTGGGAGGCTGAGGCAGGAGGATCGCTTGAGGTCCGGAGTTTGAGACCATCCTGTGCAAGACCGAGACCCCGTCTCTACTAAAAAGGAAAGAAATTAATTGGCCAACTAAAAATATATATAGAGAAAAAATTAGCTGGGCATGGTGGCGCGTGCCTGTAGTCCCAGCTACTTGGGAGGCTGAGGCAGGAGGATTGCTTGAGCCCAGGAGATTGAGGTTGCTGTGAGCTAGGTTGACACCACGGCACTCTAGCCGGGCAACAGAAGTTAGACTGTCTCAAAAAAAAAAAAAAAAAGAAAGAAAATGCTACTTATTAAAAGTCAACTTACCTGTTGATTTAAAGACACAACTTCAGAGATGTTAAAATGTGAAAATGTATATCTTAGAATGGATTAAAAGCAGCACTTAGGCCGGGCGCGGTGGCTCACGCTTGTAATCCTAGCACTCTGGGAGGCCGAGGTGGGCGGATTGCTCAAGGTCAGGAGTTCAAAACCAGCCTGAGCGAGACCCTGTCTCTACTATAAAAATAGAAAGAAATTAATTGGCCAACTAATACATATATATATATAAAATTAGCCGGGCATGGTGGCTCGTGCCTGCACTCACTCTAGCCTAGGCAAGAAAGTGAGACTCTGTCTCAAAAAAAAAAAAAGCAGCATTTAGCATGGGTCCTGACTTCTAGACCAGCATGAACAAGGAAGGGTTGGGTAGCCCTCTAAACACAGCGCTGAGTCAGTGATAAGCAAACGCCAAAGCTAAGATGCAGGTACTAACCTTACCACAGTCAGTCAGCACTGGAGCTTCAGGAGGGCTTCGTGGAGGATGCTGAATTCGAAAGCCAGGATTTGGATAGGTAGGTCAGAGGCATTAGCTCTCTGTGAGGAGTGAAGAGCCAGAGCTGCTTTATGAGCATGACTGAAGTAGAGGTGATAGCAGGTAGGAACAGCCCAGAAGGAGGGAAGACAGGGAGACAGAGCTGTCTTCAGGACAAAAGGGCAGTGCTGGAATAAACCCCAGAAAAGTTAATGAAGCTGATGTATTAACTTTTCTTATCTTGCCTCATTATTCTTAGGGAAGAGAGAGACCTCTCTATACCTAGGGGTAGGGGGTGGGTACATGGGCCAGGTTTTGTCTTCAGCAGGGCGTTTGTGCCTGGCAGAACTTCTCTCTGCTAACCATTGACTGTGGCTGTTGTCTTGCAGGGAGCCAATATATGGATTTACTCCTCTGATGGAAGCAGCTGCTGCTGGTCATGAAATAATCGTGCAGTATTTTCTGAATCACGTAAGTGACCCTGTTTATTAGTTTGTGATTTAGTCACAGCAAATGAGGAATCATATTACTGAAGTGTAAACTACAACAGAATTTTCTTTTACACAAAAAATAACTGCTCTTCATTTGTTTATTCAATACATTTTCATTGAGTGTCTGTTGATGCCAAGTGTTGAGTGGTGATTAGGCATTAGAGGTACCGTGGTAAGAATAGATACCTCTTCTTGTAATAATTTGGAAAATACTATTATTTCAAAAGTGTAGTTTTGAAAAAAAAAAAAAAATTTGACCCTTGTGACATTTTTGAAAAAAAAGTGTAGGAAAATATTTTAAATAGTAAATAGCACTCATAATCTCATCACTTAGAAACATATGGAATAAGAAAGCAGACATCGTCTTTTTCAAGCTTCTCTTGCTGCTCCCCAAGCTACCCTCTTGGTTTGATAAAGAGCTCCCCAGGACTTTTCCTCTGCTGTTCAAAGCTGTGTTTATAGATAACTGCATGCACACTGCTTTTTTTTTTTTTTTTTTGAGACAGAGTCTCGCTTTGTTGCCCAGGCTAGAGTGAGTGCCATGGCATCAGCCTAGCTCACAGCAACCTCATACTCCTGGGCTCAAGCAATCCTCCTGCCTCAGCCTCCCGAGTAGCTGGGACTACAGGCATGTGCCACCATGCCCGGCTAATTTTTTCTATATATATTAGTTGGCCAATTAATTTCTTTCTATTTATAGTAGAGACGGGGCCTCGCTCTTGTTCAGGCTAGTTTCGAACTCCTGACCTTGAGCAATCTGCCCGCCTCGGCCTCCCAGAGAGCTAGGATTACAGGCATGAGCCACCGTGCCCGGCCTGCTTTTTGTTTTGAATAAACGAGGGGTTCTGTATATTTTTGTTCTGTAACTTTTTAAAAAATGACTTAATATACCATAGATGTCTTATTGTACAGTATTCCATGTATACTGTGTCATAATTAATAAATTTCTTATTAATAGAAATTTCATTTCCAACATTTTGCAATTATAAACAGTGCTCCAGGGATTATCCTTTTATACACAGCTTTGGTACACTTGCAGTTATTTTTGTATGTTGTATTTCTACAAGAAAGGCATTGCTGGTGCTCACATTTTAAATGTAATAGGCCCAGGTCAGCTGGGCACAGTGGCTCACACTTCTAACCCTAACACTTTGGGAGACTGAGGCAAGAGGATCACTTGAAGGCAGGAATTCAAGACTAGCCTGGGTAACATAGTGAGACCCGATCTTCACCAAAAAAAAAATTTAATAGGTCCTAATAAAAAGATAATTAAATTAAAAGACAAAAGACAGGCAGAGGGTCTGAATAGACATTCTGCAAAGAAAATAAACAAATGGTGAATAAGCACATGAAAAAATGCTTGCACAATTGTTGGTATGGAGTCCCTGTGTTGTGTAAATCTTCTCTATAAAAAAAAAATTTAGAAATAAAAATTAGCTGGGTGTGGTGATATGTACCTGTAAGTCCCAGCTTTTCCAGAGGCTGAGGCAGGAGGTTCGCATGAGTCCAGGAGTTTGAGGTTGCAGTGACCTATGATGACCCCACTGTACTCCAGCCTGGGCAACAGAGTGAGACTCTCTCTCAATGAAAAAGAAAAAGAAAAAATCCTTGACAGCATTAGTCACCAGACAGAGTGACATGCAAATCATAATTAATAGGGTCTCTATAATGAAAAGAACAGACAATAACAAGTATTAGTGAAGATGTAGAGAAATTAGACCCTTCACATGCTGCTGAGGGGAATAGTATGATAGTGTAGCCTCTTTGGAAAACAGTCTGGCAGTTCCTCAAACAGTTACACCTAGAGTTACCATAGAACCCAGCGATTCCATTCCTATATATATACCCAAGAGGACTGAAAACATGTCCACACAGAAACTTGTACACAAATGTTCATAGCAGTATTATTCATGGTAGCCAAAAAGTGGAAACAATCTAGATGGATGGCTATCTACTCATGAATGCATAAATAAAATGTATATCTTTTTTTTTTTTTTTTTTTTTTTGAGACAGAGTCTCGCTTTGTTGCCCAGGCTAGAGTGAGTGCCGTGGTGTCAGCCTAGCTCACAGCAACCTCAAACTCCTGGGCTCAAGCGATCCTGCTGCCTTAGCCTCCCGAGTAGCTGGGACTACAGGCATGTGCCACCATGCCCGGCTAATTTTTTCTCTATATATATTAGTTGGCCAATTAATTTCTTTCTATTTTTATAGTAGAGAGAGGGTCTCGCTCTTGCTCAGGCTGGTTTTGAACTCCTGACCTCGAGCAATCCGCCTGCCTCGGCCTCGGCCTCCCAGAGTGCTAGGATTACAGGCGTGAGCCACTGCACCTGGCCAACAAAATGTGTATCTATACAAGAGAATATTATGAAGCCATAAAAAGGAATGAAGCCCTAAACATGCTGCAGCATGAATGAACCATGAAAACATTAGGCTCAGTGGAAGAAGCCAGACAAAAGACACATAGCATGATCCCATTCCTGTGGAATGTCCAGGAAAAGCAGAGCTGTGGAGATAGGAAGTAGATTAGTGTTTGGGGTGAGAGGGAAGAATAGGAAGACTGGGGAGGGAGTGATGGCTGAAGGGTACAGGATTTCTTTTTCGGGTGATAAAAATGTTCTAAAATTGATTGTGGTGATGGTTGCACAGTTCTGTGAACATACTAGAAGCTACTGACTTATATAGTGTGACTGGGTGAATTGAATGGTGTATAAGCAGTATCTCGATAAAGCTGCTACAGGGGAATATTCCATCCTAACAAATTCCTGCTGACAAGGTTGTTTCTGTTGTCCTTCCCTCCACTAATGTATGAAGGTGCCCATTTTCTCACATCTTCATCAGCCCTGGATGTTAAATTAGTCTTTTAAGTTTTTGGCAATCTGGTGAGAGAATTATAACATCTTATTTTGGTTTGTACTTATTAAATGGTTGAACATTTTACAATATATTTGTTGGTCATTTGTATTTTATGAATTGTCTCTTTGTTTTCAGCCCAAGTTTCTATTGGATAGTTTTTTTTTTCTCACTTTTTGGTAGGAACTTTTTGAATAATGAAATTTGAACATGGTATCTCTTTTAAAAAAAGAATTTGGAAACAGAACACGCACATGGTAAACAAGCAGATGAGGCAGAAGGGAGTGTTGTGGGCCTGCCTCCCTCCCCTGTGCCTGGGTCTCCTTGGTCCCCTCCCCAAGGAAGTGTCTGCACAGGCCCTTTGCATTTATACCCACAGGCGTGTGTCTGGCCCTACAGGAAACTGCTCCCACCTTGCTTTCTTCTCATACTTAACAATCATGGAGATTATTCTATGTCAGCATGTAAATAGCTCTCTCTTTTCTTTCTTTTGTGGTGGCATAGTATCCCCCTGTAGGATGAATCAGAGTTTCCAAAACAGTGGTCTAAATGTAGCATTCAGTCATTGCCAGCCATTGGCTGTTCTGCCCAGCACAGTGCAGAACATCAGAACATCTTTGCACATATGTCTATAAACACATGTGCAACCACATCTGTGTGGTACAGTACTAAAGGGAGACATTTTGGGTAAAGTATAAGCACAGTCTCAACATGGATGTTGCCAAATTGCCATCCAGAGAGCGAGTTGTACCATCTTACATTCCCACAGAGGTAAGAATTATGCATCTGAAATTATGAAGATAGTATAAACAACAACAAAGAACAGAGGATAGTGCAGCTCACCTGCATGGATCCAGTGCCTGTGCTTGACACGTGTAACATTTTGCCTTATTTGCCTCAGCTTGTCTGCTTTTTTTTTAAAGGACACAATAGAAATCCCCTTTGTAGCCCTTCTTGACCCCATCCACCCGTCCTCTTCCAGAGGTAACCTCTCAAGATGTTGGTGTGTACCTTTCCTGTCCATGACATTATAATTACATACTATGTGTCCTTAATGTATGGACTTGTTTTGTAATTTTTAAAGCTTTATACAAATAACATATCAGGCCAACACTGTGAGTGGCTCACACCTGTAATCCCAGCGCTTTGGCAGGCCAAGGCAGAAGGATTGCTTGAGGCCAGGAGTTTGAGACCAGCCTGGGTAACATAGTGAGACTCCGTCTCTACAAAAATTAAAAAATTAGCCAGGCATGGTGGCACACACTTGTAGTCCCAGCTGCTTGGGAGGCCGAGTTGGGAGGATCTCTTGAGCCCAAGGAGTTTGAGGTTGCTGTGAGCTAGGCTGATGCCACGGCACTCTAGCCGGGGCAACAGAGTGAGACTCTGTCAAAAAAAAAAAAAAAAAAAAGGAAAGCATATCAGAAAACGAGAAACTTTAGGTCTTTTATCCATTGTGCATATTACTGTTTGTTTATGGTTAAAACCTGTAGGTTCCTGCTATCAAACTAGAACATAGCTTTTAAGGCTGAAGATTTTATAGCTGATTTCTAACCAGAACTCTGGAAAGTGGGATGGAGGGGAGGTTCCAGAAAGTTAAGCTCAGTGGGCTCTCATAAAAATGTACTTTGTTCCTACTAGAGAGATGTATGGTAACCACTTTCTGTATTGGACCTAAGACCATCGGTTGATAATGGTTTTACAAAGTAGGGGAAAAAAAGACATATAAATATTTATTATTCAAGTGGTGCATACTTGCTACAAATAAGTTAGAAAATACAGTGAAGCAAAAAGAAAGCAGAAGTCACTGCTCATCCCATCCTCCAGAGATAGCACATTAACGTTAACACGTCGTTGAGTGTCCTATGAGTGTCCTCGTGTTCACAGTGCACATTTGAAGTCAAAGAGGAGTCACGCCATACAGATGTTCTGTAATCTGATTTTTTCTCTTTATGGTGCCGTGTGCCCACCTGTCCGTGTTGCTGCACATCCACCCCTGCGTAAATAGGCAGGAGGGCTCCATTTTCTAGATACACTCTCACTCAGCTCACTAATTCCCATTTTTAGCTTCTTTCTGATTCTTACTGTGCTAAATGCTACAGTGAAAATTCTGAATTTTAGTAGATATCCTGGATTATTTCCTTAGGTTAAATTTTTGGAAGATGAATTGCTAGATCAAAGGGTGAATACATTTTTTTGTTTTGTTTTGTTTTGTTTTAAAGAGTCAGGGTCTTGCTCTGTTGCCCAGGCTGGAATGCTGTGGTGGGATCATAGTTCACTACAACCTCCAAGTCCTGGGCTCAAGCAATCCTCCTGCGTCAGCCTCCCTCGTAGCTGGGACTATAGGTATGCACCACCACACCCGGCTAATTTTAAATTTTTGTAGAGATGGGGGTCTCACTACATTGCATGGACTAGTCTCGAACTCTGGGCTCAAGTGATCCTCCAGCATGGGCCTTCCTAAGTGCTGAGATTACAGGAGTGAGCCACTGCGCCTGGTCAGATGGTTGGGTCAGAAGCTGTGCACGATGGCTGATTTGCCCTCCTACTTTCAGCTATGGACTGCATGGTTGAAGCTTTTAAATTAGAAAACTTAATGGGCTTTTCCAGTTTCAAAAGGAAACATGCTTATGGTAGTACATTTAGAAAATACAGAAGATTAGAAAAATCCCTATCATCTTACTGCTTAAAAATAATATTAACATTTTCAGCATGTTTCCTTACAGTATTGTTTTCTATGCACTTTTTTGTTTTGTCTTGTTTTGCTGTTGTAATGTATATATAGTTTTGTATCATGATCCTTTTATAAACTTGATTATACAACTGTTTGTAAATATCACCATTTATTGCAGTAATATAGCTGACTCTATAATATAGTAATATAGCTCATCCTCCTTGAGCATTTGTCTCCAGATTTTCATTTTTGCAAATATGTTGTGCTAAACATCTTTGTGCATAAAAGCTTTCACCGTACTTAGGAGTATTTTCTTAGAATGGAGTCACATAGGTGGAATTGTGCTGAAAGACTATGAATACATTTTAGAGCTTTGGATAAAGGTGACCAAATTCTGTTTCAGAGGGTGGTGCTTTCATTCTGACTAGGTGTAGAAGGCTGCTGCTTTAACGAACCGTTGTCTCCAGCTCTCTCTGTGTGAAGAGAGTGAAGTGAGTGGGACACAAGCCTGGTGCAGAAGGTGAAGGCTGGGCTCTCTGCATGGTGGCCGCCACTCCCCCGCCAAGCGAGATCATGAACCTGTTAGGCAGAGTGTCGAAGGCCAGGAGCTGTTGCCCCTGCCCAGACCCTAGAACCCCACCCCACTTATCCTTGTCATTGAGAAGAGAGCGAGAGCAAAACTTGTGGTTGTGATCCAAAGGAGCCTGCCCCTCTCTCTCTCAGAGATGCCTTTCCTCACCCAGGGCAGGTGCACAGAAGCTTACACGCTTCCTTTTCTTACCCCGAGTCAGCAGCCCGGGAAGTATGGGTGCCCTGAAGGAGAGCGCCCTAACCCTTTCTTTGTGGACATTTACAGGGAGTCAAAGTGGACACGAGAGACCATAGTGGAGCCACAGCCCGGATGCTGGCCAAGCAGTATGGACACATGAAGATCGTGGCCTTGATGGACACTTACTCACCCTCTCTGCCCAAGAGCCTCTATTGGAGCCCAGGTACCTGTGTCTATCAGCTGTGTCTACCCTGAGTGTTAGGGGCACCAGGGGAGAAAGACGCCCCCTTCCCCCTTCCTGGTTTCCACCTGCTCCCCTGAGATTTGTCTCTGACATGCCTGCTGGGAGACCATCTCTGCCTCCCCCTGCTGACTCCATGTGTGGTCAAGGTTGAGGCCTCTGGTCTAACAGAAGAGAGAGGCAGTTGTTAGACAGGTACAGTGTAGAGTGGTACCTATGTGTGAAAACACGCACAGGATGCAGGAATTGGTGCCCATGGGAAGGAGGGGGGTTGGGAAGGGAGGGAGACTTCACTGGAGGGGGGTGTCTCTTCTTATTTTTATTTTTTTACTTTGCCTATGGTGTTATGTTTTAGTTTTATATAGTCAAATTTATTAATCTTTTTTTTATATTCATAAAATAAATTTAGCTAATCTTTCCTGTATTGTTCCAATTTTAGTAAATGTGCTGCCGAAGCAAGCCCCAAATTTATTAATCTTTATTGCCTCTGGATTTTGAGTTGGAGAAAATCATTCCCAAGGCCCTTGTACAAGAATTCACTCAGATTTTCTTCTAATACTTACATGGTTTCAGTTTTTACATTTAGATCTCTGATCCATTTACACTTTATTTTCATATATGGTGTGAGGTATGGATCCACTTTTATCTTTTTCCAAATGGTTACATAGTTGTCTTGGTATCAGTTATTTAAAAATCCATCTTTGATCTAGTGTTCTGAGATGCCATACTTATCACATACTATATTTCTATTTATACTTGAGTCTTTTCCTGAACTTTAATTCCATTGATCTGTCTGTATTCATGCACCAAAGCTATGCTGTTTTGATCATAGAGGCTTTTTGTAGTATGTTTTACAATCACGTAGGGCAAGTCCCCATCATAGCTTTCCTCCTCTTTTTCACTGTTTCCCAAGCTATTGCTTATTTTTCTGTTTGAACTTGAATATTAACTTGTCTAGCTTCTTCTTAAGAACAGAGTGTGCATATTTTTATTGATAATTGTGGTAAATTTCTAAATTAACTACATGTTGTTGAGTTGTCCTATCTAAGAACAAGGTATCTCTTTTTGTTCCAGTGTACTTTGGGTCTCATAGGAAGGTGTCAGATTTTTCCTCATATACATTTTGCATGTAACGTAAATTTATTTCTAAGTATATGATCATATTTGTTGCTCTGATAAGTGGAATTTTCTCTACTATTATATCCTTTGCTTATTGTTAGTGTGTATGAAGGCAATTGACTTCTCTAAACTGATTTTATATTCTGCTACTTTACTGAATTCTTTTTTTTCTTGTTTTTTTTTTTTTTGTTTGTTTGTTTGTTTGTTTTGAAACAGAGTCTCACTTTGTTGCCCAGGCTAGAGTGAGTGCCATGGCATCAGCGTAGCTCACAGCAACCTCAAACTCCTGGGCTCAAGCAATCCTCCTGCCTCAGCCTCCCAAGTAGCTGGGACTATAGGCATGCGCCACCATGCCCGGCTAATTTTTTCTATATATATTAGTTGGCCAATTAATTTCTTTATAGTAGAGACGGGGTCTCGCTCCTGCCTCAGCCTCCCAGAGAGCTAGGATTACAGGCGTGAGCCACCGCAGCTGGCCTACTGAATTCTTTTATTGTTCAAGTTAGTTTTTTTATTCTCTAGGGCTTTTCAGGTATACTACCATAAAATCTGCAAGTACAGATTCGCTACTTCATTCTAATTCTCAAGCCTCTGATGTTTTTGAATTACCTTGTTCTTTTGTTTAGCTGCCAAGACTTTTAGTATAGTGTTAAAGGCAATGGAAATGGTGCACATCCTTACCTTGGTCCTGACCTTAGTGGAAATGCCAGATTAAGTAGGAGGCTCGCTTTAGAGGAAGGTGTATGTATATTTAAAACGTATATATATAAAATATGTATATTTTATCATATTAAGAAAGTATTCATTAATTCCTATATTCTTGAGTATTCTTTTTTAGGAATAGCTGTTGAATTTTGTCAAAGACTTTTTCCACATCTGTGGAGATGATTAGGAATTTTCTTAGTAGCTCTCTCTCTTCATGTGGTATATTAATGAATTTCCTAATTATGAACCAACTTTACATTCTTGGCATAAATTGTAATTGATGTATTATTTTCTTCATGTGTTTTTGGATTCTATTTGTTAATTTTTTTAGTATGTTTGTATAGATATTTATAAGTGATTGGTCTGTGATTTTCTGTTTTTGTTTTGTCTTTATCAGGTCTAAGTATCAATATTATACTTCATAAAAAGAATCTGAGAGCTTTCCTTCCTTTTCTGTGTTCTAGAATGGTACATGTAACATTGGTGAGACCTGGCCTTAGAAAGGTTGGCAGAATTCTCCTGTGAAACCATCTGGTTTCCTTCTGTGGGTGCTTCCTTGACGAAATTTTTCAGTTTCTTCTATAGAGATTTGCCTGCTTAAGCTTTCTGTTTTTACTGGGATCAGTTTTGGTAAACTGCATTTTTCTAAGAAATCATTTCATCTAGGATTTCAGACTTATTTGCAGAAGTCTGCAAGATAGTTTTTCCCTCCTTTTTAAACATTGTTTGTTTTGTTATTTATTTTTTTGCATGCAAAATGTTTATTTTATTTTTAATTGACACATAATTGTACATATTTATGGGATACAGTGTGATTTTTTGTTTTTTGAGACAGATTCTCGCTTTGTTGCCCAGGCTAGAGTGAGTGCCGTGGCGTCAGCCTAGCTCACAGCAACCTCAAACTCCTGGGCTCAAGCAATCCTTCAGCTTCATCCTCCGGAGTAGCTGGGACTACAGGCACGTGCCATCATGTCTGGCTAATTTTTTCTATATATATTAGTTGACCAATTAATTTCTATTTATAGTAGAGACGGGGTCTCGCTCTTGCTCAGGCTGGTTTTGAACTGTTGATCTCTAGCAATCCGCCTACCTTGGCCTCCCAGAGTGCTAGGATTACAGGCCTGAGCCACCGCCCAGCCTACTATGATTTTCTTTTCTTTTTTTTTTTTTTTTTTTTTTGAGACAGAGTCTTACTCTGTTGCCCCAGGCTAGAGTGCCATGGCGTCAGCCTAGCTCACAGCAACCTCAAACTCCTGGGCTCAAGCAATCCTGCCTCATCCTCCCTAGTAGCTGGGACTACAGGCATGTGCTACCATGCCTGGCTAATTTTTTCTATATAATTTTAATTGGCCAATGAATTTCTTTCTATTTTTAGTAGACACAGGGTCTTGCTGTTGCTTAGGCTGGTTTCAAACTCCTTACCTTGAGCAATCCTCTGGCCTCAGCCTCCCAGAGTGCTAGGATTACTGGCTCAGTGAGCCACCGCACCTGGCCCAGTGTGATGTTTTGATACATGTAAATGTTGTGTAATGATCAAATTAGGGTAATTAGCTTATCCATCACCTCAAATATTTCTTTCTTTGTGATGAGAATGTTCAGGCCTGGCGTGGTGGCTCACACCTGTAATCCTAGCACTCTGGGAGGCCGAGGATTGCTCAAGGTCAGGAGTTTGAAACCAGCCTGAGCAAGAGTGAGACCCCATCTCTACTTTAAATAGAAAGAAATTAATTGGCCAACGAATATATATATATATTGAAAAAATTAGCCAGGCATGGTGGCGCATGACTGTAGTCCCAGCTACTTGGGAGGCTGAGGCAGCAGGATTGCTTGAGCCCAGGAGTTTGAGGTTGCTGTGAGCCAGACTGATGCCATGGCACTACTCACTCTAGCCTGGGCAATAAAGCGAGACTCTGTCTCAAAAGAAATAAAAAAAATAAAAGAGAATGTTCAGAATCCTCTGTTTTAGTTATTTTGAAATACAGGGAGGCCCCAGGTTACAGACGACCCTGCTTACAGCATTCCATACTTATGAATGGGCTCCTGAGTCTCCCCATGAGGATAATTTATAATTAAATAAATTAGTAATTCGGGCCAGGTGCAGTGGCTCACGCCTGTAATCCCAGCACTCTGGGAGGCCAAAGTGGGAAAATTGCTTGAGCTTAGGAGTTCGAGACCAGCCTGAGCAAGAGTGAGACCATGTCTCTATCAAAAAGAAAGAAAAAAAAAAACCAACTGGGCATGTGCCTGTAGCCCCAGCTACCCAAAGGCTGAGGCAAAAGGATCGATTACTTAGAGGCCAGGAGTTGGAGGTTGCAGTGGGCTATGATGACCACTACACTCTCCCCAGGGCAACAGAGAGAGACTCTGTCTCAACAACAACAAAAAGCAAGGCAACTGAACACCCCTCCTCACATCCCTCCACCTCTTTTGGAAAAATAAAATTGGAGAACTAGTTTTTTCTGTGCCCGAAAAGAAATCTGCATGGTGTAATTGGGTCATTGGTGTGGTATCTTTATGCTAGGGGCTAGTCTCATTGTTTATATGGTTGCTTACACACAGCATCACTTTTGTCTTAACTTTTTAGTGAAATTTTGAGTTTGTTTTTATGCTGATGACCATGCTTCCAAAGCAAAAGTCCACTGCAAGTCCACATGAGTCTGCGGTGGAGAGAAAGGTGATTACAATGGAAACGAAAGTAGAAATGATTAAGCATTCAGAGAAAGGCCAGATGCCATCAGTCACTGGGAAAGCATCAGGCTTCAGTCACTTGACTATTGGAACAATGATAAAGGATGAAGTGAGAATACTGGAATATCAATTATTACTAAGCAGCATAGTGGAGTCATTAATGAAATGGAAAAGTTGTGGGGTTAGAAGATCAAAATAAGCGTAACTATTAGCCTAGTGTTGCTGCAACATTAGGTGAGTGTTAACTTTTAATATTCTTTTTTGAAATTTCTCCCATTTCCTATCTAAACTTTTTATATGAGTTTGTTTTATGTTCTGTTTGCTTGAATTAAAAGAAACAGCACAATAGTTTCTATAACTTAACTATTACAGTACAGGGTTGTTGTTATTATTATTGTTACACTATTACACTGTATCATTACCACATAGGAGCCCTTATAGTGTTGCTGTTATTATTATTATTGCATATATGTTGTTCAGCAGGGATCCAAGTTACATATAAATCTGACCTAAAGACATTCTCAGGAATGTATCTCATTGGACCACCTGTATATAGCACAATATTAACTATAGTCACCCTACTGTGCAATATAACACCAGAACTTACTCCTGCTGTCTATCTGTAATTTTGTACCTGTTGACCAATCTCTCCCTATCCTCACTGCTGACCCCCAGACTTTGGTAATCACCTAAGCACTGTTCTACTCTGTACGTCTATGAGATCAGCTTTTTAAGATTCTGTAAACGGGTGAGATCATACACTATTTGTCTTTCTGTGTCTGGCTTATTTCACTTAACATAATGTCTTCTAGGTTCATCCATGTTGCCGAAAATGATAGGATTTCATTCTTTTTTTTTTTCCTGGTCCCTGCTGCTTGAATCAGAAAGATTTCATCCTTTTTTATGGCTGAACAGTAGTCCATTGTGTATATATACCCCATTTTATTTATTCATCATTGATGCACACTTAGTTGATTTCATATCTTGGCTATAATGAATAGTGCTGCAATAAAGATGGAGTGAAGATTTTTTTTTTATATACTGATTTCATTTTTACTCAGTAGTGGAATTGCTGGATCATTTCTTATTTTGCATATGTGTGTTTATTCCTTTTTTTTTTTTTTTAATGTTTTTTAGAGACAGGGTCTTACTCTTACCCAGGCTGGAGTGCAGTGGCCCAATCATAACTCACTGTAATCTTCGATTCCTGGGCTCAAGCTGTCCTCCTGCCTCAGCCTCCCAGGTAGCTGGCACTATAGGCATGTGCCACCACACCCAGCTAATTTTTTTTAGTAGAGACAGGGGTCTCATTATGTTGCCCGGGCTGGTCTCAAATGGTCCTCCCACCTCATGCTCCACAAGTGCTGGGATTATAGGTTTGAACCACCACACCAGGCTCCTTTCTTTTCTTTTCAAGTTAGACAGTGCTTTGTCAATTTATTGGGAAAAAGAATTTTTAAAACTCCCTAAGATTGTGATTTATTAATTAGATCTGTTGAATTTCAGTTCTCTGCCTAATTTCTACTTTTTTCTTTTGGCATACTTTGTTCTTTTTCTAGTATTTTGACGTGAGAATTTAGTTCTTTCATTTTCATTGTTTCCCTCTTGTATAAATGTTTAATTAAGCCAGTGAATTTCTGCTGATCATTGCTTTAAATGTATCCCAGGGTTTCTGGTATATAATGCGTTTATTACCATTATTTTTCAGAAATTCCGTAATTTTGATTTGTATCTTCCTCTTCACCTAAGAGTTGTTTAATAGAAGTTTTATGGGGTTTTTAAATTTCTAGGTGGAAGTGCCTTTTTGATTTTGTGCTTAATTATTTTATTCTGATGAACTTAATTCTAATTTACCTGGACTAAATTAGAACTTAATTCTAATTTATAATTCTTCTACTTTGTGGAACTTACTGATGCCTTGTCACCTAATGATCAATTTTAAGTGTTCCATTGTGCTTGAGAAGTTATATTCTCTATTATCTAGATATAAAATTTAGTATATATCTATAAATCTATCTTATTATTATTTAGGCATTTTTGTTTATTTTTCCATGAAATCGCCTGTTTGTTTTCCTTGCAAATCCTGTAGTTTCTGATACATAGCTTCATTGTGAAGTATAGCTTTAAGTATTAGAAGTGCCCTTCTGTGTCATATTGAATGCCTTTTGGCCTGAATTCTCCTTTGATAGCAGGATTGCAACCCTGCTTTTTTATTGTTTCCATTTGCCTGGTCTGTCTTTTTCTATTCTTTTTTTTTTTTTGAGACAGAGTCTCACTCTGTTGCCCAGGCTAGAGTGCGTGCCGTGGTGTCAGCCTAGCTCACAGCAACCTCAAACTCCTGGGCTCAAGCGATACTCCTGCCTCAGCCTCCCGAATAGCTGGGACTACAGGCATGTGCCACCATGCCCGGCTAATTTTTTCTATATATATATTAGTTGGCCAATTAATTTCTTTCTATTTATAGTAGAGACGGGTTCTCGCTCTTGCTCAGGCTGTTTTTGAACTCCTGACCTTGAGCAATCCGCCCGCCTCGGCCTCCCAGAGTGCTAGGATTACAGGCGTGAGCCACCGCGCCATGCCTTGTATTCTTTTATTTGTAACCATTCTGAGGATGTGTTGGGATGTTCAGAGTCATACAGCTGCCTTTACCTATGTACTCTCTTCGTTTGCACATTTATTTTCTAATAACTTTCTTCATCTTCTGCGTGGATGGAGCCAGAGTCTCCAGGTTAGGGTAGTGTACATCTTTGAGTCTGGCAGGGGTGTCTGACCAGGGACCACTCCATGTTCCCACCCCATTCACCAGCTCCACACTGAGATCCTATCCATTCTTCCTGCGTGTGCCTCCATTGTCTCTTTTTTTTTTTTTTAATTTTTTTTATTTTTATTTATTTATTTTTTTTGAGACAGAGTCTCGCTTTCTTGCCTAGGCTAGTGTGAGTGCCGTGGTGTCAGCCTAGCTCACAGCAACCTCAAACTCCTGGGCTCAAGCAATCCTTCTGCCTCAGCCTCCCGAGGTGCTGGGACTACAGGCACGAGCCACCATGCCCGGCTAATTTTTTATATATACATATTAGTTGGCCAATTGATTTCTTTCTATTTTTATAGTAGAGACGGGGTCTCGCTCAGGCTGGTTTTGAACTCCTGACCTTGAGCAATCCGCCCGCCTCGGCCTCCCAGAGTGCTAGGATTACAAGCGTGAGCCACCGCGCCCGGCCGCATTGTCTCTTAAAAGTAGAATCAGATTGGAACCTCATACAAATAAATCCCTGAATTTTGCCTTGTAGGTCTGGTCAAATGTGAAGAACTAAGGAAAGCTATAAAATGGTAAAAGCTCTGGACATGTTGAACTCTGAAAGCCCAGATGGGTAGTGATTTGAAATACTTTGTAGATTGTGGCAAACATATGGCATTTGCTTCTGGGTTATTCAGATTGAAAATATAAAATTGCTTAAGAAGTTGTGACTGATATTACCATATCTTTGTGAAGAGATGGATTTTACTTATTCCTTCAGATTAGAACAAGATTTCTGATTATAAATAATATAGGCTTCGGCCGGGCGCGGTGGCTCACGCCTGTAATCCTAGCACTCTGGGAGGCCGAGGCGGGTGGATTGCTCAAGGTCAACAGTTCAAAACCAGCTTGAGCAAGAGTGAGACCCCATCTCTACTATAAATAGAAATAAATTAATTGACCAACAAATGTATATAGAAAAAATTAGCCGGGCATGGTGGCGCATGCCTGTACTCCCAGCTACTTGGGAGGCTGAGGCAGGAGGATTGCTCGAGCCCAGGAGTTTGAGGTTGCTGTGAGCTAGGCTGACGCCACTGCACTCACTCTAGCCTGGGCAACAAACCGAGACTGTCTCAAAACAAAAACAAAAAAATCCGATATAGGCTTATTATGAAAAATTGGGAAACCCAGACTAAGAGAGGAATAAGAAATTCCCCACCGTGACTCACGTTGCAGTTCCCTGTGGCCCTTGGGACAGGGCACTGGCCCGTTCAAGTGTTTCTCGCAAGTGACATCCTGGCAGACTCGCTTCTTTTCATTTAAGAGAATCAGTTACACATTTTTTCCAGTTAGTAAAAGACTAGTGAATACCCCTTCACTGAGCGTCAGACTGTCATAATTTTGGTATTTTCCCACAGAAAAATATGAAGATCTAAGTTCTTCGGATGAATCCTACCCTGTTCCTCAGAGACAGAGGCCCTGTAGGAAGAAGGGCCTCAGCATCCATGAGGGTCCGCGTGCCTTGGCCAGGATCACGGCCATTGGACTTGGAGGCAAGACCCCACGGCCCAGCTGTGGTGAGTAGTCCACATTTTCTGGTGGCTCTTTGCTGTTGCATCCAAAAATTCTGTTTTGATGAGAGCAGACATATTCTCAGCTCCTGAAACGTGGCCCTCTGGGCCCCAGGCTGCAGGGGATAGGTAGCCGGGCTTCTCATGCTTGAGTAGTGAGACTCAAAACCAATTCTAGTGATGGAAATCCATTAGTTGTGTGCTAGCTCTCTGTTTTTGGTTCATCTCCTTGACTTTCCATTGGTTATTAGAAACAGAACTTTCTCTCTTGCAGCAGAAATGTAGCTAAGCTCAGATTCCAGTCATCAGATATGTGGGACAGCTAGTGCAGGGAAGATGGGAAGTTTGACCTCCCACAGCCCTGGCTCTGCGCGTCACCTGGGCACAGCACCGTAACGCATTTGCTGGGCCGAGCTGGATGTGCCTCCAGGGGCAGAAGGCCCCGGGAAGGCTCTGCCCCTGCTGTCTTCTCAGGGCGATGGATTTGATCCCTCAGGCCCTTCTGAGAAGGTCCAGTTGGTAGTGCTAGAATCCTGTCTCCGAGTTTCCAGATCTGAGTTCATTCCCAAATTGTCAGCCTCTCAGTGTTGCTGGGAGTCCAACTGTTCTTTAGGCCAGCAGGATTTGGTGCTCTCTTTCTTTCTGGCCTTTCCAAGAGATCAGCCTGGGGTGTGAGTCACATCTTCCTTTGATGCCTGTCACCCATTCATGGCAAGGCCAAGGCTGCTGGTCCGACAGGCTGGGTGGATGGCCCTCCCTGGAGGCCCCTCTGAAGCCTGGACCTGGAAGAGCCTGACTTAGTCAGAGGAGATCATGCTGCAGCTGCGGGTACGAGTAACTCAATTCTCTTCTAAGACCCCGGGAAGAATTAAACTCTCTGGTTTAGGTTCTATCTTTTCTACTTGTCTTATAGGCAGATCTATTCAAGGGTTATATAATTTTATATTACTGCTGTTAATTTTTAGCCAAGGGCCTTTTTTCCCTTCATGTTCAGCCAGATATCTTTGGCTGGGTTGACTGACCCAAGAAGGACTACTTCTTAGTGCCTATGTTTAAAAAGGTCACAGGGACATAAAGAAATCTGGTGGATGGGCATGTGTGTCCATGTGTGTGGTGGCGGGGAGGTCATTACATGTTTCTAGCTATTAATAAAAGGAACACCTAGTGGTATAGTTTTTCTTTGGCTTAGGAATCTGTAAATACAGCTATTTCCTACTTTTCCCACTTGGAAAAGAGACAGCCTGGTGCAGTGGAAAGGACCCAGGCATGTCCTGGACGCCAGCCCTGGTTCTACCAGACACTTGCCATGGGACACCAACTGGTCTCTGAAACTCTCTTTCCTCACCCACTAATTGCACATAACAGCTCTGGCCAGGTGGCTTTGGTGGGTAGATGAGGTAATGGCCAAGTGGCTTCCTGCCTGTCTGCTGAATCCGGAGTCTCCTCCTCCTACACCGAGAACCTGGAGGAGGTGGCAGCAATAGGAATGAATGTATCTTCACCTTGCGTCTGTGGGTTTACATGCCCCATTCTGCACACAGAGCAGGTGCCTCCACGGGGCTATGTCACCTTCAACAGCAATGATGAGAACCCCCTGGAAGCGGAAGGCCTCTGCTATCGGGACGTCACCTCCCCAATCAATGACCGGGACGTGGAGAGCAGCAGCAGCAGCAGCCGGGGTACGTACCCTCCCTCTTCCCCATGCTGCCTGGCTAGGGGCCGACTTGCACTGGAGCCTGTGTGCCCACCCCACCCCACCCAGCCAGCTGGGGCTCAGCCCCGGGGCAAGTCCCTCCACTAGAACATGAGGAAGGGTACAGAAGGCCCTGGTTCTCACGAGGAAAACTAAAGAATCGGACACAGAGGAGAAGCTTCTAGTCCAGTGTCTCCCATGCAGGTCAGGGGGAGTCACTCCAAACTGACAGGCTTAGCCCCTGAATTTGGAATCTTTCTGAGGCTTTGGGAAGATCTTCCCGGGGGGAATGCCTGTCGTAGTTACACGTATGTATCAGTTCAGCAGCCCTTTGCTAACAGCCCACTGCTTGCAAGCACTGTTCAGGGTGTTTGGGATTTCTCAGCGAACAAAAGACAACCTGCATCTGTGTAGAGGGGAGAGTTGGGCCAGGCAGGCAGCACAAAGCAGGAGACCCTGCTGTTGTGCTGATGGGCACCTGGCTACAGTGGCTTAGGCCCAGGGGCGCAGTCCCTTGGCAGCACCCCAGGCGAGGCCTGCAGGCAGGTGTCCTCTTTCCCCATCATTAGAAGAGCAAGAGCGTGCTTTCTGTGCCAGCCTCGGGGCCATCCGGAGCAGCAGCAGCAGCGAGGGCCTGGCCAGAGCCCAGGGTCTCAGCAGCGAGGCCTCCGTGGAGAGCAATGAGGTGAGTCTCCTGCTTTCTTGACTTTCTGCTCCCTTTTCCGTTCTTGACGTTGTGGGGGGTGCCTGACACCCCAGTTAATTTGGGATGAGCAGTCTGGTAACAAGGCTGAAGTGCGTTTCTGTGCTGGGCTGGGGGGTGCAGCGTCTGGGGCCTGCCCTCTTGGAGGGTGGCGTGAGTGTGGGTGGTACAGGCTGCAGGGAGCCACCAAGGAAGCTGTGTGTGGCGGATGGGTTGTGGGGGAGTTTCATGAAGGCTCCTAAATCTTAACCCATGTGTGACTTCAGACACACTTCTTGCTGCAGGACTCAGATCATGCACGTAAAAGCTCAGTTCGCAAACAAACTAAAAGTTATGTGAAGACTAAGAATCGTTGCGGCCAGTGGCTTCCCAGCACTGGGTCTTCCGCAGTTTGCACCTCAGGATCTGTCCCCCAAACTGAGAGGTTCCCCTATTCTGGACCCCAGGTAAGGCCATTTATGAAACTGGGGGTTATGGTCTTAGAAAGACAGTGCTGCCTGTGACTTGTGAGGTGTCACTGTGTATTTCCAATGAGCCAGGCACAGGCACCGTTGGCAGAACAGAGTGGTGGTGGCTTTTCCTCAGATGACCAGTAAACCTCAGGGTCAGCTGGTTCCTAATGGTTAGTGGGCAGTTGCAGGGTTTGTGCTGCGTCCCTTTCCACAGAGAGGCCCTGTCTCCTTGGTGTCCATACTCGGCAGCTCCTTGATCCCAGGGAGGAGAAAAGCAGGACTGATCTCAGCTGCTTCCTGGAGTTGGCGACAAGACACGTGGAAGCAGAGCACTGAGCGCACACTGCGGAAATTTGCCGCTGCTGCTTCCTCCCTGTGCTCACTCTGAGCTCTTTCTTAGGGATCGTGGGGATGGCTGAGCAGCTGAGTCCCCGCCAGTGCAGGCCCACGTGGTGCAGAGACCCGTGGTGCAGTGGGGGGTCTCTGCTCTTCATTTGTTGAAGCCCCAGCGCTGCCACTGCCTGCAGGCTGGGGCTTGGCCGGCCTCCCGCAGCCCCTCGCAGGCCCACACCCCCAGGCTCAGGGGCAGGGCGCACATCTCGGTTCCTTAAACACACACTGGCTGGAGAGCTTGCAGCTGTGGGGGCATCCTCAGGCTGTTTCTTTCAAAAAGTAGTTTCAGGAAAATGAGAGTAATACCTCCAAAAATGTATTCCTCCACTAAAAACAACACTAAACTTGCAAAAATAGAAACTCTGGAGTTGAAAAGTACAACCGAATTGAAACTTTCACTAGATGGGCTCGACAGTGGATTTGAGCAAGAAGAAAGAATCGGAAAACTTGAACATAGGGCGTCTGAGATGATGTCTAAGAAACAAGGAATGAAGAATGAGCAGAAACCTGCGAGACGTCATCAAGCTACTAGCACACACAACACTTTGCAGTGGGAGAGGAGAAGGAAGCAGAAGACACGTTTAAGGACTAGCCTGACCTTCCCAAACCCGAACTAAAACACGGAGGTCTACATCCAAGAAGCCTGATGAACTCCAAGTAGGGTAAACTCAGAAATCTAAACTTAAGACACATCAAAACCAAAATGTTGGACAAAGAGAATCTTGCAAGGACCAAGAGGGAAGTGACTCATCCCAAAGGATTCTCAGGATGAACAGCCTCATTAACCCCTCCACAGAGCTAGCTTCGTGAGGTGTGTGCGGAGCCACGTCCCAGTGATAAGTACCAGGCTAGGTGAGACCAGAGATGGGGACGGCAGGGCTCAGTGTCCTGTCTGCCTGAGGGCATGGAGTAGGAAGGGCAGTGAGCAGGAGCACGTCTTGGGCAAGGAGGAAACTCTGCGCGGCTGCTGCCCCTTCCCGCCCGTCTACTCTGCCCTCCAGGACCTTGCTGCGCTGCTGGAGCAGATCGGGTGTCTCAAGTACCTGCAGGTGTTTGAGGAGCAGGACGTGGACCTCCGCATCTTTCTGACCCTCACTGAGAGCGACCTGAAGGAAATCGGCATCACGTGAGTCCAGCGGGGCCGTCTCTGGGCCTCATGCCCCTCCTGTCAGCCAGGCATTCTGGGGCCAGTTGAGTTCTGACTTCAGAGAGGATGCTGATCTGTGTCTTCCCTGATTCCCCCTGCAGGTTGTTTGGGCCCAAAAGGAAGATGACCTCTGCCATCGCCCGCTGGCACAGCAGCGCCCGCCCGCCCAGTGATGCGCTAGAGCTGGCCTACGCCGACCGGCTGGAGGCCGAGATGCAGGAGCTTGCCATCCAGCTGCACAAGGCAGGCGGGGAGTGGCAGTGCCCTCGGGGAAGGGGCAGGGACGGCGGCCAAGGCGGGAGCAAGGGTCCCAGTCCCCACAGGAAGAGGATAGCACCACACAGAGGGAGGAGTCAGACAAGAGGGCAGGGGCCAGCAAGCAAGCAGCCAGCAAAGTCACAGGGCTAGAGAGGCCCCAAGATGGAGGGAGAAACAGGGTCAGAGACAGAACAGACTCAAAGCCTCTGAGAGGGAGCGGTGCAGCCCAAGCCTCCGTGGTCTCGGTCCCCCATGCCGGGCCTCCTCCCAGCCTGGCCCTCCCACTCTGCAGCGCTGTGACGAGGTGGAGGCCATGCGGGGCCAGGTGTCCCAGGAGCAGGAGCTGCGGGCCGTGGTGGAGAGCTGCCTGCTAGAGCAGGACGGGGCCCGAAAGGACATCCAGGCCCAGCTGCAGGAGACCTGGGCCCTGGCCCAAGATGCCACCCTCATCCTGGACCAGCTGCGGTAAGTGGCTCACTTGTCAGCCAAGGGGCCTGGGGTCCCTTGCTGCCCCCACCTCCCACTTCATTTGGGCACTTCCTCCCTGCAGGGCAGCACACAGGGCCCCTCTCCTACCATCAGTGCATCTCCCTGACACTTGCCAGGCCCTTAAAGGCTGGCTGTGGGGACAGGGTGGGGCCACTCCCCCTCCTTCCACTCAGGGGCCTGGGTGGGGGGCCTCTGCCCTCACCAGCACTTGTTCCCGTGTCTGGCAGAGCCTGTCAGTCTGAGCTGTCCGCCCGAGTGAGGCAGGACCAGTCCCCTGGTGCAGCTGCCCTGGGCCCAGCCTTCCCCCGGTCGGGTAAGAGCAGCGCCTGGCTCCAGCGGGGCAGAGGGGAGGGCGGGAAGCCTTGAGGCTGGGTTTTACGCAGTGGGCTCAGCATGGCTATCTTGCCGGACTCCACTCTCCCAGGTCCCCAAGCGTACACAAGCCCAGTGTGGAGGGGAAAGGGGCCCTGGGGACCCAAGCCCACACCTCACCTGTGATGGGACAATCACCTGTCCCCCAGTGGTAGAAGGCATGGCCGTGACAGTGTCAAGACAGTCACTTGTGTCACAGCCAATCATGCTGTCCAACACCTCCGGTGACTTCAGCCTTCAATCATGGGGCCACCCGAGGGCACAGCTTCCCTATGGGCTAGACTCACACTGTCCGTCCTGGGGCTGATCCCTGCGTGGCAGTTAGTGCTTAGGCCAGCAAGCAGGAGAAATCATTTTTGTCACAATCTTTTTGGTCTCACAGACCCGGAAGTTGGCGGGGAGGAAGGTTGTTCAAGCATTGATAGTTGGTGTGGGGGGGTTCTGATCCAGGGAGGGTCTCCTGGACACAGAGCCCAGGCCAACTCAGTCCTCTGCACCGCAGACTCCAAAGGCTGGCAAGCATCCCTGCAGGCCATGAGCCTGCCTGAGCTGTCGGGCACCCTGGAGGACCGTGTACATGAGATGGGTGAGTCTCCTGGAATGTGGCAAGTGGCCTGGCCCCACCCAGGGACCAGACTTTGGTGAAGACTGAGCGCCCCTTTTACTTCAGAGGGAGGCAGAGGGACCCCTTCCTAGGGAAAGCAGGTTTGAGTCCTTCCACCCTGACACCATCTGTCCTCAGAGCTGGGGTCATGGCCACTATGGGGCAGCCTGCCCAGCTCACAGTATGGATGAAAGGCTCCAGGCCCCTGTTCCAAGTGCCCCAAGTTCCTCTTCCCTGCTGCCACCTACTGTCTGGTCCCGTCCTCAGGGCGAGCGCTGTGCTCCGTGACCCAGAGCCTGGAGAAGCTGCAGGTGCTGAGCAGCAAGGAGAAGTGGCGGGAGCCCTAGCCCAAAGGGACGGTGAGTGTCTGCCAGCCAGGAGCTGGTGCCAGGACACCAATGGGGGCAGCTATGGGAACAAGTACACTCCCTCCCTCCCTCTTTCTGGTCTCACCAGGGCCTTTTCTTTTCAGAATCTGACGTTGGGTGACTGATCCACCCTGAAGCTGTGTGTCAGGAAGTCGGGAGGGCCACGCGCAGGTGGCTGCAGCAAGCAGCACGGCCCAGAGGGGGCCAGAGGATCAGGCCCCGGGAGCAGCCGGCAGACACAAGCAGGACAGGGACTGCGGCCCATGCCAGGCAGCTTGGGCCAGCACTGAGGCAGGACGAGGGCCTGTCGCCCAGAACCTGGTGGTAAGGCCCAGAGCTTGTGGCCTGGCCTGGTCTAGGCCAGGCAGGGCCTTGTGGGGAGAGAGTGTCCCCAATACATGGGTGCAAGAGGCTTGACCTTATGAGAACCGGGGCACCCAGAAAATGTTATCTGTTGGAAAAATAAAATTTATGGTCAGCTGGTGAAGGGCTCCATTCTGATCACATGACATGTAGCACTGGCCAACACATGGGGCCAAAGCAAGGGGAAAGCCATGCCAAGACCTCAGCCACAGTGTCCTGGGGCTCTGGGTGGATATCCCTGGTGCCCAGGCCACTGAGCATGCTCGGGGCTAGGCCAAGTAGGCGAGCCTGCCTGCCCTGTCCCCTGCAGCTTGGGAAGCTCTGTTCCAGCAGCACATGAGTCCAACTTAAGACAAGCTGCTACAAAAGCTAAGCACATGCCCAGGCCCTAGGAAACATGAGTGAGCCAGATACAGGCAGTCTGTTCCCACAGCAACAGACTTCTCCCATACTTGGCCCTTCTCCCCCAGCTGAGGCGGGGTTGAGAACACCACCTTCCTTACTGGGAGAGGTATGGGTGGTGGAAATTTGCCAACTCACCACTGGAGCCTTTGCAGACATGAGGCTATAGGGACTACCAGTGGTGGCCTTCTTGTTCCCTGCTGACTCTGCTGTTGTCATTCTGCATACTAAGCCTGTGCTTCCAGACCGTCCCCTGGAGCTGCTTGCAGACTGTTCTGAGAATGAGGAAAGGCAGGTTTTCAAAGCGGAGAGGATCTAGTACAAGAGCCTGACACTGGCACCGCAGCATAGAAGCCCCCAGCCAGGCTGCCAGCCCAGGTGCTCAGGCTGGGAGTGCCCCAGTAAACACAGGCGGACACATGGACACCTCTGGCCAGGGCAGTGACTCCATGTGTCCCGAATCTGAGACAGGAGGCCTGAGTTGGTTCGACTCCTAGCAGTACCCAGCACCTGGGGTCCCAGAACCCCTCTTGGGCCCAACCTCCACATCCAGGAAAAGGAAGGACACCCCTCACCAGCCCAGCCCTGGGCTGCTGTCTAAAACCAAAAACCAAACAGCAGCTGAAGAGCGGCTTCATTTATTGTCTTTTTCTCCTTGAACAACTCCATACGTAGCTGGGTCCCTGAGGCCCCGACCATCCTGCGAACCAAGCCACAGTGGGGAAAAGCCACTTTGAAGCTTTACTCATAGTTCACACATCTCGAATGAGAAAAATCTAACAAAGTAAATCCAACAACAACCAAAATTAACAGTATAACATCCTACCCTAAGCTGGCTCTTCCCCAGACCCTGGGGCTGGCTCGGGAAGGATGCAGGGATGAGCTGGCCTGGACAGCCGCCTCCACCAGAGCAAACCGTCTTCCGAATGGCCTGAGAGCTGGGCACCTACCCCTAGGACGACGGGGCGCTATGTGGTGAGACGCGTGCTAAGGAGAGTTTGAGCTTTTCGGTGGGCACGAATGTCCTGAGCCTGAAGAGCCAGGCCCAGTGTGCCCAGACTGCCCACTGACCAACCTGAGAGGACGGGCTGGGTCCCAGCTGGCCCAGCTGCCGCCTAATGACTGCTTGGGACAGTGGAGATGATGAGATGCCTGTCTGCCCCATGCAGTCAGAAAGGCAAACACAGAGACAAGCTAGAAGACACACTTTCACAGGACTCCCAAAACCAAGTCTTCTCAGCCGATGGGCACAGAGATGGCTGCCAGTGGGGAGGGCGACAGCTAGCACAGGAACCACCTCAGGAAGAAGCTGGGAGCAGCTTCTCCAGGGCCTTCTTCTGCTTCTCTGTGGCTGCAGCCACAGCCTCAGCCAGCTTCTCCTCGGGCATCATGTTGAGCACCTTGAGGGCGAAGAGGAGCTGGTACTTGGCAGTGCTGGTGAAGGCGTTGCTCAGGAAGTTGGGAAAGCCGCCGACTCGGTCCTTCTGGGTGTACAGTGGGACCCGCACAAGGCCCAGCACCTGCACAGACAGGTCAGGGTTGGAGCCGGGCCCTCCACCCCGGTAGCTCACCTCTGGCAAGAGGGGCCTGAAAGCTGCTGAGCCAGGGGACGAGCAGCCAGTTTTGCCAAGGACATAGTGGGAGACCCAGGTAGAGTCTGGCAGGGCAGAAGCCAGCCAGCTCCCCTGGAGCACTGCAGCCCCCTCCTCCCCTAGCACACGCCCAGGCCAACCCTGTACCCTCCCCTACCCTAGCACTATGGGCGGGCTCCTGTGCCAGCTCTCCCTGCCGCACCCCATGCTCCCCCATCCAGACCACAAAACCCACAACCCAAGAGGTTTCACACCCAATCCCCCTTTCTGCTCCTCAGTTTCCCACCTCCCCAAGCAGGCACCACTCCCCCATCCCTTCCTCCCCACCGGTCCCACTCCCCACTCCCAGGATTGGCAATGGCAGGCAGCAAGGCGGATGTAACACAGCCCTGAGGGAGCCCCCAGCCCCGCCCCTCCTTTCCGGCCTCATCCCAGGCCCCTCTCCCCATCCCGTAGCTGGAGACAGCGACACCCCACCCAGCCCGGCCAGGGGACCCTCAGGGGGGACGTGTTACCCATCGGTGCCTTCCACGGGGCCAGAGCCAAACCCCGGGGCGGGGGGCGGGGCCCGGGCGGCGGCCCCACCTCCAGGCCGTGGTCGCGCGAATGCACCGCGCTGATCTCCACGGCGTGCAGCTGCTCCAGCGTCAGCTGCCGCGCGTACAGGTGCGCCACGACGCGGTGCGGGCCCTCGGTCAGGTGCGAGCTCAGGTAGTCGGCCTCGGTGAGGCGCAGGGAGCCCAGGCCCAGGCCCAGCACCCGGTTCAGTCCGTCCTCCAGCGACCAGAAGCGCCGGTCCACGAAGCCCCCGGGGAAGCCCAGCAGCCCGTCGAAGCGCATCTGCATCTGCAAGGGAGCGCCGAGTCACGGGCGCGGGGTCGACCGACGCGGCACGCCCGGCCCGAGCCCCGCCCGGCCCGAGCCCGCCCGGCCCCGTCCTCACCAGCACCGAGAACCGCATGGGGATGCGGCCGAAGAGCTGCCCGGGGTTGGCGGCGTACAGCATGGCGTGGCACGAGTGGCTCCAGCCCGGGCCCAGGCGCATCGCCTCCACCCGGCTGATTCGCTTCAGCTCCGGCACCGCCGCCGTAGACATCTTGGCACTGGCCCCTGCGGCCCGGCCGGACCCCGGCTTAAGCGCATGCGCTGGCCCACCTCCTTTGCACCCCACCAATCCGCGGGCAGCTGAGCCCCTGGGTCCCGCCTCCCCTCCAATCCCTGACGAACGTCGGGGCAGAGCCCATCGAGGCTCTGCGACGCGTCGTTGAGAGGAGGGAACGGTGTGCAAAGGCAGGGGGCCGTGCGCGCCAGCGCCACCCAATAGCCGCTCACCACGAGTGGCGGCCCCGCCTTCAGCCCGCGAAGACTACAACTCCCAAGATGCAACGCGCCGGCAGGACTCGGCGTCCTGAAAAGGCGGGTGCGTGCGGGACTCGGGGCTCAGGCTGTCAGCCACAAACCTGTCCCTGGGCGTCTCGAAGAGGACCTTCGGCATCCCCGCTGCTACGCGAGCTAGCGACGCTCGGGAGGCGTCCTCTGCCAGGCTGCTCGGACCTGAGCAACTTACCGCGTCACGCTCTACAGCTGTCCGTTGGGGCCACTCCGTCCGCCTCAGGAAAGCGGGCTGCCAGCAGTCCCCACACCCAGGCCTGGCGCTAGGCTGCCTGGCCAGGCGCTCTGGGGCTCGCTGGACCCAGCCGACTAGAGCAGGAGGTGACTTAAATTGGGGGGCCGGGGACCACATGCCAGGTACTGTTGGGGGAAGTGGGAGTTCCCCTAATTTTCTGATGAGGAACCTGGGGCTCAGAGGACAGCACTTGCGAAAACACACCCAGCAGTTGGTGACAGAGCCAGGATCCCACCCTGGCTGCTACCCAGTGTCTACAACAGAAAGCCACCTGATCCCGAAGGGGAGGGCCTCAAGTACTTACCCTGTATTTGTGTTGGAGAAGGAAGTCGCTGGGCTTAGAAGCATTGGAAACACCGTCCAGGCGAGAGCAATTGGGTCCCCTGAACCCCAAGGTGGCAAGGTTCATCTCACCAGTAGCAGGCCCCAAGGGCCACTCTCCTCTCCACAGTGGGCAGGGATTTGCTGTGTGAAGGAACCTCTGCCTGCACTGTGGGATGGGCGCCCAGGGCTGGGCCACAGCCTTGGGAGAGCTGTGCAGTCGGGCCAGCTCTGGCACAGGGAAGGCTGCCTGGAGCGGAGCAGCTGTGCAGGAGAGGAGAGGGGTGGGCAGGAGCTGCCAGACACTCGTGTTGTTAGGTCCATGGTGATGTCAGATCTGGGGAGGACCCCACCTCCGGGCAGCCAAACACAACCTGAGCCCAGGGGCTATGGGGTGCAGGGGGCACAGGAGGAAAGGCTCCTCGTGATGCAACCCTGCCTCGCCACCAGACCTCAGTAAAGGGGCCAGGTCTGTCAGGAAGTGCGTCGGGGGAGCCAGTTCAGCCCATGCAAGCACCTGTTGACACTTTGAGCACCTCTGCCCACACTGGGACTGTGCCAGAACAAAGCATGTCCGAGAGCAGTTGCAGAGCCGTGGATGCCGGGAACAGCCGTTCCCTCTCCACCTTTGTGGGCTTGGGTCAAAGAGGGGCCATGGAGGCAGCTTGAACTGTGTTTGCGAAGGAGCCGGGGCCCTGTGTGGTGGGTGTCCCGAGGCACTAGCCAGATCTTGCCTAGGAGGCAACCCCACGGGCAGGGGAGCACAGGCCAAGCAGAGGGCCCCGGGCTGGGCTCCAGCCTCTAAACCCAGCACGCCTGAGCAGCCAAACCCGCCCCTCCAGCCCAGTCTCCACATGGCAACTGCAGGGTGTCACTCCTATGCTTAAAAGCCTCTGTTCTTTGAAGACAACCCTGAAAAACTCCGGCCGCCTCGACAAGGTCCTCAGCATCTGCCCCTGACACTCCAGGGAATGGGCTCCCCAGGGCCAGCTCCGTTCATCCTCAGGGCTCCATTTAGACATCTCCTCAGAGAAGCCTACCCTGACCACGTGGCTGCGCAGAGTCCCTCATGGGCTTCATCTCATCACCCTGCTGACTTCCTTCCTGACAGTAACCAAACCCGAAAGGATTCTGATGACCTGTTTCTCACCGGCAAGAATGCAAGCACCCTTGTGGGGCCCCTCCTGACACATAGCAGGTGCTGTGAACACCTGTGGGACACTTCTGCAACAGAGATGGGGACTGGAGAGGCAACCTGGACACCAGGGGGCACTGGGCTTTTGTGCCACCTATTCAGGAGACTGAGCCAAATCCCAAAGGTTTGCCTTCATTCCAACCAAAGAATCAACAAAGATGACAATGAAAACAACAGTCGAGAACAGCAGCTGGTGTAGTGATGAACCACAGGGAGCCTGTTACCTGGTTTAATCCCACCCTGGCTTGGAAGCTGCATTGTCACTACCACCTGACACATGAGGAAACTGAGGCAGAGGCCATGAGCTGTCAGGGTGTGGCAGCCACCATGACCACTCAGTGGCCTCCTCTGGGTCAGGAAACAGCCACAGCGTGCCCAGAGGAAGGAACGGACAGGATATTGCTGCATGATTTTATTACTATAAATATACAGTAAAAACGAATGCACGGGCCCATCCGAGCACACCAGATGACAGCACGTGGAAGTCACAGACGGGCCCGTCTGCAGCCACCCACACAGAGCTCTGGCACCAGCACTGACGCGAGGCTGGGCCTTGCTGGGGTGAGGGACGGAGACGGCCAGCCTGCATGTGCACGTTTGCATGTGTGTGCACGTGTGCACGTTTGCATGTGTGTGCACATGTGCGCACGCGCACACAGCAGATGGCGGGGATGGGGGTGGGGGGGGAGGCTGGCCTGGGCACACAGGGAGCCGGGTGCGAAGAGCGCACTCCACTCGGGCCCAAGCAGGGCACGGCTGGCCACTGTGGGTTTGTCTCCCGAGCGTCCCACAGGGCAGAGCTGGTGCTCGGAGCAACCCTGAGCCTTAGGCCGGGCCGGGACATGCGGAGCCCAGCGGACTGCTGCGGGCTGTCCCGCAGCCATGCCTCCCCTGGACTCAGCTGAGGCTCCAGGCACGGGCCCCTGCCCTCCCTGGCCAGGGGAGCTGCACACCCCGGCTGGCTCAACGCCCTGCTGGGGCAGGTCTGGCACTGGGGCACCGGGCCTGGGCACCCCCTTTCCTTTCTGTTGCCAGGAGGTTTATCCTACAAAAAGGATGAGGTCCCTCAGAGGCCAAATGTCACAACAGGACCCTGCTTCCCCAGGCTGGTCCTGCCACCAAAGTCCCAGACAGAACAAATCAAAGAGAAAGGCAGAGGGACGTTTAAGGGGGAGCTGAGGAAGCTACCGAATCCCCCAGCAGATGGCTGCTGGCTGAGCGGAAGCCCCTCCACCTGGAAGGGCCTGAAGACAGACAAAAGACAGCACCCATGAGCAGGCGCACGGCTGGGCCAGAGGCCACCAGATACCAATCGCAGCAAACAGCTGCACCTCTACCCTGGGCTGGACACTGCCATGGTGCCCGGGGAAGGGCTGGGGGCAGGCGGTGCCCGTGCACCCCAGGCTCAGAGCAGGGGGCTGGGCCTTAAGGTGGGCCTGGGAGTGCCACCAGGGCCACAAACAGCAAAGGGTGGAAGGCAACAGCCACAAACAGGCCGCTGTGGCAACACACACAGCGTGGGCGGACAGACACTGTTTCCTTCATTGACCGAGACTTGGGCCCCCTGCCACCCCCTGACGTCTGTGAAGACAGCACTTCACCCAACAATAAATTCGTCTCTGAGTCCTCGGGCACCGCTGCTGCAGGCTGCATGTGGGTAGTCGGCCAGCACCAGACCTGGCCTCAGCCCACAGGGCTGGGGGACCCCAGGCCTAGAGGCCAGCTAGAAAGCTGCTGTCCTTCATTTTGTACCATTTACAAACATATCAACCATACAAAAAAGGGGTCTGGAGGGGCAGTCCACTGTGCTCTTTGATCAAGGGTCGTCGTGGCCCCTCGGAGCCTGGTGGCCACAGGGGGTGTGCAGACAGGAGAGGCCGGGTCACACTGGGGGCCGGGGCAGCCCCTCAGGAAAGTCTGGGGGAGCTGAAGGCTCCACGCCACCAGCCTGGCCAGGCGCTCAGAGTGGGGTCAAGTCGGTGGCACCAGGATCGGCACTGGGGCCACCAAGTGGAGGCCAGGGCGGGCCGGTGGTGCTGAGGCTGCGGGGCGTCTCCATGGAGGTGGACCATCCTGCAGACGAGAGGAGAGGAGGATCATGCTCGGCCACTCTCCCACGTCACCTGCTCCTACCAACCCGGAGGCCCACAGGGGCAGGGCCACTCCACACTGCCTGGCTGTGGCCAGAATGGCAGATTAGCTTGATCTGACCACACCGAGGGCCTGGGGACTCTGCAGCCTTAGCTGAGTGAATGCCGGTTGTCCCTCTGGGGCCAGGTCACCCCTGGGCACCTGGCAGCGAGCTGCAGCCTGGGACAGAATGCAGTGAGTCAGTGTGGGCTGCTGACACCTCTGGGTCTCCTGCTCTTACCCCAGTTCTTTCCTGGGATCTGACCAGCCACTGTCCTGCAACAGCCCTGCAACCGGGTGAGGCTGGAATGCAGCTGGCCCGCGGACGGGGGAACGGTGCCCAGCGCGGCCCTAGGGGCTTCCTCGAGGCAAAGGCAGGGGCCTCGGGAGCCTGCCCTGCCTGCCACAGAGGCCTGCTCTTCCACGAGACACTCTGTCCCCAGACTAGGTCTGTCCCTTGGCCCTTGGGCAAGTGTGCTGGCATAGGGAGCCCATGACACACGCCTGTGGCAACAGCGGGACCAGCACATCCTCAGGGCTGCCCAACCCCTGGCCCTGACCCTAACGCACTGCTGCACAGGGTGCCTGCAGAGCGCGAGCCACGAGGTTCGGCGACAGCCCCAGCCCCGGGTGGAGAGTGACTATTTCCTTCGGAGGCTGTGGCCTCTCGTAGGACCCAGCCCTCCACGCAGCCCCCCAGGCTCTGAAACACTGTTCTGGGTCTGCCCTTCTGGAAGTTTGACCTGAACCCCAGGACTCAAGTAGCACCTTCCACCATGACAGGCTGGGCCTGCTTTGTAAACGTGTGGGGTGCTGTTGCAATGGAGGGATAAGACTTGTCACGGGAAACATTCAGGGATGACGGGGGAGTTTGTGTGGAAACACCAAAACAAGTGACCGAGTCAGCACGAGGGGAGAGGGCCAGGGCTGAGGCCGGGAGCCCAGCCAGGCACCTCCCAGACGGCCGCATGGGCAACGCCCGTGAGGCTGGAGTCCTGCCTGATCGCAGAGGGCACCGACGCCCCCTCAGCAGTCGTCCCAGGGCCACGCATGGCGAGTGCACCCAGAGCCTTCATGAGAGGAAGAGGGTCCCCAACCTGTTTGCTTATGTTTTTGACAGTACTCTTGACTGCCAAGAAATACTTTGGTCTTCTGTAAAACATCCACGAGGGCCACCCTGGAAGAGGGCCCCTCCCTGTCACATGGGTGACACCTTCATATGGCCTCCTAACAGACAGCTCAGAATACCCTGGTAATCCAGAAGGTTCCAGAGCCAGGAGGGACAGGTGAGCAGCAGCGGAGGGCTTACAGCTGAAAGGGAGCCCATGAGGGTATCACCCCTGCCAGGCACACGGTGACACCAGGGCCATTTGGGCCACGCTGACAAGACAAGGGTGAGGGACGAGCGCGACCCATGTGAGTGGACACCATTGGGACGGGAAGCAGGCCGGTCCCTGCCTGGCAGCTGAGAGCCCCGTGAAGACACCCCTCCAACAGACAGGCTGCACAGCCTGGGCACACTGTTTCCTCTGTGAACTTGAAGCCATGACCAGAAAACAGAGTGGATCCTGCGAACATCCCAACCCACCTACCGCGGGGCTGCTGGCAGCTCAGCTGCGCTGCCGTCTGCATGAGGCCTGGCCTCGCTGGAGCCGTCCCCGTGGACATCCAGCCCGGTGTCTCCCTGAGGCCCCTCCTCAGGGTGCTGCCTCCTGGGGGCTCACCTGGGCCGAGTCTGTTCCAGGGACCCCAAAGACTGGAAGAAGAGCCGACTGGACCACCTGGTCCATGTGGAAAAACCTCTGCCTCCGAACATCAGGGCCCCCAGAAGGCCACCTTTTAGGGGCCAAAGTGCAGCGGCCAGAGAGAGCTCTGGATCCAGACCCAGGCCCCCACCTGGGAAGGCGCAGATGCGGGTGAAGCCCAGAAAGTCAGAAGGACCCCACAGGGCGGGGGCGTGAGGGCTCCTCTCCCCAAGGACGCCTGTCACAGCCTCCCTCCCCGCAGCACACACGAAAGGAGGTCACGAACCTGCTTACTCGCCTATACCAACAGCCGGAGCCGGGGCGTGCAGAGGAGAGAGACGGGCAGGAGCTCGCTTAGCGACTTCCACGGCGAAGGCACTAACTTCACAAGCACGCACTGCCCAGACTCAACATGCCCATGTGTGGGGACCGGCTGCCACCACAAAGAAACAGCAGCTGGAAACCTTCCCGCAGGGGCACAAGTGGCTCTGCCTCCGCCCGCCGCCCTGCTGCCGCGCCCAGGGCAGGGCTGGGGTGGCGGTTCCACCTGCAGTGTCAGGGGCTGGCGGCTGGACGGGGCTCCCCGAGCTGGACGCCCTCGGTGCCAGGCACCTGGGTTTTTCACCATTTGGTGGACGTCCCATCTACAGGGGACACGACTCGCTGCATCGTGCTCTTTCCTCCAGGCGATGGCGAGGCCATCATCAAAACAGGGACACCTGTGTGCATGTGGCCGTGGTCTTAAACACACAGATGTGGATGATGTTCATGCTAAGTGAAAACAAGCCACTAGAACAGAGAATGCCACACATGGATTAAAAACACAAAGAAACGCAAGCCACAAAGCGTGCACGTTCCTGCAGACAGCCACCACATGCGCCCAGCACTGCTGGGCCTCAGTGGAGGCCATGCAGGACACAGGCTATCAGGGCTGCTGCCCTGGACTAAAGAAGCCCTACAACCCTCACTGGAGCGTGGGGGCCTGAGACCCAGATGTCCTGGGCTCACGCGAGCAGGGGCTGAGCCGGTGGTGGCCTGCCCTGACCCTGCCCAGGCCTGAGTGCTCCACCGGCCACGAGAGGGGAGGCACGAGTTTTCAGATACTGTCCCCTTGGGGCCACCCTGCAGGGTCAGAATCTCACTCGTGGCTCCCAGAGATTGGAGTCCCTCTTATCCCTGCTCCCCCCCCCCAAATTATTTACATTTTTGGAGACAGGGTCTTGCTCTGTTGCCCCAGTATGAGAGCAGTGGTGCCACCACAGCTCACTGCAACTCCAACTCCTGGGCTCAAGTGATCCTCCCGCCTCGGCCTCCCAAAGTGCTAAGACTGCAGGCATGAGCCACCATGCCCAGCCACCCACCAGGTTTTTCATCAGGACGAAATACTGAGGTCCTCTGAAGGAACAAATTGAGTTCTGTGTCACTTTGAGATGTGTTGGTCCTGGACACAGCTTCTGCTGTGGCCAATGTCCCAGGCAGGCCTGCTCTCTTACACTGGGGGGAGGCATGACACCTGGCTTGTGGGCACAGGTCTCTGTGCACCCAGAAACCGGCAGGGCAAGGAGCCCTTTCCGACCAAAGCGCGTCACAACCCCCCAGTGCCCAGGCTGCTAGGTGACCCAGGAGACTGAGCAGTGGAGGGTCCCGGGGCCAGGAAGGGGGCAAAGGGGCTTCCCAGCGGCTCTGGGGGTGGCGTCCCTGAAGGCAGCATTCCTGTTTATGCTGATTCTGGACCCCAGACGGCCTCCCAGCACCCCGCTCCCATGCCCATCTCTGCGCCTGAGATCCGAAGCTGAGGATCTTACCCCGGCAGGGCAGAGGAGCTGGCGGGAGCCCAGCCTGGGCTCTGGGAAGGAGAGAGAACAGCAACATCCACCCCTGCCCCCCTGCTCTCGGCCCCATAGGTGCCTGGCACCCCAGCCTGTCTCCCAGGTCCTGGCCCTGAAATGTGCTGCTGTGTCTGGGCAGATAGCCTGGGGCAGAAGGTGACCCAGAGGCCCCTTCCCCTGCTTTCTAGCCTGGGAACCCCCATACCCGGCAGAGCACATGGCATGTGCTCTCTTGCTCTGTCTGCAGCTCCCAGGGCGGAGGCCCTGCCACTAGGTCATTCAGCAGAGGGCAGCGAAGAGGGAAGACAGAGTGATCCCTGAGGAGACCAAATCTGCCTGGCTGGCTGTGACCAAGAGGGACGAGGGAAAGGACCCCGGCCCTAAGCAGGCAGCCTTCCCTGGGACCCAGGGCCTGCAGGGGCAATGCCTTGGGGACCAGGTCCTGGCCTGGGCCCTGCTTTGGGGGTCAAAGCAGGTGCACGGCTTAGAGCCAGGGAAGGAGCCAGGCTGCAGGGGCCAGCCCCGCCTGCCCTGCTCCCTGGGCGCAGAGTCTGGCACCACCCGCAGGCCCCCAAGGGCCCTAGTGCTGTTACCTGGCAGGTAGATGTCGGCAGGTGGGCCCGGCTGGCTGCAGCCACAGTGCTCAGGGCTGCTGTCCTGCAGGACGTTCTCGATGGACGGCACTCGGCTCCCTGCAGCAGCAGAGAGGAGGTTGGGAGCAGCCCGGGAGCCCGGCGCACTCCACTGAGGACTCTGCAGCCACCATGGGGACCCTGGGCCTGGGCTCCAGCCTGAGTCTACCCTGAAGTCCCACATGCTCTCCAGGGACTCAGAGATGGATGCTTCCTTTTCTCCTCTTTCCCACCCCCAAGCATGGTTATAAAAAGCATCACCCGTCCACATGTCAAATGGCAACAGGTGCTTACCATGCGTGCCCACCCCTGCAGACAGCCTGCAGGGAGCACGGTGCCTCGAGAGGGTGGGCTCTGGTCCTCCCACATGCACGTTTAGTCCCTCAGGACACACACCGGGGCTGAGGGTGTCCTTGTGGGCAAGGGTCCCCTGGCAGAAGAGGGCCGGCCCAACGCGGCCTGGAGCCCCACCACCCTGCAGGCCAGGCACCGGGTCCTACACGCGTGTCTGCACTGACGGAGGTCCAGGCCTGAGCTGAAGTGAGAAGCTGAGGCCCCGCGAGGCGGAGGGACTCTCAATGCCATCCAGCAGAGGACACACCGGACAGGGACCCCTGTTTCTAATTCTCCACTCACAGACCATTGGTGCCACATCCTGGCTCTGTCACCTAAGTGGCTTTGGGCCTCCCCAACACCAACCCTGAGCCTTGGTTTGCCCATGTACCCTACAGCAGCAGGCAGGAGCCCGTTTCTGATTCTCCTGGGGAGGATTGAGTGAGGTGGCAGAGGGAGCTCGGAGGCCCCTATGAGGCTGGGCAGGGCTGCCCCCAGCCAGAGCCACGGTCGCCAGACCAGGAGCAGTAGCTGGGACCTAAAGCCCGCCAGGCACCTGCACACTAAGTCCCTCCGCTAAAACGAGGGGAGATCACAGCATCTCAGCCGTCCTTGTTTCCATTCTTCACCAGGCACAGCAAGTCACCCAAACCTCAAAGCAAAAGAGGACTCTCCTCCCACCCCGTAGCAACTCTGCCCTGGAGGGAGGCGGGAGGCCCACCCTGTCCACAGGGGATGGGCAGAGGCTGACCAGCAGCTCAGAGCCCTGCTAGACGGTGACACGGAGGAGCCCAGCCAGCAGCGCACAGACCACTCCTGAGAGAAAGGGGTCCTGGCGCAGACCCGGTCCTGGTGCAGGGGTGGCCTCTGGGAGGCTCCTGGGGGGCTCACCTTGCTTCAGTGATGAAGACTCGTCCACCTCTTCTGTGACGAAACTCTAGGAAACAAAGAGGAAAGCCCACCTGCTGGCCCCAGGTGACTGGGAGGATGTGGAGAGTGGTGGCCACCAGGCCAGGCCACACTGATGTCACACAGGGCCCCCTTACAACCTGCACAGTGACTCCACCCACCGGCACCCCATCCCAGGGACAGATGAGGAAACCGAGGCCGGGGGAGTCTGGCCGGGCTGCGGCCTGGGCGGGCGCGGGCTCACCTCGGGGGAGCTGCTCTCCCGAGGTGCCAGCCCTGTGCTGCTCGGCGGGCGCGGAGCGTCCAAGTCCTCCGAGAGCTTCTCCTCGTCCTCTTCATGGATGGGGGATGATGGGGACCGCAGAGTGCTGGGGACAGGAGTCAGGAGGTCAGAGGACAACTGGATGAGGAGGGCCAACCTGCCAGAGCCACACAGACCCCTGCCTGACACCTCCCAGGGGATCCTGCATGTGTCTGCCGGGACACAGGAAGAAGGTGCTCCCTGGGGAGGTGTTTTGGCCAGCAAGTGACTGGGACTGCCCTGCTGCCCCACAGCCAGAGGTCAGCACAGACCCACCCTGACAGAGGCCCCGTCCTGGCACAGGCCTGCGCAGCCTTTTCTTTCTAGAGAGAAACCACCAGTGACAGTGATGCCTGGGGCGGGGAAGCAGCAGGAGACAGACTCCCACGTCTCTGCAGCCTTGGAGCTGTTCTCCGCAGGCTGCAGCACAGGGCCCTGGGCTGGCATCACAGACCCTGTGCCCGCCTTACCTTCTCTGTTAAAAACTAACACCGGGGGGAGGGGGTGGGACAGAGTCAGCACAGTGGACTGGCAGCTACTTCTTGCAAGTCTCCACGGAACCACGACTGACTCCTAGCCAACCCCGGAGTGTGGCCCTCAGAAGGTTTTTGGTGCCAGTGACTGATGACATTAACGTCTGGAGACAGGCCACACCCGCTGGCTCGTCAGGTGCAGCGGCAAGATCAGTGACCTGCACCTGGTTCACTGTCTGGCCCACGTTTCAGCTGCCATCGCTAGTCACACGGCAGGATATGCTCACGTGACCAGCACCCCCACAAAGTCCTGGGACTCCTGGGTCTTCAGGGGGCTCTCCTGGGCAGAGACACAAGCTGTACAATCTGCACAGCAAGAGGTCACCCAGGTGTGGCCTCACTGGCACAGCTGCCCCTGTGCTCTGCCCCGTGCCCTTTGTGAGCCCTCCCTGCCGCTGGGTCTCGGGAGTCCTGTGTTGAGTCGCCACACAGAACTCATTAGAAAGTTACTTAAACCACAAACACGCCTGCTTTGCACACACGTGCTACTCCCGCTGCCACGCAGCGCCCGGTCTGCTGACAGCAGCGTGTGGGCGCCGTGCCCGGCTCACCTGTCAGGAGACTTGCTCCTCGGCTTGCCCTTCTGGTGGCTGCTTTCCGCAAGCCGCTCCATCCCAGCCAGGGGACAGCTGGCCTGGGACAGGCCGTCCGACACGCCCGAGTAGGTGATCTCTTCGTAAAGAGGGGCCGAGGGGATGGCCGGGGAGATGGCCCGAAGGCCGTTGAGCGCCTCGAGCAGGGAGATGGGCTCGTAGCCAGGCGGGATGCTGTCGGAGCTCTGTGGGGACAAGGGGTAAGGGAAGGTGGCTGGTCAGGCCCCCTGCCGGGCTTGTGTTCCGGGACCTTCCACTCCCCAGACGCTCTTTCTGACAACTCCTATCCTACTGCACCTTCCAGGGACTTATGTCCCCTCCCTCGGCTGTCAGCCCCAGCACACACGCCTAGACACCCCAAAGGGTGAGATCCCCAGCCCGGGCCAGCCCACCCTGGCCTTCTGTCCCGCCTGGCCGGAGGTGGGCAGTGAGGGTTAGTGCAGACAGAAGTGGAGCAGGGTGGGGCGAAGCCATGCCAGAGGCTGCGGGGACCAGCAGGAGGGGTGCGTCCCTGAGCAGGGAGAGCCGGGTTGCCGGGAGCTCCGCCCCGACTTGGGCCCCTGGGGGGGGACACGCTCCAGCCACTCTGTTAGCAACAGACGCCCTAGTGAAGAGCCAGATTCCCCCTCGTTGGGGGTGGACTGACTGGACAAGGATGAGGAAGAAAGAAGACGCCAGGTCCCTGGGGAACAGCAGTCAGGCCACAGGGGCACTGCCCTGCCCCCAATTGTGCTCCCTGAAACCAGGTCAAGGGGCAAAACGCACCGGTGCCCTTTGTGGGACCCTGGCCCGCCTGAATAAGCGCCTGGAAGGGGAGAGTGAGACGTGGCAGCCCTGGGAACCAGGGGGCAGTGGGGGCGGTGGCAGAAGAGTGAGCGTCACTGGGCTGGCGCCGGGTGGGGGGAGGCCTTTCTGGACACTTGCCTTCAGCTGAAAGGGAAACAGTTACTCTCAACTCCTCCACCCTCTAAAAGCGAAAGGACTCTCCCGGCCGATTCTTGAGCGAGTTCCACCTCTCTAAGTCACACTGAGGACACTCGAGGGCACACAGCGCTTCAGCTGGGGCTGCCAGGGCCAGTGGAGGCTCCAGGTGGAGGCCTGGCCCAGCTGCCCCCTGGGTGCAGGGAGAGGCAAGGACACCAAAGAGCCGGGCAGAGGAGCGGGACGTGGCCAGCAAGCGAGCAGGGTGCTGCCTGCAGAGCGCCGTTAGTCCCACCCCCGTGGCGTCCGCTGCCAGCAAGAAACACAGGGAAACAGGGGGCTGGGAGACCAGGGGCAGGCAAAGCCAGTGGGGCGGCACAGGGCCAGCGTGAATGGCTTTCTGCCCGCGGGCCCAGAGCTTCGCTTCTCCCATGGACGCCCGTCCTGGGCAGGGATGCCAGGACAGGGCACAGAATCAACAGATTACGTTCATCGAACACTAGCCTGGGGTGGAAGGGATTTCCCATACTTGTCACTGTTTTAAAAATTAAGGAACAGGGCAAAAAACCATAGCCGTAGGACCAAACACACTTACTGTTTCCCTTTTAGGTTTCTTGCTGGTCAGGGAGGCAGGGTGCGACTTTGATTTTTTAAAGGGACACTGTCAAGATAAAAATCATATGTTTTACAACTACCCCCACCCGCACGCAATAGAGTGGGCTGCACAAGGTCTCTCTGACACGCTATTTCCTAGGCTCACTGTGACCGAGAGCTTCCGAAGCAGCTGACTCGGCTCTGGGTGGGCTGTCTGCACACCCGCCCAGCCCCAGGAGCCGCGCCACTGGTCCTATGCCAAGCGCCCAGGTGTGGAGCCCAACCCCATCCCCAGCGCCTGCACCATGGTTCTGGGTCACCCAGCGCAGCAGGTCTGGCCAAGGTGGACCTGCGAGTGGACAGGTACTCCCTAAAGCGGGCCTGGCTGGCTGCAGGGCACAGACCCTGAGGCCATTCGGCCAAAGCCCCCAGCCAGCTCCTGGCACCTCTGTCGGCACCGAGCCACTCCGTAATGTGTCACCAGCCTGTCACTCCTCAAGCAGCCTGGGAGAGCTGGCCCCTGACCTACCCACTCCACAGTTACCTTAGGGGCTCAGTGGAGAAAACTGCCCCATCTGGGCTCTTCCCAGTGTTACGTGGAAATGGCTCTTGCCCCCACGGTGGCGAGGGCATTGGCACTGGCACTTCTGGGGCACGTGGCAGTCGGAGCTGCCAGGTCACACGTCAGCCCCCGGCTGCCCTGCGCTGTGAGAGGCATCTCAGCCAGCTGGAGACAGAGGGACCCGTCGGATGCTCGGCCACCAGGGCAGAACCGGGAGGGGCAAAAACAAGCAGCAATAAACCCACCGGCATCCGAGCACATGCGCTGGGGGCCTGCTCCAGGCGCCCTTGAGCTGGCGGGCCCAGCAGGCAAAACGGTGTGGCTGCCCCGGGGGAGGGGGGGTCCCTAGGGATCCCCAGAAATGGTTTCTGCTCCAGCTTCAAGCCCACAATGTCAGATTTTGAAAGAAAAGCCAAAAATCTGGGTTTTAAGGGAGATTTCCAGATTGTTAAAGGTTGGCCCAATTTTCAGAAGCACTGGGAGGGCCAAACACGTCACACAAGCTGCCAGGTGGGCCTGGGTCAGGCCCTGATCAGGCAGGGCGAGAGGACGCAGGGAGCAAAGACACGGCTGGGACGTGCCAGCCGCAGGGCTCGCTCCTCTTTTCTTTTCAGAGAGGCAGCAGGGCCTTTGAGAGCCGCTGGACCCAAACCACCTCAGCTGACTGCAAGACAGGCTCACCTGCTGACAACGCAGTGGCTTGTGTCTGTCCCCTGCACCTGTGGGTCTCTTTGCTTCTCTCTCTCCACGTCTCTGTGTCCCTCTCTGTGTCTCTCAGTCTCTCTTTGGGTCCCTAAAGCCAGAGTCCCACCTCCCTTGCCTGCCTGACGCCCACCTGCAAGGTGCCAGGGGTGTCCCGGTGGAGGGCATCTCCTAGGGAAAGCGCAGGCCTGTTCACCGAGAACCAGGGGCCCCGGCCCCACTGGCTCAGTGCAGAGACAGCAACAACACCTCGAGCACACTCAGCAACGCCATGCCCGTGACAGGACCAAGATAATCAGTCCCAGCAGCTGACGTTCCCGGGCCCAGCCGGGTGGCCCCATGAATGCCGCACCTGCCCACAGGACAGATGAGGACCCAGGGATGCCGCTGCTCTGTGTGGGGCCGGCCCCTCCACGCCCAGGCAGGAGGCACTTACGGAGTGCTCCTCGTGGTCCAGGCTCTGCGCCAGCACCGGGCTGAAGGACACAGGGGACAGCGCTCCCGGCTTCTTCCGCACGGCCCGGATCTGCAGGAGGGCCCGGAAAGCTGGGCAGAAGGAGGGGCTCCCGTCAGACAGGGGCCCCACGCAGCCCAACCCAGAGGACCCTCTGAGCTCCCTCAAGCCCCACCCACGCTGTTCCACCCCACAGCAGTCATGTCAGAGGCAAACAGTCTTAACAGCACAGCCCAGGCAGGGGGACCAGCAAAGCCTCGGGTGCTGCCCCAGGGGGCTCCCGGCTGTACACCCGGCCCTGGCCTTGCCCCACGGAGCCTTCCCAGGACAGGATGGCAAGGACATTCATGTGTGAGTGTTGTGACAGTGCGATGCCTCACGCTGGGGACACCAAGGGGCACAGACAGTGGCCACCCGGAGCAGGAAAATAAACCAGGACCTGGGACACCACCACCATCCCACTGGGCTGTCCTGCTCACGAAAGCAGGAATGCTCCCAAGTCACTGCCAGATGAGGAGCACAGGCCACGCCCCCACGAGAAACAGGCCACGGAACACAGCCAGGACCCCGGCTGAACCTGCATCCCGGGGGAGGGCGGGGACTAGGGGCTGCAGGAAGGTGTTTCCTCGAGGCTCTGCATGTCTCAGCGTCCCCCACACTTCATACCCAGGACCAGCAGTGGCTGCCTGGGAAGCATCCCTCTGCCACCGAGGCCACACAAGGGTCTGAGCTTGGGTCTGAGGACCCCGACCTGCAGATTCCTACACATCAGAAGATGCCCAAAGTGGGCCATGGGTCACCACACCCTCCCTGGAGGGCAGCCCCGCAGCCCACCCGCCCAGAGGCCTCCTTAGCTGCCTGCCTAGGCCCCAGGCAGCCCCGCCTGGGCTTCCCCTTCCCATCCTTCCCTCAGCCCCTGCTTAGAGACCCGTCCTCAATGCCCGGTGCCCAACTCTTCCCTCTCTCGCCTATTCCCTGTCTGCCCCACACTCAGCCCAGGCCCCTCAGGCAAGAACCCCCCTCCCCTCCCTGAGCCACCCCTGGCCATAGTGGGCCTCCTATCTCCACGCCTGTCCACACCCCGTGGTTCAACAGCAGCCACTGGGCCTTTGAGGCCCCTCAATCTAAAAGTTTGATTTTCCCAGCAGCAGATTTCGAGGGCTGGGTCGTACCATGCACTGGCGCACTCGCTGTCAGCGCTAACGTCAATGAACTACGTCAGCCAACGGGTCCCGACGAGTCGTGAACTGGATGAAGGACCCACGGCCCTTTATTTCTTAGCCAATGAGGGGCCTGCAGCCCCCGGGACCGCCCTGGCCCCGGCCCACTGTGGTGTGGCCAGTCCCCGATCGACAGAACCTCCCGAGGGGCAGGCCCCAGGCACTCACGCAGCCGACAGATGGGGCAGTTGTTGGCCTGGTAGCGCAGCGTGTCCGCGCAGGAGGTGCAGAGGCACAGGTGGCGGCAGGGCAGGATCAGCGTGTCCCGCAGGTCAGACAGGCACACCACACACTCGTTGCTGTTGTCACTGTTCTCGTCATCCGAGGGCTGTGGGGACAAGGGCCTGGGGGTCAGTGGCCTCCCAAGGCACAGAGCAGGGCCTTGCACTGCCCAGAGCAGGTCTTCCAGTCCCCAGCTGTGCCACCTGCTGTCCCCTCCTCCCCTGGGGACTTTCATGGCTGAGGGATGCCCAGAGGGCAGGAGGAGGTTACTGTGGAGCAGAGCTTCGGAGGTGCAGCCCAAGCCCTGGGCGCCATGCTCAAATCCAGTCCGTGCCCAGCACACGGCAGAGGGGAGAACCTGTGCCCCCCACCCACGCAAATCATGAGAATTCAGGTCGCTTTCTGTTCTTCAAACCCAAAGAGCAAATGTGGAAGACCCATGCCACTAAGGAACACCTCCTCACAATGATCAGGGTACCCATTTATTTGGTTAAAACACAACCAAATAAGTTAACTTGTTGGAAATACTTCCATTAAGTAATGGCAGCTTCCAGAAACCAAGTTAGCAACTGGACCCAGAGAAAGTAAAAATCTAAAACGGATCAGCAAACTATGACCACATCCTAGGCAATAAAAACAAAATAGGAAGTATCAACTTACCAGACTTCAAACTATACAACAAGGCTATAGTCATTAAAACAGCTTTGGACTGGCACAAGAACAGGGACATTGACCAGTGGAACAGAACAGAGAACCCAAAACTATGAAACACTGAAGAAAGAAATAGCAGAGATGTAAACAGGTGGAAGAATATACCATGCTCATGGGTCGGCAGAATCAACATTGTTAAAATGTCTATACTACCCAAAGTGACCTACAGAGTCAATGTAATCCCTATTAAAATACCATCATCGTTTTGCACAGATATAGAAAAAATAATTTTACGTTTCGTATGGAACCAGAGAAGATCCTGTATAGCAAAATCAATCCTAGGCAATAAAAACAAAATAGAAGGTATCAATTTACCAGACTTCAAACTATACTACAAGGCTATAGTCATTAAAACAGCTTTGGAGTGGCACAAGAACATTGACCAGTGGAACAGAACAGAGAACCCAGATATAAAACCATCCTCATATAGCCAACTAATCTTCAACAAAGCAGACAAAAATATACACTGGGGAAAAGAATCTTCATTCAATAAATGGTGCTGGGAAAACTGGATAGCCACATGCAGAAGACTGAAACAGGACCCACACCTTTCATCTCTCACAAAAATCAACTCACACTGGGTAAAAGACTTGAACATTAGGTATGAAACTATTAGAATTCTAGAGGAAAACATTGGAAATACTCTTCTAGACATTGGCCTAGGCAAAGAATTTATGAAGAAGACCCCAAAGGCAATCACAGCAGCAACAAAAATAAATAAATGGGACCTGATCAAATTAAAAAGCTTCTGCACAGCCAAAGAAACTGTCAAGAGAGCAAACAGACAACCTATAGAATGGGAGATAATTTTCGCAAGCTACACATCTGATAAAGGGCTGATAACTAGAATCTATTTAGAACTCAGAAAATCTGCCAGAAAAAAATCAAACAACCCCATCAAAAAATGGGCAAACGACATGAACAGAAACTTTTCAAAAGAAGACAGAATAATGGCCAACAAACATATGAAAAAATGCTCAACATCTCTAATCATCAGGGAAATGCAAATCAAAACCACAATGAGCTATCACTTAACTCCAGTGAGAATGGCCTTTATCAAAAAGTCCCCAAACAATAAATGCTGGCTGGCGTGGATGCGGAGAGAGAGGAACACTCCTACACTGCTGGAGGGACTGCAAACTAGTTCAACCTCTGTGGAAAGCAATATGGAGATACCTCAAAGCGATGCAAGTGGATCTACCATTTGATCCAGCAATCCCACTACTGGGCATCTACCCAAAATATCAAAAGTCACTTTATGAAAAAGACACCTGCACTCGAATGTTTATAGCAGCACAATTCACAATTGCAAAGCTGTGGAAACAACCCAAGTGCCCATCAATTCATGAGTAGATTAATAAAATGTGGTATATGTATACCATGGAGTACTACTCAGCTTTAAGAAACAGTGGTGATATAGCACCTCTTGTATATTCCTGGATAGAGCTGGAACCTATTCTACTAAGTATCTCAAGAATGGAAAAACAAGCACCACATGTACTCACCAGCAAATTGGTATTAACAGAGCAACACCTAAGCAGACATATACGAATAACATTTATCAGGTGTTGGGTAGGTGGGGGGGGGAGGGGATGGGTATATACAAACACTACGAGTAAGCTGTGCAACCTTTTGGGGATGGACACGCTTGAAGCTCTGACTTGAGGGGGGAGGGGGGACATGGGCAATACACGTTACGTAACCTTAACACTTGTACCCCCATAATATACTAAAAAAAAAACAAACTATGACCATAGCCTGTTTCTATAAATAAAGTTTTATTGGAACTCAGCCACACCCACTTGTTTCCATCTTGTCTGCAGCTGCTTCTGCCTGTAACGGCACTGCATGGATGTGACAAAGAATGTATGGCCCATACAGCCACATAGCATCTGGCCCTTTTCAGAAAGTTGGCCAACGCCGGGTGTCGAACTCGTGGATGCACACGGTGCCCTCCGCCAAGGAGCAGCCTGGCCAAAAGGCTCTGACCTCCCCAGCTTTCAGCTGGTTCCAGCAGTCCTGGACTCAGATGCCACATTGAAGCTGGTGTCTGAGACTTTCAGAGAGATTTTAACAAACAGGCAGCAGTTTTATTCATGCCAGCGTGCCTTTAAAAAGAATGAAAAAGACAACCAGGGTCTGGTATCCCTTGTCTGCCTCCGTTCCCTGGCCAGTTCCCCTGAGCATGCCTCGCCTGTGGCCACCACAGCTGCTTCTACAGACATGGAGAATGCTTGTCCCTCCGCCAGCAACTGCCGGCTCTGCTGCAGGGAGGAGGGAGTGGCTGGCAGGGGCAGCGCTGGCCCCAACCAGGACTGCTTAGCTGGCACAGCTGAGGCCAGGGGGAGGGCAGCAGGTGGTCCCCAGACTGCCTTGGGACTTGGATGACAATTTACATAAGCCAGTGTATTTGCTGGAAAAAAGACAAAATGTTCTATAAACTGTTAACTTTTTTAAAAAATTAAGGAAAAATGACAGGATTTGGGGGTCCAGGACCTCCAGGGGAAGCCCTAGCAGCTCCCAGCGAGTGGGCTCCCATTAGGGCAGACGGAACCTGGGAGTGAGGCTGGCCTGGAGCCCAGGCAGGCACCCGGCACACGGACACACACCTTGGTCTCCTGGTTGTTCTTATTCTCGATGCCGTAGATCTCCTGCAGGAGGTAGCTGACCCGGTCCACCTGGGAGCAGAGAAGGGCTCGCTGGACTCCTCGCACCCACCCAGCCCAACACCACCTCCCGGCACCCAAGGGGGCAGTTATCCCAGGGAACACTGTCCGGCCTGTCCAGCCCAACCCCTATGACCAAGGAGGGGAAGGGCAGGGAAAACCTGCCACCTGCCCAGCCCAACCAGCAGCACAGGGAGCAAAGTTGGGGTCAGTGGTCTGCCCGCCACACAGGGCCTACAGCCATGTCCTCTGCTACTCTGCCACCCCAGCACCAGAGAGAAACCACGTGGACCCACCCAGCCCCACCCCAAAGGGTGCCTAGAGGCGTGAGATGGCAGCCTAAGCATCTGCTGTTTCCCAAGTCTCCTTCCAAAGACTGGAACACGCTTCTGGTTTGGCCTCAAGGACACGGAACCCATGTCTATAAGCTGTGTTCTGTCCTGCCACTCACTCGCAGCCTGCAGGCCTCACACTGACCATGTTCCAAAACAGTCTGAGCTGCTGGGTTTCCCGCAGTTCCACAGACCACGAGCAGAACCCCAGAGAGCCAAAGACAAGTGCCCTGACTGTCACTGGGGTCTCCTGGCATGTTCAAGGGTCTGGACACATTAGAGTGTGCTCCCCCTCCTCTTTTTGAAAGCTAACAAGCACATTCCCAAGTGGTGGCTTGAAACAGGTCAGATGCACCTAAGCAACTATACACAGGGTAACTCCTAACATGGCTTTGGAATACAGACATTGCCTATAGACTGTTCAAACCAGTGCCAATATCAAGATCTAACAATGGTCAGATTATAGGATTCCATCCTCTTGAATTTTCACAGTGCTTAAGTGGGAGGCACCAGGAATCACTCTCCCCAGTGCAAGACCACAGAACTCCTGACCCCAAAGGAAGGATAGGAGGATAGAAGGAGGATAGGAGGATAGAAGGTCTGCAGCTTCTCATTTGTTCCAGGATATTTCACCCTTCTGTGCAAATACTGATGAAGTCTGTCCAACTCCCTGTCCCACACTGACATATCTTCAGCAATTTGTAAGAAGTAGCAGAGGCGGCTGCAGTCTGTTTCCTGTCTCTTTCCCTCCTTTCTCTATCCATTTACTCAGCAGCAAGTGTTTACTGAATGTTGACTCTGTTCCAGGCACCATGGTCCATACTGGGCAAAACTCAGGGCCCAGGAGGGTCAGTGCTGGTATGCGGTGGGTACGGAACACACGTACATTCACCCAAAGACAGGGACCCCGACAGCCCGGGACCCAGAACCCAACCAGGAAGACACAAGTGACAGGCTCTTGCACGGCGATTTCGATGGCAGCCACAGCGGCCCAGGAGGAATAGTCCACGAAGACTACTGAAGTGTGTGTGTGTCTTTTAAATCAAAAAGGGTCATGCCATGTCATCCGAAAGACTTACGATTTGCTTCTGCTTCAACGGCTTCACGGAGAAGCTGCCGTCCACATGCTGCAGGGGGAAAGACACGGAGGTTAGCTGGTGGGCGCGGCTGCACTGAGCACTCCTGCCCGGCCGGCTCCAGGCCCTTTCCCGGCCAGTCCACGCCCACAGCTGAAAAAAGGAAGGGCCACATGAAGACTGAAGAGCCAGGCCAGAATTTTTCAAATCTGGCCCTCAGACTTAGCTTTGAAACCACACAGAGAGCCTTCTAAAAATGCAGCTCCTGGCCCCGCCCTGCCCTACGGAAGCCAACTCTCCCTGGGCAATCCTCACACACGTGCAAGCTGAAGGCCACTCAGCCAAGTTCAGGTGCCGGACACGAGCCTCCCCACACTGTGCACAGCAGACTTCAAGACAAACAAGTGCTCGCTCTCAAAGGGCGCGGTTTAGTCAGAAAGACAGCCCAAGAGCGTGCACACGCAAGCAACGCTCAGAGCCCTGAAAACGTAAGAACGAAATAGAACAAAAGGTGTTCGGTGGCGTCCAGGGAAATACTCTGTTCAGAGTTCGACAAGGTTAATGAAGGTATCAGGTCTGAGATCTTGCAACAACACTAATTATCCCTTTGGAGTCAACCAAGACCAGCAGCACTCAGGATTTTCAGGTGAGGCTGGTGGGCCATAAAAGAAATTTGCACAAGGCTGGACTCCAAATATAAAGCAGTTTCTCACTGGTCTCTAAACCGGAAGCACAGACTGGACTGTTTGCCAGAGAAGGCCCATCTGCCTTGGCCAGAGATGTGTAAACAGTCACCATCTCTTCGACAAGGCGGAGCTCGGGGACTGCAGCGGCCAAGCCCAGCACTAGGCAGGGAGGAGGCGGCCTCTGCCTGGTCAGCACCCCGGCCCCAGGAGAACACAGACCTAGCCATGCCACAACACAAACAGATCCGAGGGGCCCTGACCCAGCCATAGGGACCCCTGGGGAGTTCTGGAAAGACAGACCCCAGGACAGAGCCCAACTCTGCACTTGAAGCTCTCAGGGGCTGCAGTGGCACAGGGGGAGGGAATGGGGGGATAGCAGCATGCAGGGGTGGTGGGAGGGGAGCCCCAACAAGCAGCTGTGCCTGCTCCACGTGCTGCTCTGGGGCACGGGCTGGCACTGAGAACACTTGCAACTGCAGAGGCAACTGCAGAGCACAGATCTCAGAGTGTGCGGTGGGGGGAGGGTGTGTTCTCACACTGGGACACCCACTACACCTCCAGCAAGGTCCTCTGTGTACAGGGACACAGGGGCCTGGGCCCATACCAGCCAGACAGCAGACCCTCGTCCATCCTGCCAGCATTCGCTGAGCATCCGCTACCTGCCAGGCATCACACTCGGCTCCAAGCTTAGCCGGTTCTGCCCCCGCCAGCGTCAAGCAATGAGCACAGCAGATGTCTGCCCCCAGCGAAGAAGAGGTCTCCTGCAGGGAGCGAGGCCCACCAGGGTCAGGGTGCTGCAGCCGGGTAGAGGAAGGAGCAGAGGGCCTTTGTGGGACGGTGAGGGGTCTCAAGTGACACCCAAGGGAACGGCCTGGTGGGAAAGGGCCATGGCCTGAGGAGGTGACGGCATCACCTCAGTGGAGTTAGTCTGGGGCAGGGAGCCCCTCCTGTGGGCACCCCAGCCCACGTCAGCAGCTTCTAGAGCAGCGGTCCCCAACCTTTTTGGCATCAGGGACGGGTTTCAGGGAAGACACTTTTTCCACAGATGGGGTGGAGGGATGGGCAGAGCCCAGACACGGACGAGAAGCGGTGACGAGAGATGGGAAGCGGCTGCAAACACAGATGAAGCTTTGCTCATGCCACTCACCTCCTGCTGTGCGCCTGGCTCCTAGTTTCATGGAGGACAATTTTTCCACGGGGTGGGGGTGGGAAGGGGGAAGAGGCAGAGACTGCTACACCGCCTAGTTCCTAACAGGCCATGGACCAATACCAGCCCGAGGCCCAGGGGTTGGGAACCATAGTTCTAGAGAGTTCTATAGGGCAGGCCTTGGCCTAGAACATTCTCCCTCGCCATACTCCAAACCCTCTTTGAAATGCCTCCTGCTGGGGACGTTTGGCCTCATGACCAGCCTCCTGGAAGCACAGGGCAATCTCCTACCTGCCCTGGGCCCTGACCCCCAACCCAGGCTTCTAGTCTCAGAGGGCCACCCCTCTGGTCCCAGCTCCCAGGCCCTAGGGACGGTGGGGGTCAGACACCTACCTTTTCAAAGGCAGCCAAGAGCACGTGGGCATGGCCAGTCACTTCCACAACTGCGGGGAGAGGGGGACAGAGCAGTTAATGCCAAAGCGACCCCCCCCACCTGGCCTCCCTACCTTCCCAGCACTCGGCCTCAGACACAGTCCGGAGCCTGCTCCAGGGCTCGGCCTCCTCTGCCTGGAGCCCCCACAGCTGCCCAGGCCGCTGCCCAGAGCCCTGACCCTCTGAGCTGCCCACGTGGCAAGCCTGGGCCCTGCACTGACGTCCTCCCTCACTTTCGCAGGAGGCCTCCAGAAGCAGCTCCCTCCTGGAGGGCCCACGCTCAGGGGGATGGAAGGGGACAAGCCGACGCCACTCACCGTCTCCCTCGTCCACCACGGCCTGGATGACCACTGGAAACACGCCTCGGTCCAGGTCAAAGTTCAACTGAGGGGAGAAGAGGCAAGAACACTCAGCACGTGTGGCAGCCGAGCGAGGCTGAGCCTGAGGGAGGGACTGGTGAGCGGGAGGACGGGTGGAGGGAGGGACGGGTGAGCGGAGGGCGGGTCTAAACAGCCGGGAAGGCGAAAGCCTGGCTGGGCACCTTTGGGTTTTTTTTTTTTTTTTTTTGAGACAGAGTCTCACTCTGTTGCCCGGGCTAGAGTGCCCTGGCGTCAGTCTGGCTCACAGCAACCTCAAACTTCTGGGCTCAAGCGATCCTCCTGCCTCAGCCTCCTGAGTAGCTGGGACTACAGGCATGCGCCACCACGCCCCGCTAAGTTTTTCTATATACTTTTAGTTGGCCAATTAATTTCTTTCTATTTTTAGTAGAGACAGAGTCTTGCTCTTGCTCAGGCTGATTTTGAACTCCTGACCTTGAGTGACCCGCCCGCCTTGGCCTCCCAGAGTGCTAGGATTACAGGCGTGAGCCACTGCGCCCAGCCACCTTTGGGGTTTTTCGAGGTGAAATACACATAACATAAAAGTTGCCATTTTAGCCACATTTAAAAAGGTGTTAAGTACATCCACAATGACATGTAATCGGCACCCCACGCAGCAACCCCACGCCAAGGAACACTCACTCCCCAGCCCCGGCCCCCACCAATCTGCTCTGTCCTGACAGATCTGCATCTTCCGGACACTTCACACAAGTGGCATCATACAGCATGTGGCCTCTTGTGTCTGGCTGCCCTCACTTCACACGTTTTCAAAGTTCATCTGTGCCACAGCGTGACTGGCGCTTCCTCCCGTCGTGTGGCCGAGTGACACCCCAGTGTGGACAGCCCTCGGCTCTGCCTGCACCTGCCGACGGGCACGCGGCTGCTTCCACTGCCTGGCGACCGTGCGTGGTGCCGCTGCGACCGCGACGTGCCGGCGTCTGCGGGAACGTGGGTTTCACCCTCTTGGGCGCATGCCTCAGGGTGGGAGTGCGGGTCCACGGTAACTATTTAACTCTCTGAAGAAACGCTTGACTTGCCCCCCCCATATGACAGAAGGAAAGTGGAGGAGACCACGTGGCTTGTCCGAGGTCAAGGAGAGCCGCGTCATGTCTTTCATTACACCCCTGCCGTGCTCAGGCTAACAGCTGCTCCCCGACCCACGGCCCTGAGGCCCCGCAGCCAGCCTGGACTCGCTCCTCACGGGAGCCTCGCGGCCCAGGTCCTACCTGGGGGGCCAAGAAGGGCTCCCCGGGCCTCCAAGTGCAGGCCCCCATGAACACTGTCAGCCCGGGCCTCTCCGCACGGCTTCTGCCTGCCACGCTGAGGAACGCCACCGGACCGCCACCCGCCCCCGACTCCCTGCTGGACGAGGGGCACGGAGCACAGACACGCGGCCCGGCTGGTCAGCGCCACACCCTGTGTCGGCCACAGAGCAGCAACACACACGTGTGTTTCTTTATTCTGGGGAGGAAGCCAAGACTTATCTGTCAGTGAAGATTTACTAAAAGAACGGACGAAAACATACTAAACTCTGGAAACGTACTAAAACCCACTGATTGTACCTAAAATGAGCAAACTGTGTGATATGTGAGTCACAACACAATAAAGGTGTTAAGAAACAGAAAAAAACAAAAACTGGATAAAATCCCAATGGCTGCCAGGCGTGGCCCAGGCCCTCTGCCTCCAGCCTGGAACAGTAGGCCTGGCTTAGGCAAGACCACCCACGGGGAGGGGACAGCCCCACAGTCTGTCTCCAGCAACCGCCCACCCGCCCGCCCGTGCAATGTCACAGTGGAGCTGGCCCACAGCTGCTCGTCATCCTGAGGACTGACAAGGAACCCCCGGTGGGAAGAGGCTCCCAGCAGAGCCCAGCGTCAGGGACGCACTGGGCTGCCTCCCTTCTCCAGCTGTCCCTCCATGAGGCAGGCCGCAGCAGCAGAGCTGGGCACATGTCCCCACCCTAGTGGCCCAGGGGGACTGTCATCTCAAGTCCTTCGAGCTCTCTGAGCTTTAGTTTCCTGCTCTGTAAGCTGTGGTCATCACTGCGCCTCCCACATGGGTTTCAAGGACAAGGCACTACTGGTGTCCTCCCGCCAGGCCCAGCCCCGCAGACACAGGGCAGCGCCCAGGCCCACCAGGCACACCCACCCAGCAGGGGCCCCACGCCGGCATGTGGCCAGGACCCACTGGCACATGTCTACAGCAGGATTCCTGCCCCCCGGGAGCCAACAGCCACACTCCTGACAGTCCTGGCCACATGAGAAGCCCTGGGAGGCAGCCATCAGCTTGACCTGTCAGCACACGTCCACACGGCCAGTCTCCACGTCTGCTCATGAGCAAGGGTCATGGGTCAGAGGTGGCCAGCCGGAGACACCGGCATGGGGGCTGCACTGGGGAAGCCACGAAGGTCTCCATCACCAGAGAAACGCCAAGAAGTGGCAGGGCGCTGGCACAGGGCAGACTCAGGACTGTGGCTTCAAGTCTGCTCCTCACCTGTTCACTATGAATGAACCTTGACCTGAGCCCCAATTTCCCTACATGGAAAAAGGGACAGAAGCCACTGCCAGCACAAAGGCTCTGAGAGCCATGCCCGGCAGAACACGTGGTCAGCGCCGACTCGAAGCTCCAGTGTCAAGGAACAGGCGCCAAGGGAAGCCTCCTCTGGCATGGTGGCCACAAGCAGAGGAAAGGAAAGGCATGTGGAAGGTGGCCCAGGAGGGTGACAAGGATGTGTCCACACCTACCCATGACCCAGTCAGGCCACAGGCTCCCACCATCTCGAAGATGCCATAGAAACCTGGTCCTGCCAAAGGCAGGGACACTCCTTTCCCCGGCTCCTGCCCTGCTCTGGGGTGACCAGCAGGGGGCGATCACACTGAGACAGCACACAGAGCCATAGTCCTGGAGTTGCCCATGAGGCTCCCAGGATACCCTCCCAAGGGCTGCAATTAGTCCTGGAGTTGCCCATGAGGCTCCCAGGATACCCTCCCAAGGGCTGCAATTAAGCCCAGGAAAGGAGAGCTCACGCACTGGTGGCGGCTCCTTTAGGTGGAGGGACTGGGGGGGGAAGCAGAGCTCTGTGGGGCTCAGCCCTATGCACCTCACCTCCCTGAGCACCCACCCCGCCCTCAAGCCGCACCCCGCGCCTGGGACAGCACCCAGCACCTCCGCAGTGCTGCTCGCACAGGTGCCTCCAGGTGATGGCACTTCGTCCTCATGGCACTCTACAAACCGAATGCTGACAGGTGTGTTTTGCTGGAGTTAGAATAAAAACCAGCGGTCGAGGGAGGTGTGCGTGGTGGTTCCTAAGCGGGCGGTAACCATAGCCTGTCCCTTCCCTCTATGGCTGATAGACCCAGGCGCCCCGTGTAAGCGCTTTGCACGCCTATCACAGACCCACACAGCCACTCTGGTGGGGGGACTGCCTCTGGCTCCAGGCTCCAGACGGGAAACCAGGATCAGAAGCCGCAGGGCTCAGCCAGGCTTTACAGACTCGACAGAGCTGGGGCGGCCTCCCGGCCTCTCACCTGGATCCTCCCTGCTCCTAGGAGAAGCCACTGCTGCCACCCTACAGGACCCTGTACTTCTTCTACTAGCCCCGACCCACTAGGGGACTCCCCAACCTGTCCAAACCGCACTGAGAAGGCGCAGGCGGCTGTCGTCTCCACCTGCCCAGCAGCCTCTGCCAGTGGCTGCACCCGATTTTCCTTGGGGAACCACCTCTCCTCCTCTGGGTTTGCGTGGTCTGGCAAGAGGAAGCATACCCAGCCCAAGCAGGGGCCACGGAGGGAAGGCACACAGCCTTCAAGTGCTCTGGGACCTGGGTGGGACTGTCACCATGCTGGGTGCTGAGAGCAAGGCCAGCTCAGAGGGCGCAAGGCCACATGACAGAGAGACCATCCCTATGACACGGGCCCTGGAAGAAACCTCAAGCCATGCAGGCTTTCAGAGCCTATAAGAATGAATCCCTGTTTTCTTCTCTTAAGCCAGACTGAGTTATCTTTCTGTCACTTGCAACCAACAGTCCTGACAAAGACGCCATTTCCAAGGCTGCCTGCTCACAGGCAGCTCAGCTGTGGTCAGTGGAGCCCAGGGCTGCACACGGACACCTGCCCTGCTTTCTCAGCCAACCCTGACTGAGGACCCATCCTGGCGGGCCCAGTGCTGGGCCCGGGGGCAGAGACGAGGGTGACTGGGGCTACTGTGGCCCCAACACCCCCTTGGATGCTGCCGCCTCCTCTGCAAAGCCATAGCTCACACCCGTCCCAGCGCCAGGCGCCCCGGGGGCCCCAGGGAACATGGGACAAACAGGCAGCCAGGACCGTCCCCCCAGAAACTCCCGCTCCCAAGAGCTCAGCACACATGCTGCATGTCACCCACAGTCACGTGTGAGAGCGGGCACATCACGCATGGGATGCTGGGGAGGACAGGAGCTGCTGCCCCCGAGGGCACCTCAGGGAGACGCTATGGCAACGCAGGGGCGCGGGGCTTCTGCGGGGAAAGCTGCTGCCCTGCCCAGAGGAGGGAGACCTGGGGCGGCCACCACCAGCACGAGTCTCACCGAGCTCTCAGGCTCATGGGGCCTGGCAGGGGCCAGAGTGTGGAATGTCTCCTCCAGCCTCACGGCCAGGGTCCTTCAGGGTCCCCCAGTACACGGGAGTCCGAGCTCCAGGCCAGAGGGACACTGGGAAGCCAGGCACAGGCACGGGGGAAGCGAGTGGCTCTGACTGAAACAGCGGGAGAGGGGCTGGCGGAGACGCCACTGAGCCGGCAGCCTGCAAAAGGCCTCTGGGACACCTCTAAGTGCTGACGCAAAAACACGTCCACGGCACGACTTAGGAAAGAATAAAGGCAAAGGCTGAAGGGAAGCTGCTGTGCTGCGGTCCACGGCCCGACAACACAGGGGAAGCCGGAGCCTCTGTGACGGCCGCTCTGTCAGCCTCTGGTCACCCAAGCCAGACGACACTCGGCCCCAGCCCCAGCCGTGCACCAGTCCGACTGGCCAGCCACGTCTGCTGCTCCAGAGAATCATGGAGGAATCTGAACAAACAGGCCCTGCGACGCAGGTTCCCACCCCAAGGAGAGAGAATCCGGTGAAGGGCAGGGGGCGGGGAGGGGGACCTGGCTGGAATCACCTCGTCGTCCTTCCACTCGGCGAAGTCGATCTTGAAGGAGGGCAGGGAGAACTGCTGGCTCACCCCTCTCTTGTAGTGCACGGTCTCGGACTGCAGCAGAGGGCTCCTGGGGCTGTACCTGAGGGCATCGGGGAGGAAGGTGGTGAGGCTATGGCGGGCAGGGACCCCTCTGTGCTTGACCGGTTGTCCCTCCCAGCTCCTGCAGCCAGCAGGGCTGCCACTGCCTGCCTTTTGGGGACCTCTGTGGTTGGGGGCACCCTATGTGGCCATGGGGCCCTGCCTCTTCCCTGGCTCATGCTGCATCTCTGCCCAGGTCACTCCTGGCTGATTCATCCTAAGCCCACACCTGCCTGGCGTCTCTGCTACCTTTCCAGACTTGGCTACACCTTCCCACAAGGTGCTGAGTTTGTTTCCTTCTTTGAATGAACGCAGTACAAAAGCACACACGGTGCAAGACACCTGCTCCCAGCTTCTCTGCTCAAGCAACAGGGCAGGCAGGACTCCAGGCCTGGGCTCTCAGCCACCGGGCCGCCAAGGGGCCCACTCCAGTGCAGGAAGGGAGGGAGCACATTTCTACCTGTCAGTAAGGCCACTGGGGGCCACCTGCCCTTGCAGACTGGAGGCAGGTCTGCCCAGGTCCTGCTGAAGATGCAGGCTTCAAACTTACTTCACATAAAATCTCCAAAAGCTCAGATACATAATTGTGACACAGTAAGAAACATATCTTTGGCCGGGCCCAATGGCTCACGCCTGTAATCCTAGCACTCTAGGAGGCCGAGGTGGGCGGATTGCTCAAGGTCAGGAGTTTGAGACCAGCCTGAGCAAGAGTGAGACCCTGTCTCTACTATAAATAGAAAGAAATTAATTGGCCAACTAATATATACAGAAAAAATTATCTGGGCATGGTGGCGCACGCCTGTAGTCCCAGCTCCTCGGGAGGCTGAGGCAGCAGGATTGCTTGAGCCAGGAGTTGAGGTTGCTGTGAGCTAGGCTGACGCCACGGCACTCGCTCTAGCCTGAGCAACAAAGTGAGACTCTGTCTCAAAAAAAAAAAAGAAACATATCTTTGGTCTCTGTCCTGGTTCCTGGCACAGAGCGCTTACTCCCTTGGAATTTCCTGGGTGACAGGAGCATCTTTTGTTCTAATGAGGTGACTCTTGGAGGCTCCTGGATGGGGCTGGTCACTACAATGACCTAGCCAGGATTAGAAAGAAGCCTGGAACTTTCAGCCCCACCCCACCTCTATCCTCCAAGGAAGGGGAGAAGAGAATAGAGTTAACAACCAATCATGCCTATGTAAAGAAGCCTCCAGAGTAGAAGAAAACTCAAGGTTGGCCGGGCGCAGTGGCTCATGCCTGTAATCCCAGCACTCTAGGAGGCCAAGGCGGTAGGACCGCTTGAGCCCAGGAGTCTGAGGCTGCTGTGAGCTAGTCAGGAGAACTTCTGGGTTGCTGTGCACGCCAGGTGTGTGCCCAGAGAAGGTATGGAAGCTCCACGCCCCTCGCGCCCCCCCACGTACCTCTGCATTTGGCTGCTCACCCAAACCCCTGTGACACACTGAAAAAGGCAGGTGTTTTCCTGAGTTCTGTGGGCCATTTGCGCAAATTACCAAGCCCAAGTGGGGGCTGTGGGAACCCTGATTTATAGCTTGGTCAGCAGCACAGGTGACAAGCTGGGGCTGGCAACTGGCACCTACAGTGAGGGCAGCCTTGTGGGACTGAGCCCTCAACCAGTGGGGTCTGCGCTAACTCCAGGAAGCCAGTGTCACCACAGCGAACTGAGGATGACTCGGTGGGGAAACGCCCCATGCTTTGGTGAAGCACTGAGGGTGCAGTGAGAGAAACAGCTCGTCTTCTCCAGCGGGTCGAGAAGCAGAGGAGGCTCCGAGCAGCCCAGGGGTGGGACTCACACGGCCCTGCCGTTCAGGAACTCCTCCACCGCCTGGCAGTAGATGGTGATGGCCACGCGGGCGTCGGCGTCGAAGGTGAACTCCAGGCTGTAGAGCACCCGGGGCTTCTCGCTGTCCTCGGTGGGGCTGTCAGCATCGTCCTTGTACCTACCCGAGGGGGGCGCAGAGGCAGCAGGTCAGGGGGCCACAGCCTGTAAGAGCCGCCATCTGTCCCGCACGGCAGGGCCCACGGAGGCAGCTGCTGGACACACCTCGCTTTCCAGCACAGGTGGAGGCCCAGCTCCTGCTTGGACAACAGGCCAACAACCAAGGTTCACCTCCCCCTCTGCCCACAGAAAGGAGGTAAATGCTCTGGGTTTAGGGACGGCCCCAGATGCCTCACGTCTTACTGGAATCGGGGGCCGGTCACTCTGGGCCGTGGGGGGCTGTCCTGTGCACGGCAGGAGGTGCAGCAGCACCCGCCTCCCTCCACTAGAGGGAGGGAGGCCCTACCCCCGGGAGCGCCCTACCCTCAGACTCGTGTCCCCTGGGGCACCAGCGCCAGTTGAGAACCATGGTGTAAAGGACCTAGCTCCATGCCCTTTCCCATCCTCGCCCAAGGGGCCGCTCTGACTCCCCTGGCCCTGCTCACAGCCTGGGGTTCCACACGGGGCCCACTCGAGGCCCACTCTTCTTCCCAGCATGCACCTGGAACCCTGCCCAGGCAGGTCCCACAGAGCCCCAGCACCCAGGCAGGACCAAGGGCTACCTCACAAGCCGCAGCGAGTCTTTGCGGATGTTCACCAGGCTCCTCAGTGTCTTCACGGGCTCGTGGGGGGCGGGAGTGACATAGGGAAACTAGGAGGGAAAAGCAGGAAACAGCCCCAGGTCACTGCCTGGGAGGGGCAGAGGACAGAAAGCACAAGGCTCACAGCCCCCGCCAGTGTCCTGGGCTCTGTTCCCACACAAGGGACTGCGTGGACGCTGGGTACGTTGTTTTCATACCCAGCACAGCCAGGACCACGCTGCCCTGAAGAGAATCCGGCCTCTCGGCCTCGTCCCCAGTTCCAAGGAGGACAACCCTCAGCGACTCCACATGCCCACAGGGATGGGGCAGAGGCGGCCAAGGTTGGCCTCTCGAGCTACGTTCCTGGTGGTGGGATGTAATGCTTGCTGCTGCCTCTGAACAAGGCCGTCGATTCACACGACAAGGACAGCCAGTAAAGGCTCAGGAAGGTTCGTGCACGAGTGCACACAAAGCTGGCGACATCTGGAAGACTCGGCTGTGTACGGCAGCGTTCTACAGGACACTGTCACCGGGAACCGGGTGGGGGCACACAGATCGAGGATGTCTTACAACCTCAGGCGAGTCCACGCTGGTGTCAAGGTAAGTTGTAAGACAGACCCATGAAGGCCTGCGGGGGCCGCGCCCCAGCGGGAGGGGTTGCACGGGCGGCAGAGTCAAGGCTGCTGCTGCTGCTGACCCCGAGGACGGCTCCCTGCTGGCCCCACAGGCCAGAGCGGGCAGCCTCAGGATCACAGTTCCATGTCACACAGCTGCCCAGTGGCTGAGACGGCCTGGAAACCCTGGTCTGAAGGACCCTGCCAGGCCCGAGGGACACTCCGGGTCTCGGCGGCTTCAGGGAGAGGGAGCCTGGCGTCTCCTTAGAGAGAGTTCTCCTGCAGGGCCCCTGCCATCGCCTCCAGAGAGTTTATGGGCCCTCTCACCTCCTCCTCTGCTCTCCGGCCGCCCTGCTTTCCTGCTCTCCTGGGGGCTCCGTCCTGCCCACATGGCTTGGCTCAGCCACGGCTCCGTGGGGCCTCCCCTCCGTCCCTCTCTCTTTTGACCATTCACTCAGCCAATGTCAACCATCTGTACCCCACTAGGGAACTCCTGTCCCAGCCCCTGGAAGAGCGCCAGGCACACAGCAGGTGCCAAATCTGTGCTGAACGAATGGACAGCCATGCTTGAATGTGCACTCTTCTGGTAACTCGTGAAAAATACTTGCTGTTTACACTTCTCCTCTTGCCCATCATTCTATGGCATATAGATGTTCTTTCTGCTTTTTCTTTTTTCTTTTTTTTTTTTTTCTTTCCATTTTGCAGATGAATTTTCTGCTTTTTAAAGAAAGTCACCCAAGAGGCCTAAATCTGTACCTTTCTGCAGCCCCTGCAGCCTGGATGCACCAGTTCAATGTGGCTGCTCTGTCCCTTGGCGACCTGCACCTGGCCGTCTGGCCTCTAAGGGGCAGTGCCAGGACATGCCCTGCTCCAGTCACACGCCCATGTCCAGCTCAACTGCAGGCCTGCCGGGAGCTCTGCCCACCTGGGGTGATGCGGTGCCTGCCTGCCCCCCAGTGGGGACAGATGGCTGGGGGACAGGGCCTCTCACACTAGTGGGGACAGACGGCTGGGGACAGAGCCTCTGACCCCTGCAGCCCCACGAGCCAGCTCTGTTCAGACCCACCTGGACCGGGCGGCTGCCCAAGAAGTTCAGATCCATGTTCTCGCCAAAGAGGTAACCTTCAGGGTGGGGGGTGTCGAATTTCTCGCCTCCCATGAAAAAGTGCGAAGCAAAGTAGTTTCCTGTGTACAAAAGGAAACACAGTTGTAGATTCTCAGGCTCCACACAGCCCAGGGGGAACGTGTGGTGGCTGAGAAGCCAGCCCTGAGAAAGGCTCCATCCTGGGAGAAGCCGCTGCCCACAGCGGCTGGACCTCCTGCTGATGGCCCAACCAGCTCGGCCTCTGCACACCGCCAGCCTCAACGCCCTTCCCTCTCCGGGACCCTTCCTGCTCAGACTCGGCAGGAAGTCTCGGCTCCTGCCCCACTTCCTCCTGCTGCGGGCTGAGCTGTGTCCCCCACAAAGACAAGTTCCAGTTCCACTCCACCCCACCGCCCTCACCTCCTGTACACGTGACCTTGTTTAGAAAGAGGGTCTTTGCCAATGTAATCAAGTTAAGACGAGGCTATGATGCGGTCATACTGAATTAGGGGACCCTAATCCAACGACTAGTGTCTCAGTAAAAGAAAGGAGGAGGAGACGTGGATACAAGGGAAAGCAGAGACGGGAGTGATGCGGCCACGAGCCAACGACAAGGAACCCGGAGCCTCCAGGAGCAGGACACAAGACAGGCTTCTCCCCCAGTGCTTTTGGCAGGAGTGCCCCTGCTGACACCAAGGTGTCTCTAGACACCTCTGGAACCCTGACAGAAACATGCATGTTGCTTTAAGCCATGGTTAATGATCATTTCTTACCCAGGCTCGGTGGCTCACGCCTATAATCCTAGCACTCTGGAGGCCGAGGCGGGCGGATTGCTCAAGGTCAGGAGTTCAAAACCAGCCTGAGCAAGAGCGAGACCCCGGCTCTACTAAAAATACAAGAAATTAATTGGCCAACTAAAAACATATAGAAAAAATTAGCTGGGCATGGTAGTGCATGCCTGTAGTCCCAGCTACTCGGGAGGCTGAGGCAGGAGGATCGCTTGAGCCCAGGAGTTTGAGGTTGCTGTGAGCTAGGCTGATGCCACCGCACTCTAGCCCGGACAACAAAGTGAGACTCTGTCTCAAATAAATAAATAAATAAATAAATAAATAAATGATCATTTGTTACAGCCATGCCCAGAAATCCTTGCACATTCCCTGACTCCAGACTAAGTTCCCCCAACACCCCCAAACCCAGGCCCCGCGTCCTTTCTCAGTTTAGCACTGATCATGGGTAAAACCGTGTGGTCTGGGTTACTACCGCACCCTCGCCTGACCCTCCAAGAGGACTCGAGCCCAGAACAGGTTCCCATGACGTCCCTGGCACACGCACGCAGGCACTAACTCTGCCTTCCTCCTATGAGGAAAGGAACGAGAGCCTCAAAGAACCGAGCACACGGCGTCCCCTGTGCCTCCTGACCTGATGCCTGCCCTGTCCCCGTGTCTCTCTGCACGGAGGCCCTGAGAGGAAGGCCCAGGTGTCCCTCAGCCTCACGTGCAACAGGGACTGCTGGGCGCCTGAGCCCAGGTGGATCCTTCCTGAGAACCACAGCCCCAGTTACGGTGGGCACAGCCATGGCCACTGGGCCACGGCGATGAGGCCAGGAAGCTCCTCCCCAGGGAGAGGCCCAGAAGCAGGAGTCCAGCCTGACTGCTCTCGACAGCAGAGAACATAAGGCGGAATGGCAGGCGTGGCCCCAACCCTAACCCACCCTGGACAACAGGAACCTGTGTGTGAGACTCAACCGCAGCGAGAAAAAGAATAAAGCGGCAGCTAGTTAAACCCTGTAAGACCCTCATTTCGTGGAACATCATGTAGCTGTTAGAATCAAGCAGACCCGACACACTGACGTGGAATGACAGCCATGGAATAGTCGTTATTAAATAAGTCAAGTTGAATGTGCTGAAAATCAAGATCTCATTTGGGGGAAACCTGCACGTGAGGACACGGGCATTAGACAAGTTCTAAGGATGCAGAGAATGGTCTGAAAGGAAGCGCCCAAGAGGCTGCCAGAGACATGAGCGCAGACCCGACATCCCGCTTTGTGTTAGCATCCTGGCATTGAGCATGCACCGATGCGGTGTTTTTAAAGCAATAAAAAGAACAGCTGAGATCCAGGTAAGCACAGGATGCCTTCCCACATCACCTGGAGCTCAACGCAGCCCATCGCATGAAATCACCAGTGCACCTGACTGTGCAGAGTCTTCAAAGGTGATATGTCCCACAGCAGTCTGTGGCGTGTTAGGGGGTCAGGCACCCCAGGTCTAACACAGGGGGTCTCTGGACCCTCTTTCTGGAGCTCAGCTTCAGTCTCGGTTGGCCTTCGGCCCATCCAACCTCAAGCCTGAATCACAGAACAGGGAGAGGGGCTCAGCTGGAAGTCACAGAGAGCCCAATGCAGAGCAACCTGTCCTGGTCTGCCAAGACGTGTGCAGTGTTCATTAAAACAGCATCCAGGCTGGACACGGTGGCTCAGGCCTGCAATCTTAGCACTCTGGGAGGCCGAGGAAGGAGGATGGCTTGAAGATAGGAGTTTGAGACCAGCCTGAGCAAAAGTGAGACCACAACTCTATTAAAAATAGAAAAAACTAGCTGGGCGCGGGGGCACTTGGGAGCCCACGGCAAGAGGATCACTGGGACCCACTTGTTTCAGGTTGCTCTGAGCTATAAGGACACTACTGTAATCCAGCTTGGGGAACAGCACAGGACACCCTGTGTCAAAAAAAAAAAAAAAGGAAGGACTTAAGTTGCCAGCTGAAAAATCATTAATAATTTTTGATACTAGATCTTTTTTTTTTTTTTTTTTTTTTTTTTTGAGACAGAGTCTCACTTTGTTGTCCAGGCTAGAGTGAGTGCCGTGGCGTCAGCCTAGCTCACAGCAACCTCAAACTCCTGGGCTCGAGTGATCCTTCTGCCTCAGCCTCCCGAGTAGCTGGGACTACAGGCATGCGCCACCATGCCCGGCTAATTTTTTATATATATATCAGTTGGCCAATTAATTTCTTTCTGTTTATAGTAGAGACGGGGTCTCGCTCTTGCTCAGGCTGGTTTTGAACTCCTGACCTTGAGCAATCCGCCCGCCTCGGCCTCCCAAGAGCTAGGATTACAGGCGTGAGCCACAGCGCCCGGCCTGATACTAGATCTTTACATGAATCTTTGGTAAATAGCTTGAAATTAGAAGCTATTACATATCAAAATCTTGTTAATTCCTAACTAATTTATGTGATCAAGGTTTCTCAACTTAAGAAACAGAACTAGAATTGATGCTGGAATATGTACCATTCCAGCAAGAGGCCGAGGCGGGAGGATCACTCAAGATCACGAGTTTGAAACCAGCCTGAGCAAGAGCAAGACCCTGTCTATACTAAAAATATAAAGAAATGAATTGGCCAACTAAAAATACATAGCCAACTAAATACATAGAAAAAATTAGCCCGGCATGGTGGCGCATGCCTGTAGTACCAGCTACTCGGGAGGCTGAGGCAGGAGGATTGCTTGAGCCCAGGAGTTTGAGGTTGCTGTGAGCTAGGCTGACACCACGGCACTCACTCTAGCCTGGGCAACAAAGCGACACTCTGTCTCCAAAAAAAAAAAGAATGGGGACACATCACAAAGCAAAGCAGCCCTGTAGCTCACACATGGGAAAGAACAGACATGGAGAGGAGACCTCAGGTCCCCAGTGGGGCAGGCGGAAGGGACTGGCTGGGAAGATGACAGGGTAAGGGCTGTCATTTCTTTTTCCTCAAGAAAAGAGATGTGCACGTGTACACATGCTGTGTGCGTGTCTGTGCGTGTGGCACACGCTGTGTGCATGTAGCTCAGGACCAGGAGAAGCAGGCAGAGCTGCCAAGACAGAGGGAGGACAAAGAGAGAAAAGAAGACAGGGCGAGAGACAAGAAGGAAGCCATGAAGAAGAAAGAAAACAAAGAGTAAACACACCCACTGGGCTGTCCCTCCGTGCCCAGTTCCCCACGGACCCCAACCTGAGAGGGACAATGCTGCTCCTACACAAGCTCATCCTGGTCCGGCCGGGCCTCAAACTTGCAGACGCCAGAGCCGACTGCACCTCAGTCCCCATGCCAGGTGCCTCCCCACCCCCACGTGGGGGACAACAGGGCCTGTGCTCAGTGGTGTCATCACCAGGCACAACAGGCAGCTGTTCACACACAAAGGCCTTCCCAAGCACAACGGCTGAAAATCCTTCTGTGGCCATGCTCAGAGGGCCCGACACCGGCCTAGAAACTCCAGTGACACCCAGGACCCCAGGGCCTGGGAGCCTCTGGGCAGTCCTCAACACGGCTAACAGAGTCATCCACCTCCCCGTGTTTACTGGCACCATGGAAAGGGACTCGGGCTCAGGCAGGTCACCTCCTCTCTGCCCAAGGGATAGAACTGTCCTGCTTACAGGTGTCCGGGTGACCTGAACAGGGAGGCGAACAGCCACAGAAATGAAGATCCAGCCATCTCTCCCTCGGGAGGCCTCAAGAGTGTCCAGTCAGAGCCCCGTTCTCCTCACACATGCATCGGAGGCAGGAGAACACGCGTGTTTATCATCTTTTTCAGATGAGAAAGCCAAAGCCCAAGGCCATGGGGCAGAGGCTGTCTCGGGGACAGCCAGCGGAGGGACGGAGCTGCTCCTTCTGCACAGGCCACAGAGCGAGCCAGGCAAACTTCCCGGGCTCCCTTTTGCCTGCTGCACTCGTAGATGGCAGTAAACACGCGTGCAATCAAGACTGCCAGACATTTTCAACAGGAAGTACTCTAAGTTACTTGAATGAACCAGCCTTGCCAAGGAACGAGGCGCCTCCCGAGGACGTCGAGTAAGAAGGCAAAGCAGGGGTCAGTCCGGCGGCACAGATGGACTCTGGCTGAGTAAAAGGGTCTGGAAGGATCCACACCAGACTGCTGTCAGGGAATTGCAGAGAGTGGGGGAGAGGGGCAGGCAGAGCAAAAAGGGGCCTCAACGTCCTCCCTGAAAACATCGCACAGCTTGATTCTTTCTCAACTATGAGCTCAGGTTTTTAAATCCAAGTTTACCAGAGACCAGAGTTCGGGACCGGTCAGGTCAGAGTTGTCTGGGCCCCTGAAGAGCATCTGTATGCAAAGCACCAGCCCCTGGGACAGCCCTGGCAGAAACAGGCCAGGCTCAGAGCCGCCAGAGGGCCTTCCCCAGGACCCTCAACGTGGGGGACGTGCGGACCCAGGCAGGTGCTCCTCCTCCTCCCCCGACCGAGGGGACAGTGACTGCATCTTGGCGACAGGATCCCCGAGTCCCCATGAAGGCTTCCAGGTGCCCAACTCAGGGGCCAGGCAGCCCATCCCAGTAGGTTCCAGGTGACCCAGGCTCCTGCCTCACCTTCAGATGCCCCCAGCTCAACCATCCCCACGCTGCCCACTCTGTTGCCCACCCCACCTGCACCCACCTTTCTGGCTTGCTTACTGGGGTCCAGGAGCTGTCCTCATTCCCTCTGGGCCAGCGGGCTATTCCCGCCTTAGGGCTCCAAGCTGAGACCCAAGGTTCCCATCCCGAGTCTCCTCACAGCATTGTCACTGTTTTCCCTCGTTTCTTGGTTTACACTCTGTCCTCCCCTGCCCAAGACCAGGCATCATATACACATTTGCTCACAGTCCCAGATCCTTGGGAGGTGGGACACCGGGTGTGGATTTCGCTGGGCTGCCTCAGTCTTCGTTCCCACCCCAGGGAAGGGGGACTAGGAAAGGCCAGAAGTGTCTGCAGGGCACCTGGTGAAAATTCTTCTCGTCCTCTGACACACTACCGCCAAACCCCAGCTGGCCTGCCCCACCCAAGATGACTGGAGGTCCCAAGAGTGCTGTCTCGAGAAAGCTTCTCCAGACCCCAGGGTGGCCCGCCAGGCAGGAGGCCAGGGAGGGCAGCAGCTGGTACGACCCAGCTCGATCTTCCCAGCCATTGCTCCCACTCACTAATCCCCTGAGGCCCTGAGTGCCACCCCCACACCCAAGCTCCTTTCTGGAGGATGGGGAAGTCAACATTGGCTGGAATCTTGATTTCCTTACCTGAGGCCTAGAGATAAGAAAACAAGCCTAGCTCAGAATGCCCAAAGGGTAAAAGGAGCTGTTATGCAAAGGAACCTCTGGCAGGTGAAGAGACACCAGGCTCCCTGGGCAGACATGCTGCCTTGTTGAATAAAAAGCTCAGGCTCCCAGCTCAAAAGGAAGGACTAGGAGGAACAAGCACTGAGCACAACTCTGACTAAGCACAGATGCTGGGTCCGAGTTCCACAAGCTGTAGCCACCTTTCTATTGGGAGGTGTCCTCCCCAGCCTAGACACCACTTTTCTGGAAACAGCCTCCACCACCGCAGGGAGAGCCCTGGCTGCACAGAGCACACAGCTCCCATCCCCTAGACACGGCCAACCGAGGTGGACCTGACCTCACTGGACTCCTCAGACCCTCTCCTGTGGAACAGAAACAGGGACGGCCCCCTAGAACCTGGTCCTGGAGCCCCTGGTGGGCAGCAGCGTTATGCAAGTCAGAGCAGCACTGCGCTCTGCAGAGACTGCAGGGTGACACTGCGGCCAGCGCAGAACAGGGGCTCTGGGTTCCAGGGCCGCAGAGCCCTCCGATGCGTTCCTTTCTTGCCCAAGCTACTGTCTATAAATGCCACTGAGGCAACCAATTTCCATAGAATTAAAAACATAGGCCAGTCGAGGTGGCTCACGCCTGTAATCCTAGCACTCTGGGAGGCCGAGACAGGATCGCTCAAGGTCAGGAGTTTGAAACCAGCCTGGGCAAGAAGAGCAAGACCCTGTCTCTACTAAAAACAGAAAGAAATTAATTGGCCAACTAAAAACATATATAGAAAAAATTAGCCAGACATGGTGGCCCATGCATGTAGTCCCACCTACTCGGGAGGCTGAGGCAGCAGGATTGCTTGAGCCCAGGAGTTTGAGGTTGCTGTGAGCTAGGTTGATGCCACGGCACCCTAGCCAGGGCAACAGAGTGAGACTCTGTCTCCAGGGGGAAAAAAAAAAAGCACTTAGGACAGAAATCTTGTATATCTATCAATAAGAAAAAGGGGATAACTCAATTTTTAAAAAATGTATAAAAGACTTCACCAGATACTTCAAAAGAAGGAAGAGAAATAAATGGGCAATTTACCTACAAAAAAGCATTCAACATCACTGGCATAGGGAAGGCTGCCATAAGAAATCCAAGGCTAAAATTTAAAAAATAATTAAAAATAAAACATACCCACACCTAACCCTACTGAGTGTTGCTGAGAAGGTAGAGTGACCAGAACTCTCGTTCTTGCCCGTGGGAGTGCAAACTGGCCCCAACACTCAGAAAAACTGTAAATCTAACAACGAACACATATCCACAGGCCCCAGCATGGAAAGGAACCCAAGGAGGTCAGACTCGTGGGCACCAAGGCCAGACACAGGAATGTCCTTGGCAGCCATCACTGCCCCACCACCCATCCATGTGCCACTGTGGCACACCAGACACTGCCACGTCCCACGACGAGACCACCATGCCATGGCATCTCCTCGCTGTCACCCCCAACCGGGAGTGGAAAGAGCATCTCCTTCCAGTTAGGCCAAGTTCAAAACCATGCAGAACCCGCCTGGGGGGGGACAGGAAGGGGCTTCCTAGGGAGGGGAAGGAGAGAGAGAGATGGTTCAGAAGGGACAGGAGGCAGCTCCCCAGGCCAACACTTCTGTTTCTCCAACACATTCACTTTGTGATCCCCCATCGCGCTGCACGTTGATGACCTGTACACCTCCTAAACGTACGTTAGCCTCTGTTCTAAATGTATACATGCGGTGCGCGCGCACACACACACACACACACACACACACACACACATCTCCCCAAGGCACTGAACTAAATAAACACAATCCCTCCTTTCTTTTGCATCCCCAGGAGGCCGCACAGGGCCTGGGCACCCAGAGATATCACAGGGCGCCCGTTCCCTGGCGCAGGAAATCCTTAGCAGAAAGCTTCCCTTATCTGAGCACTGACGCAGGGTGGACTCCCCAAGGGAGCCTGCACAATCTTGGGACAGCCCCATGATGCCCGGCACCCCGGACCAAGCGAGAGGCCCAATATGCTACCAGCTTCTAACGGCCCCAGGTTGCCTTTCAGAAATTTTGCCTCACCCAGCAGAATGCTTGTTCGGGGTCCCCTCACCCACACTGCTCCTGCTGTCGGCTCCTCTGCAAACAGCAGAGGGACCCGGGGCCCTCCTCTGACTCCATTCCTGGGGCGCCAGTCATCCCTCCCACAGTGCAGGAAGCGGCTGAGCTCTCAGGGGCAGTTGGCAGAATGGACAATTCTGCGGTCACTTAGCGAGCACGCAGAGGCAGGCTCTGCAGGGGCGGTGCCGAGACTCCACTGTCCACCTGACAAGCCGACCCAGGAGCGCGAGGCTGGCTGGCCGCGCAGCACACGGTGGAGGGGTGTGGGAAAGATAAGCAGCACATGGTTTGGGAGGCTGGGCAGGTGGGAGTGGTCACTGCCCCCCAACCACCACACCCCAGGCCATCCAGGAAGTGCAGGACATTTTCCAGAAAACTCCCAGGTCCCAGGGGAAACAAGTCGGCTGGATGAGGCCCAGGGCACAGTCCACCCTGTGGGCTGCCAGAATCAGGCCTGCAAGGGGCCTGGGAGAGCAGGGTTGCCCCGGGGCCCCAGCGAGCAGGCAACTGGCCAAGGCCACAGAGTAAGTCACAGCAGAGCTAGGGAAACGGCAGGCTGGGACTCTCAAGCCAGTGCTCCCACCATACCCCAGACTGCCCCACGTGGCTGCAGTCTTCACAGCCTGTTGGCCTGGGGTTTTTCCTTCAAATTCCCTCAGCCATGAAACCCGAGCTCTTATGCGATGCTAAACTGACCTTCAACCTTCATGGCAACCTTTGTGGCAGGGTGTGTTGCAAACAAAGGAGCCCCTGTGAGGAAGAGAACACAAACACACCCCCACCAACCTCACCAACAAAGTCTCCGCTCCACCTCCCCAGCACCCGGCAAAAGGCCCATTCACCAGCTGTCTGGGCCTTCTCCTGAGACTCCGGAGAGTCACCTCTGTCCCTGATTCCCTACACCTAACCCCAGAGTGGGGCAGTGGAGAAAAACTCTGGGGTCAGAGTTGGCAGTTAGGAATCGACAGCAATGGCCACCAAGGAAGGTTCTAGCTTAGCTGAGCCTGCCACAGGAATGTGATCTAGGTGGTCCTGAGGCCCCGACGATGACCCAGAGCCAGGCCAAAGCCAAGGGGGAGTCTGAACAGAGCTTCTATCATCCAGAACAAGCCCAGCTGTGTGGCCAGGGCTGGCCATGAGCATGGGCTTCACCCTTTACAACCCCCACACTCAGGTTAGATTATTTGCATTTTAAATGAGGAAATGGAGGCAGAGAGAGAGGCAGTAACTTGCTCAGGGATAATCCCAGGTGGTTCATCCCAGAGCAACCAGTTTTTCCAGCTGGCTTTTCCTATAGGGAGTGTACAACTTCTTTGACGCCTTGGGCCCCCAGGGTCAGTGAGGTCCCCAAGCCACATCCCTGCTGACTCCTAGAAAGGAAGCTGCTCAGCGCCCACCACAGGCTCTAGGCCTTGATATCCCAGAGGGGAGAAGGGGAACACAGAGCTCTCCTAGGAACGCTGAAACCCACTTCCTGGGGGAGGGCTCTTGCCCCCGGCTGCAGAGCAGAGCCCCCCCCAGCAGACGGGCACTGGACACCTCCACAATCTGGGAAATCAGGAGCTCTGGCAACTTCTCTGACTGAATCAGAAATTGGTTGGTCCCGGAAACTACCTTGTTTCCCCAAAAATAAGACAGGGTCTTATATTTATTTTTCCTCAAGAAGACAACCTAGGGCTTATTTTCAGGGGATGTGTTATTTTCCCCTCAAAGCCTCAGCTTGCAGCGCGCACAGGATGGCCGGGACCTGACAGGGGGCGCCGACCTTGTTGGTGGGGCTGCCCGCACTTTTCCGGTCACCTCTGGGATAGTAGCTGTCACGACGGGGCAGATGAGAAGGGCTGCTTGTCCGCTAGGCTGCGTGGCCATGCCCATCACAGGGCTTATTTTCAGGGTAGGGCTTATTTTATGGGTAGGTCTTATTTTCAAGGAAACACGGTACCTGAGTGTCATAAATGGAGGGATGAGGGATGGGCACACAAGCTGTACAGAATGCTTCAGCATAAAAAGGAGCAAGGCACTGCCACATGCTACAAAGTGGCACCTCGAAAGCACGATGCTCAGCGAGAGAAGCCGGACACGAGAGGTCACCCACTGTGTGATTCCTACGTAATGTCCAGAAGCAGCAAATCCACAGAGGCAGAGAACAGATTTGTGGCTGCCAGGGCTGGGAGAGGGGGAACCGGAGTGACCGTCTAATGGACATTGGGTTTGTTTCGGGGGTCATGAAAATGCTCTGGAATTAGTGGTGATGACTGCATAACTCTGTGAGAATACTAACAACCACTGAACTGCACCCTTCAAACGGGTGAATTGTATGTTGAGAATTATATCTCAATAAAGCTGCTATTCAAAGATCTGTTTCCTCCTCCTCCCCCTCCCAGCAAACAAAAAGAAGCCAGAGCAGCACCAGCTGCCACCGCAGGGCGCCATCCTGCTGGAATGCGGGGCTGCCTGGTAGGGAGCACAATTTCTAGGGGCCAAGAAAAGGTCTGTGACATGTCAGCATACCTGGTGACATACGAAGAGATCTGGAGAGGAGGGAGGTTGATGGGGGAAGGTGAGGCTGGAAAGAGCTGACTTGGTAGAGCAAAGGTACTTTCACATCACCAAAGAGCAACAGTTTCTCAAAGACTCAGAGAAACCAGGAAAGGTGCCCGCAGGCAGCAGGCCCTGTCACACACACAGAGCTCTGGGCCCTCCCCAAACCCAGAGGACAGCACTGCCCTGACATCTGGACGGACAAACAGCTCCTGGCAGCCACAGGAGCCCAGGGCAGGCTGCTCAAACCCAAGCAACCCTGGCTTCTTCCCTGAGGAAAACTTCTCCGACACCCTTCCCCCACCACCCACTGAAAAGGTTTTTATCCTTTGTATAAAGGTTTGTATCCTCATTGTTTAATTGTTGTTGTTTTATCTAAAACATAACGTTGCTTAAATGTGGATGAGGGAAGCTCGGGAAATACACCTTCTTTATACAGGTCATACGATGACAAAATCCGAGTCAACACCAGCAGAAGCCCAGACGAGGTTCCCGTGTGTGCATGGTACGGAGGACACCGGGGGAGCTCAGTCTCTGCTCACAAGCACAGACGGGTGTCTGAGTAGGGAGGAGAAACCCGTGTGCTGGTGGAGTCTCCCTCTCCTGCCCCCATCTCGACTGCCCCCAAGGGCCTCCACGGCGTGGTTCTCCCTCAGGACCCGACCCGGAATGCTCCCATTGACAGAAGCATCCTCGGTGACACAGAACCTCCTCCCTCACCTAGAACTCTGCCTCTGTTCTTTCCTCCAGACGCCAAATAAATTGGAGTGGGGAAGGTCCTGTCTGCAAAGGTAAACCCCAACACAGCCTGGCACTTGGGTGGCGGGCAGCGTTCACATGCAAACGTTTGTAGACAAACATTGACACAAAAATGCTCACCGAAGCACACCCTGGCCCCTCCATCACACAGCGCAGGCCCCCGGGAGCCTCGGATCCCCCACGCACCCCTGCAGGGGCAAGATGCAGCCCATCAGAGCAGCGCATACACTGGGGAGATATGTATTCACTCCCCATGGGACACTTTCCGCAAGACCCACTGCAAGGCATTTATTAAACACCTACTGTGCACCAGGCCCAGGTGTGGAGAAACTAAGGCCTCTCATTTTTAGCTCATCCACCCAAGAGGACAAAAATGTCTGCTGTCATAGGAATGATCTCAATAAGATAAAAGAGGTGAAAATGCTCTGAAAGTCACACACCAACTTAAAAGGTTTAAGCCTGGGGCATATTCCTAGTGCCTGTGTGAGTCACAGGTGTGATCAACCTCCCCCACCACTTCTCTCAGTGGCCTATCCCTGAGTGACTTCAGAGACCTCCTCAAATGCCAGGACAGGGCAGCCAGGGCATCTCTCTGCATGCTGAACATGGTCTTCTAATAGCTCGGCTCTGGTGTCCTGACACCTCCCTTGAACTTGTCTTGGGACCCGCCAGCTATGGGACAGGGCAAGGGACTGCACTTGTCTGGGCATCAGCCTCCTCATCTGTGACAGGAAAACAGGGGCCAGCCTCACAGTGCCAACGTGAGGCCCCAGCAGGCCGAGCCCGCAGAGCCTGCTGTTACCACCATAACCGCCAACCACAGAGCCTGGGTCTCACAGCTGGGGGACAGCTGTGCTGGAACCAGGTCCCCACATCCCAAAGCCCTCACACTTTCCACACCAAGCCCTAAAGTCCCAGACTCGTGCACCCCAGGGCATAGTTCCTGCTCTTCCTCACTCTCCAGGAAGGAACACAGTGTGGATCCCCAAGAGCAAGTGGCAGGGCACACCCAAGCAGGAGGGCCCAGTGCTCCCGACCCTCTGCCCCCTCAGCCCACAGTGGAAGTACAGGCAGGAGAGCCCTTCACGAGGCCTGGTCACTCTGCACAAAATGCCACATCAGATGGAGGCTTCCAGAGAGGAGGAAAATGCCTGCAGAGAAGGGCTACGGCAACTGCTCGTGGCCATTAGGCCCCTCAGCAGGAGGGCCATGGAGGCAAGTGGGCAGAACCAGGGCTGGGAGTCAGGGGACCTGCCTGGCCTAAATCTGGCTCTGCCATGAACTCACCATGTGACCTTGTACCCCCCCACACACACAGGTGTCCTCACCTATGACTGGGAGTATCTGTTAAGATCAATCCTCCCCAAGCTGCAGGAACTCACTGCAGAACTTGTACAATTACTTAAGTAATTGTGCTTAATATTTTCATCAAAATCGATTCTTACTTAAAGAAATATAAAGAAAGAAACTTTCTATCACTACTAGATTGGGAAAGTATCATTTGACTTAAACAAAGTTACCTTAAAAAAAATACAACGGGCCGGGCGCGGTGGCTCACGCCTGTAATCCTAGCTCTTGGGAGGCCGAGGCGGGTGGATTGCTCAAGGTCAGGAGTTCAAAACCAGCCTGAGCAAGAGCGAGACCCCGTCTCTACTATAAATAGAAAGAAATTGATTGGCCAACTGATATATATATATAAAAAAAATTAGCCGGGCATAGTGGCGCATGCCTGTAGTCCCAGCTACTCGGGAGGCTGAGGCAGAAGGATCACTCGAGCCCAGGAGTTTGAGGTTGCTGTGAGCTAGGGTGACGCCACGGCACTCACTCTAGCCTGGACAACAAAGTGAGACTCTGTCTCAAAAAAAAAAAATAAATTAAAAAAAAAAAAAATACAACGGAGGAGTTGAAGATTAAAATACATGTAGAGGTATATCATATTCATGGATTCAGAGGGTCAGCATTGTAAAGATGGCAATTCTCTCCTCAAATTGATCTACACAGTCAACACAATCCCTATCAAAATCCTAGTAGGCTGTTTTATAGAAATTTACAAGCTAATTGTAAACTTTATATTGAAATGCAAATAACTTAGCACACCCAAAACAATTTTGAAAAAGAACAAAGTTGGAGAACTTATGCCATCTGATTTCATAACTTACTATCAAACTATAGTAAAAAGCCAGCATGGTGCTGGTGTAAGGACAGACCAGGGTTTCTCAATCTAAGTACTGCAGACATTCTAGACCCAATAATTCTTTGTTGGGGAGGCGGCTGCCCTCTGGTCTCTACCAATAAATGCCAGTTATACATATACCCCCAGTTGTGACAATCAAAAATGTCTCCAGACATGGCCAAATGTACCCTGGGGGACAAAAATCACCCTAGTTGAGAACCACTGGGATAGACAATCAACAGAACAGCATGGAGAATCCCAAAATAAATCCTCACACTTATGGTCAACTGATTTTTTTTTTTTTTTTTTGAGACAGAGTCTCACTTTGTTGTCCAGGCTAGAGTGAGTGCCGTGGCGTCAGCCTAGCTCACAGCAACCTCAAACTCCTGGGCTCAAGCGATCCTCCTGCCTCAGCCTCCCGAGTAGCTGGGACTACAGGCATGCGCCACCATGCCTGGCTAATTTTATATATATATATATATATATCAGTTGGCCAATTAATTTCTTTCTATTTATAGTAGAGATGGGGTCTCGCTCTTGCTCAGGCTGGTTTTGAACTCCTGACCTTGAGCAATCCGCCCGCCTCAGCCTCCCAAGAGCTAGGATTACAGGCGTGAGCCACAGCGCCCAGCCGGTCAACTGATTTTTGACAAAAATGCAAAGGCAATTTGATGGGGCAAGGACAGTCTTTGTAGCAAATGATGCTCCAATAACTGAATTCCATATGCAAAAAAATGATCTTAGGCCTGTAATCCTAGCTCTTGGGAGGCCGAGGCGGGCGGATTGCTCAAGGTCAGGAGTTCAAAACCAGCCTGAGCGAGACCCCGTCTCTACTATAAATAGAAAGAAATTAATTGGCCAACTGATATATATATAAAAAATTAGCCGGGCATGGTGGCGCATGCCTGTAGTCCCAGCTACCCGGGAGGCTGAGGCAGGAGGATCACTCGAGCCCAGGAGTTTGAGGTTGCTGTGAGCTAGGCTGACGCCACGGCACTCACTCTAGCCCGGGCAACAAAGCGAGACTCTGTCTCAAAAAAAAAAAAAAAAAAAAAAAAAAAAAAAAAAAAATGATCTTAGATCATTACCATTCATTAAAAAAATTAACTCAAGACACTGGGTGTGGTGGCTCACACCTGTAATCCTAGCACTCTGGGAGGCCAAGGCGGGTGGATTGCTCGAGGTCAGGAGTTCAAAACCAGCCTCAGCAAGAGCGAGACCCCATCTCTACTATAAATAAAAAAGAAATTAATTGGCCAACTAACATATATAGAAAAAATTAGCCGGGCATGGTGGCGCATGCCTGTAGTCCCAACTACTTGGGAGGCTGAGGCAGCAGGATTGCTTGAGACTAGGAGTTTGAGGTTGCTGTGAGCTAGGCTGACGCCATGGCACTCACTCTAGCCTGGGCAACAAAGTGAGACTCTGTCTCAAAAAAAAAAAAAAAAAAAAAAAAAATTAATTCAAAATGGATCACAGTTCTAAATATAAGAGCCAAAACTATAAAACTTCTAGGGAAAAAAATAAGGAGAAAGTCTTTATGAGCTGGGGTTAAGCAAACATTTCTTAAACATAACTCCAAAAATATTATCCACTTTAAAAATAAATTAGGTCAGGCACGGTGCCTCACGCCTATAATCCTAGCACTCTGGGAGGCCGAGACAGAAGGATCATTTGAGTTCAGGAGTTCGAGACCAGCCTGAGCAAGAGGGAAACCCCGTCTCTACTAGAAACAGAAAGAAATTAGCTGAACAACTATAAAAATATATATAGAAAAAATTAGCCAGGCATGGTAGCGCATGCCTGTAGTCCCAGCTACTCGGGAGGCTGAGGCAGGAGGATCACTTGAGCCCAGGAGTTTGAGGTTGAAGTAAGCTAGGCTGACGCCACGGCACTCTATCTGGGGCAACAAGAGTGAGACTCCATCTCCACATAAAAAAAGTAATAAATTAGATTTCATCAAAATTAAAAACTGCTGCTCTTCAAAAGAGACACCATTAAGAAAATTAAAAGACAAGCCAGACTGGGAAAAAATATTTGCACATTACATGGCTGATAAACGAATTATATCCAGAATAAAGAACTCTTACAAAGGGCAATATACATAACCTTAACATTTGTAACCCCACGATATGCTGAAATAAAAAAAAAAAAACCTCTTACAACTCCCTAAGAAGATAATCCGATTTCTAAAAACTGGAAAAAGGCTGGGCGCGGTGGCTCACACCTATGGTGGCTCCCTAGCACTCTGGGAGGCCGAGGGCGGATCGCTCAAAGTCAGGAGTTCAAAACCAGCCTAAGCAAGAGTGAGACCCCATCTCTACTAAAAAATAGAAAGAAATTAATTGGCCAACTAAAAATATGTTAAAAATTAGCCGGGCATGGTGGCGTATGCCTGTAGTCCCAGGTACTCGGGAGGCTGAGGCAGGAGGATCGCTTTAGCCCAGGAGTTTGAGGTTGCTGTGAGCTAGGCTGACACCACAGCACTCTAGCCCGGGCAACAGAGTGAGACTCTGTCTCAAAAATAAAAAAATAAAATAAAAACTGGAAAAAAGACTCAGACATTTCACAGCCAAAAGATATACAAGATAATAAGCACCTGAAAAAATGCTCAACATTATCAGTCATTGGAGAAATGCAAATCACAACCACAGTGAGATACCGCTTCACACTATCTTGGCTATAATCAAAAGGCAGACAAATGTTGCCAAGGATATGGAGAAATTGGACTCCTGATACACTGTTGGTGGGAATTAATGTAAAATCGTGCAGCAACTTGGGAAACAGTTTGGAAGTTACTCAAAAGGTTAAACATACAGTTACCATATGATCTAGCAATTCCATTCTTAGGTATACAGCCAAAAGAAATGAAAATACATATCCATACAAAAAAATTATACAAGAATGCTCATAGGAGCATTATTCATAATTAGCCAAAAAGTGGAAACAACCCAAACGTTTGTTAGTAGAAAGATAATCAAAATGCACTATAACCGCCCAGGCCCGGTGGCTCACGCCTGTAATTCTAGCACTCTGGGAGGCCAAGGCGGGCGGATCGCTCAAGATCAGGAGTTGGAAAAGAGCCTGAGCAAGAGCGAGACCCCATCTCTACTAAAAACAGAAACAAATTAACTGGCCAATTAAAAATATATAGAAAAAAAAAATTAGCCAGGCATGGTGGCACATGCCTGGAGTCCCAGCTACTCGGGAGGCTGAGGCAGAAGGATTGCTTGAGCCCAGGAGTTTGAGGTTGCGGTGAGCTAGGCTGACACCTCGGCACTCTAGCCCAGGCAATGGAGTGAGACTCTGTCTCAAAAAAAAAGCACTATAACCATATAAGAGAAGTACAGATACATGCTGCAATATGGATGAACTTTGAAAACATTATGCTAAGTGAAAGACACCAGGCACAAAAATAGCCTACATGTTGTATGATTCCACTTACATGAAAAGTCCAGAAAAGGAAATTTTTACTTTATTTTCTATTTTTATTTATTTATTTTTAGAGATGGGGTCTCCCTCTGTTACCCAGACTGAGGTACAATGGTGACATAATAGCTCACTGTAGCCTTGAACTCCTAGGCTCAAGTGATCCTCCTGCCTCAGCCTCCCAAATAGCTGGGACTACAGGCATGTGCAACCATGCCCAGGCACAGTTAAATTTTCTTATTTTTGTAGAGGGGTCTCACTATGGTGCCCAGGTTGACCTTGAACTCCTGGGCTCAAATGACCCTCCTGTCTTAGCCTCCCAAGTCGCTGAGATTACAAGCATGAGCCACTGCACCTGGCCAGAAAAGGAAAATTTTAAAGACAGAAAGTGGATCAGTGATGGGCTGGGAGTTGGGGAAGGGACAGGGACTGTCTGCAAACACACACAAAGAAACTTTTGGGAGAGAAAACTCTAAAACAAATTATGAAGATTGCGCAACTCTATAAATTAAAAATCGTCAAATCACGTTTACAATGGATGAGTTGTATGCAACATGAATTATATCTCAATAAAGCTGTTAAAAGTAAAATAAATAGATACCATGAAAACAAAGCTATTGTTATTAAATTCAAGCTGAGCACTGTTGCAGTACATGCTGAAGAAAATTGGACAGTTAGAAAAGTGCTAAAAAAAAAAAAATACTAGCACCCGATGATTCTTTCTCCTTGACATAATCAACAAAATTGAGAAACCTGAAATCTTTTTCACAAAGTGAGTGAATGGTCCATGGGGGCACCCCCTAAAATGCCCCTAAACGTCCCTGCAGTCCCCAGTCCACGCTTGGAGAAACACACTGAAGTACTGCTAAGGCCCCTCCTGCCTGGGACCTATGCTCCCTGACCTCACGGAGTCCTCCTGAGGATTCTGGGAAGCCGGCAGAGCACAAAGGCACAGGACCAGGATCCTGAGGACTGGGAGAGATGAACAAAGAAGGGCCCAAGTATCCAAGAGATCACCCAGAAGGTTGAGGAACAGAAAAGAAAAAAGACTAGCTGCAGAGGACAGCCTTTGGACAGGACAGCAGTGCTGTGGCTGGCAGCATGACTCAAGAGGCCAATGTGTTGCATCACCTGTGGTGCCTGCCAACCAATTAATAGCGGCTGACTGGGGTGCTCTGTGACGGACGCTCAGTGGGAAGCAGTGTCGTGAGTGATCAGCAACATCCGCCACGGTGGAATCCAAAACTGGGCTATATTTGTTATTTTGTCCAAATGCCCAAGTGAAGGGACATCAAGTGTGCTCAGGTCCCAGGTGATAGGAAGTGCCACATTAAACTTTTTGATAACTCTGTCATGCCATTGCTGACTGTTATTAGGGCCTAAGCTAGCCACCTGGTCGCCTTTTTAAGCAATGATAGCAGCTACCATTTGTCAAGGACTTCCTAAGTGCCAAGCACGGCTCTGAGCACTGTACAAAGTATCTGCCCGTTTTAGAGATGAGGAAACTGTGACAGGGGAGGGGGCGTTAAGCAACTTGATGAAGGTCACTCAGCCAGAGACAGCCTGGAAGAACACCAGAGACGGGAGAGGACAACAGCACACAAATGTTACATCCAATCTGGGGATCTCAGCCCTCAGAGCCTCCAGGGTCTGCCCAGGCTGCCCCACTGCTGTGCCTGGGATACAAGCAGGCATGGAGATCTCCCAACTGGCAAGTGCCTTCTGCCCAGCTCCGACTCCATCCCCTTCTGACTGCCCCCAAACTGTGCTAAGTCCCCTCCTCCCTCTTTTATCCCAGCAGCCCCAGGACCCTCACCTTCTTTCACCTTACAAAATCAGGGCAGAGTAGTTTTTCAAACTTCAGTGGACATAAGACTCACCTGGGGAATGGGTTTAAAATGGAAGCTCCCAGGCCCCAGCAGCTCTGAGGCAGGGTCTGGGATGTCTAACAAGCCACCCCACTTGTGGCAACAGGTGGTCCTGGACCACACTCAGAGATCTGGCCTGTGGGTGTCTGAAGACACCTGGGAGGTGAGACATCAGATCAGATGAGAAGCTAGGATCTGAGAACCCCATCTGCATGTCCCCACCATGTCCAAATTCTACCCCCTCCTTCTTCTCCCCTTTCCACCACAACTGATCCCTCGAGGAGGAGACTGGGAATGTGGAGCTAAAAGTTCCCAGACAGGCCAGCTCATGAAGAGAGGCAGGAGAACAGATGGGAACAAGGCTTCTCCGGGAGCCCCACACCTGGTCCCGGCTGTGCTTCCATCCAGCTTAGAGACCTTGTGAAAGTCACTTCCTCCCTGGTGGCTCCAGTCCCTCAGTCATAAAACAGAGACCAGAGAATCCAGTAGATCCTCTCCAGCCATTCTCCTGTTCTCCAGCTTGGCTTCAGGCCCTGTCCTCCCAGCAAGGACCCCAGTCCCTCCCCATCAATTACAATCATCATCTCGGGCCCAGCCCCACTCCTGCCACCCACACACCCGGAGAGTTAAGCCTCTGTCCAGATGGGATGGTAAGTGTCCGGTATTCACACTAAGCCATCACCAAGAAAGCAGAAACCGGCCATGGTGGTGAGGTCAATCCTTGTGACGGTGAACGCTTTCTAAGCACCCACGAAGCACCAGAACTAAGCACCTCGCCGTCCCAGGAGTTTAAACCAGCAGTCTCCCCGGTGTGCAAAGGAGGGAGCCGAGGCACCCGGGGGCGAAGTGACTGGCCCAAGGTCACCCAGCCGGGAAGGTGCAGCGCCCGGCACGGCTCGGGCCAGTCGGTCCAGGGTCCCCAGCCACGCCTCCGGCTCGGGCCGAGGGGCAGCGCGGGGCTTCTGGAAAGGAGCGTGGCAGGGAGGGGACCGAGCGGGGCGCCCCCGCCCCCAACGCCCCAGCCCCCGCCGCCGAGGGCCCCGCGCGGGCGCGCCCCCGTCCCGCCCCCGCGCCTGCGCCCGGGCCCGCGTTCCAGCCCGCGCCTCGCCGTCCGCGCCTGGGGGCCGGGGCCGGGCGCTCACCGGACTTCGGGGGGTAGCGGTAGGCCGAGTTCGCCTGGATGTCGATGTCCTCCACCCCCGCGATGCGGCGGCTCAGGATGGAGCCCATGGTGCGCGGCGCTGCCGGGCCGGGGCCGGGACGGGGGCGGCGGCGGCGGTGCCCTCACGCGGACATGACCCGGACCACACGGACGCTGGTCCACGGCCGCGGCAGCGCCTCGGCTCCGAGCCCCCACCCCCGGCTCGGCCCGGGCCGGACGCCGCGGCGGCCCTCCGCCCCCCGGGCCCGGGGCACGCCGGGAAATGGAGTCCCGGGGCCGCCAAAGGCGCCGGGCGCGGCACGGGGAGCCCGCCGCGGAACTACATTTCCCAGGATGCTCCCCGCCCAGACCCTGACGCGCTGACTCCACTCCGGGAGGGACCAAGTGGACCGAAATCCGGGGAGAAGGACCGCAAATTGTCCTTCCCTCCGCGTTCCAAGCGCAGCACTAACATCTTAACTCCTTAGTCTCTTCATAATCTGTCCATATATAGACAGTGCCAGGGCCCCAACGCCTTCCACCTACCCTCGCTCTGAAATATCTCCCTAGCCACTGTGGTTCCCCCCACTTCCCATGGTTTGCCCCCTGCCCGGACCAGCAGAGGGCACACACTCACCTGCCGGCCCGAAAGAGGGGGTGGGACCCAGGCTCACCTGGAGCGGTGCGCACGGAGGAAGCCAGGCACCTGCTTTAGCCTTTGCCAGCACTCAAGGCCTCTCTCTGGCGCCACGTCCAGAGCAATTGCGTTGAAGACGTAATTTTACAAATTGCCATTGAAGGCAGTAGACCTCTCCCTATTTTACACACAGGGAAACTGAGGCACAAAAGAGGGAGGGCTGCATACAATGTGCTGAAGACAATTTTGCAAGAATTAAGGTCAGGATCAAAACCTGGCCGTTTGCAAGGTATTTCCTGGCTCTCGACTCACACACAACTCTGTAAGCAGGGACCAAGCAGAGGTCGGTTTTTACCTATGTTTCAGTTGAGGAACTGGGATTCCGAGAAGAGTGATTTCTCAAGTCAAGCTTGCTGTACCAAGAAAGCGGTTAGGGAGGGCAGCCGCAGGCCAAGTGCCTCTGATGGTAAATTCACCACGGTCCACGTTAAAATATATTCTACACCTTTTCAGGGGCCAGAATCCAGGATCCAACCTTCCTATTAGGAAGCCAAATGAATAACAGAGATTAGGGACTTGCGTGATTATCAGGAGAGTCCATGTCTTGGGGTGCCTGATTAAATCTCTCTGTCCCCCAACCAAAATCCACATTTACTGAGCACTATCATGTCGTCACGCTTAGGCTTTGCACATACTCTTTCATTTAATTCTCTGACATAGGTTCTATTTTCACTCCCATCTGACAGAAGAAGAAAGTGAGGCTCAGAGAAGTGAAGTATCTCATTCAGATTGCATAGCAGGTAAGTGGTACAGCTGGAATCTGAACTAGGCCACTGCTCTTACCTCTGCACTTTCTGGCTTCCCCAGAGACATGCTCCAATGTGCCAGATTTCAAGTCTCTTACCCCGAAAGGATGGGCCTGAGGACATTCCTATTGAGTGTGATCTCTCTTCCCTTAAATCACATAATGCAGGTACACGGACATACCAATACCCCATTCAATTTACTGCCCTCACTGTTTGTGGAGAGGGAGGGAGAGTCCAGAGGTTCCTGTGGTTCCCACTGAAAAACTGCACTAAGAGCACATGCTCCTTTTGGATCCTGGACCAGAGCAGTTGTTTTCACCTGCTGGATATTTGATTAATTATTCTTCTTAATAGAGCCTTGGATTCGAGGTATCCTCAAAGCCCCTCCAGCAATTTTTCTGTTTATACACACCCAGGTAGAAGACAGGCCCTCCGTGATTTGGTCCAAGTTCCACTAACGACATCTGGGGTGATTCATTTATTTGTTCAGCAAATATTTATCACACAGCTACTATGTGACAGGTGATAAATATTTGCAGGTGATGAACCAGGCAACAGGCATCAAATGGTAGAACCCGCTAGACACCAGGTCTGCAGGATAGTGAGGAAACAGACACTAAAAAGTTTAACAAGTATATAGTGTGTGCTCTGGGGGACTGGACTGAGGTGCTATGAAATAATAGAGAAATACTATTGATAGAGGACTCCGGGAAGGCTTCTTTGAGGAGTTGACAGTTAAGGCAGGAGTTGAAATACAACTAACAACCAACCAGGCAGAATGTGAGGGGCAGGCTGCTCTAGGTTCTACACAGGGGTGAGCACATGAGCAAAAACCCTGAGGCAGGAGAGTACTGAGTATGGCCCAGGAGCTAAAAGGCCAGTGAGCTAGAATCAAGGGAGGGGGAGAGTATAGAATCAGAGGTCAAGAGCAAGGTGGGGGACAGATCTGAAGGCCCCTCAGTAAATACTGGATTCTTTGAAACATAAAGAAAGACCCTGGGGACAGCTCACGGCTTCCTGGTTTGAGTCTCACAAGTCTAGACTTCCTCTCAAGCCTCCTGAGGGGATAGGATCCTGGCCAATTTTTGTGTTCCCCAGTTGGTGTTTCATAAACATGTCGGTGGAAGGGTAGGAGTGAAGAAGAGGAGGCCACGGCATGTCACTGACAGATCATGTGCACTTTGGCAAAGCCCTCAACCTCTCTGGCCCTCAGGGAAGATAAGGGCGCTGGGGGAAATGCCTTCTCCTCCCCTCCCCCCCCATTTACAGTCAGGTCCCATTCCAGCCTGCAAGAAATCCAAAGTCCAATCTCCAGCCAGGCTGATCTTGGCTGAAAACAAAGTTGTTTTTTTGCTTCTGTGTAGCCCCTGGAAAAACAAGCCAGCTGAGGGGGTGAGGCACGGAGACCAGCAAGGTGACCTTTGCCCCCGCCAGTCCCATCTGCCCCACCCCTACCAGCCTACTGGCCTGGGAGATCTCCTTCAGGGCAGGTATCTGGGCAAGCCTGGGCAGGTATCTGAGTGGTACCAGGATGAGGGTGGGAGAAGGAGTAAAGGCACTCCTGCCTCCCTGAACAAGAAAAGCCCTCAGTGGGCCCTGCCAGGACAGTGCCCACCCTCCCTAACCAGAAACACACTCTGCTGGCCCACCAGGTGCCTCTTCTCCACAGGTTCTGAACATCAGGGAATTCCAACCTCAGTTCCTTTATCTGTAAAATGAGGCTTGAGCTCCCCAGAGTGGCCTAAATGGGGGCAAAGGGGTCAGAGTGACGGAACTGGTGTGCTGAGTTCCACACACTTCACAAGCATTAGCCCCCACAGTAGCGCTAGAAGAGCTCAGAGCTCTGGAAGTGAGGAACCGAAGCTCAGAGCTAGAGTAACTTGCTCAACACCACGATCAGTAAACTGTAGAATTAAGACTGACAACCTAGTCTGTCTGACCCCAGAACTTCCCCACCTCTACCATGCTGTGTTGCAGTTCCAATGATAATAATTATAGCAGTCACCATAGTCCAAGCTGCCTTTATTGTGTGCCTAGCCTGCGCTGAGCACTTTACTCACGTTAATTCACAAGTATGATGCTTTGCAAAGGTAAGGGATGTGATTCTCACCAAGAGCAAAAATCTCTTGGCACTATCAGAGTTTACAAAGAAAAAAGCCTGAGTGATACCCATCCAAGCAGGAAAGAGGCTTAAGCAGTATTTCCTGTGGTCAGGTGGCTTCTAACAGGGCTAAGGCACCCGATACTCAGTGATCTCTCCCTGCCCACGGGCCAAGCTCCCAGTTCTAGTCCTCAGAGGTGGATTCCACTGCTCCCTGACTCCCTTCCCTCCTTAACTCCTTCCCACCCTCACCCTCTCAAACCCAGGATGTTTCAGCCCTGTCCTCCAGTTACCCCATTAACGTCTTCCTGCCACCCCATGGGAAAGCCCCAGGTAGGGATGAAGGGCCCGACCTTGGCCCCCTCCCCTTTTCAATCCAATTCCACAGGTAGGGGCACCCTCTCCTGGAGCCAGACACACCCAGAATATCCTCTGATTCGGACTGGACTTCATCACCATCTGGTCCCCACACTGCCACAGCCACAGTACCCCTAATGCGAACTAGGATGGGACCTACTAAAACACTTCGATGGCCCTTAACCCATCCCACGTCTGTGCCTGCTTCCTTAGGGCATTTTCCATATTTGCAGTACTACATTTGTCCTTGGGATTCCTGCCATTCGCTCCCCCAGCGACGATGGCACAGCCACCCACCCCGGTTTTGTTCCCCTGTACTCCCAAGTCAGGTCAGGGCCGGGCACAGAGTAAGGGCCCAACAAATAGTGGCTCGACAAATGGATCTGGGGCCAGGAGGCGCAAGGAACTGGGCCAAGGTCACTCAGAGCAGGAGCAACCCGGCCTTGCCACCCCGAACAGCTCAAAGACACCCCGGGCCCCCCTAGCCAACCCGCGACGTCAACCGGAAGCCACATGTGCGGGGCTGTAAACACAGCCCGCAACGCCCCGCCCCCGCCCGCCACGTGACGCGCCCCCGCCTGAGGACCCAGCGCCCGCCCCCGCCGCCGCCTCATTGGGCGGCCAGCTTTGTTTACCTTATATGGCCAGGTCCTAACACCCTGAGGCTACCCATTGGTCGAGGCGCGGCCTCACTCAGCTGACGTCACCCAGGACAAAACGATGCAAATAAACCAAGGCATTCTGGGAATGGGAGTTCTGGGCCGCTCCGGAACTGGCTCCGCGGGGTCCTAGCGCCCGCCTGTGAAGGCCGGGATTCCCGGCAAAGAGCACGAGAGTTTGCGTGGGAAAGTGGGAGTACTGCCGCGAGCAGGACCCCGAGGCACCCCGAGGACGCCGGCCCGTCCCGGGCGCCATCCTTTCCCGAGACTGTGTGCGGGCCTACTGTGTGGCAGGCCGGGAGCCAGGCTTGGGGAGGGCCCGCACCTCGGGTGGGTGATGCGTGACTAAACTGGGGAGATCCGGGAGGCTGCCTGGAGGCGGTGGCTTGGAACAGAGCTTTGCAGGGCAGACTTACTCATTCCCTGAACTAGAGCTTGCGTGCTGGCGCCCACTGCGCGCCAGGCTCCACGGGAGCGCCTGCTTGCCCCAGCGCGACGCCGAGCGCCGCGGGCCCCGGGGCCCCGGCCTTGGCCCGGCCTCCCCGCCTCCGGGACTACAAGTCCCAGCATGCGCGGCGGCCGGCGCGAGGCGCGGCGCGGTGAGTCAGAGCGCACGGTAAATATTTGTATTAGCCGGAGCCGGCTCGCTAATGGTGGACGCGTGAGGCGCGGCCGGGCGGCGAGGGCGGCCGGAGGGCAGCGGCGGCGCCATGTCCGTGAACATGGACGAGCTCAAGCACCAGGTCATGATCAACCAGTTCGTGCTGACGGCGGGCTGCGCGGCCGACCAGGCGAAGCAGCTGCTGCAGGCGGCCCACTGGCAGTTCGAGGTGCGCGGCCGCGGCCGGGCTGGGCCGGGTGTCCGCGCGGGGCCGCGGGCGGGTGGGCACGTGTGGCCGTGCGCCCTCGGGCCGGCCGCGGCCGCGACCCGCTCTCCCGACAGTGCCGGCGGCGTCCGGGCCCGGGGCTCGCGGCGGGCGGGCGGGTGGGCTGGCTGCGGAAGTGCCGCGGGGCCCCGAGCCCCCGGCGGCCGAGACGGGTCCCCCTTTTGTCCGGGTAACGGCCGAGGCTGGGCGGCGCCGCGGACGGACAGCCTGGCGGGCGGGCGGCCGGAAGGAGGACGCCCCAGGCCGCGGCCGAGCGGGGCCGAGGGCGGGGCCGCCCGCGCGTGGGGCCCGGGGTCGGTGCGCCCCGGGGGGCGGCGGGCGCGTACGCGGACATGTGCACTTGTATTTACGCACGCCCCGCGCCACGGCGTCAGCGGGGCACCCGGGCTGTGTACGTGTGGGCATGTTGGCGCGTGTGTGGACGCGCAGTCCGCCCGCTGCGTCTGGTTCCGCTCAGCGTGTACACATGTGGCTGTTTGCGGGTGGTGCGGGTGCCCAGTACAGGGTGGGCTGTGGGTACACGGAGCGGGCGGGTGGTGGGTTGGGGCCCCACACTACAGCGTGGGGGTGTGCGTGTGTGTACCCCGCTCCAGAGGCGCGCCTGGGGAGTCCACGTGTGTGTCCGGGTGCCCTCGAGGCTGGCAGGGGAATCTGTGCCAGAGAGGTGTACGCGGTTCACTAGCTTTCGGGCTAGCCGGGCAGGAGGTGGGGCTGTTCTAGTCTGGCACCCACTCCCCCAGGCCTACACTGATCCATAGGGCTGTAGTGCCCATGGTGTGTGCTGCCAAGGGGCACCCTGGCCCTTCCTAATTCATAGACCCCAGAAATAACACGGTGGTAATATTTAGGGGTGGGGCCAGACCCTCAGGTGTAGGGTTACGCCATCAGCCAGTCTGGTAGTGTCTGTGCCCAGCTAGGGCCCAGGATCCTGATTTCTCAATGGGGAGCCATCCTAGGGAAGGTGTTTGGGCCTGCAGGAGGGACTGGGAGCCAGAGGGCTCTGGGGCTCAGCCCCCTGGGTATGGGATGGGGATCAGAATGCCCCAAACTTGGGACAGACTGAGGAGGCAGCGGCCCTTCCACTCGGAGGAATCCATCCTTTCCTCCTTGCCCACCGCCTTCCTAGCAGAGATCTTAGTAGCACTGAGCCTGGGCAGTCTTCATCCCAGGAGATGGAGGCTGCTCTTTCTGGTCTCAGTTTCCTCTACTGTACCTGGGGGGCAGAAGTGTGAGTCAGCCTCTAATGGCCAGCTCACAGCCCCCTCCCCCCAGGCAGCCCCACCCTGAGAAGCTCCCAGCTCCCCACCTAACAGCCCTGTTTGTCTCAAGGGCTGGATGTGGCAAAACTTGCAAAACCACATTCGTGGCAGTCTGCTTGAGTCCCGCATCTGCATACGGGTTCCCTCCCTACCTAGGGCAGGGCAGGCAGGTGTCCAGTGGGAAGTGGGCCCTGCCTACAGAACTCAGCCCAGCCATCAGAGCCTGACACCCAGCTGGCACCCAGGCTGTGTCCCTCAGGCGGCCCAGGTGAATCGAAAAGGCAGCTTTGGGCTGGGCGTGGTGGCTTATACCTGTAATCCCAGCACTTTGGGAGGCTGAGGCAGGAAGATTCCTTTGCCTGGGCCCAGAAGTTCGAGGCTGCAGTGAGCTATAATGGAGCCACTGCACTCCAGCCTGGGGAACAGACTCTGTCTCGAAAAAAGAAACCAAAAACCCAGCTTTGAAAATTGAAATGTCTGGGGCACAACTAACCTGGGGGGCTCTGGTGGCCCCCACAGTCAGGAGCCCTATGCCCTCAGCTCATGTAAGGTGGCTATACCTCAGGCTTCTTCATGGGAGTGGGAGAGGGGTTCATCATGGAACCCATCCCCCTCTGTGCTCTCCTACCGCTGCCGGTGTTTCTGGGTCACATTCTCTGTGATTCAGGTGCTAATGGGGGCAGAAGGCTGCAAGGGGAGGGGCCTCCGTCTAGTGGGGGCAGATGTTTCTCAATGGAGAACTCACATGGTGGCCTGTAGAGGGGAGCATCCGGGCTGTCGCCTGGAGCTCCTGGGTGGGGTTTGCAGAGTGGGCCTGGGCTGTGGGGAGCAGCCCCTGCTGCCAGAGGGTCTTGGGGTCAGGGAGGCGCTTAGACAGACACCAGCACTCATGCCTGAGCGCCCCTACTCGTTTGGGGACACCTGGGTAGGGTGTCTCCATCAGGAAATGCCCAGGATAATTTATTTGAATTTACAGAAAAATAAAACCCCCGAGGGCAAGCCCTGGGAGCCTGGCCAGGGTTTCTGAGTGTGTTGGGGCAGGGGAGGGGCCAGTAAGTCACTAACGCAGCCAGGCCTGGGACTTGGCAAGGCCCTCAAGGACCCCTCACACACTTGCAGGGCTCCCTCACCCAGCACTTTGGCAAGAGCAGCCTCATTTCCCTCCGACACCCCCTCTGCAGGGGCCAAGCCAGGACACACCAGATGCCAGCACCTCCCCCCAGGGCCGGGGAACCAGCTGAGCTGACAGGCAGCGCCTGGGCTGGTCTGAGGCCTGGAGTCACTGTCTGGGGTCTTAACCCCACCTTTGCCTTTTGCTGACCAAGTAACCCAGAGCAAATCACTTTGTCCCTCAGTTTCCCTGTCTGTAAAACGGGTGGTGCCAATTCCTGCTCTGGGGTTAATGACGATACATGCTGCCGCTTGATGTGGGCACCTTGCTCAGTGTGGCATGTGGCAGTGGCACGGCTAGTAGCAGGCAGCCAGGGAGCTCTGTGGGAACAGTTGTACGTGGGGTGATGGGCTCAGTCCGGGGGCTGCCTTCCTGCTCCGCCACTTGGAGAGCATCCACGGGAGGCTCAGGTGGGTCAGTGAGTGAGTGGAAAACTCAGACACTCCTATTAATTCTAGGCTCTCCTGGCTGGAATATGGTAATTTTAGGAGGTCACTGTTGCTAAAGAGGGGAATCTGGAAGCCACCTAGTCCAGTCTGTGTTATAGATGGGTAAACTGAGGCCCAGACAGACCACTTAGTTAATCTAAGGCAGAGCTGGGTAGAGAAGTAGGTCTGCACCCTCCAGGCTCAGACTCCTTCCTTAAGGTCCCCCTGGTTCACAGATGAGGAAACAGAAGCTCAGAGAAGAGTCAGGACTTGCCATCTATTGAGGTGGTGACAGAGCCAGGTTAGACTCTGCCGAATCAGAGGTTTAGGTCCAGCTGGGCTACTTAGGAGCCACAGTTTTTCTCATGAGACAGGGTGGGGGCATTCCCTCCCCCATCATGGCGACAATGCCAGGTATGCACAAGGAGTGGGCTCTGCAGGCTGTTGGCAGGTGGCAAGCAGTGAGAGACATGAGGGTCTCCACCACCCATCTGAACTGCCTGAGTGCCCTGGCACCTTCCTGGGCACTGGAGGGTTGGGTGGTGACAGGCACACTTCGGCCCCAGCCCCGTCAACTCACCCTCCTGCTGGGTGATCAGGCTAGGGTTGCACCAAGCCCAGAGGAGCCTGGGAACAGGGCAGCCGTAGGGCTGGCCGGGTCCTGGAGGGTAAGTGTGGGCCTTTCTCCCTGCAGACTGCCCTCAGCGCCTTCTTCCAGGAGACCAATATTCCCTACAGCCACCACCACCACCAGATGGTAAGTGTCCTCTGGAACCCCAAGGGGTCGCTCATGGGGCCCCAGTTCTGGGCTGGGGGGGGGGGAGGCTGAGGCAATTCACACAGCACAACAGCCTTGGCCCAGGTGGAGGTGGTCGCATGGGCCAGACCTGCTTGGAGATGGGCCATCAGGTGTCCGGGCTCAGTGGGCGTCCTGGATTCAGCTCCCGTGGGACCTGGGCAGCACTGGCACAGCCTCGTGGCCCCAGAGCCAGTGTGGACAGAGGCTGTGCCAGAGTGTGGATCTGTAGCCGCCCCCACCCCTGCCAGGGAGGCCGGATCAGCTGCCTCAGTGCCTTTCCTCTGTGAGTCCCTGGGTGGTGGACCGGCCAGCTGGTGGGGCAAGGATGCTGCTCCCGTGGTGCCTGGGGAAGGGACACCGTCTTCCCAATAACGGGCCCGCCATGTGTCACCTCTCCGGAGGCAGTGGGGGACCTGAGGGGGCTCTTGCAGAAAGGGGTGCTCACTCCCTCTCTCCATTCTTCCCCCACAGATGTGCACTCCTGCCAACACCCCTGCCACGCCCCCCAACTTCCCTGACGCCCTCACCATGTTCTCCCGTCTCAAGGCCTCCGAGAGCTTCCACGGTGGCGGCAGTGGCAGCCCGATGGCCGCAACAGCCACCTCGCCCCCACCGCACTTCCCCCATGCCGCCACGGGCAGCTTCGCGGCACCCAGCTGGCCAACTGCGGCCTCGCCCCCTGGGGGCCCACAGCACCACCAGCCACAGCCACCCCTGTGGACTCCGGCACCCCCTTCTCCGGCTTCAGACTGGCCACCCCTGGCCCCCCAACAGGCTGCCTCAGAACCGAGGGCCCACCCTGCCATGGAGGCAGAGAGATAAGGGAGGCCCCTCCCCCCTCCCGGAGGCCAGGACCCCGTGGGGCGGGGGAGAGGACGTCTCCACGGGCCCCCTTCACCCCTTCTCTGTCTGCACCCCTGTTCCCCAGAGCCCTGGAGGGGAGACCGGACTCTAGCCAGGCAGGGGCTGTCTTGTGTCAGCATGCACAGCTGCACGCACACGAGTTCGAAGCACCCAGCACGCTTGGGTTTGGTTCACAGCAGTTTGGGTGCCTGGTGGACAGAACTTCAGAGACCAAACAGCCTTCCCTCGAGGACTCACCTGCCCAGCCCAGCCCAGGGGGTGCTGCCGAGAAGCACCCGGCGGAGACGATGCTGGCTCCTGACTCAGAGCTCCGTGGGGCCGGCAGGCCCAGATCCCCACCCTGGAGGGCGCAGAGCCTTCTCCGCATGTGTGCGTGTCGCTGTGTCTGTATTTATACGTATGTCGCTCTTCAGAACGCAACCTAGCGCATGGGGCAGCTGGACTTTGCATGTTAGAGTGAGCCCCAGGCCCTTACCCGCCGCCCCTCCCAGGGCCCTGCCTCACCCCGCCCCTCGTCAGCCAGCGCTGCCCCTGCAGAGAAAAGGATCATGGGAAACTCCAGGACCCTTCCCACCCACCCCAGCGCCTGCCTGCTGGGGCTGCCTGCATGCCTTCCCAGAGCCCGGGGGCACCGATATCCATTTCTTTTCCCCTTTTAACAAAAGAGAAGAGAATTCCAAACCAGCGCCAGGCTCTGTGGTCTTGCCTGTACCCTAGGCTTTGCTGCCAGCAGGCCTGGTCTCCCAGCTGCACACTGCTGCCTGTTGTGCTCTTTCAAACCACAATGCTCTGGAATCTTCCTGCCTACCCGAGGTTTTTCCCATGAAGTTAGTTTCTGGCCTGTGTTGCCAGATGTCCAGCCTGTGTCCACCTACCCCTACCCCTTAGCTGGACAGGTCTGCCCCCTAGATGGGCGAGCAGGGCCCACAAGTGCCTTCCCCAGTTTCACATCAGGGCCTTTCTTGGTCATGGTTCCTGGGGTGGCTGCAGGCTGGGCCTCTGCCTTAGCCTCCAGCACACATGGCAGGATGGCCCAGGGCCTTTGGGGCCAGGTGGCAGGTTGGACACAGAGGCAGTGGGGCTGAAGAGGGCAGGGCAGCGTCCGGCCTGGCAACCTGGGGAGTAGGCAAGTCCCAGGCTCTGCTGGGGCCACCTTATGAGAAGCCACCCTCAGTCTACACCCTTAGGGGCCTGGGCCCATGGGTTCAGCTTGCAGCTCCTCACAGGCAAAACTCACTTCCCAGTCTACGGTTAGGGTAGCACCGGAGTTTCCCTGTTTCGGGAGGTCGCCCATTTGCCCAGCATCCAGCACTGCCCATCCACCTTTCCTGCTCTCATGCCCAGGATCACCTATGCTTCCTCCCTGCAGTGCCAGCATCTGCCCAGCTGGAACCTGCACAGGCTCTGCTGACAAAGCCCTCCTGGGACAGCTGTTCCCTGGCTGGGTGTCACTGGACTGGCTGTCAGGATCCCTGCTTGAGCTGCTGCTTATGTGCACCTTGACACCCACCTTCTGGGCAGCCCACCCTGGCCGGCCCTCTGTGCCTGGTGTGCTGGTGCAGCAGCAGCAGAGGAGGGAGCAAGCAGGCAGAATGGGGGTGGGGCAGCCCCAGCTTCCATAGCCTTTGCAGCTTCTCTGTTCTTTGGGGTGGAAGAAATTCTCAGGAAACTGCCACAGCTGCCTTCTGTGGTAGGAGAAATGCTTTGCAGACAGGTGTGTTGGGGTGATCTGCTGTGTGGGGTGAGTGCCAGGGCTGTCCCAGCAGGCAGATACAGAGGTGGCTGTACTTAGCAGCTACCCAAGATGGCGCAGGGTCTAGGATTCTGCACAGTGGGAGGCTCTGGAGTGCTAGTTCTGGTTCATTAAACACCAGTGGGCCCTTGGGATGGCCTGTAGTGGACCACACCCTTGCTATTTGAAGTGTGGGTCCTGGCCATGCATGGTGGCTCAAGCCTGTAATCCTAGCACTCTAGGAGGCTGAGGTGGGTGGATTGCTCAAGATCAGGAGTTCGAAACCACCCTGAGCAAGAGCAAGACCCCATCTCTACTAAAAAAATAGAAATGAATTGGCCAACTAAAAATATATAGAAAAAATGAGCCGGGCATGGTGGTGCATGCTTGTAGTCCCAGCTACTCAGGAGGCTGAGGCAGAAGGATTGCTTGAGCCCAGGAGTTTGAGGTTGCTGTGAGCTAGGCTGATGCCACAACTAGCCTGGGCAACAGAGTGAGACTCTGTCAAAAAAAAAAAAACAACTGTGGGTCCTAGGCCAGCAGCATCACCTGGGAGCATGTTAGACACGCAGGACCTCAGACCCCTGAGTCAGACTCTAACAGGAGCCCCTGGTAAAGTTTAGGGAATGTCCTATACAACATCTTTACTAAATGCCAGAGGTGAGGCTGTGCCACCAAGCCTGTCTCTGTGTGCTGGGCCTGGAGGTCTCAGGGGTCACATTAAGGGGGAAGGGACTGAGGTTCCTGTAGGTTCCTTTTTGAACATGGGCACTGTTGACATTTGGGGCTGGATCATCATCCCTGCAGTGGGTGCCATCTTGTGTGTGTAGGATGTCAGCAACACCCATGAACCCTGCACTGCTCACTCGACGCAGTAAGTAGCATCCCCCAGCGGTACCAATAAAAAACGTCTGTTGAGGCCAGGTGTGGTGGCTCACGCCTGTAATCCCAGCACTTTGGGAAACTGAGGTGGGAGGATTGCTTGAGGCCAGGAGTTTGAGACCAGCCTGAGCAACATAACAACCCCATCTCTACAGAAATGTGAAAATTAGCCTAGGCACGTGCCTGTATTCCCAGCTACTCAGGAGGCTAAGGTAGGAAGATCCCTTGAGCGAGGAGTTCATCCTGCAGTGAGTTATAATGGCACCACTGCACTCCAGCCTGGGCATCAGTGAGACCCTTGTCTTAAATGCAGACATTGCTAGTGTCCGCTAGAGGCACGGTGGCCCCCATGGAGCACCCCTGCCCCAATCTTGTGCTCCCCATACCTGGCTGCACAGCACAGCCTCCTGGGAATGAAAAAACAGCAAACCGCAGGTCCCTGGGCCTGGCCGCATCGGCATCTCTGGGGAGGCCCTAATGTGTGGCCGTGAACGCTGCTGGGAGAGATCGTGGTCGATCTCGGACTTCGGTGAAACTCACTTGATGGTACACTTTAGAAAGGTGCACTTTGCAGTGTATCAGTTATGCCTCACAGCTGCAATTAAAAATAGAGCTCCCAGGTGATGCTGACCTAGCAACCCAGCACGTGCCCCCATGGTGACTGGCAGTTACCACCCTCACAGGCCCCAGACTTTGGGTTCCCTGGTGCTTGCTAAACACTCAGGTTCCCAGCCTCCCCTGAGGCAGCAGTTCTCCAGGAGGGTCACAGAATCTGAGTTTTGGTAAGTGCCCCAGGCAAGGTGGGGACCTCTGGAGTGCTCAAGGATGCTTGGGGAGGACAGGGCTGGGGCTGGGGCCTGGGAACTCAGTGTTTCCAGCAGATGCAAAGGCCCTGCCCCGTGTGACTAGAGCCTGTGTCTGGGAGCATCTCGCAGGCGGGGAAGGGGGTCACACAGGCAGGGACTCCCTCAGAGCAGGAGGTGGGCCTACGAAGATCCCATGTGCCCCAGAGCTTGAGTGTGATGCGAAGAGCCTGGAACCTTCAAATGCAAGACTCCAGGAGCCAGTGACAGCTACTACACGTTCAGGTGTGGAACAGCTAAGACACAAAGCTGCTGATGGACTCAGAGGACTGGCTTGTTTACGGGTCTGTCCTGGGAGCTGCCTGAGTGACAAACAGGAAGCCAGCCTTGTCCCTTTAAAGTCCAGCCATAGCTTTTGACCGTTTCCTAAATTCCACTTAAAAAGCACCACTTGCATCCGTGAGGTTGCTCAGCAGCCCGTGGGAATGAGGGCCTGGCCCCGCCAGGTGACAGAGGTGGACGGATGTGCCTTTCTGGCCTGCGGTTTGGGGGAGCACGTTATCTTAGAGGTTTGCAAACCTACAGTGCCCAGTGTGTGCTGTTTGGCTTAAACACAATGTTTACTTTAAAATATGTTTGCTAACATTTTAAAATCCGGAGGGTTGTCTACAGCCATGTCATCCTGAGCTCTCCTGATGTCGTCCGATGTCGGAAGCTAAAATCTGGAGGGTTTATGTGAAAAGCCTTACCTAACCTTGGCAAACTGGAATATCTGGCCCCAATTCCCTCAAAGCCACCACTGGCTGAAGCGGACTGTCCCGCTGGGGACACAGCCTGGCCTACCCCTGCCAGCCCGAGCCCACTGTGCGCCACCAGCCACCAGGGATGTGCGCAAGTCCAGCTCCTGCCTTGGAGGCGGCTGGAGTCTCGGGAGGGGTCTCACTTCTCACCACAGGAGCTGCCGGGTGTGGGCGGGCACCTGGCTGGATGCGGGCGGGTGGGCAGGCAGGGCCCTGTCTACAGACAGCTTTAAAAGAGACAGGCTTGTTCTGTGAGGTTCTCTTGGACGAGAGGGACACTCCAAGAGCCACTGGGTGTCCCCAGGGTCTTTTCCGTGGTCCAGCCAGGGTTCTCTGAGCACACATTGTGGCCAGCGGTGGAGAACCAGGCTGTCCCTGAGGCTGGCTGCAAGGGCGGACCCCAGACATGGGTAGGTGGGGCTGCTGTGGCCCTGGAGGTCTCTGAGGGGCTTTTCACAGCAGTCCTTGGCACCACACAGAGGACAGATGAGTCTTTTGACTGGGGTCTACCTCCCAGCATGGGGTGGCCAAAATGGCGGTCTTTTGAAGCAAGCCTATTTCTAGCTCCTGCATTCAGAAAGGTCTCTGATTTCTAAGCCACAGCTTATAATTGGGCAATGTATGCATTTCAAGTGAGCCTTAAAAGAACACAGCTGTTTTGGGGAGGGGGAGTGCCAAGTCTTTTGGTGGAGGGCAGGAGTTGGGGGACACTGCCAGGGTGACCAAGGCTTGCCTGTGGCACAGCAGGAGGCACTGGGAGCCTGTTGGCGAAGTTCTGCCCTGCATTCTGTGGCTTTTCTCACCTCCTGGGGAGTAACACAGTTGCAGACCCTGGTGACAACACAGCGAGGAAGGGGCAGGGTGGGGAGAGAAACCCTCCTCTGGCAGCTAAGTTTGTGTTTGCAAGGTCTCTGCCTACAGCCCCCAAATCCATGGAGAGTCAGAGGTCAAGCCAGCCAAGATGATGGCGAAGGGGGGTGTGCAGCGCATGGTGATTCCAGGGTCCCTAAGGAGTCCCTGCACGGAAGGCCCTTCCCGCCAGTGCCTGCGCCGCCACCTTCAGCTGTCTGCCTGCGGGCACTGCTGGTGCCTTTTGCTGTCAGTTGCGTTCAGTGACCTGCATCGGTGGGTTAGGGTTAGGGTCCGGGTCCTTTGCCCGCATCGGTGGTTGTGAGCTGCGTGGCGGTGCAGGTGGTCTCCACGCAGCGTGTCCGCTCCAGCAGCACCTGCGCTGGGCCCCTCTGCTCTGCAAGAAGCCTCTCCCCCACCCTGCCTGGTGTCCAAGCAGCCGCTCTCACACCCCTGCCCGCCCGATCCTTTCATCTGTCTGAAAAGTGAATGTCTGATGTCCTGGGAACCCCTCTCACTGCCAGGCAAACCACGACAGCTGGGCAGCCCATTCCGTGTCCAGCCTGGCCTTGCTGCTGTATCCCAGGCCAGGAGTTGTCCCCTTGTGGATGAGGAGGCTGGGCCCAAGGCCTTCTGAAAGCTCCCTCTCCTGGCCTCATCCCTGGCTCCACCTCGCCCCCAGCTGTCTTCCAGCCCACAGGGCAAGCCCCCTCCTGAGGCCCCTACCCAGGCCCCCCACCAGAGGGTGCAGCCCCCCCTTCTGCTTCCAGGCCTGCAGCAGCCCTCTATGCTGGGGGAGGGGTGGTTCTGCCACCGTTCTCAGCAGGGATTCTGCCTGTGGCTCTCACCTGGGACTAGGCCAAAGGCCACCTTGACCCCCTCCCCCACCCTGGGAAAGCACTGTCTTCTTCCAGGATTGCTCCCAGCTGGCCTGCTGTGGGGCTTCAGCCCCACCTCCCAGAGCACCCAGGAGGCCTGCAGGAATGCCAAGACCCATGGGCCCTCCTCACTGCCTGACTCAACCACCTGAGACGTGGGCTGGGAAGGTGGCTTTGCAGGGGCCAAGCGGGGACAGACGTGAGGGGCGGAGGTCCCTGGGTATTGCATGTCCACTACAGCCTGGCCTGTGTGTGTCCAGGAGCCCCCACCTCCCCTCCCAGTTCAGCGACGGGGCACACCACCCGCAGTGCAGGAGGAGGCGGAAGTCAGGCCCCTCAAATCTAGCAGGTTCGGCCTCCTGGGTGGGGGCCAGAGAGTTGGGCCTCGCTGGTCACCCTGGGCCTGTCCCCCCTCCACTCCGGCCCACAGACTGAGCCTGGGGTGGTGGCCATAGGAGGGTCAAGTCGAACCTGAACACATACAGAGCACCTGGCCTGTCCCCTCATCCACAGTTTAAAAAGTGGAAGATTTTACTCTGGGCAAAAGTTGTCAAAAATATTCATCTTTGATACAGGGATGGGGCTGGGGCTGGGCAGACAGCTGGGACAGGTAAGTCACCGGGCAGGAGGGGCTCGGCCTCATTTGGACAGAGTCTTTGGAGAAAGAAAAGAGCAGTCAGGCTGGGGTGGGTGCGGTGAGAAGCTGAGCAGGGGCTGTGGGGCCACAGGAACAGCGCAGGCGTCCCCACACTCTGAGGCCACCACGGCCTGGGAGGAGTCTAGAGTCCCACCCTCCCCAGGGCAGCCAGAGGGGAGTGAGCGGCCCCTCTCCAGCTCCCTCCTGGCAGCTGTGCCCACGCCCACCTGACCCACCCAGGCATCTAGTGCCCACGGGGCGGGGGCTGCTTCCAGCCTGTGCAACAGGGATGGTTTTAGTCTGCGAAATGGGACAGGACTGTCACTAGGACAAAAAGAGCAAAACTGGAGGTGGAGGCAAAAAGGAAAGAGGAAGCGAGACTGAGAGAGGAAGGGGAGGAAGTTGAGCCAGAGGTTCAGCAGCCCCAGGGGGTGGGCCTGCTCTGTGTCCCACGGCTGGTCACTGGGTCTCCACAGCACGGCCGACCGGGACCTCACAGTTTGCTCTTTTCCCACCAAACCTGTGGGCGGCGAGCTCAGAAAGCGGAAAGACTCCCAACAGGCTCCCAGTGGCCCAGCCCGGGCAGCACAGAGCCGCGGCGGGGCATCCAGGCCCTCACGCCGGTCTCCCCAAGATTAGCCAAGAAGTAAATACAATCAGATTTCGTTAACTATCCGATGTGTAACAGTAATTACTGGTAGAAATTACTCGAAGTAAAAAAGATGCCTGTGGTAAAATTTGTTCTCAGGGGAAAATTGGTCTTCATAGAAATAACGGCCCCCAGATGAAATGCACGGTGGCAAGTAGCTGCAAGTGGAACAGATTCTGGTGCAGTCATTTCAGCAAATAAAAAGGAAAGTGTTTCTAAAACCACTTTGTGTTGTATTGGAAATTGGTCAATGAATTAACTTGGCTTGGTGGAAAAGTCACTCTAAAACCCCATGTTCTCCATGAAGATGCAGAATAAGGAGGCCTGTATTGTTTGTATTTATACACACAGAGTAAAAACAGCCATGGGTCAACATGGGATGTCCCTTATGCAGACCCCTCCCTATGCCCAGGGCCCCCACCCTGTCCTGGGCCAGGCACAGACACCCAGGTCTCAGCCGCGAGCACAGAGGGGCCTGGCGGTGGAGCACAGGGTGGCAGCTCAGGGGTTGACAGGCTCCTCGGGGAGATGTTTGCTGGCTCGGGATTCGAGGCGCAGGGGTCTCAAGGGCCTGGCAGGCCCTGGGGGTTGCTGGGGGTCCCTCGGGTGTGGGACCAGCGGTGGCAGCAGCGGCAGAGGCGGCAGGGAGGGCGGCCGAGCTGGCATGGTCATGTGAGAGCCCAAGGCATCTGAGTAGGTGCTGGTGCGGGTGCACATGGCTGTGGGCAGCAGAGACCCCAGATGTGTCCCAGGAGCACCCCTGGGAGATGCTGGCCCAAGGGGGCACCCCACCAAGGAGAAGGGAAGCCCCGGCCTGGAAGCGCTTTGTGTGCACAGCAGGGTGGGAGCCACACCTCGCCTGGTCTCCGGCACCTGAAACTTCCCGGGGGTAACCCAAGATAAATGACACCAGAAATGGGTGCCACAGTGGAGCACAGCACCCAGGACAGGACACGGGGCTTTGAGTCCGGGGCCCTGGGCTCAGGTCCCAGCTCGCCTGCTCTGGGACCTTGGGCCCCAGCTCCTTCTCTTGAAATGGGTTGATAGTACTCCCAGGCAGGATGGGGCGAGGTCAGGGAGAAAGTGCTCTGCGCACTGGGACAGGCCCCGGTGCCCGCACACGGCGGCACCAAATGGAGGCCGCACGCTCAGGGCTTTCCAGCTGGCTCCCGACCACGGCTCCCTGTCCCACCCAGCAGCCGGGTGGGCACCTGGGAACAGAGGCCTGTCCTGGGCCCTGGGGCCAGGAAGTCCCCCTGAAGGGTCAAGCGGCAGCCCTGACAGCTGGGTGAGGCCCCAGGGCCCCACCTGTGGCCGAGGCAGGTAAGGGGTGGGTGAGGTAGGGTGGGAGCCGTGGGGAGGGACCAGTGACCCTGCCAGGATCCCAGCTGGGCCAGGGCCGGGGTCAGGTACTCACGGGAGTAGATGGAACCAAACAAGGCACCGGAGCTCACGCGGTCATACAGGCTTCGAGATGGGGGGCACGGGACCTTCACAGCTTTGCGGACAGAAAAGGGGAAGAGATGGGAGTGGGCCGGGGCTCTTCCAGGGTTCAGTGCTCCCTGGAGCCCCTGCGGCAGGCCACACATTGCCTGTGGGGGCAGTGGAGAACCATCCCTGTTTCCCAGCCCCACCTGCCCCTGCGGCTCAGCCCTGCCCACGCCCTCCTTACCTCCTAGAGTCTAGGCTAAGGGAGTAAAAGGATTTTTTCTTTCTTTTTTTTTTTTTTTTTTTTTGAGACAGAGTCTCACTCTGTCACCCAGGCTAGAGTGTAATGGCACGATCACGGCTCACTGCAGCCTCGAAGTCCTAGCCTCAAGCGATCCTCCCTCCGCAGGCTCCCAAAAGTGCGGATGCTACTAGAGGTGTGAGCCACCCCACCTGGTGCAAAGAAGGCTTTTTGAACATAGCGATGCTATTTTAGCATGTGGGACGTGCGGGAATGCTCACAAGAGTGTCGTGGTCGGGTGTCTGGCAGTTCTTTAGATTTCCCCCGGGGCCAGACCACCAAATGCCCCTTCCCCATGTCCTGTCCCTCACCTTTTTATTTATTTATTTATTTTTGCAGTTTTTTGAGGTGAAACTCATTTAGCATAAAACTAACCATTCTAAAGTGTACAATTCAGAGGCATTTAGTGCACTCAGTGTTGTACACCCACCTCTATCTAGTTCCAGAACATTTCCATTACCCCAGAAGGAGCCCCGTCCCACTTAGCAGTCACACTCAGTTCTCCCACCCCGACGCTGGCAGCCACCAATTTTCCTTCTGTCCCTATAGATGTCCCTATTTTGACATTTCGTGGAAACAGAATCTTGCAACGGGTGGCCTTTTGGGTCTGGCTCCGTCCTTCACTTTTGAAGCCACAGCCTCCCCGTCTCCCTGTCCAGCCAAGAGTCATTGTGTCCCCAACAGGCCACCTACCTCGATCCCTGCAACCTGGGAACACCTGACATAGCAAAGGGAGCTCTGAGAAGTTAAGGATCGTGAGGGGGGAGCATCCCGGTGACCCAGGTGGCCCTTGTAAGGAGGGGGCAGGAGGTCAGAGAAGGTGACAACAGAAGCAGAGGCCAGAGTGGCACTCCTTGGAGATGGAGGAAGGGCTGTGAGCCACGGACACAGGTGCCTCCAGGAGCCGGAACAGGGAGGGAAACAGACTCGCCCCGGCACCCCCAGGAGCACAGCCCTGCCTCGACGTTAGCCCAGGGAGGCCGATTTCAGACTTCTGATCTCGAGAACAGACTAACATAATCTGTGTTGTTTTGAGCTACTCAACGTGGTCACAGCAGCCGCGGGAAGGAAGGAACGCGGATGGGTCTGGGCTGGGCTGTGTGCTTTAGGCAGTTCCCTGGGAGCTGGTGGAGGCGCGCTCGAGGCTGGTGGGGTGACTTCCCCCTCGGCTGGCTCCCCCTGCCTCTGCCGCTTTGATCCCACACCTTCTCCCCAGTCCTGTCTGGGCTGGGCCTTCCTCCCCTGCGGGCCTCTCTGGAAGTCCAGCCTGCTGCCTGCCACCCCGCACGTCCGCCTCTGCAGGCTCCGTTCACTGCGGACCAGGTGTTCCTCTGCGCCTGACAGCAGCTCCGGAATCTGGACGCCAGAGGCTGGCCCGGGGCTCTTGGTGGCCTGGTGGCCGGGGGCTGGCAAAGAAGGGCCGTGTGCACAGCAGGAGCACGGAGGACTCTGGGATGAACGGATCACTGAACCCGGGACCGGGCTGGAGCTGGGCGGGGCTCACCCTGGCTGCTTTTAGGGTTAGATAGCAAGTCTGCTTTGGATTAGAATGTTCTTTTAGGTAAATAAACGAGCAACAGGAGCACACTGTTCGAGATCTGGCCACAGACAGGCTTCCAACTGATTTCTAATACAGCTAGTCCCCAATTTACGATGGTTTGACTTTGATTTTTCGACTTTACGATGGTGCAAAACCATCTCAATTTCAACATAATGTATGGTATTCAATAAGTTACATGAGACACTTCACACTTTCTTATAAAACAGGCCTCGTGTTAGATGATTTTGCCCAATTAGAGGCTCATGTACGTGTTCGGAGCACATTTAAGGGAGGCAAGGCTAAGCCGTGATGTCGGTGGGTGAGGGGTATTAAATGCAAATTGACTTAGGATGTTTTCAATTTACTGCAGGTCTGTCGGGACGGAACCCCATCGTAAGTGGAGGAGCACCTGTACTGGTTAGGCTTTGTCATCCCAGCAAGATAGAGCAGCTGAGACCTTCACGATTCAAGTCCTGGTTCTCTGCTTGGGTCTCGGGAATGCACAAGCCATCGGGGAGGAGTCCCTTCCTCTGGGGTGACATACTGGGGCTGGGTGTAGGGGGTGGTGGACATCATCCGTCCAGGCCCCGCCACCAGGGGTGCCCTCCCAGCAAGCACCCCCCACCTCATTCCTGAAACTTGTCTCCAGGTAGCTGCAGGGAGCAAGGAGGTGGGGCAGGGCCAGGCCCCAAGTTGGGGCTCACTAAACATTAGCCACTGTTGTTACCCTGCTCGGTGATCCCTGCAGCCCGGCCCAGCCCCTCCCAACAGACCTGGGGGGGAGCCCGGAACAGCCAAGTCTCCCCAGGAGAAGGCATCCCACCCAGGGAGAACACAGGGTTCGAGATGGAGTCCTGACCGCCTGGAAACGGGTGAGGGCCTGCAGTGGGGTCGAATGGTGGTCCCCAAAACGATCTCTCCCGGAACCTGTGACTATGGCCTTATTGGGAGAAAGGGTCTGTGCAGGTGTAATTCAGTTAAGGATCTTGAGATGAGATCATCCTGGGTTAGGTTGGGCCCTAAATCCAAAGACAAATATCCTTATAAGAGGAGAGGAGGCCGGGTGAGGTGGCTCACGCCTGTAATCCTAGCACTTTGGGAGGCGGTGGCGGGAGGGTTGCTTGAGCCCAGGAATTGGAGACTGCAGTGAGCTATGATGACACCACTGCACTCTAGGCTGGGCAACAGAGGGAGACCCTGTGTCAAAAAAAAAAAAAAAGAAAGAAAAAAGAGTAGAGGAGAGGACAGGTGGAGGAGGTGGCCGTGTGCCAACAGAGGCAGACAGTGACGGGGCCGCAAGCCAAGGAGCCCCAGCAGCCGCCAGAAGCTGGAAGAGCAAGGAAGGATCCTCCCCGGGAGCCCTGACACCTCGACTTGGGGCTGCCAGCCCCTAGAACTGTGAGACAATAAACTTCTGCTGTTTTAAGCCGCATAGTTTGTGGCAATTTGTCGAGGCAGCCCCAGGAAACAGGTGCAGGATGCTTCCTTCTTTGCCAGCATGTCTAATAGGACGGCCCCCTGCCCTTTCTCACGTGTCTGGTGTTTAGTCCGCAAGTCAGTGGGGAGAAAGGTCCTGAGGAAGAATTTCTGCGGGCGGAGATCAGCCCCCGGGGAGCTCCGGGGATGGGGCATGCGCAGCTCCCACGCGGCACAGCGGAGAACTCCTCTCCTGGGGCGGAAAGCAGCCCCCGCGGTGTGCAGAGAAAGCTCTCCTTTGTGGGTTGTAAGCGCATGGTGGGTCTGGAGTCCTGGGGTTCCAGGTAGGAGCCAGTGAGAGCAGGAGCAGTGACCACAGCAACCGTTCCAAATGTCCGGGTCTCCCGCTGACCCAGCGGTCCAGGGCCTGGTCCCATCCAGCCTTCTCCTCCTCACCCTGCCCCTATCCCCGGCTCTGCACTCTGGGCAGTTCCTGCTGAGCGTGGTTCCGCCCACCACAGGGCCTTTGCACCCGCTGTTCCCTCCACCTGGGCCACCCTCCTCCCACCGACCCCTCAGCCAGCTCCGAGGACCGAGGACCGGCGTCCCTTGTCACCACTCTCCCACCGCCAGCCCAGCACCCCTTCCCCAGGCAGGCCAGCTGCCCCTTCTCTAGACCAGCTCTCCCTTCAGGCCACTGTTTGTCTCTTCCCGATAGCCCATCCTTGTCCTCGCCCGCTGCTGATTGGCTTACAGCCAGCCTCCCCCATCGGCCTCCCCCAGTGTGCGGGGACCATCGGGACGTCCCATCTCTTTTGCTCCCTACTGTCTCCTGGTGCCTGGTGTGGCACCTGGCACACAGTGGGGACCCCATTTTAGCGAGTGATTGTGTAAGGGCTCCCCGGTCAGGGACAGCACCCGCTCTGGGCCCCGCCTGCTCCCCCGGCCCGGCCCAGCAGAACCGGGGCCCTGGGAAGGGTGTCCAGAGAGCCCGACAGCCCTCACCTGCCAGCTCCGTGTCCACGCCGCCCGAGGACTGAGCCGCAACCTGGCTCATTCGGCCTTTGTACAGGATGCCGTCCACTCCCAGGATGTCCACCTCGGCCTGTTGGACGGCCGCGGCCTGGGTCAGGCAGCCCCCTTCCCTAGTGCACGCGGAGGTCGGGAGACAGAGCACAGCCTCCCCTGGGGGTGCCCGCGCTCCCGCCTGGGGCTGGGGTGCCCCGAAGTCCGCCCTCCAGGAAGGAGGCCCCGGCCAGACTCACGCTGTCATAATCCATCATGTCGGGGTCCCCGTAGGGGTAGAGCGTCGACAGGTTGTGCGACTTGTGCTTCGGGTTGGCGTCGTCTCGGGGGCCGTCTCCCCAGTTCTGCTGGCGGGAGTCCAGGCCCTCCTGGATTCTAAGGTCCCGGAACTGCAGCCGCTGCTGTTCCCTGGGGCAGGGCAGTGGGTGAGCATCTGCCCGGAGCCCCCCACCGCCGCCCCGGAGGGGCCTCAGGAGACACCGGCATTTCTTCCAGCTCGAGTTTCAGTGTCACCGCCGGGCAGGCCTGGGGCCTGGCAGTGGGCACAGGCACGCGGTGGGGCAGAGGGGTGCCCAGCTCTTGATCGCAAGGAGCCAGGTGAGGGAGGTGGGGGTCAGCACGGCCATCATTATAACTATTCAGCTGTTCTTCCCCACGTGGCCATGAGTTCTGGAAGGACCCATAGAGCCATGTGGGACGTCAGGAGGTCAAGAGGTGGCGCTGGGACCCAGGGAGCCAGCTGGGGACAGTAGAGACCTGAGCGTTTGGACGCCAGCTTTGCCATGTATGAGCGGTGACCTTGGGAAGGTCATTTGCGTTCCCTGAGCCTCAATTTCTTCAACTGTGAAATGGGATGGTAATGGAACACGCCGCAGAGGGGAGTGGTGAGGACCGGCCCAGACATGCCCTGACGACCTCGTTGCCTTTTCCTCCGAGGCAGACGGCACGATAGGCCTGGCTTGGGGTGCTGGGAGGTCTAAGTGAGAAATCCTCCTACTGAAGCTCTTGGCCCACAGAGATGCCCAGGAAATATGTGGGTTCCCTCGTCTGAGGCCACCTCACGGGCCTGCCTGCTGCCCCAGCCACCTCCCAGACGTCACCCCTGTGGATGGCTGGCAATGCCCTGGGAACGCCTTTGGCTCCTGGACCGCAGGATGTGTCTCTGCAGGACACGGTCCCCGGTCCCCGCCTGCTCACCTCATCTCCTGCCGCTGCAGGTACTCGTAGCTGTTGGCGCTGACGGGGCGCAGCCGCGACAGCAGGTGGGCCTGGCGGATGGTGATCAGCTGTCTGTGGGGGGCAAGAGTGGGGCCAGGGCTGTGGGAGGCGCAGTGGCCAGCGGAGGGCTCGGCTCCCACCCCCCTCCAGGATGCCCTCCCCGCAGGAGGAAGGAGGGGCAGACCTGGTTGCCCACCCTCACGCGCCAGAAACTTCCACGGCACGGGACCCCCGTGCAAGGGCTCTGGGGAGCCCCGAATAAACATCGTAAGACACACAAAAAAACAATTGTTCTGATTATAAAAGCAAGAACCGGATGAAATAAATCCTAGAAACAGGACACAGACTGGTGGTCGCCAGGGACTGAGGCAGGGAGGATGGAGAGAAACCGCTTGCTGGGTCTGGGGTCTCCTTTTTGGGGGATGACATGCTCTGCGGGTGGGTACAGGTGGGGGTTGCCCAACATGTACATGTACTAAATGCTGCCTAATACTGTGTTGTGTGTATTTTGCCTCAATAAAGAAATAAAAACACAGTAAAACATCACAGCCTTTTTGGGGGGCTGGAATCCTTCTACATCTTGATCTGAGCAGTGGCTGTGCAGTGGTGTGTATGGGTGCAAAAATTCATCAAGCTGTACAGTAGACATTTATGTGCCTTATTTTATGTATGTTAAGCCACAATAACATTTTTCAGGACTACATATTGACTGTCAGCATTTTATTTTATTTTTTTTTTTATTTTTATTTTTTTTGAGACAGAGTCTCGCTTTGTTGCCCAGGCTAGAGTGAGTGCCATGGCATCAGCCTAGCTCACAGCAACCTCAAACTCCTGGGCTCAAGCGATCCTCCTGCCTCAGCCTCCCGAGTAGCTGGGACTACAGGCATGTGCCACCATGCCCGGCTAATTTTTTTTTTCTATATATATTAGTTGGCCAATTAATTTTTCTATTTATAGTAGAGACGAGGTCTCGCTCTTGCTCAGGTTGGTTTCGAACTCCTGAACTCAAACGATCCGCCCGGCTCGGCCTCCCAGAGAGCTAGGATTACAGGCGTGAGCCACCGCGCCCGGCCTTTATTTTATTTTTATTTATTTTTTAACTGGCTTTTATCAAATACTGTCAGCATTTTTAGAAAGTACAGAAAAGCACCAAAAGCAAAGCACTGCAACCGTGTGACAAAGGTTTTGATATGTGTCCTTCCAACATTTATCCCTGTTTCCATAATTTTTTAAACAAAAATGGGATCATACACATACTGCTTGATAGTCTCATTTAATTTTATTGCAAACATTCTTCCAGGTCATTAAATATTCTTCCACAACTGCTATGGCTAATACAGTGGGCACTGGCCACATGTGGCTATTTAAATTTACATTTAAAGGAACTAAATTTTTAAATAAAATTTGAGACTCGGTTTCTCAGTCGAATTAGCGGTATTTCAAGAGCTCAAGGCATGGCTGAATACTGTGTTCTTTTATCAATAGTTTACACAGCCAGACACCATGCAAAAGCAGTCTTCCCTTTAAAATGACTGATGATATGCTAAGTTTTTCCATAGCATATCATTATTAAAGGTGAATACAAATAAATGAGAAAAAAAAAAAAAAGAGCTCAACAGCCGCAGGTAGCCAGTGGCCCCTGCACTGGGCTGCGCAGCTGTGGGCCACGCCCACGTGGCAGGGTGTCCTGTTGGACAGGGTTCTTCTAAAACACAGTTTCTATGGGCTGATGTGAATGCATCGTAACTCATTTAGCACTTCAGGCTGTTCCAACGTTTTTACTCTTATTGATAGTAAAACCAGGCTGCAGTGCAGTGGTGCGATCACAGCTCACTGCAGCCTCCAACTCCTGGGCCCCAGCCACCCTTCTGCCTCAGCCTCCAAAGTAGCTGGGACTACAGGTGCCACCACGGCTGGCAGAATTATTCACTTTAAAATGCTTTATGTTACGTGAATCTCACCTCAATACATTTCTAAAAAGTATTAGACTTCTATAAAAATAAGCACAAGGAAGCACAACAAAGCTCTGCTTTCTCCCGCAGTGGTTCCTTCCACCCTCTTTTGTTGTCGTTGTTGTTGGGGGAAGTGCTGCCCCAGGCCCTGGCACGCAGCACTAGGCAAGGCTGAGGAAGGACAGGACAGCGCCCTCCCTCCCAGGGGACCCCTCAGCGGCCAGAGGGGAAGCATAATACGTCTGTAGCTGATGTACATGGATGTGTACATACTCAAGGGCTGGAAAACCAGTGGATGTATATGCGGATTTACTTGAAGGCTGAAG